>NC_134382.1:6422500-7047500 GCF_035582795.1 Mycteria americana | reverse complement strand
CTACCAACCACAAACCCCGTATCTTGCGGGCTTAGGAAAATTCAAAGCTACAAAAAGCCAGGGACACAAGATGCAAGCTCCTTTCCGATTACAAATACATTCAATTACCCAGCCAGCTGACACAACTAAGGCAGACATCTTGCAGTAACAGGGACTCGAGAGATTACGCACCTCTGGAAAAGAAACCCTGTGACACTTGAAAGACAGTCCACAAACACTATTTTCTCAGTTAAAAATCACTATACTGTGCTGGATCTAGCCACATACATTATAAGCACAGGGTATGTTTTCAAGCGTCTCATGTATCATTTTGTAAGTAATTCTAGCTATTGTATTTTTTCCCCCTCATTAAACTAATCACAGTAACACCGCTAAGAAGTATCGTATATTTTTGGTCCATCCTTGCAGGTATTGTTTGTAAGGTAACGGAGTAATTTCTCAATTTATTTGTATGTTTTTATTGCTTAGGCCTCGCTTGTGAAATCGCAGTCTGGGATTCAGCCCGTTCCTATCTCCATGCGAGGACAAGCAGGCTTCCCCAGGTCTATACACTGCTGTAATTAGCTGCTACCAAGCCAGCAGGACAAAATGTGACGCCTTCAGGCGGGAAAAAAAAACAAGAGCAGCAAATTAAGACAAATACAGATGTTTTCATGCAAATGGTACTAATGATAAAAAGAAGAGGGGAAAATACAGAAAATTATGCACTAAAAAATGGAATCACTTACTGGAATTTTTCTATAGCGATATTTTTCACAACAGTACTACCATCTCTTTAAAACGTTTCATGAATCTTTCACACAGACAAAAGGCCCAACAAACACCTGACAGTCGACCCAGGCATGTAAGAATTTTTACATCGCTTATTTTATACCATGTAGAAATATCATCAACAGCTCAATGTCTGAGAATACCAAGCTGTAAGCAGCAGGCAACCACTACACATTCAGGTCTCCAAAGCAGGAAAGGGACTTTGAATAGGTAAGATATGTAATTCTTCACTTCCAGCTCACTGGTTCAAATTCAGTCTGAGGCATTAGTGCCATAAGAGCTGAGAGCTGGCAGCATTCCCAAGAAGCAAATATGCATCTTGGGGGATCAGAATACCTGAAGGAGTCGAGGAGTCTAAATCCACTCCTACCCTTCTGTATACAAGACACACAAAACACTACGAGGGAAAACCAATGAGCAACTCATCTGGACTTTGTGTAAACCCCAATCACTCTGAGCTGCTTCAGGTTCCTGGACTGGCCTCTCTTCAGAGTGATAAAGAGGAGAGCGACACTGCCAAACTTCAAACTTCTGTGAAATGGGTAAACCGAGATCTAAAGTTGAAGCTAGAGAAATGCTAAAGCATTAAAAAACAAAAACAAAAAGTAGGAGATGAGGGAGCAGAAGCAAAGGAACACCCTTTGCAAATTCCACACTCTTCAGAAAAGCCTATCTTTACAAAAAAGAAAGCATACAAATAACCACATTCAAACATACAAATAACCCATGAATCCTGTTAATTGACTGTCCAAAGCTCCTTATTAAGTTAAACATCAAAAGCAGGCCGTGTTAAGAACCACTATTCCTCCCGGTTCCCTTACCTCTCCCTCTTCTTAGCCGTCCTTTCCTCTGCAGAAGCTCTACAAACCCTGAAACGATTTCTCTTCCCCGTCAACACAACACAGGTTCCGCAACTGCACGCACAGTCCCGTCCGGCTAACTGTGTCTCTTCGCCCAATACCCCTGTTCTAGTCCTTCTCCCTTTTAGCAGCTTTAATTACCACCTGAAACAAAATATTTATAAAACGCACCAGCTAAGCAGCCCACTGAAAAAGGATGAGGAGGCAGTAATGAATTACGTTCAACATTTGCTAAGCCAGCACCAGGGCATCTGCTGCAAGGCTACTGTGAAAGTGTTTCTATCAACTCAGCCATCTTGTCTGGAAAATTATAAACCCTGGAGGGATGTTTGCTGTTAAAGTTCCAACCATTCGCAAAGCAGCTTTCTGACTAACGCAAGTGACAGAGAATAATGCTGCTGTTATGAATATAATGTAACATTTTAACAGTCGTTCTCGAGGATTTCTATTTCACAAGGACCCATACAACAATTTCCAATTAGCGTGGTATGAAAGTATGCATTATACAAGGTCTGATAAATCTTGAAGCACGCACAATGTAAAATAAAAAAGCAACATCAACCTGTGAAAAGAAAAAATGATGAAGTAATTTTTCCATGTCAAGTGGAGATAGCTTGGTAGATCTCACTTGTTTGTTAAATACAGACTATTTCACAAAAAGAGAACATACCTTTCTACTAAGCGTTTCTCCTGTGGTTGGCACTACTGGTTAAACACATCACCATTGTGCTTGAGACTCAAAGGAAGTTTTCAAGATGTTGCCACAGTCTGACCATATCTGTCCATGCACATCATTAATCAATCCTTCCCCCCGTTACCATAAAAGGCTTTTTATTTTTTTAATAGAACGCCAGGCTGTTAGACTATTTCACCAGCCAATATTTTTTCTTAAAGACATTTTCATCTTCAATAGCAACACCACAAGTATCTGAAACAAGGTAGAACTGCTTAAAAAGAAAAGGATGGGAGAAACATGGCATATAAGGCTCTCACGGAACATGCCAGAGAAAAAAAAACAACAACTAACCATGTAACCCTGAAATAATTGGCTCCATACTTTCAACATTAAACGCAGCCCCTTTCAAGATAAAAGGATCTAGGCTGCCCATAGTGCATTAGTGTATAATCTCCAAAAGGCTGACGTTAACTGCGCATTGGAAAACTAACCTGCAGGAAGAGCCGTGCTGTCGCAAGGCTCTTAGACCCTTTGTGTCTCAAAACTCTGCCTGAACGCAAGCCTCTACTTTTATCAGATTTAGGCAATGAATTTGGAATGATGGGGTTTTTGTGTGTGTTTTCACTGTTGTAGGTTGCTTCGGGTTTTTGTTTTGGGTTTTGTTTTGGGTTTTTTAAAAAGCAATGCTACATTCTCATATCATTCTTGTTCCTTCCAATCGCCTTTCAGAGCTTCTGTCTCCCAAGGAAAGTGAACCAAAGACTGACAGGGACACCAATAATATAACAGATCATATCAAAATATAGTCATGTCACCCTGGAAATAGGTTCACTTTTTCCAGTGAAGTTACACTGCTTCTGTACAAGTGTGGTAGTCAATTTTCCTACGTGGACAAGCTGAGAGCGAGACCACACCACATAAAAACCAAATTAATTGCAATTTTAAGGCTACAATAGATACCTATGCATAGTATTGCTCTCCACTGTAGAATGAACACTCAGCGGTGCTATCACCTTAAAACCAAAAATGAAGAGTAACTTGAAACATGTGCCTTCCTCCCATCCCAAGTCATTAACTAGATGATTGCATTGTATCCTAGGAGATTTGCTTGTTAACATTAATTCAGTTTTCAAAGGGCAGGCAACTAGGTTATCAGATACTTGACTACCACTGGCTATAACCGTCCTTCATGGCAGCCTGTGTTGGCAGCCTAGCGAGAAAAGAGTGAGGCTTTCAGTAACGTCGTGTTAGCTTCGAACAACTGGGTAGCTGGGAGGCAGGAAACTGTTAATATGTTTTTTCGGGATTATGTTGATCAGTAACAAATCTGTTAGTCATTTTGTCTGACACACATGCTGCGCTCCTTGGAATAAATTCAAATAAAAGTTTAACAAGTCCCGATAAGATTAAAAGTTAAAAATCATTGTGCTAAGTTTCCAAACCTATGATAATTCTCCATGCAGGAAGAGTTCAAAAGACAGTCAACTGGAAAAAATAATTAACCATGAATTGTAGTAAAGAAGGTAACAGGTCAGCAGAGCACACCGTGTCACTTGCATGGCGTGGAAAAGCTATATATAGTCTGACCAAACTTACTACTTTCCTACTAAATTGTCTTGTGGTTCTTACCCAAGAGGAACAATCCAGCTAACAAGACTTGGACTGTGGAAGGGATAGCAAACCCGGTTGCTTCCTGAATTAGGATATTCTCCAGGTACTGTACTTATGGATGCGTGCATATTTTAATTTACTGTGAAGGAAAAAACTTGTTTAACACACCAAAGAATTACATCCAACAATGTAGGAAACCACCAATTTCCTTTTGGCCTTAGACAGAGGTACTAACTTCAGAAAAAGAACAGTTATTTACTGTCCAGATATACAGATTTCTAAGAACATTTGAATTTTTAAATAGGTTAAATATGTGGGACAAGGTGAAAGCATTACAAGAAACAGCCATTTACCTGTGTCCTTTTTTGGTATCCATGTTTGAAGAGCACCTCTTCTATATTCAGTGCTCTGGCAATTCAAAACAAAAAACCTAACAAAACCCACAACTAATACAAATTATTTCCTTACAGTCAGTCACAGCAGACAATTACCTTGAGCAGAGTAACATCCAATAATGAGAGCTCACCTAGGCACAAATTCCCACAGCACCCTTGAAAATTCAGATTTTCAAAAATGTATTAAAAGTAGAAAAAAGTATATAAGTGAATATCACACATAACTCTGAACTCAAACAGTAAGTTCTTAGAGTGGTTGTGTGTATTTACGTTGGGGTTTTTTTTATATTAAAACCACGCAGGCCTTCTTAACTTGCATCTCCCTGCTCAGAAGGACGCTGTTGCTAACCCAAACAGCACGCCCTTCTTCCTCCCTTCAGAAAAGACTCCAGCGACACAAAGCAGCAAGACAGGTTTTCTATTACTCGTGTTTCCCTAATCCATCAAACACATGCTACTGCAAAGCGGTCTCATAATTGAAACCATTCTAATTGTCAAATAGACGAACAAAGCTTTTTCAGTGGTTCACTAGCCATTTTTTACTGTGGTTTGGTTACTCACTCGGCTTCGAAACATTTGCAACTGCGTGACCCCAGACACCCAGGAGGGCCCAGGACGGGCGTACAGCCTGCAGCCTCCTCGCACCAAGGTACGCAAAGCTCTCCGCGTTCAGAAGGTAGTTTCGCCGAATTCCTCAGAAATGCTTCAAAGCTAACAGAGGAAGCCTCCTACAAAGGGGCTTTTAACCTATTAAAGGATTTAATTAATGGGCGCACAGTGTTTCTGTTCAGAAATGATGATGCAGGTACCTGCAACTTATTTTTTCAGCGTCTGCATCTCGGAGGGCACACATCCCACGGCTAACAGATCCCCTGGGGAGCAAGAAAGCAGAGCTGCCAGGAACCCAGCAGCCTTCAAGCAAGCAACGTCAACATTAATTATTACGGAGGCAAGGCAAAATAATACAGAAGCAACAAAGCTTTGGCAGCATCTAACTTACTTTCCTGCTGCCCTTCAAAAACACTTCTAATGAAATAAAATGGAAATCCCCACTATATACTGCCGATGAAGGTGACCTTGGGAAGTGGGGGAGAAGAGGAATCAAAGCAGATGGATGATCTCAGGAAACTGCCTGGTACCCAACAGACCAGCTCCCCCCCAGCCCTGTCCTTCCACCCGGTCACAAGCATTCAGAAACGGACAGGTCTAATGGGAGTGCCAGAGCAAACCGTATCTATCAATGTCTGCCCACTGGGTTTCCACTAGCTGGGTTTGTTCCCTGCACTGCTCGATCTGGAAGGACTTCAACTACAGACATTAACCCAATTAAAGAACCTACCTCTTCTTAGGAGCCTTCCTTGTGCCAATAGGGTATTACAGCTACAATGAAGTTGCAAAAGCTGGAGGCTGATTAACAGAGTATTTGGGAAGTTAGTTAGTTACACAATGGACTCTATTCAGCATTGAAGGAGAGATGATATATTCCTGGAGAGAGACTGAAGCACGAATACCCAAAAAATCAAATCAGTATCCCAAAGAACTTCTTATTCCTAAGATAAGAAGTCCCCAATAGTCTGGGGTTTTTTGTTGTTTTGGTTTTTCTTTCTTTGTTCCCCCTCATTTTGACATGACCTTTATGGAACGACAAACCAAGACTGAACAGCGCACCAGAAAGGCTGTTTATCTACAGCCTGCAGGATTCCATCCACATTTTCAGCTCCAAGATGACAACTAAAGCAATCAAACATAATGTGAAACTCAGTTTTAAAAATTTCCCATATCTTTTCTACAGAAGTTCACTTGAAAAGGTCAAAGCAAAACTTCAGTAATTCAAAAAAAACCCCAAAAACTTAACACTGATTTGGCACAGACATAAATATATAAAACTAGCTATTCACTGGTGATGCACATAAATTTGTTACATGGTACTCAATTGCTGAAGCAATGAAAACTTCAACAGTCGCAATTTCTAAATGCCAGCATGGTTTTTGAGAGTCATGACTCGAGATTGTGTCAACATGGGATAAGGACTATAAAAGAGTGATCGGATGAGGTGGGAAAATGGTACGGCAGCTTTCACTTAAACACTTAACAATCCCATTGATTTGCCCTCAGCAGCACCATTAATGTGCTCCATGGAAAAATATTCAGAAGAGTTGGGCAAGCGGAGTGTTTGTAACAACCACAAACAGCAGCTTACCACCTCCATTTGTCTCTCTATGGTAGATACACACCTATGAAATAAAACCTTCTAAAAGTATATGCATTATTTTCAAATATATCTTGGACAGCTATGGGTCAAAACTCTCTGGTTGTTCAAATCTAACAAGACTTTAGCTTCCTCCTTTTCATCCTTTAGCTGAGTCATTTGAATCATTTTCGAAAGGCTTACAAGTTTAAGAAACACAGACTTCTCCGAAACAAAAACATTACTCACCTTAAAAGAATATAAGTAAGGGAAAGATAGGGAGGGGAGCTTTAGGCCCACAGTGAGCAGACGACTTCTTTTTAGAAGCTCTTAAGCTCACAACAAAAGAATGTTCTTCTAAAGCCAGGCAACAACAACAAAATCTATCACATCAAATGGCACAGAATAAGAACATGAGCTAGAACTGTTAAATCAATACAACTTTAAAACAGCATTGAAGGCGGAAGGCCTTTGTCCATGTCACTCCATCGGAACAAGGTGAAAGTCCGGCTATACAACCCACAGAGTTATTCTACATACTGCATCTGATTTAACAGTGGGAATTAGGATAAACGCACTTTTCCATATGCTCTTTAAGCATCCAGAGCGTGCAAGGTTTACAGCCCATATTTTTAATCACATCTGAATCTGCAAGGTATGAAATTCTGCAGAACAAAAAACCAGGGTCCAAACCAAAACCCACCTATTTCTGTAAATTATGTTCTTCCAGTATCTAAGCCCTTATACACTGCAACTGTATCACTCTAATACAATGAAAGGAAACCTACGCAGAAAGCGTAGTCTGTGCAACACCAAAACTGCAGAGAAGTCAGCCAAGCTCTAGTGAAGCACAACCACCAAACGTGAAGAACACTGCCCAGGAAAAAACAAAACAAAACAAAACAAAACAAAAAAAAAAACCCAAAACCCCCCAACTTACTACCCATGGAGCAAGTATACAATCTCTGGTGAGGTCACGACACACCCTCTCCTACACAGGCAACAAATGTGTATTTTGGGCTTTTAGATATAAGCATTTAGAATGGCAAAATCCCTCCTTCCCTTATCTTGTGCTGCTAAATAGAAGAGATAAATCCAAGTGACATGGTTAGCATTGCACATTTGTCTAAGTTCACTCTTAACCCTTAAAGGCCCAAGAGAAACTTCAGGGAAGGGAAAGTAATGGATGGAAAGTAATAGTGGTAGGGCTGCAGCAACAAGGAAAGGAGAGAGACAAGGGCTGTTTTTATAGTTTAATGAGGTTTCTTTTTTGGGGGGGTGGGGGAGGGTGGGGGTGTGTTGGTTGGGGTTTTTTTTGTTGTGTTTGTTTGTTGGAGAGGTGGCATGATTTATTTCTCCAGTTCCCTCCCACTGCAATTCAGGTAATGAAAGACTTCAGCTTTGGCAAAGATCCCCTGCTCAGCCATTAAAAAAAAACAACAACAACAAAAAAAAACCACCACCACCACCCCCAACCCCCAACCAAGCAAAACAACAACAAACAAAAACCAAAAAACGAAAACCAAAACCAGAATTAAGCTTACCGGAAACAAAGCTACTCAAACTTGCACAGTAACAAAGGGCAACAGAAACATGGTCACTGTATCACATCTCCCTTGCTGGCCAACAGCCCAGAGTTTTCATGACTTTTTTTTTTTTTTCCTCCCCCCCGCCCCATTTCACAACAGCATTAACAAGCCCTGGCCCAGGACGCCCAGCTTCACGGACTGTATTTGTAGGAGGTCAGCTTTTCATGAGGCCAAAAACCCAGCATGTGGAAAGCGTTAAGACTTTCATGTAGTAGAGGAGGTTCTTAAAACTACTACTGTTCAACTCAAAACTCTTGGAGCTTCACAGATCATTAGAGGTTTCTGAACCACAGAGAAGGGCAGAGTTAGCAAAATAAATCAAGAGTTCCTGTGGGATGTCCTAGTGCTTTACACAACAAGAGGCACCAGGCACAAAGCAGGCTCAGAATTAAACAAGAGGGAGGACTTCTCAAATTGCATGAGGAAAGAGCTGTTTTATAACCTGGAATGTACTCTCCCTTTCTTTAAAGGTTAGGGTCTAGAGGCCTTGTACAAAATAATTCTGTTTGTGTCAGGGGCATTGGGAGGAAGGGAAAAGGGGGCACAGAAAGTATGTCTGAGGGAGGGGAAGGAGAGGAATCAACTCAGCTGTTCCGCCCAACAAGAACAATCTATTCCACCATGGCAATAACAGCACTTATCAGCACCTTTTTAATGCCAGATTTCTTACTGCTGTACAGGAGTTTGGTAGCATGAAAAGAAACAATATTCCCTGCCAATTTTCTACATACCGGATGACCAGAGCCAATAAGGATTTCCCAACCACCAGTACTGTCAGCATTTTTTATTTTGTCACTGATCTCATAACACTTTGTCTATTTCTTAAGACTCCAAGTTCTTAAATACAGCGATTACTTAGGAAACGATCTCTATCGTTTACAACTCCCCAAAAGAGAAAGTTTCTAAGTTCACATTTACAAGAAGGGGAATTGAAAAATTTAATCTTGAAAGATCTAAATCAGAAGGAAACACACCCGTCAACATTCTAAGATTGGTAAAAAATAAGGGATGTAAAAAGCAAAAGGTTTTCTGCGGAACCTGCTTTGATTACTCAATGTTTGATGCGACATTACCTGTACTTGACTGAAAGCAAGAAGAGAAGCAGCGTCTTGGATTTCTTTACTGCAGAACGTGTGATGCTGCAGCGTAAGAACGGAGTTCTACCCGGGACGATGTCGGAGGCACAGTCAGCAGAGGGAGCCCCTTTTACTCCAAGGAAAATGCCCGAACAGCACAAATGCTGGACCCCAGCCTTGCAAAATACTTATTACTCACAAGCAGGAACAGGAAACCCAAAGCCTAAGCATTTCACGTGACTCACACCTTCATTATCTTTCTTTTCCCACATACCAGAAGACATTAAGATGCCTGAAAATGCATTCTACCTCTTGGCAGGGAAAGGAATCCCCTGCTATAAATCCACCATCACACACATGTATACAGGGCTACGGTTCAGATTTGCAGCCTTCCTGCTACCAACTGACCACCTTGCAGGACAAGCCTCTTCCCTTATGTGCTGCTGTGATAAAGGCCGTAGATGCTTACCCAAAAGACGACCACCATCACCTATAAGTAATCATTAGCATTTTTATGTCCTGAGAATTTGAATTCTACCATATTCCTAAGCATTTTTCTTTCAGATACAAAATAGAAAGGGGAAACAAAACAAAAGCAAACGTAGCAGATTTCGGCTTGTAACGTTAAATGTTTCCTAAAGTACAAGGCTTACAGAGCCTGTTATATCCACAAACTGCCTTAGTTTCCCCTATGGCACAGCCCCTTCAAACAAAAGCCACTATTCTGAACTCCCCATTCTCAGTTTATTCCACAATCTGTGTAATTCCTGGGAGTTTTCCTTGGCAAGAAAAAAAAAAAAACCACCACCCAACAAAAAACAGTAATCAAGCACTGCTTCTTTTTTACAGCTGGTTTGAAACAAAAATGACAAAATGAGTGCATCTGTCTACTGAAGTTGTTATTGTCTTGTTCTCACAGTACAGTTATAGCAGCATATTACAGGATATTTAGGACTGAATAATGTATTTGGGGGCTGATTCTATGCCAAAAGAACGCTGTAGATACCGTTCTTACGGTGCCATCTGGGGCAGGAAGCAACGATTAAGGCCAACGATCTGTTGTATAAGAAGAAAGTTAATTTCATGCTCAGTGTGGCAGGCAAGATGCATTAAAAGTATAGTTTACTCTCTGCCAACAGACTTTTTTTTTTTTTTCTTTTCCTGGTGCACAATCTTTGGCCCCCAAATGGCTTGCTCTACTGAACCCCACACAGCCCGGACAACAATTCCATGAGTGTCTGCGTTAAGGAACTGAAAGCGGCTGTGCGCTGCTAAGCACTCCAGATCACCCCGACTCTCCTGTAACGCGGCGCTCTCAACAGGTCAAAGCCGTTCGTATTTATTTACTTCTTCACCTTGAGAATTCAAAGAAAACTGCTGCAATACCTTTTGAAATTGTAATGTCTCTTTCTCTCCCACACACTGTAAATACACACATGAAATGGCCCACTTGGGACAACACCTAGGTAACACCCTCAGTTATGTTCGCTACAGTCTAGCTGCCCCTGCTCTGTTTTTTTCCCCTTAATGGTACATTTGTAATCTATCTTCATTATCCCCAACTAGGATAAGAAAGCAGCGTGGGTGCCGAGGAAGAGAAAATCAAGTGGCAAGACAGAACACTTGTTCCTCAAATGTAAGCAAGCCACCAGCCTGGCAAAAACTAACTGTGAGCAGTCTGCGGTGGCTTCCAGTGGATAACTAAGGATAAAATTTGGCCCAAAGACACACACACAAAATCAAAAAACCAATTACGTATAGGCCATAAACATTGGGCTTAAACACAGAAGCTGAATTAGCTGCAAAAGCTGCTTGAGTTTCACTGCAGCGTGTTTTTCAATATCTCAGACTGGAGCAATTACCATAAAACTCACCACTTGCCAACCAAACCACTTGTCTCCACATCTCTCTCCCTTTCTAAAAACCCTTTTTAAAAAGAATTCCTTTGTCTGCTCCATATAGGAATTTTTAAAAGTTAGCATTCCCACTGCATAGATAAGAAAGAGGGACTAACCAGCACTAGGCAGACACCATCTGAAGCATATATTCCGCACTGACGTGTTGCTCTTCCAAAGAGACTCGCACTGTGTTGTCCCCTCTGGTACCGTCCACCCCCAAACAGACAATACCATCTTAGAATGCCATGTTCATGCGTAACAGAAGTCTTCAACTTGCCATAAAACAAAGCCATTGATTCGTGTATATCTTCCACAGACCAAATCAAGTACTTGTAGGATGAGATTTGTGCAACATCACTTTTACATCAATGCAGCTACTACAAAGGACATCAAGGCTTACCTTCCTGCTTTACCACAGACGTTTTCGGTTGCCCTGAGCAAGTCACTAGGTTTGCTTCTGACTCAGCTCTTAACTTGTAAAAACTTCAATTCCATACCCAACAGTGCTGTACACTAGGTATACGATTAAAGATCATGAGATCCTCAGCTATCAGTTGTGGGTCTGAGAGTCAGTACCACAGAGAGGATTACGTGGAGAATATTTCTCTATTAAGCTATTTCAAAAATCAGACACCAGGCAGGATTATACAGATTAACTTCTTTGAGGAGTTACCCAAATTTTATAACACTAACACTGTTCTAGGACAGGATGTCCCACAAACATCACCGTTGCTTATACAACTCTTTTTATTTTTGCCTTTCTGAAAGCCACCTTCAAGTTTTAAAGCACATCTTCAGTCGCTAACTGGATAGGAAAAAACCAACATGAAGGGTTCGGTGCACGGCATCCGTGGAAAAGAATCTTGCCAGAGCAGGACACTCAACCGTGAAAATAAACTGCACGAATTCTCAAATAGATACCTATTTTATGTACCCGAGTTTCATAGGACCTTAGGATTGATGTCTGAGTATTTGATACAATCTGACAACTGCTACAAAAGAAGAAAAGCTAATATCTTTTCTCATAGGGAAAAAAAATACAGAATAAAAAGTATACAGCTGTTGATGAACAAAAACGTTTTAACCAGAGTCACACATACCCTTCAGCATAGATGCACAAAAGAGAATTCACAATAAGAAAATAAAACAAAATGCCTTGCGATGGTGAATTATAAACAGAAGGTAAGGAAAATGCAGTGTAACAGAACTATAAGGAGTCACAGAAGCATTGTGTTCTCTCGGCTGCTGAGGAAGACTCAGAAAATACTGTATCAATTTCCCAAATAGTCTTGGCTTAGATCTTCAACTACATACCTTTCGCTACAAAGCGGAAATTGTCCTTTTTGGCTCTCTGACAGAACTCAATGCAATTGCCTAATGGCCCTCTTGCTTGCAACAATATTTTACCCCTACCTACCTCTAGAACTTCAGAGAAAAATAAACAATGAGTTTCAATCTTGTAATGTAAAATAATAAAAAAACCCCCACCAGAGTGCAGAGTTGATTTATTACCCATGCTAAACACACTTCTAGAGTCCAGTTAGCACAGTGAATACGCCTTCTGCTTTTATGGTCTTCACCTATGAAGGTTTTTTAGCCAGAAGCTCAAATAAGCAGCCCAGTTTTTGAGCTGATGACATTGTAAATTACCTTTAGAATATAAAACTACAATAATACAATCGAAAATTAATTACCTTATTCTCTTAAGAGAAAGCTTAAGAGATTTAAAACAAATAAAAACAAAGCATATTAGGTACTTTCTTTCTTTAGTTTTACTTGCTTCAGCTGAAATCGAGACACAGAGGTACGTGAAAGGGTATTTTGGTCTTTGGAAGATGTAACCATAGTCATTGATCAGATGAGCCCACACTAGTGGCACTGGGCCCTGAAAGTGAACAGTCAATGTAAAAAGGCAGTTCACAGAGCAAGGATTTAAGAGATAAGCAATAAATACCTTCATGATATGTTAAGTCAGAAGAAGAAATTCAAGAAACTGAAACAAAAAGGACCACGCATGGTATATAAACCATGAAGCTGGAACTGTGGCCCAAGCTTGTCCAATAAAGTATACAGTCAGCAGCTCTACTCACCTGTAAGACCTGAAATCAGTTTTAGAGATGAAGATGACACGGTGTATGCTAGAGTTAAACCTTTATGTCTCTTTAAAGACCTTTCCAAACCTTCTGTTTTATTATCCAATAAAATGATGACATTTGCAATAGGTTTAACAGTTAAACTTTTAAAAACAAGCCATATCACAGTGAACACATATACTGAACATCCCTTACAGATGATCTGGTCTTTGTAAACAGCTTTCAGCTCAGTGCCACTTAAATTTAGGAATATCTCCATCTGAGCTCAGCTCCTATGAGCTCAGCATTTCATTAAATTCTTTGGCTTACTTATTCTGCTCCTGGTGAGAAGCATGAACTGAATTACTGTGTGCCTCCTCAGTACAGTGCTTTTACCTTAAAGCCAAACATATTAATTTCATGTTCTCCCTCAATCAGCTAAGACAGCCACGCTCAAAAAAAAAAAAAAAAGAAAAAAAGGCAACATGCTCCCTACAGAAGAGTTTGCTATGCAAATGAATCAATGGTTTCACTTACACAGGAAAAGCAACTAACTGATGCCTCTGCCCATTTTTCAAAAGGGACTGAAGCCCAGTAGGGTATCTGCTGTGACTCAAGAAAAAAAGTCTTAGGCTATCATTTTTAAAATGTGAAGCTTATAGTCCCTGTTTTAACAAGAACAAACCCCTCCAACTGTAATATCCATGCAATGGAAGCACTAGCAGCAGTGAGCAGAGATGAAATGAAAAGAAGCAGTGGCTGTTTATGTTGGCAGTCGCTTCAAACTCTAATGGAAAATTTCAGCTCTGACTGCATCTAGGCTAGAACAAGTTATTAAGGAAAAAGGTTCAGCTTTCAAACAGAAAAGGCTTACATAGCTTGTCCCTTTTTGAACACTCCTGCAGCAAAGGCAAGTTGGGAAATAATATGCTTTGACTATGCAATGTATTAATAGCTATCATTAGGGGAACGTACCATCAAATAAAATATATTTCCTTTGGGAAAGGAGAACAGTGATAATGCCCATGCCACAGACACAAACTCAACTATTGGTACAAAGAAGTTATACCACTAAATGCAAATATTAAAAAGCCAATGTAGGGCTAACTAATCACTGTATACTAAGGGACCAAAACACATTCACCTAATTATCCCCCTCTTTTGATCAAAGGAAAACTGCTATTTGAACAATTACGTCAAGGGAGAATCTTTACCTTTCATATGCTCCTGAGAATTTTGCACAAATATTACTAAGGCATGACATGAAGAGTATACAGTCTGTCCTCAGAGAGGACAAACACCTTGCCAGCCTGCACATATGCTAACTGCAGTGACCTTTCAGCTACCACACATTTGCACTACATTTAAGAGCTACTCAGGAAGCCAATATTGTATATTATGTAACACAAGATTAAGCATTAATGAGGCAAGAATAAAATTGTTTATCTAAACCCCAATCTAAAATTAAACAAAGTTTATGCTGAAAGCTCACACTGAACTCATTTTGTCTCCTAACATTAACAGAGCACAGCTTATTCCGTCTCCGAGATAAATCCCAACAGCATTTAATTTGGAGAGAAGGATTTTACTATCAGAAGAGAGAATATTTTTCCTAAAGAAGAAAAGCGATGCATATGTAGTTCTTACACCCATAAATACAGCATGTTGCAGGTATTTTGATCTAAAGAAAACAGTTGATATTCATGACTTCTAGTCACGCTGTGTTTTAAAGCTAAATACAGAAGCATCCACCCAGAGGCAAGACCTTTCGATTGCACTCTGTCGTCTCTTGCTAAGCAGCCAAACCAAAAATCACACACACCGAAGATACCTATGTGCTCAATAGGGAAATTCAAAACAAAATCAGACCAAAGTCTGCATGCCTCCACAAAGATTCGCTGTCCTCTTTTTAGACTTCTCACTAAGCAAGCAGCTCTACAAGGCTCACTAAGGAGCTTCAGCCTGCCAGAAAAAAGACAAGCAGACAATTAGACCATGGTCACCATCACTGTACCATAAACCTTCCCTGAAGAATGCAGTAGGAGTCATTTGAGAACCTCAAAACAGCCAGATCGGTGTCATCCCCAGTTTTAAGAATAGGTAAGAGAGGTCAAAAGTATTTGGGCCTATTCCCATGAAAGACACAGTGTTTCCAAAACCTCAATTCAGTAACATAACACGGTATTACTGTTAAACCTATGTAAGGCTGCCAAAGGGACAATCACATACATCCCCCTCCATTTCTAGTGGCTAACTAACCGGCATAAGATGTCCGAGTTCCACTGGTCAGCCAACACATCTGACAAAGCAGGTTGCAGGAACTCCAGCCAGAGGAAAAAAAAAAAAAAAAAAAAAAATCTGTTTCTTCTGGGACTGTGGCCTTAAATAGTTCAGGCAAACTGAAACTGCAACCTAACCGAAGCTTACCAAAGTGTCTCTGAGCGACCAGCGCAAGGGTAGGCTGAGTGGAACAGGACCCGGGTCTAAATCCGAGCGAGCTGACACCAGGACTTGGCGTCCTCCTCCTCCTGCTCTGAGTGGACATCATTGCTCTGCACAAGCTCACCTTCATTCCATGTTTCTATTTACCTTTTGCGTGTCACTAACACAGAGTTCAGCTATTTACAAGAACACAGTAAGTCAATCTCCGAGCTTGTAGGCATTTAAGTACATTTATCTCAGGCCTGTCACCATGCCGGTGCTTCTAATACTCTCAAATTCAAGTAGCTCAGTGTAATCACCTAAAGAATTCAGAGCAGGAGAATTTTAAATACTTTGAAAGTCTCACATTATCACAAAGTTTTAGCAAATTAATCCAAAACGGGGAGGGGAATCACATTTAAAGCCAGATCAGATACTTAAGAAAACTTGTTGCCAGCTGTGTA
This sequence comes from Mycteria americana, assembly GCF_035582795.1. NCBI lineage: Eukaryota > Metazoa > Chordata > Aves > Ciconiiformes > Ciconiidae > Mycteria > Mycteria americana. The sequence continues at coordinate 7,031,479 of NC_134382.1, read as the reverse complement.
CCTTGCATTCTCACAACATATGAATTTAAATGAAAGTTATTAATGAAAACTGTTCATGTCACATAGGTGCCTCAAAGATTTACTTCTCGGCTTACCATGTAGAAGAACCAAAGTGCTGCTAAGCATGAACCAAGTGAGAGTAGGATACTTCAACTGTGCCATCCAACTACAGCTATAACTAAGAGAAAACTGTTCAGGAGAAAGGGAACAGGAAGAAAGATACATGGGAACAGAGGAGAGATATTTAAGACAGAGTGCAATGGGAACCCAAGGAAGTTTCAGAAGTTTTACTTAAGGTCATCTACATGGAGACACTTTTTCTCCAGAGTATCACAAGGTTAACACTTACTGATCCAGCCTTAAAACTACTGGCTTTCCTTCATCCGTTTCAGCATTCCCACTTCAGCAGAGGGCCAGCTCAGGAAAGAGCTGATTCTAGGTCCTGTGTCTCTTGCCTCTAAAAGCCTGAAGAGAATGCTACAGCTGTTTATGCTCATGCCCACTGGGAACCCCGCTCAGACATAAACTTCAAAATTAACTGGAAATTTGAAGTAAATTGGAAGAGTGAAGACCTAAACAAACACACAGCTTTGATACGCAGTAAATATTTTCTTTCATAAAGATTTTTTTTTTCTTGCTGGTTATTCATTTAGAAGCAACAATTTAAAAAAAAGTTGAAAAACTATGTTAAACTACTTAAAACACACATTGCCAAATACAGGATTTTCTTAGAAGATATAGTACGTTAACTGTGGAGAGAAAAAAAATAGCAAAGGGACAACTCAAATAGGACATTCCTTAACATGCTCGTGAAAACTTAGTACAGTATGGCCTAATTCTCATCTCTCAGCATGGCCACTTTACACCTTCCACTATTATAAAAGAAATACAATGTCATATTCACCTCTCTAGTCTGACTTCCTGTACAGTAGCATCAACTTGATTTAATATAAAAGAGGCCTAGTCTCTACAATAATTTTGTATTTCTGTTGTATGACTTGCCTTCCACTATTGCAATGTTCCAACCGCAGGGCTTAAGGCGATATTAGGAAGAGCTCTCCCGCAGTGAAAGCGGCATAAATGTAAGTGTCTAGAAAAGGCAGGCATTATACAAGAAGCAGGATAATAAGGAGATTTAACTTTGGGGTTTGCAGACAGGCAAAAACCCTGGCTCCCCTCCCCACAGGCTTCAGTGACTGGTAAGGTAAACTCTAATAAATTAGAAACGCGCAGGACGTATTGACCTATAGCCCGGTTTCCATTTAGGGCAAGTCACTTCAAGAATGCCCCTGACTCATTTTCAAGTAGCTTTTGCAGGACTTGGGAGTTGCCGTAGTGCTTTTGCGTCCATATAATAATTTTTAGAGTTTCACCTCATATTAATATGCTGGCTAAATAGGAAAATAAGGCCTTTTTTCTAGCATTTCCAGAATTGCTAGAGGGTTGCTTCACACTGCAATAGAAAAATAGCAGGCAAAGTATCTGAAATTATTCCGCTGATGAAAAAAATACAAACAAATTAATTCCACAGCCTTGTAATTTACATTACTCCTTATTCCACTTTAAGGAGGAAAAGCAAAACTGGATAGTCAAATACTATTTACTGCAGCCTTTATTCTGCATGTCTTACTACAGCAAAACTGCTGTAAATTTTGTCTGAAAAAGGTTGGGAATTAAAATAAAGCAGAAGTGAGACCTGTGGGCAAAAATAGGAAACGGAGATTAAACAATCCGTTGTAGGTCAAAGGTTATTTGTAGATCAGTTACCACTGGGGGCTAAAAAAGCCTGCTCAAAACCATCACCACGCTGCTTCCCAGTTGCTCAAACTTAATATTTAGTCTCCTCTATGCTAAAAATTTAGACCTAGCGAAACAAAAACGTAGCACTAGAAAAATGATAGCTTATATAAAGTTTCCCACCACTTGCAGACTTGCAAAACTTTTACAAAACGCCTTGGGCCTGATACCCAAGTTCAAACGTGGAAGTCAAGTAGTACAAACAGGGTCAGACACCTGCCCCCAACTCTCAGTGCTTTAGTTCTTCTTTTCCTTTCTCCTGCAAACTGTTTTCCTCTATCATACAGAGACATTTGGTATTTAAAAGCACATTTCGTAGTTGCTGTAATTCAAACTGCAGAAGAGTACTTTCGCCTCTCAGTAACTTGACCATCAGCAGAATTCATTTCTAAAGTAAACACCAATTTGTCCTAAATACATTGCTAGGAGACACTCTGAAGAAAAGAGGAGAGGACTGCTTAAGCTATGTGCTGGATTTGTTAGATGTTGCTAAGCATACTATTTCAGCATTCCTTCTAAGCTGTCATCTTTCCAACACTGGGCCTTCATGCCTCAAAATCCAACAGAACACTAAAGCAAAGTCTACCTCCACTTGATCGGTAATTAAGTTTTCCCATCATTCTCAGTAGGAGAATCAGTGAACACACACGTCAACTGAGGCACTCCAGGAATCATTTCATCCTCCTCTTTCTATTTGAGTTATGCAGTGTTACTATTTACCAATGAAAGACTATGATATCACAGCATCATCTCACAAGAACGTCTCAGAAGGGAAACATCCTACAGTAAGTGATAGGTTTAAAAATATTTTTACAGTAATGTTCTTCCCCACTGAACATCCCAATTCCACACACACAAAAGTCTAAACAACCAGTTATGCTTTAAATTATTTTCCAGATCGCTAACACATTGCTAGAAAATAGTCTAACTCAATTTTCATTGAGTTATCTCCCTTCTAAATTCAGAACAAATATGAAAACCGCTTTCCAAAACCACCCTCCCAGCAGTTAAGTGACACCTGCAGAACAGAAACCGAAGCTTCTAGAGAAGCTTGGCAATTAGGACTAATGGAAAAGTAACTAGATTCCCAAGGCTTCCCAAACCCTCTCTCCTTTGAGGAATGCAAGCACTCCTCCCTGTCCATCTCCCCTCTAAGCACTTGCCAGGATTTTCAGCAGAACGACAGGGACGTAAGCTTTATGAAGTTCAGAAGAGTAATAAGCCACAGATCAATTCAGAAACTGAAGTTACACGCTTACTGTCCACATGTGTCAGGAACGTGAAGAGTTAAATACAACCACCGAATTCTGCAGGTCGTAGGAGCAGGCACATACCTCAGTCTTCCAGATTCAATTAGATTTTGTTTTGTTTTAGGCTTTCTTTAATTACCCACTGCCATTTGAGCCCAACTGGGTGACATAAATGTATTATCCCATCATAATGTCAGAATTTAAAATTAGATTTGGTCTCCATAAATACACTTCATCCAACCTGAGTGACTCCGTCCAGCAATGAGACTATTTTACGTAACATCTTTCATACGGTAAGACCTAAAAACTGCACTAAAAATTACAGCTACCTTTTCTGGCTGTGCATTTCTCTTCCATTTATCTGAAGAGAATTCAGTTCAGGGCAAAGAGGAAATAGTTTCATAAGATCAAACACTGAAGCAGCAAGAGAAAAAGCAAATTACATAAAGTCCAAATATACTTACAGTCTCCTTATTTGGAAGCAACTCCTTTCGGATCCTGAAGAAGTTCTTGCCGTACTGCCTCAACCCCTTAATAAAACGTTTCTGTGATAAAAGATAATAAAAATAGTATGTCAGCAGAAGGCAAAAAAAAAAAAAAAAAAAAAAAATTCTTGTTAATCAGCACAACAGCCAAACAATGTTCTTAGCTTAAGGACTGTCGACAGAAGAAAACGTATACCTACATGGCAACTGAAAACGGACAGGGAAAAAAGGCTGCTAAGAGATACCGAGAAATTCAAACCACATTCCCTTCCATGTCAAACTTCCAACGTTTGAAGCTGAAAAAGTCAGTACCACAGTCAGTTCTTTCCCAAAACGACCGAAGTATGCTGCTGCACGTCTCTTCTGAAGTCTATTTTTCAACCGGGCAGCAGCAGGCAAAGGAAAATACGCAACGCTGATTTCCAGAGGAGAAAAGTGACTCTCCAGAGAAGGCGTCGCAGGGGTTAAAGAGTCCTTGCAGACGCCAGCCCTCCCGGTTCACCCTTCCTGATTTTCGGAGGAACACCAGCAAACGGCTTCCCAAGCGAGCCCTCCGCCAGACGAGAGCGGAGCCGCCGCCGCCGCTCCCCCTCCGCGGCTCGCAGCGATCCGCGGTCGCTCGCCACGCCGAAACACTTCCTCCTCTCGCCCTGCAGCCGCCCGCCGGGGCCGGGGCCGCGCACGGCGGGGCCCAGCGGGACAGGGCTGCGGCCGCGGGGGAGCGGCGGTGCAGGCGCAGGTAGGGAGCGCGGCGGGGCGGCCCCGCGCGATGGCGGGTGGCCGGGGCTGCGGCGAGGCGAGCCGAGCGGAGCAGCCGAGCCGAGCCGAGCCGAGCGGCGCGGAGGGCCGGGCGGGCGGGCGGGCGGGAGGCGGCGGCCGCGGCCGCCCAGCATGTGATCGCGGCGGGGCTGGGCGGCGCGGCACCCGCGGGGCGCGCCGCAAAAGGCGGCCTGGATCGCCGGCCCCCCCACCCCCCGCCCCGGCCGGGCCCTCGCCCCCGGGGAAAGCCCCGCGAAATCAGCCGCCGGATTAACGCCCGCCGGTCCCCGGGGGCTCTGCAACGGGGTGGCGTCGTCCTCCCCTGCCAGTTGCTGTCTCTCATCTGCCGCAGCCCTCAGCTGCCCTTCTTGCCTCCCCGGTCCCCCCCTTCAGCTGCCCCTCGCACTCATGTTTCCCCTCTGCAATACCTCCCCCCCGCGAGAGAACTCTCCGGCCTCCAGCTGTAAGCACCACTCGCTCTCCTCCTCCTCCTCCTCCTCTCTCCGGGGCCAGCACCTTCAGCCCGTAGCTCTGCTGCAGCGCAGACCTATCCATCTCAGCCCGCAGCTCGGGGACCAGTCCCACCTCTACCCCAGCATTTCGCCACCGTGAATCAGTACCAGGAGATTAAGACTAAACACAGAGCGCCTCTCTTTTTGGAAGGGCCAGGCCCGAGGACTTTTTCCTTTCCTATAATAAGCATACAGGTATAAACACTAGCAAATACCAAATTCTGCCTGCAAAAAAGATGGGGGATGTTGAGTATATGGGTCCTAATGTTCTGGGGGCAGGAGATGAGAATTAATAATTCCCTAAAAAGAGACACACCTCAAGTTGGCTTAATGCATTTTGGACCACATCTCCTTGCAAACATCTACTTGAAGGAGGTGGGCAGGTGCTTAGAGGCTTCCATATTGTGAAGTGGATAAGGAATCCCAGAAAGAGTAATTCACTACTAAAACAGTGCTCTGTACACCTCGTAACCTCCCACCACAATACTGAATATGAGCGAGCAGTCTCTTTGGAACCTCACGCATATAATTTTGCAGATATGCTCCCACAGGGATCTATCCTTACCTAACCCTGACCCTCAAAACCAGCAAGACTGCTAGAGTTCGCCAGGAACATGCCTGGGGGCACAGAGACAAGAATTAACCACCAGTTGTATATGCTTTGACATTACAGTCCCTTTCCAGTCTATGATTTGCTCATACCCACCTGCTCCTTTTAAACCAGCGAACAGAGCACTCGGGAGTTTTGAGTTCAGTGACAGGGGTGCTTGGGTTCCGGAACACGGAAAATTTTACCAATAGCAAGGTACCGGCCCCCCCCTTCACAGGCAGGAGTCACACAAATATCTACAGAGCAAGACACCGAGACTGCCGCAACGCAACGTAACTGGTCGCTAACGCACACTTCTCACATTTTACCATGTGAATGATAAGGAATTTTCATGACACTGGGGGAGGACAATCACTCCCCTGGCACCATATGCATACCTCTTCTGTCTTGTGCTGCTGGGCAGGAAAAGATGGCAGCAGCAGCAAGGCAGAAAACCATGCCATCATACCACGCCCAACACCCCAAAGAGCAATGTAATTTCTGTCTGCAGCTTATCACAAAGAATGAAAATCAACTAACTCAAGAAACATTTAAAAGCAGGCAATCCAAAGGGAACTCGGATTCTGAAGGGTGCAGCTCAGTTCCTGGCTTTGACATCGCTGCCTCGTGGACTGTATCAGAGGTACGATGCTTTTGCAGCATCAGTTAACAGAGCATGTATAGGAAAAGGCGACATAAAAAGCTGTAGGGGAATAAGAAGAAATCAGAGCTGGAACACTCCAACCGTGGATGAAAAAGCACAGGGAAATATGAGAGAGCAATCTGGTCCACTGCATAAAATGAAAAGCCCCGATTCCCTATTCCTCATTTTGCCAAAGCCTTACTACTATGGTGTATCTGAATTCTCAGGGGACCATCTTATTTATTTTTTAAGATTCTTTGTAACCAAACTATTTCACATTTGTTTTGTGTTGCGATTCAACTCTGTATTAAAAAAGCCCATGACAAACTGTTTTCGTTTGAACTCATGAGATGTCAAAAAAAATCCCTACTGGGAATGTAAGCCTAGCATATAGCCTCTCTGAATAACAGAATTAGAGGGAGCTTGAAATGCTGTTCCAAACACGAATGAAGTCAATCCTTCTGGCATTCTGAAATTTTGGCCAATTATGCTGTCACCTTTATCGGTGTCATACAGAATTATCGCTAGGCCATTGAGGCAGTGCAAGATATGCAACTACAAAATAGTTGTGTGCCTCTACTGAAAGGCAAGAGAGCCACTTCTTAATAGACAGAGAACAACAAAGCACACAAAAATTAGCTTCAGAAACTTAGACAGAAATGCTAAAGCTTAACAAAATGATCAAGGTTTTTCTTAAAACATTGCCTTTTTAAAAAAACATTTTCTTTTTCAGATTTTCCTTTCTATTCTAGTCTTCCATTAATTCAGGCACCATGTTCAGTTCTCCCTTAGCCTGCAGCAAGAACAGCTACTTCTTTCCTCCAAGTCAAGCACAAGAGAGACCTCTAAATGTTTTTAAATATAAAAGAACTAGATAGTTGCACACCAAATCAGAAGTGACCTGTTGCTCTCCAGCATCTCATAAAACAGACTGCATAACACAGTTTAAATTTTCTCTCCTCTGCACAAATGACATGCAATAAATTTTATGTCTGCATTTTAACAGGGCAGGAGATGTTGCACTGCTCACAGAAGGCATCTGAGAATGACAGCTGCTGAATTAAAATAGTCTTACAATACAGGGCTGGCGGAACAGTGAGGCTTAAACCTATGGATGCACGAGAAAGAGAAGTTTTGATAAAAAGTGGAAATGGCTCTAGAGCACCACAGTTTAAAAATCCAAGTTCTGTACTTTTAAAAATTAAGATAAACATTTCCATTTTACCACTTATGTTTAACTTGAAAAACGTTATGACAGAATTCTGTCAGCATTGTTGTTCGTACTGTTCACTGCAGACAAACTGTAACACAATGAAAAAAAATGCTATGGATAATCATTGCTGTGAAGCGGCATTAGGAAATCCCATGGTTTGCTAGGTCAGTCAATGTTGACAGACACCACAGTTATATTTTACGAAGTGGTTACCATGGCTATTGACCAGCCGCAACGCAAGATCTCCTAATACCGTTTGATAATCTGAGCTTCCCCAATGAAATGTATTAGATTCTGCAGTATCCTGCTACAATGTGTAAACAGGGAGCTATAAATAACCAAGGAAGAACAAGGAACAAGCATGTTAATGTTTGCATATGTGTTACTTGCAGGTCCCGTATTTTATCCCAAGAAACAAATATCATGACAAGATACACAAAGCCATTATGTTCTGCCTAACAGAGCTCAGATGGCATGTTTATCAATGCGATGATAATGCCATTGCAAAGCCGTAGTTAAGGTTATGCGTCAGGGTTTCTATTATCAAGAGATTACAGCTTGGCAGGAAAAATTTGCTGCTGCATGCTGAAATTCAGCACCCCAGGTTTTAACAGGGAACCGAGGTTCCCAACTCAGTTTTCTTCTTTACTGCAGAAATCTAAAATAAAGCTGTTTCTAAAAGCATGCAAGAGTAACATCTAGTACTAAATAACCTGTTTAATCAACTTAGGAATTTCAAACTGAAACCTCATGGGCTTCAGAAAGGCAGGACGACCCTGATAAAACTGTAAGTTCAAGACTGCTGCTAATATGTCTCTTCTAAGGTGATGCTTCAATCAGGGTTAGATCAAATGTATTTTCTCTAAGAAAATCCATTTCATTCCCTTCCCATGACTTCCACCTGGTTAATTAGTGAAGAGCATGTTGTAATGCAATATATTTACAAACACAGAGCCTTTTCTGTTCCTTCTTAATCCAGGAAACAAGGACTTTTTTTCCCCTCAATCTTTCTAAAAAAACCCAAAAACCTCCTCTTTAGACCATGTCCAAGAACACCACGTTCTTCTCTCAACCTTTTCCTTAATTATGAGCATATAAAAATGGAAGATTTTGCTATCATGAAAGCAATAGGTACAGTGCATGTTTTGAAAGGCCCAAGGTTTTCTAGGCAGATGCCAATTGAAGTTTTCACCATCTTCCACATTTAATATGCCTTTTTAAGTTTTATAGTAAATATGGTAGGAAAATTTACAGGGTTTTAATAGTTAACAGCAAATAAACGCTAAATGCATAAAAGCATCTTTATTTCTTAAATTGCACAAGATGAAAAATTATGGCAGTTGTTCTGAAAAGAAAATGAGATCTGGTTATATCTGCAAAACTTCTGTTAAATGTGCAGCACGTTTATAGATTGCCCCAAACAATGTTTTAGCATGCAGACATTGTATATGCACACTAGCTGAATTTCAGTGCACAGAGTACATTTTATTAAAAGCTTGGCTGAGTTTTAACAGTGTATTTCCCTTACGTGTGAACAGTGCAAGTACAGGCAATTGCTGGTAACGTTAAATGATATATACTGTCCTCTAGAAATGGAGGTATCCTGATAGTTTCCTTAAGAAGACCCAGTTTAACCTAAAGATGTCAGGTATCTCTTACAAAAATGTAACTCAATTTTTTTTTTTCACCAAACTGTACCTGGCTGTAGCAGAAAATGATGCTAGTATTTACTGTATCTTTACCTCAAAGGAATTACATATGCTCAATAACAGACAGGACTAAGTACTGCTCAGTAATTCCATCAAGGGCAAAAAGAGGTACTTTAACTTAAAGAAAATGCAGCTGTCACACATATCCAAGCTATTCTCAGAATCCACCTAACCGCTGCGGACGCGCAGCATGCCTATTTAACTCCTTCCACAAGCTGCTTTGTTCCCTGAACACTTATCCAGAAGAAGTCCACCTGCCCTAAGAGAGTGCGCCAGGTAGGGCTGTGCCCAGAGAAGGGAAGGTCTCTTGGGGACGGGAAGCTGCAGTCAGGTTGATATGCCCTTGCTGTCCCCCGTCCACTTCCAGCCCTTGCTGGCAGGCTTCCTCTCAGTCCTGCCTTCTCAAAGAGTCCCCATTGGGGACTGGCGGCTTGGGTAAGGCTGGGGGAAAACACTTTCTGGGTGATGGAGAAGCAGGTGGAGAGATGGACAGATGTTCTGCCCCGTCAGAGAGAGAACAGGATCGTCAAAGACTTTCACAACACAATTTTAAGATGCACAAATTGCCAGCTAAAGAGGAGAGAAAGCTACAAAAGAAAGGAGGGGAAAAGACCCTTTTCTAGGGGTACAGGAGAGGGCAGAAGGGAGAGACATTCCATGGAAATTTCTTGGCCTAGGAACGCACATCCTCAGAGCAACTTGCCACGAACAAGGATTGGTCCCAAGGTAACAGAACATTCTAGGTTACGACAGTAGCATGTAGAATGAAGAACAAGCATGACGACTCAACGAAGCTCACCTGAAACCTGTGTTAAAAAAAAGTCCACTGGGAAAGAGGAACTATCAAGAAAAATCTACATTCAGGCCTCTACTATGTTCCTTCAACATGCCCTGCTGCTGGGAGAACAGGATGTGCTTCAACCTCATCTGAACTTCATTTTATTGCTTCCTGTCGCTGCCGTAACTCTGCTTAATGTTTTTTGAATTTCATTTTGAAGTAGCAAGCATTTTTACCCTTCGCATTAGATACTTGTGCTGTTGTGCGTTACATCAGTTAACAGCAAGCTTGCAAAAATCACCTCGCTGGCAAACGTGTTTAATAGAAAGACACCATAAGCCTTCCCTAAACATGTCTGCATGTTGTTCCACAGACCTTAGCATTATATCAGAGATGCGTGCAGATCTCGAGCATGCAAGCAGTAGTAGTACTTTGCAGAAATATCTATGTTCCCACTGCTCCCTCAGTGTTATCTCCCTTTAGCCTACCTCATCAGATGCTCTTAGGTTAAGTTTACTGCTCTGTCCCATCTCTAACCACAGCACTTTTGGTCTACTCCTGCAGTAAGTAAGGCTGTCACCAGCTTGCAATTTAGAGTCTCCTCCTGAAGAGGCTGCACTGAAGCACAGGTCACGATCTGAAGGACCTTATTCTCTTTTCTGACACAACCATGCAAAGGTATGAGAAATTGTTCACACAGTCTGGCAACTGCTTGAAGGTGTCTGCAACCACTTACTACAAATCTCTGTTGCAAGAGACCTCTGTCGTAGGGGAACGTCTGTGCTTGGATGACCACTGACGCTATACGCACACGCTCTTTCATGATCTGTTTGGCTTGCAGAAAGCTATGGAATAACAGCAAGTAAAGATCTTTCAGTGTACTTGGTGCAGCGTACACTGCACCAGCTAGCTATGACAGTGAAGCACCAACAGTAATAAATGCCAGCCAACCCCTGCAATGCCAGTTCTTGCTGCTTAATTACAAACTACAGGTTTTTAAGTAACTGATTTTGAGAGTTTGTTGGTTTTGTTTGGTTGGTTTTCTTAAACAGTCCCTTTTCACGACCGTAAACAGGTAAATGTTTCTTAAATTATGCCACAAACATGTTTCCAGACTTCCATCCAAGAGAGAAGGCACACATGCAGGTGATTATTTTGTAGAGCAAGACTGGAAGAGAATAATCGTATATATGTATGTGGGTGTGTATATAGATACGGTTGAAAGCATTTCTTACCTCCAAAATATACTTACTCAACGTGCTGCTTCATTCAGCAGATTGTGACCTTAGTTCAAAATACATACTAAAACCAAATTCAGCTTTCTTTTAATAGATACTGGTCTGTTTATTTTTCTCATCAGTTTAATGAAATAATTCTATTGTGTCAAGACAAAATTGTCCTCTGACCTTTGTGGTATTTTGAAAATAAAATTCCTTTTCACCACGTCCGCCTACTCAAAGATATTATGGAAAACCAAAAATATTTTTATGGTATTCATTAGATACCAATCTAGATTAAAAGGCATTAATGTTCTCATTGGATATTCAAAGCACCTCTTCAGAGCGCACTGCTGGTCATCTACATGTGATAAAAATCTTGTACTCCTTAGGCCATATGCCTGTAAGATCAAGTATCCTCTATAAACAAACTGACAAGAAATACATCAGCTGAAAGGCTTAAAGGTGCCGAACAATTAGCTTTCCCTCCCAATCGCATCGCTTTGTCTTCCTGAAAAATTATACTGAAAAATTAAACCCTACCTCAAACTGTAAGGGATTCAACACCAAAGCATTATACAGATGCAGAGAGACACACGACATCCACCAGAGCCTGTGGTCCGTATAGCCATAGCCATATACACAGACGGAAAGTCATTAAGCAGCCTCCCTCAAGGGAATGCCAAAAGATCCTGAAATGATAATGATCCCCCTTCCACGGGGCTGCACTGTTGGCTTTTGTTTTGAACAATAGATCTCCCATGATACCTCTCGCTTGCTGAAAATATTGGTATTAAGTGAGCATGAGCACAGCTGTGTGTAAATTACATATATAAACAGATTAGATTTGTATATTTATACTGGATGCAAACACATTAATAGCACATTTGCATACACAGTTGGCTAAATGAGATTGCATGCAGAGCAGGATTACTAGTTACAAACACATTTATTTAGAATTTTCAATAAAGTATTTATACTGCGATTCAAGAGGTCAAAGTGGATTCATCATCCTTTCTCTCCTCTTCGCCTTCTTAAAAGTACGCAAAAATGCTCTCGTCAAGATGCTTTCCACGTCTTGCCGATGCCTCATCACAACTGTTCTGGAAAAAGGACTGACAAGCTAGCCGAAGAAACTGAACTGGGGTGCTTCCCTAAAGGTCATCCAAATTTCCTTCAGTTTAGTTTATTGAAGGTGATGTTGGGGGGTGCGTGTGTATGTGCGTGTAAGAGTTCTACATTTGACCACAGCGTGAACTACTATCTAAATGCCAGTTTATAAAACTCTTCTTTCCCTCCTCTGTTTAATGCCAGGGATCAATGCAGAAGTCTGTATGAAAGGCACCATGATATCGAAGGTGACACAACAGCTCTCAGACATTTCCAAAGCTGGGGGAGAATTCAACTATTCCTTCACCCCAGGCTTTGAGCTGTCAGGGCGCTGCTAACCTTATGTGCTAACCCCAGCTTTATTTCGCCATCAGTACTTTAACAGAGCTATTTTTATAAAGGGAGAGATTTCAGCTTCACCCAAAGCAGTACGCGAAGCTTTGGTTCACTTTCTGCATCGTACCGGTTTCTGCGCGAGAGCCTAGATGAGAACGAGAAAACAAAACAGCAAAAAAAAATAAAATCAATTATGTCTAAATGAGGAGCCTTTATTTTTGCTCTAATTGTGCCTTCTGATTATTGGCTCTGGGTGCTTTCACTGCACATCCCCAGATAATGCTCCCAGGCCAGCCGGTCTCTCTCTCGCCTTCGCATTTCACGTCGATTCCTGTTAAAAGGTCCAGTCCTGCCTCTTGGGTTCGCCACGCTCGCAGCCCCGCCGATAAATCATCTACCAACCTGCTTTGGAAATGCACTGGCCGCCGAGCGGTGGCTCTGGCCCGGGTTGCCAGGCAACCTGCGCAGGAGGGATGTCTGAGAACTGCTGACAAATAGCCAAGTGGCTGCAACAACAGACTTCTCTCTGTCAAAAACGTGTTTGGGAGAAGTGCCTCTCCCCCGCCTCTGCTCTGTGCGAAACACTGCGTGATTGTAGAAAATCAAAATCAAAAGGCTATTGTAATGAACACACACTTCCTGCTCAATTACTAATTGTTAAAGAGCTGCGGGGAGGCCGCGATCACACAGCGTATGGCAACAGAAATGTGATCCGGTAAACGAGATAAAGTCAACAGCACGCCAAGAAACCTGATCTAAGAACAGCCTGCAGTGGCACATCAGAAGCTGAGGCACAGATCAAAAAAAGGCTGGATATTAAAGCAGCAGCAGGAGGAAAAAAAGAAAACCTGACTTTACTTTTCCCGAGCTCTAGAAGGGGTATTTGATAAACAACCTTGACTCTTTGGAAAAAGAATCTGTGGATTATTACAAGCGTTATTATCCACCCTAACACTACTGCAGTTGCACGGTCCCACATTTCAACGGCAAGATGAACAGGCGGGGCAGATGAGCACTCTTGTTTGAAGACCGCTCAGTTTGCAATTTACTTTCCTCTAATGAAGTAAGGGCGGGAAGAGGCAGCACTCGTTTTTCCAAACCAGGTCTGGAGAACTCCCCCCTGGAGGCACCGCAACAGAGGGTCGAGCTGCAGGAAGATCTTCCAAAGAGCAGCAAGTCCTGAACCTCCACTCCAGGAGGCTGGAAATGCACAGTCCCTCAGGACTCTACATACCTCTCCTCTAAACAGCAGCACAGAAAGGCAGTTATATTTAACACACAGGCAAGCATGTCCTTATTCTACTAAACTTAATCATTTCCACCAGCAAGAAACTCGGTTGGTCAACTTGCCCACATTTACATTTAAACGCCCATGACAGACCTCCTGACAGACGTACGGGTCCACCTATGCAGGCACGACAGGCGGCTCCAGATCTCTGCAACCCTCCAGCTGCTCACAAAGCCGCCCCGAGACGTTTGCTCTTTCGTGATCTTCAGAAAACAATCACGTTGCACGTGTCCATAAACCAGGTTTCACACAGTGAGTCTAACTAAGACTATCCCCTTCTGTGGACACAAACCTTAAAAACCACCAAACTGGAGACTGCCTTCATTGACAAAAAGAGAGCTTTCTATTTATATATCATAATCTGTAGGTTGTTGTCTCCTGTAATCAACAGTTTCTCAGTGCTGCAAACAAAGCTAAAAGGATTTGAGGGTGTTTTTACATAAATGATTTTTTTTAAAGATGCATTTTAAGAGTTAAAGAGAACAAAGGTCTGGCACATTTGTGACCCAGAGAAGCAAAACAATATGCTGCTGCCAAGAGACAACAGAAAGCTTTTGATTATACTTCAGATTGCCTTTTTCTGTACACAAAGAGATTAATTTCTGATTGTTATTTTAAACTGCTGTTAAAATGCTAATATACAAAAAGCCTTCCTATACATCAAAACTAAAGAGCAAGTAAAAAGAAAAAGTTGGACAATATGTTCCTTTTCAAGGACATACTTCCTTTCCCAGATGACATCTGAAAGTATCTCCCTTTTGTATAGGTAAGTAGTAGAAATTCGGCACTTAACCTGCAAACTTTAAGCTAAAAAAAAAAAAAAAAAGCTATTTGCTTTTTATTTCGCAAACTCATGCTCACCCAGCCTTGGTAAAAATGCATTTTCTAAAAAAAATAATTCATAGTTCCAATTGTTGTGGGTTTGTTTTTTTTTAACAGGATGAAACTAGTCAAAGTATAGAATCCAAAAGCGGAGATAAAAATACATATAAGCAGCATATGTAGTATGAACCAAACCAGAAAAGCAGCACTTGTGGAATATAAACAATGCCCCACTGTACCACCTTTCCTCCAAAGGAACGGTTCTCATGCATCAGTTGGGAATCTTAACCTTTCTCTTCCTCACATACTCTGAATCTCAAATACCTGTACCAAAAGCTGCAATGCCAGTGCATTCTTAAAGTTATGAATATTTCCTTGAATAATGCCAACATCAGAATGTACCTCACCTTCCACGGGGCTCAAGATGTTCCTTATGCTTCCTCACCTTTACTGGGCAGCAACAAGCCAAGAGGAAAATATCATCTATTAGCCTCCCTCTGAATTTCATTCTCCTCATACTGTTTTTCTTAACAACAGGATTTTTACTCAACTTACAATACCACAGGGAACACCACTCTGCCCGCTAACACAAAGCGGATCTCCATTAAATCATCAATACTAAAATGCCCATTCTAGGCAATAACACGGGTGGGTGAACACAGATATACACCAGCCCCCAACCCAGGAGCTGTAGTTCAAGCAAGAGCAGACCACAGGCTAATAGCTACCGTGAGGGTTAACACAAAATAAGCTTCCACTGGAGCTCATAAACATCAGAGCATTTCCATTTTCTCCGTCTTTTTCCCCAGAAAATTTTCTTTTTGTTACACAGATCATAGAGAGTTCTGAAAATACATGTCTGTTTACTCAAGTTTAACACTATTATGCAAGCCTGAAGTTGTTCTCTTTCACTGTGACATTTTTTGTCCTTTCAGTCAATTTGTAACACTAAGCACAAAAAAGCTGCACGCAGACTACTTGAAATATACTGTATGATCCTTTCAAGACTCGAACATAGTATTTCTAGGGGAAGTTCCCTATTGCAGAAATATTGTTCCACTGGGATTTCAACCATTATTGTCAATTATTCTGGAGACTATTTCTGCCTTCAAACAGTGACTTTATGCAAATAACAGAAGGAAACAAATAAAACCACTTCAAGAGCTCCTATACTTTAGAGCAATGAACAAATCCAAGAATAACGAGACAAAATGGTGGCAAGAATCCCCAAGGAAATTATACATATAGAGGGGCAAATATTTCTGTAGGTGACTTTGCCAAGTAAATAATTAAACAGCAGGGCTGTTCACGGTAGCAATGCCCAGGTTTGAGTTCAAGCACTAAGATACAAATTCCAGTTTGTGACCCTTACTAAAATGACATGAGACAACCTCTGCAAACCCCCTGAATTTCTCTCAGGATAAGTCTGCCGCTGACTGCAGCGTAGCGAAGAGACACCCGAGACCACAAATCTGGATATAAGCAATACTAGTGTGCTGGTGGTCAAACCACGACAACTAGTGATGACAACAGCAAATTCCAGGCTAAGAGCCACATCCTCAGCGAGAGATCTTTCCTATATCAAGCAGAAAGCAAACTTCCTCCTGTGACAGGAGTTCTTCATCCTGCCAAGTTGTTTACAACAAAAATAGGGTGTTCTGATGTGTTGCAAGATTTCATACTCTTTTAGTTACAGAGAAATGGGAATTTAGTAATTCCCATTTTCATCTGATACGGTATCAGAAAACCTTGAACACTTAACGACCAAAACGAGCATATTCAGAACACTGCAAATTCCGTACAGCTCTTTAGACAGTTCAGTCTCCAAAGCCTCATAATTTAAGATTTTTAACCTGTGTTTTCTTTCTTCTACTGAGGTTTTTATTTTAAGAAAATTCTGCCAGTCAAAAAGTTGAGAGATGAGAAATCGCAGGGGAATCTAGGTAGGTAATACTGTCTCCGCTGAAAGACAGCGGATTTTGGCACGTGAGCAAGCCCCTGAACTCCCTCCTCTTTACAGGCAGCGTATTTTGGGTCTGTGACTGTCACTCGTAAGCTCGGAAGGCTAAGGCCAAAGATATTCAAACATTACTTGTGATACTTCGCAGTGTTTTGAAGATGGGTGACAGTTTAAAGAGGAGACTAATTTCCAATAGTTAGACACACATCCTTTGACGCTTTTCTAAGAACTGAACACCCAAATTTAGCATTCAGGTAACTTAATGAATTCTTTATTTCAGTTGTGTAGCCCAGTCTGACCCAGCTACGTAGCAGTTCCTAGGAGGAGCGGCAGCATTTACCTCCAGTTTACAAGACTCCATGCTGAAATCACATAACGTAGCCTTCTCTCTAAATAAGTAAGAAGGCCTAACCTTTTCCAGGACTTTGACTGATTGCTAATTAAAGATTGTCTTCATAGCCTTATATTTAAAAGAATCAGAATGTGATAAACAGCACCAGTGCTGTCCTAATAGTAAGATTCTAATTCTTTAGCTACTGCCAGCTGCCAGTGTGGGTACAAGCAGCACCCGAGCACCAAAAATCAGCCAGAAGACTGCTTATAACAAAGCAGATAAATGGTCAGCTAGGCTTTGTAATTATAATTATTAATAATTATATTATTTTCCTTATTTTTAACCAGTAAGTCCCACTGCAGAAGGTTTCAGTTCCTTGCAAGCTCCTGTCATGAACCCACACCACAACCCTCGTTCAATTATTCATCAATTATCCATTGCATTTGTCAGAACCATGTAAGATTTCAGTAGAGTGAATGATACACTTCTGCAACACAGCCATCCAATTACTGAGGAAGATGTTGGCTCATACAATGATCTTGGCAGTAATGTATAAAAGTAGTTTCAAAAAGAATCAGACGATTCATAAGTTCCCTTTTCTTTTGTGTAAGGGGCTCTGAATAAAAACATGGGGGGGGGGGGGCAAATATGAAAAAGTGACCCACAAATAAGAGAGGAAAGAAAAAGGATTTGAAAATGAAGGACCAGAAATGCATCTATAACAAAGGCGAAGACTGGCAAAGGAAACTTGAAAGGTAGATATTTGGGGGGAGGGAGACAAGGGGGAAGTGGTGCTGAGACTATGGAATTACTTCCCCAGGCACGTAGAACCGGACAATATCTTCCATAACAGATAAATGAAATATGCACCCTAATAAAGCAGAGGTGCCCTCTTTTGCCTTCCCCAATTTGTAACAAATGGAATGTTTGATTTGAGTGTTTGAAGTTATTCCAATGCAGTGGAGGGTAATACGCTGTGATGCTTATTTATTAGCTCCTCTAAATGCATAAGCCCCTGTCTGATCAATCTCCCCATGTAGCCTAAAAGCTGTATAAATCTGAGCGGATACTATGGGAGGGGGGGAGGAGAAAAGGAAGGAAAGGAACAAAAGAATAAGAAAAAACATGGTGGAGCATGCACAAGTGGATAGGGGATAACAAGTGAGATATCAAGAGGCCAGTAAAAGCTGAAGCAAAACCACAAACCCCGAAGCTACGTGCACTTTGAGTCTTTACCACAACATATTCAAAACCACAGGCACATGAAAGTACAAAAGCAACACTGGACAAGGAGCACAAAATAGTAGTTTTTAAATGCGTCCTCATGAGCGCTGATCAACACGACACATCTTTCACACAACACAAATAAGGAGGAAGGAAGAGAAAACCTAACCACACGCTAGCTTAAGAGAACCTTTGCAGAAGCACAGACAATATTTACAAGCTGTCCGGGGACTGCTGGGTTGGGGTTCATCGGTGTCAACTATGTAAACTGTTAAAAAGGTTAAAAGTCAAGTTACTCAGCTAGTATGAAATGGAAAACAGCATTCTTCTAAGGTGGCATTTCCACCCTCGAATCCAAGTTTCCTTCCAGCTGATATGAAACCCCTCACATGTGCTACGTGAGCAACATGGGGCCAGACTGGGAAATGAAGCCTTCTCAGCTCTAGCAGACTTCCTCAGTACGAGCAGGTACTGAGTATCTCTCTGGATCGAGTCCTTATTTGCTGTCAAATTCTTTTTATGGCAGTATAATCATTAGCTTTACTGGCACTGTTACCCTTGTAACTAATTAGGAATCTTGGATGGATGCAGAACACAATTAATATTTAGTCACTATGCGTCTACTACAGAAGCAGCCTATTATCAAACAAGTGACACCTCCACAAACTTAAATTAAATAATGGCTCCCACAGAGGATTCAGAGCCACTGACAGCATGGCAAGTGATTTAAGTAACATAAAGCTGAGTAACTGGTGATGGATCACAGTTTTTTCCACTCACTCTGTTACAGCCTGTAATAGAACAAATGATCATTTTTCAGCCTAATTGAATATGGCCGCCCCGCTTATACACAAAAGGAGACAAAGCTATATAATTTGCTTCATTAAAATGCATTTTTATGTCATCTGAAAGATTAAAAAAAATTGGTGCTGTTGATAGGGAAGATTAGAAAAATAAAATTTATCATGCAAACAGAACTTGCAAATGAGGTGTGTTTTGGCATTCATACTGCTTATGCTTGTGCAAGAAAGATAAGTCCTGAGCACTAAAGCACACAGAGCATCCATATTGTGACAGTAATCAAAGTTTCTTAAATAAGAATTATGTCACTATACCAATTTGAAGAAGCATTTTGTCAGTCTCTGCTCCAATGGCCACTGGGCCATACTAAATAATCCTCAGGCTAAGCCGTCGGGTAGAACCACAGAGAATCTAGTGACACTTGAATAGTTTGAAAAAAAAAATTTTTTTTCATAATCAGTAGAAAAACCAAAATACCTGTTAAAAAAGAGCCTTTTCCAACATTAAAATCAGAGCTTCAAGAAAAGAGTGCTGCATTTCAAATATAACCTTATATTATACTAAAGCTTTCCGCGATGGCATGCGTTGGTACTCTCACCCTCCACAAAGCCAGGTGGCAAACCTAGTTGTTTTTCCTCCCCCCCCTCCAGTCCCCCCTTTAGCTTTCATCGCCTGGAGACGTTAGAAAGAGATCTAGGAAGCTAGATAGTTATTTAAAATTAGTTACCATTTGACACCGGAAAATAAATTTGTTTGCTGCCGTATTTCTAGCTTGGCCAAGAAAGCAACACGGCGTCTCTGCTATTGCTCCACAGAGCGTCACTTAGGCCAGCAAAACCTGCTCTGGCAACAAACATCTCGTCATCGACTGCTGCCACAGCCCCAGAACGGAGAACTTGGTTTGTTTGCCCTACCAGGCACGGCAGCATGGCCTGAGCTCCATACCGTGTTCCGACTCAAATACTCTCACCTGTTCCAAGCTCTGCTCATTCTTGAGCCTCTTTCCCTCTACAGCTAGAGTTTAGCCTTAGGATTCCCCGTATTCCCTCTGAGCTGACGGCCTCCATGTTCAAACAGAATGAAAGTCAAGGCTCAGACAGAAACCCAAACTATCGGGGGGGGGAAGTTATCTTGCCGAGTTGCAGACAACACTGTAATCTGTCTCTGCACTTGCTCTGTTGTAGGTGGGTTTTTTGTGTTTTGAAAGCAATCTGGTTAGGAACAGCGAATTGCCATTTCTCATGGTTTAGACCATGGGAGCATGGTCTAGAGCAAACAACTCTTTCAAAACAAAATAGTGATTTGCCATGTAAAGTAACCCATTCCTGGGCTCTATGTATTTAATAACAGGTAATTCCAACATAGGTATTCCAAAGCGAAACACTTTTACCTATACCAACTTAGACTGAGCCAAAATTACTTGGAAAGATGCTAGAGATTTCTATCATACGCTTAACATGGAAAAATATCAAAGCACTTTATTATTTCTTACTATATTATAATTGCACTTTTAGGTAATAAGGAGGTAAGGATCCTGTAGACTAATTTCAATTTCCTAACACCTGCAAGACAGATAAACTCAACCAAACTACTGAAATGCCAGGACTATTGAAATAATTTGAAAACAAACCAAGAACTCTGGATGTTGCTATCAATACAAGCCGATAAACCAGTCGCCCTTCCTCAACCATTAGAAAAGGCGAACCTAAATTTAAATCACACTATTTATAGCATTTCCAGAACAACAACAACAGAATCTTCTGAAAACAGACAGCTAACCAACATTTCTTATATTTAAATTATAAAATTGCTTTCAAAAGCATAAACAAACTCATACAATCCTAGATGTTGGGGCATTGGGATAACGTACACCAAGGAGCATGAGCCAGAGATCTAAGGCCATTTATTACATTTGCATTCAGAACAGGAAGCAACCTGTGAAATGTATCTTATTAACACTATTAGTCTTTTCAAAGGCAATGGCACTATTTACAAATATGGATTATCTTTAAAAAAAAATTAAATTTCAGAATTTGCAAATTAAGTTATGTACAAAGAAATGGCGAGTAAATAGGTCAGGGGAATGTAAGCAAGATAGCTTTGATACACAGTACCTTTTTAAAATTAAATCAAGATGCACCACCACCCCCCCACCCCCCCCCCCCCCCAAGAGAGATACAAGGCAAAAAAAGTTTTACCATGGTCACGAGAGATGAACACTTACAATCACTCACTTGGTTCTGCTTGCTATGGCAAAAGCATTAACCCTAGAAACTCCCAGAATTTTGGTGATCCCTGCACTCTGCAGGTGCTCTGTGATAACGTCATGACTCAGTTTCCTTTTGGAGAAGAACAGGACATAG
The DNA here is from genome assembly GCF_035582795.1 of Mycteria americana. Taxonomy (NCBI): domain Eukaryota; kingdom Metazoa; phylum Chordata; class Aves; order Ciconiiformes; family Ciconiidae; genus Mycteria; species Mycteria americana. The sequence continues at coordinate 7,010,289 of NC_134382.1, read as the reverse complement.
GATGATGTTATATTTAAACCAGATTCTGGAGCTCTTAGCAGACAAAATCTGAATAAAAGGTATTGAAGACAGTAACCGTGTCACTGACCAGAATATCATCTGATGGCGAGAAGGAAAAAGACAGACGAGTCCGTGCAGCATGTTAGCACGCTTGGTTTATTTTCTTCCCCTGCACAAGGCTAGGGTGAATAGTCTTTGTTTCAGTTGCAATACTGCTGAGCTGCACAGCTCATGCTTCTATACATAGAACTTGTAAGATATACACGAACATTAAAACTGACTCCAGCTCTGTTGCTAAGAAACTACGAAGGATAGCTTTTTTGGCCCTCTTCATTTATAAAATAACCACTTTGCCCTATGGGAGAACGAATGCAATCTCTCAAGTCCCCCAGTGCCTTGTTCTCATTTTTAAATGAACACAGAAAGATGATCGAGAATGCTAGGAAGTGTAAGTGATCTCCATTTTTAAGATGCCCTTGAAAATGAGATGAAAAACATGGTTTCAACAATCAACTGCTGTCGTATTTATTAATCTTTCAAGCAGCAGATTCTTTCCCCTTGACAACAGTGAACTACGCGTATGTGCTTCTCTCTATTACAAACCTTCTTCTAGAAAACAAAACAAAACACCAGCTTCTGAAAGCACCTACAAATTACTTAGTTTATACTGGAGTTAAACTCTGACTTAGAGTTTAGCTTCCCGTCCCCACTCAGAAATAGCCTTCTGAGCCATGGCAACTGGCCAGTATAAATATTTGTTGTATTATTTTTTCAGATCAGCAATATGGTAAGTGCTTAATAGATAAAAATATTCCACATGAAGGCAGAAAGACGATGAATCAAGAAACATATGGTGGTTAAACAAAGCAAATAAAAAATGATATTGTTAAGAAAAGACTAACTTATCTGGCAGCTGTGGAAAGATCAAGATTAGCAAAAGCAGTGAAATCACCCATTTTGAAGCCAAGGTCACTGACAGGATTTATAGATTTATCCCTGAAGGCAGCCTTTGCTGAACATGAAATGCCGAAATAATTTTTTTTTTTTTTTTTTTAATCTACCTCCCCACCCCATTTGGGCTATCTCATTTGCTGGAGGCTTTTAAAATTCATTCCTTTTCACAGCTGGTTAAACAATGGAATCTTTCTGCAAACTAAAAGGACAAAATTGATTGCCCTACACAAACTTTTCTGCACGTATAATTGATTTTTAATTCACTGTCTTATTTCCGAAAGGACTTGACAATAAACTCAGTGCTGTATGTGCAATATTGATCCCTTTAAACAAGGACGTGGATCAAAGACTGATGCAAGTTAATCACAACCAAAAAGACTGTTATCTTTTGTCTGAAACCTGTGTTTAAACTAAATTCACCTTTTCTACCCATATTACACCTTATATTTTCTAGCTGTATTGCACCTTATAACTTTGTAAACCTGTCAACTCCTAAGTAACTGTAATTTTATGCAACTTTTAAATAATAACTTTTTTCCCCCAAGCAGAATAATTTAATCTTTCATCTATTACTTTTTACTGTGAGGACTGACGGTTCTTTTACCCTCTGAGTTCTCAGAATAAGCTACAGACAAGACTGTACATTCCCACTCTTTCTTAAAACTAAAATCTTCTTTATTCTTCTTAAAATAAACGTCCTACTAGACCATGGCAATTGGTGTTCGGTGGAGTTTTTTTTTAATCTCAACGCTCAGTTAATTTTCAACTGTTCCTGATTAACACACTTGCAAATGGCATCAGATGGCTTGATTTCTAAAGTCCACACAATGTTAATTTAGTAGGAACTGTCACTCCCCTGTGAAGCTGTAATGTTTACTTTTTGTGGATAAAAAATTAAAACTAAGCAGTAACTGATATCTTAACCTTCTAATCCCACTCAATTACTCCAACGCAGCCCTGCAATGCCAGCCTCCTTTTCAAATATCCCTTGATGATTTTTTTCCCCCCTGACTATTCCAGAGGCTCTGTTTCAATTTTGCTATGAATTACATTTTCTATAGCTGCCATATAAACAGTAAATAAAATTCATGGTATTTTTGCCCCAGTAAGCAGCTCTGTCTTCCAGCATATCTGAAAAGCCTGGCTTCAAAGGAGTGAGCAATGAAAACAATGTTTTCATGAGCAGATACTCCAAAAAGGGCAGATGAGAGACATTTGAAGATGATTCTAGGCAAAGAAGCCAAGCAAATAAGTATGTGTGTTTTGCATAAGTAATTTCTTGACCAGCTACACTGGATTACAAATACTCACAAACATGTTAGGAAATTAGTTTGCTGTATCTTGTCATTTTTGGCAGAAGGATCTGCACTTGTATTTTATGACAAATGAGCTTTAAGCTGAAGCCAGGTGTGGATATTTTAAAATTTATGAACTTGTAAATCCATGTACATGGCCAATTAAGGTTTAGCACCAGCAAGGATTAACTATCCCTGCACATAAATCTAAGAGATTGTTTGAATCTAGGTTGTTTACCTCAACTACTCTACATCAAAAGCAATGTAAAATATTTAAAGGGCAGCATATTTCACGATAAAAGCTAGTTATGAAGGACGTCACGGTGTCATCGACAGTTCTGCATGGAGATGCACAAGTAAAAAAAACCAAACAAACAAACCGACCTTCTTCCTAAGGAATACTTAGCAATTTCTTTTTGAGAATTTAACATCTCGGCAAAGATGGCACCAAGTGTAGAAGAAAAAGGAGGAAGTGTCCAAGAGATAATGCAAAACTACCGTGTCATCCGGATTCTCTTGAACTTTGGAAGACGCCGCCCTGAATTTCAAAGGTGGTTCAATTAGCCTCGCCAGTGTTCTTCATAATCAACGTCTGAATGCTAATTAGGAGCACAATTCCATGCAGCAAAAGCATCCCTGTGCAATAAACTGCAACACAGCAGCAGTGAACTCTGCCTTCAGCTAGCATGCATAAGTAAACAGAATTAATAACTACCCAAGTGTGGACGGGTGACTTAATCTGTTTCGATTAGATACAGCTCAGCCTGAGGCCTTTGTGTTATTTAAAATGTGTTCATCATGTTTAATTAAAAACCTAATAAACTAGAGGTTCTTTTAGTTCTGATTTGTATTTCTCTCTTCTGAAAGCCGTATTGATTTTGTTAGTCCTTTTTATCAAAAGCCAGAAAAAAGCACATTCTGAATAAAGAGACAAAACTGTAAGGTCGAATCAGCAGGACTTACGTGAAGAACAGTCAGAACTAGCCCATTTCCTTCACCGTTTCCAATACATGAGGCATACCAGAATTAAAAACCATTTCATTAAATTAACAAAACCGAAGAGGAACACGGTATCCTTTTCAAATGCTAGCCATTTGATAGGTTATTCATCTGAAATGGAAGCGTGCACAATAAGCTCATTTTTGGGCCTGGAGCAAGCGTAGGGTCAGAACTGTACTGAACATCACTGAAAGTATAAAAGCCATTTTACAGAGAAGATTTTGTCCCGAGACGGGTAGAAATTCTGTAAGGACAATTTTTCTTGTGAAATATTTCCACAGAAACCATGCCAGGAAATATGGGTGTTCAATTTAACCTAAACTGAAAGAAGCTAATGATCATAGTTCCAGATTTGGAATCTGTGGAAAGTAAAGCAGCATATCATCAGGGCAAGCACCAGAGTTTAAATATAGGCACTCAGTTTCAGGTTTGTTGTATTTACTCCCCACAGACAACAAACTCTTAAGTCTGCATGTTTCAAAATACAATTTCAATGTCAGTTTTGAAATATTTCGAGCTGGAGCAGAAGAAATGACCGGCACCATTCTATTCTTATTAGGGATTTCTAATTGCTTCCATCAAAAATGCCTGTATTCTGTCAAATATTGAGAGACCTTTTTAGAGGTGACCACGAGATGCAGAGCGGAGCTCGCTCACTTCTTTCACTCTGACAATCCCTTGCTGAGTTTGAGTGAAGCGTCTTTATTTTCTCAGTGCATTGAAAGTAAGACAAATACTAACTACATCTTGCCTGTACTACAACCTATCGTTGCAGACAGAATGACAAGAACAGTGTCACAGAGACTGGGTGCTACCAGGGCTTAGGGAGACTAGGAAACATGGCTGAAGAAAATGAAAGGAGAAAAGTGGTTACACTCTAATCTCATATTAGCGAACGATATCCCATGGAACACATGGCCAATGGCTAAGTCAGTCCCCCTTTCCCAGCTACACTCACCTTGCTCTAGCAGCGAGCATCGTGCCACATGTCAGACACGCCATTCAATGGCAGGAAACTTGTACGAGGGCACTGCCACCAGCTGTATCAAAACACAGGACTTGCTCCATGGCTTCTTCCCAAATAACGCATCCACTCCGAACTGCACTGCTTTCTATTTGAAACTGCTGCCTAACACTAACGAGATTCCACCAAGCGACGCTGCTGAATGTTGGTCTACAGGGTACGTGCTTAGAAGGTGGTTAAATATGGCACTATATATGACAATTGCTGGACAAATTTGTCCGCAGAAGTAAATTCATGAGCATGAAAAGAGAAACCAACCCCCCCTCACCAAATCATTGCTGGGAATCGATGTTGTCAGGTGTAGCAAAAGCCTTTATAAACAGGAAACAGCTGCATGTAGATGCATCAGTAAAGAAGTTTCTTTAGCCACTTTTATTAGGCAGTGTGGAAGGCTGGTTTTCACAGTATGCCTCTGAATTTACATACTGGAATAAAATAAGGTTTAAAAATAGCCATAGATTTAGAAACACAAGGGAGACAACAAACCTCCGTCTTCATATTTACAGAGCCTTCCATTTAATTCAATCACTGGCAAATTTTATCCTCTGTTTAATTTGATCTAAACCTCTGTAACCCATCATCAGTAGTAAAAATAACATAACTTCCATCCTTTATTTTAATCAGTTCTGATCACTGCAAAGCTCTTACTTGACAGTTTGGTCACAGGCAACAAAGCTGTTTTAATTAACAAGAAAGGCTTTATCTTTGGACAACAGATAGTCCACAGAAAAAGTTAAAAGCTTTACAAATAAATAGATTTTCAATACATCTGAGTTATTCACAGAGTGTTATATCACAAATACTACTGAATACTACAGAGACCTGTGCTGGACACAGTGTTGCTATCACACACACAACAAAATCAACTACATCAACCATCCAGCACAGGGGAAATGGACTCGGTCAAAATACTTGTGCAAGTCATAGACCAACCAACTTACAGAGGATTTTTGCCTTAGGGAAGTGTAAAGTTTTAAGAATTAGCTTTGTACTAAGTCAGCTCTTTCCCTGCCTCGGTGTGACTACACTTCTCCTTCGGTTGCTTTTGCCACCTGCCCAATTACTTGGCATTGCCACGAAGCTCCTCCGCCCAGCCGCACCACCTCACATCTTCCCTGCAAGAGAACCTTTCTGACACTCAGCTTAAAAATCTGGGAGAAAATTAACTTAAGAGTAACAAGAGGTGGAGTGTGACATTTTTGGCATCCAGAAGCATATTCTGCCCCCTGCCATGATTATAGGATTAGAAAGGCCAGCATGGAAAAACTGAGACAACAAAAGCCATGATCTACATGATTTCAATTGGTCACATGCCACAGAAGCTCTCTCAGTTAAGGAGCTTAACTAACCACAGCTTTGTACCTGGTGTGCTATCTGCTTATTTATCCAAGTTGTAAAAACTAAGTAGATATTTGCTGGGCCACAAGGAGAAATTAATTCTAAGTCCAGCACAAATAGGGACCTGGGTCTCCTACTTCCCTTGGAAGCGTGTCTCTTGGATTATCAGCCAGCCACATTCCTAGAGGCTTCCTCCTGCTCATCACTTGCCATCATGAGATGGAGGGGGGATACACACTTCATAAGGTTCTCACCAAAATTCAATTGTTTTGGCCAGACTTTGGGTTCGACACATCAGTGTTTTCTGAAAAATACTTTGTTGTGGGGTTCCTACGTGGCCCTAGCACCCTATGTATCAGGCAGAAAGAGTTTTCCTCAGTTTCACAGAGCCAACAATAAGGAAACTTCCCTTGCAAGTCTCAGAAATGCTCAGAAGTGCAGTTCAGCTGCTTTAATCTGGAGTTTTCTACGAACTGCCAGCGACAAACATGCTATGAAGTTGTGCAGGTGGAGCTTAGCTGTCTATAAATAAGAGCACAGTTTGATCTTTGGCTCTGCTGGGGCTGGAGGGCTGCCAAATGTTTCTGGAAACTTGGAGGGAACAGAACAAGAACAAATATGATAAAATGAGCTGAGACTGACAATGATTTATAGAGTCAATGATTGTTATTCTGTACTCACAGAGTTTGCACTTTTAGAGTGATGTTTCACTTTTCAATAAACTTTGCTTTTTCTTATTCGTAAGGCTCTATTCTCTATCATTTAACATGGAACGCTCATCAAAAAACCCTGAGCTGCAGCAGCTACGGCATTCACAGCATCGTGCAGCTGATGGAAAAAAACAAGGAGACTGAAAAAAATCTACACAGAAAAAGAGGTGTTGGCACTGTACAATTTAACCATGAATGTGGGAAAGAATGTATGCAGAGAAGACAGAGGTTAAAACAACACGAATACAAACTTACTAAACGCAGGGCAGAGCACGTGAAGTATTCGTTCCGATAGTCAGTTCCCTCAACAAAACTCCCTTTCGTGACAAGATAACTGTAAAACTTATCAGGAAACTGTGTTCTAGGCTTTTTACTCAGCCTCTCCTTCGCTTTGCTGCCGGTGTTAGCACGTGATCCTCTTTCACTCTAGGACTTCAGGCAGTCTCCTTACCACAAAGGTTCTTTGTTGGATTTCAGAATAAGCCTACGTTAATACAGGTTTATATGGCCTGGCCTACCCCTAATCTAGCTCTTGCAAAAAGGTTTACATAAGGAGAGAGCAAGCACACATAATTTGTTGGAATAACTCCCTGAAAGACTTTCAGAGAAACTAGAGCTTTAAAAAAGTCTCGCCAGCCATTGTCTGAATAATTAAAAAATGCTAAGAGACCACGGAAGTTTCACCCATTATTAATCGGTTCTATTTTATAGCACCATTGCAACTTTCTTAGTAGCTTAACAAGACCACAAAATTTTTATTTTTATTTACTTCTTCAAATACTTTACCAATTAACTAACTAGCTTAAATTCATTCATTTAAAGGAAAAAGAAAACCAACCAAAACACTTTTCTCTTGTCACTTTTACATGAGCAATGCTGTCTTGCACGGTATCAGATTTTTTTCATTTCTATACCTGGTAAGTATACATGACAAGTTGAATTTCTATCCCCGTTTATTCCAATATGCTACATAAGAGAGAAGAGGCTTTTCCAACAGTGAAAGGTAAAAACCCTAAGTGAATCTGAAGTTCTTCTGTGATAAATATTTTATCATAACTAACTTCCAATCATCTGATTTTCTATTTTAGTGCACACTGCAGCCTAATTATCAAGCTAGGAAATATAGCATTTTTCCATTTTCACAAAACCAGACATGCCTAGTCAGCTTCCTAAAGAGGTACTGTCTCCTTACATGTTACATTTCACATAAATCTATTCTGTTAAGCATAATTAACAACAGCATTAAAATGCAAAATATTTTTAGGATGTAATCCAAGTGAACTTGTTCAGCATTTCTCCTGGGTACTGAAAACGCAGGAGTTTCACTTTTTTTTTTCCCCCTTCAGTCAAGTACTTGTGTGCTAGCTTAAGCTGCAAGGTCTGACAAAGGGTTATAATGCAGCAGCATTTGGATTCCAAATGCTGCCAGAAAATGCATCTTGTGTTGAATGCAATATTTAAGAATCTGTTTGTTTACAAGGTGTCAGCAAATTAAGAATCCATAATGTGCTCCCCACTTCACATGATTTATTTCAGTTTACAACCCTACAGAAAACTGTTTAATAAGCACAGTTGCATTATATCCTATGTATAAAATTTAAGCCAGCAGAAACCTCACAATTGCAGCAATTAAGCTGCAGAACGAACCACAAGAAGCACTTTTGCTGCACTAATTCTCACACAGATATCATCTCCCCCAAATTCTGGAAGAATACCCAGAAATAACAGAAATGTGGCCCATTTGAGTATGAAGTGCTTTCCCAGCAGCACACCCTCTCTGACAACTACAGCTTTTATGAAGAGTTGTCTTTCTCAGGTCAAATTTTTTTTTTTTTTCCCACTAATCAGACTGCAGAGCACTATCTTTTAGTAGGCCAATAACAACAGTAACATCTGGATCCAAAGCCATATACACCAAAAACCTCAACCTCTGTCTGAAGGAAAGAATGACATGTTCCTTCTCCGCCCGCACTACAACCCCAAACCTAGAAAGACTAACTACCAGCACATGCTGAAACAGCAGCCATATGGCAGAACCAGCACTGTGACTACTAAATTGTGTAAGCTGATGAGACTTGCAGTGCACCAGGGTGTTAAATTGTATGAACCCAAAGCCCTCAGCGATTCCAGGTCCGTAACTGTGAGGACACGATACTGCACTGTGTATTTACTGCATGCCCCAAATTCATCATGGCCGTACATTACTTTGGGAGATACACACTTAAGATGGATGCACTGTTTTCAGTACAGTGCTGGAGCCTGACAATTTCTACACACTTTAAAGTAAGTGTGGATGGCATGGCTAAATCCCAGCTTTCAGATAATCTGGTTTTGGTCTGCTCTTTGTCAAAGATTCATCCATCAGGAACTATGCCAGTAAACACTTTCTAATATTCTGTATGAGGGGAAGAAGGGACTTAATCTCAAACTCTGTTTAGGAGAAACAGATATCCAACCGCCCATTAGCCAACTTGAGCTGACACTGTAAGCCTCCGCCAATACCAGCAGGAAAAAACCAGGGACAATACTTTGTATGCCTGTTACATCTTGTCCTGCTCCAATTAATGAATGTGGCCAGCCTTCCTGGAGGTGAAAATGACAGTGAAATTTAGAGTCCAGCAGTTCTGCAGCTGTTCGTTGAGCCTACAGCATCCTCTCAGAAACAGTCACTTGATCTTCTCTCTTATTCTACTATTAGAAAGGTATTTTCCCCAGTCTAATACAGTTCTGTATATCGAACGAGGCCCACTAACTCCAAATTGTGCAAAAATTTATCCCGTGCAGCAAATTATTTGCCCCTCTTCTTTCCCATAAAGATAACCTCTACAGGGGAAAAAAAAAAAGAAAGAAAGAAAAAAGCAAGAGAAGCAACATGAACTATAAGGCTCAAGGGAATAATTCATTTCCCTACCACTTCATCTTCAGTCCAACACTTCTCAATCAGTTTTGGCACAGGTTTCTTCACCAAGCGCTGCAGGGCTTTTCCAGCATCATAGTTACTTTCATGTAGCTAAAAAATAAAGAAGACAAATAGATCATTCAATGGAATTAGCAGTGATCTGATACTGGAGAAAAACCACTAAAGGGGGCCACATGAGATGTTCTATGCCTAATTATTTTTACTGTTGATATATGAAGTGAAATTTAAACAACCTGAAGGGTAATTGGGGTTTTATTAGTAGAAGAAACAGCATTAAAACAAGTATATCTTCCCCTTCCTTCCTAAACTTCTCCCAGATAATGTTTGAGCCCATAAAGCACTGAAGATTTTTTGGTTAACTTCAAAACATATTTTTTACATTAGAAATTGCAAGGAAAATTTTAAAAAGCTCCAACAAAATATTTTTCAAAAGGAGTTGTATTTTATGCAGCATATTTTGTTCAGATTAGTAAAACCAACTGGAAAAACTAACATACAGGAGGGATTGCAAGTCACGGAATGTCAAATTTACCCATCCAGAAAATTCTCTTTATTTTTCTTGCACTGCAAAGATCACCATGCTGTTGGAAAACAAGTATGGAAGAGGAACAAAATGTCTACAGATAGCTACAGGAGTACATAAAAGCAGCTAGGGATGTCTAAGTCGACATTACTGTTTCAGCTGGTCACAGCCTACAGTGTACCTTACTTTCTACTATAAATTCCGTATCTATATGATCAAAAGCTGTCTGAAGACCGGAGACATTTAAATCAGGGTGAGGAAGAAAAACAACTACACTGAAAAAAACATTCAACAATGAACCCATGAGAATCTCCAGCTCTTAACTCGATAGAAAACATTTAGCACATTGTAGATTTATAGCCTGTCCTATCTTCAAAGTACAGTGGGATTTTAAGACCTGAAGGACTAGTCAGGAGCCTGCTCTATGTCTTCTGAAAATTATCTCAAAGAAAATGAAATAGAAATAAATATTGCTGGGATGACAAAAACTGAATCATCTTCCTACACCCAAAAGGAAGAATGATTTGCATGCAAACCTCCCTACACAGACAAGGGGTAGTTTTTCTAAACAACATGCTAAGCAAACCAAAGCCTCAAAGCTACCACAGAATTTTGCAGACTCTCAAAAGTTTCTTTACAATAGGGACAACCAAAACATGATTCTGTACATTGATTATCTCCTGCTTTTCCTTCCCACCCAGAATCTATCCTGAGCCATCCGCATCCCACTCTCTAGAAGCATCCGTGCTGCCAGACCTGTGGTTAATCACCCTCAGAAAACATTTCAACAAGTACTAAAATTCTTGAACTTTTCCCAAGACTGATGAACTGAACAGGGATCAAGATACAATTACTGAACAGCGACAAGATATTAACTACTTTGTCACTATTAATATAAAAGTTATAACAAAACCTGATTACAAGAGGAAAAAATTCCTCATTTTTCTTGTGTCAAAAGGCTCAAATTTTAGAACAGCATTCTGCTTCAAATAAAAATAGCAAGATTACTTTCTTACTGCTGCTCACTTTAGCTATTTACATCTCTCGACCAATTCCTAAGTACCGATCACGTACATTTGACAATGGTCAGGCCCCTTCTACCCTAGAGCCACCTCCTAACAATACTGGGTTTTCCCTATATTGCTGCTTTTGTCTGGTCTTAACTCAGATTGTAAGCTCTTCGGTCCACAAGAACACCCTGCATTCATACTGCACCCAGTAGCACGATTCAGAGACTTTTAAAAGCTGTAAGTAAATTACTCAATTTTACTTCTGTTAAGTAGCTTTAAGTGTTTTCTACTAAGAAATAAAGGCAGACATCTGAATGAAGATAAAAGGGAAGGGAAAAAACAAATCACTGGCCCTACAGAAATTTTTTTTAGTGAGACTATAATAAAAATCAGTTTCCACTGAAAGCCAGCTTTGTACAGTTCTCCCAGTAAATAATCTCTCTATGAAAGGTTTGTGCACTGACTTTTGAAAGCCACCATACAACTTACAGAAGGAAGAAAGTCAAATGGCAACTTAGATTGCTGCGACGACATTTACAGCAAAATACAGACATGCGTGCATATATATGTGTATGATAAACATAAATATAATACGCTTCTTTAAAGCCACAACACTGTTGAATCTAGGTTTCAGATGGGACAAGCCTGCCGTAAGAAAGCCAGCACGGCTCCAGAGCCACGGTACTGCTGCGAATGACAGGGCAGAATATTCAACAAGTCTCCGAGAGCTGCAGCAGCACTTGCCAAAAGCTGGGGAATGGAAAGCAAAGCTCTGCGCTCCATACAGGACTCGTGCAGCTGCGAGAAAGCACATCTGTTAAGACCTGGTACAAAGCAGTCTTCACTTTCACTACCTGGCTTTTGTCAACTCAGGTTTTAAATAGCTTGTGCATCTGTAAGTACACTGCTTTTTTATAAAACAGGGTTCACTTTTTCAGTAAAAATGATACCAAAAATGGACAGGGAATTTGAGAGAACAAAAAGTGCCCATGTCACGCAAGGCACTGTGGTCTGTCATACTGGGGCACTTCATGAAATGGGGGATTTGGAATACCACCTATCATGCCATGCCATCTTCCCATCTATATTAGCATCTCAGTTTTCTGGTCACGAATGCCACAGAACGGGTTGTGACAGTCTATAAAGCCAATCCATTTGCAGTACAAAGAACATCAGAAATTACTTTGTTTTCTTCAGTAAAAAGTCCCTGCGTGTGAACCTCAAGGTATTAAATAACAGCTAATTTATTCCATCTGCTGATGAAATTCCAGTTCCATATAATTTTGAGCCTCCTTTGTAACACCTGAAGAGCCAAGTTTCCAGAAAACGATTTGATCAACAATTGTTACTAAACACCTCAAACAGGTGGTCTGAGGTCCAGAACTGCAGAGGACCCGGTTAGCTATAAAAGCAGAAGTGCCCAGCCCTCTGGAAAACCAGGCCACTCCAAAGTCACACTGCATACCTCCTCCTGACAGGGACGAACGTGTTACCAGCTGCGGTAAAGAAGAAATTAGTACGTTATGGGTTACACATCACACAAATTGGCTCCAATCTTCTATTATCAGGAGGAACAGATATTGAACCGATAATGGTGCTTGTCCACCTCCACCAAGTTACTGGAGCATTCAAAATTTATTTATACTTGAGGAACTTTTTAAAGAAAGTAAAGTACTTCTAAAAATAAAAGGTCACTACTGGGCAAAGACCTCTGATCACTACCCGCAATGTGTTTTTAGAACAAACAATAATGTTCCCTTAACTGGCAGCCTGAACATTTTTTTTTTTCCTTACCAACAACTAAAATAACAATAGCATACAGGGTGTTACTGCAGTAAAACAAGCACTTGGTTAATATAATGGGAACAAGAAAGCAAGCTAAGCCAGAGTAGTTTTCTATTCATTTTCTGCTTTCTGTATGGCACCTACAGGGAAGTTACAGACACTCTGTGCAATAACTATAACTGTATGTACCTTTGCAGAGTAACCATAGAAGAAAATGCTTCAGCTTCCAAAAAGTATTTTCCTCCCCACCCCCCTTGAGCTATCTGATCTCTGCAAGCCACTGCTGAGAGATGCATTAACCCACCAGAGCCATCAATAGCACCTCGCACTGCTCTAAGTCAGGGAGATGCATTACCTGAGATCACTTAGTAGAAACCATCGCTTTCAAACCCATCTCCCCAGGTGAAATTTCCTAATGTACAACAGAACCATGGCTTGTAAATCTGCCTCTGTTGACTCCATCGGTGTCAGCTCCCATGACTGTACCTCCAAGCAAGTGAAACAATGATCTCTGTCCATCTTACATAAGCCACAAATCGAACGATAAGAGCAGAGAGCTAGACTTGCAGTGCCAGTGCTCAATGCCAATACTCAAACAACACTACTGACTTTAAACTTTTTTTAATTTTTTTTTTTTTTTTAAGACTCCTGTGGTATGCAATACCTACTTAAAGGCATGAAAATAAGATGTTGTCTTTTCCACTGGGTACACATTCATTTTTCTCCTTGTTTGCACTCCAGCACTGGGAACAGAACCATCTCAAAGAAAAAAGGACTGTTTGTTTTGCCAGCTCACCTTGCAAGTGCTTTTTTCTGTGCATGCCACTACCTAAAAGATTTTTCAGTTAGGAAATTTGACAGTGTTGAAGAGAATAGTGCTTCTGTTTCTTTTCCCTCTTTGCTCCCTCCCAAAACATGCAGTAATGCCAAAGCCTCTTTGTAACTTGGAGGGCATCTTTATTTTGCCTCAAGGACAACACGTGTTTTTCCCTGGCAGCCCTACTGCCCAAGCAGTCCAATCTGCAAAAAGCCAGACAAGCCCAGAAAGAATGGACTGGTCTAACAGGCAACTACTCTGGTTACTGAAAAATAGAAGAGCTTACAAGCCATCAGACCTGTCCCAAATCAACAACAGAAAATATGAGCATTAACTTTTGACTAAGCAATTACATTAATAACAATCACAAAACCCATAAGCACAGATGTGAAAGAAGAGTCATCATGTAAGAGAGAAGACACAGATGTGAGAACAAGAAACCCGGTACAGGTTTAGGGTCTCCTGAAAAATGATACTTTTAGCAAGCAGGGGAAAAAAAAAAGCTTTTGTAAGTGCCAGGATTAGGATAATGCAGCAGAAAGGAAAGATAGTTTTTATAAGTGCCAAAGTTAAATTTACGTGATTCAGTCTGGCTCATTCTCTGCTTATTACTTTTGGTCATTTAATATATATAAGCACTTTATTGGCATGCAACTCAAACATATAAACAACAGCTAATGATGACTGCCTGTGGTTTCATTAACTTCTGGTTGCACTTTTCAAGGCGTTGCTATAAACACTAGATTACTATCCTGTTATCTAGAGACTCACCATTTTTAGCATTAACTCTGCCATCTGAATTTTGAACCACTGCGACGTTACGTACGTATACAACTGCAACAAAAGGAATCAGCACAAATGTACTTACACTTTAAAAACAGAAAATACAGCAACTTCTGCATCACTGGACAGGATTTTAAAGACAAATTCTGAACATGCACGTGTCCAAAAACCTCATTAATATTACAACAGTCATTAAACAACGCTAGATCACAGGCAAGCCTTATTACCATAAGGTCTGCACATTACCACAAGGTTTCAAGTTTCTACTACAGCTTCTCAGCAGAGCTGCCATTTTCTGTCTGCGTGATGTTGCAAATAAATTCTCCTTTTGGCATGGCTCAGCTGTCAGGCACCTCTGTTCTGTAATGAACCCATGAATTACATCTTGCAGCTCTGACATCTCTGGTCTTGCTCATCAAAATATTGTTCTTCAATTGTAATTTATAACTTAATTTAAATGTCCCTTTTACTGTGACCTTTTTAGATCAGAATGGCATTGCATCTGGCAGCTTCTACTTCAGCAAGGCATCCTTTTGCAATTATAGTCATTATGATCTCCGTTGAAAAGCCCATCTGAGTTAGGCTGCATTTATGCTACAGTATTAAATAATTGCAGGCCAGTAAGAACACTGTTAGATTCCAGAGTCTTTTTCTCTAAGGAAAAATTGCTCCTGTACAGTGAGAAAGTAGTACTGAACTACTTTAAAATCTACCCAGAAAAGCCGATAAAAGCAGAAGGGATTGTTCAGCCAGAAGACACTTTTGTGGGGACGCAGTCATGTCCAGCATTTATAGGACAGCACTGGAATTCAGGAGCTCTCCGGGTTCGAGCGCTGGCCCTTCCACTGAATGATCACTGGTCATGGACAAATCACATCACTTGTCAGGGCACAAAGATGTAAAGCCTGACCTGCCAAACGTGAGGCAAATACTACCGATATTGCAAGAACATTTTAAGACTCAAGTAATACAGATGAGTCAGAAGAAATTTTTCACTGCTGCCAAGCAAGATACTTCAGTGGAATTGTAGAAGATGATGGTATTTGCCTGGTACTGCACTGTCGATATTTACAGAACATCCCTATTTAAGCACCAGTTATTGTAATCTGTTATTGCAGCCTTAAGGACACTGGAATTATTAATGAGGGGTTTGCTCCTCTCGCTGAAGGGGACAATGGTCAAGACAGCCAGTAGCTCTCTGTAAAACTAGCATGTTTAAGAGAAACTAAAGAGGAATAAAGAAAATAAAGAGGAGAGAGAAGGAAAAAGACAACAGGAAAATGAAAAGCAGAACAAGAATTACTGCCATGGGGCTTGAGTAGCTAGGTCTTTTGGTGTAATTACTCTAATCCAAGCACCTAATTTAATACAAAATGTAGTTCAGGCTACTTCTCTCAGTAGCAGAGCTGACAAATTTCAGTTTGATGCAGATACTCTTTATAGCTACGGACATCTTGCCCTACTATCAAACGGAATATGCTCCATAGCAAATATATCTCATTAGGTGAAACAGCAAAATCTGTTTTCAAATTTGCAGCATTCTTTAAAGTGCTCATCCTCCAAAATGGCAAGATTTGATTTTTATCAAGCATGTCTGATACCCAACAAGACACTAGCCCCAAATGCCCTTTAATTCCAGGAATTCCACCCCCCTCACCCTCCCCCTTTGAAATTCTACCTCCTCCCCACCTGCTGCAACACACTAAATAATCTGGACCAGAGAAAAAAAATATACTGCTCTCTCAGACAACAAAACTACTTTGCTGAGCTCCCTCTGGTGCCCAAGGACAACGGAACCTTGAACCAAGCAAGAACCTAAACCATCCGACAAAAAGACTCTGCCCAACAATCTTGTTTTGCCAACATGCCCTCACAGCTAACCGGGACGTTTTGATTTATAACTAGTTGATACAGCTTGGCCTGCAACAGAATTAGACACTGACAAAAAAAGAAGGTGACAGAAATCAGCGAGCTACTTCAAAAGAAAATTACTAGTACTTCTGTTTTTTTAAATATCTGATTTTTGGTATCTGAGAGCTTGAAAATACAGAAGTCAGCCCCCATTGCTTGGGGGTGGAGGGGAAGAGCAACTTCCATCTCTTCCCCCCAGTTCTAATCTATTTTAAGCTTCTAAATAACTCCAATTGCTACAAAGTGATCTAGATGCTAATGATGGAGATTAAAAAGCCAGATGCTTGCGTTACATCCATTTGTCACACAGTGGTACAGCCAGGGCTCTGCCAAACAGCTCAAAATACAGTTGCAAAATCCAGGACAGCAGAGGGAGCTCACTGAGCCGGCTGGTTTTGTGGGTCAACACAGGCATGGCTAGCACGCCACAAGCATCGGGGGCAAGAACTTGCCAAATACCTGCAGAACTTGCAACAGCACTTTGAAAAATAACCTTTAAAAAAAAAATTTTACATATTCCAAAACGATTTTTAAAAGTAACCATGGCAGTAATTTTTGGCCCTTTTTATCTGCCCATTTCAACAGTTTCTCTAGAAAGATTTCCTGACTTGTCTTACAAATAAAGTGCTGAAGTTTTTCCCCTAAGAGCAAGGATAAGGATGAATGAAAATTCAAAATTGTCTTATGCACTAGAAGTGGCTTCATTTTCCAACATGCCCAGGCAGAGAGTGACGGCCCCTGAAGTGCTATGCTACCTCATTTGAACCATGAGAGTAGCTGTTAATTAAGACTCATCCAAAAGGAAAACTAGTAATAATAAGAAATGCTAACATATATTTAAATAATTTTTTATGCTTTCAACCTTGTCTGTAGTTAATGAACAAGAAAATCTGGTCTAAGGGCAAGTTAAAACAGGGAGTAATTTGTCTGGGTGACATCTTACTTAGAACTGAATTTCCTGAAACCGATATTACACTGTCATGTTTGTCACTCATAATGACGTGTTCCCGTGTAATTGTGTGTTATGAGAAGTCAGAACAATGCTATTAGTAAAGAGAGATTCATACAATATTAGCATATGATTGTTTTGTCTTTCTTCCATGTAGCAGTATGCAAGCTTAAGTGGTGGTATTTTCTTACCATATGAGGATAAATAGAGTTGCTGGCTCTTTGATTTCCCCAGCAAAAATAACACACACATCAAAATGACCAAAAACTCCGAGATTCACTCTTACACACTGAGTTTGCACACTGGCATTTCCCATTTCTTTTCTAGGGTCTGCTGTTTTATATAACTGACGCTCACACTTACTCTTGAATCAGAGCAATGGGTAAGGCAGAACACTGAGAATGAATTCTTATTCTGGAACTTTTTTAAAAGTGAGAACAAAGTAATTTAACTCCTTCTTGACCTGGATTCTCTGAGAAAAGAACTGTAGAAACTCTGAACAGCAGGCATAGGTCAAAAGCAGCAAAGGGTAAAAGAGGTCATGAATTTCTGGCTTTGTATTAGCATGGAGCACAAAAAGGATCTTAAGATCTGACACTAAATCAGAGCTCTGGAGGACAGAGGCCAAGAAATGGGAGGAAGGGAGGGGAAGAAACTACACCAAGATTTACCCCAGCTCTTACTCCACAGTACTTGCCAGCAGTAGCAACTATGTTTATGCTCAATATTCACCACGTTACGATCTTTCCATGGACTGTCAGATCTACCGCATCAGCTTTCTACCACAGACCAGGATGAACTTTCTGAGCATATTTTTTTCCAAACCTATTTGTCAGCCATTTCTGCTCTCTAAAATCACTGTTGCAGTATTAAACGCTTCTTTTGATAGTTCTAATCTGCAGGGCTTGCCAGCTCCAATTCTTGTAACAGGCCCTCATCACATTAACACATTTTAAAATAAATTCTTCCAGCCTTTGCGTACCTAAATTCTAAGTAGGATGACTTCCCTATATCCTCAAAAGTTTTTGCCTACTCTTCTGCTGAAGATGAAGCCATGACTTCAGTGAAGTTCTAATATTACCCCTATGTGTGGTACCCTCACACGCAGCTCAGCCTCGATCAGCTTCTGCAATGCTTCCCAATACAGTAGCCTGGAACACCAGTAACTCTCTCACTGTCTTTTAACAAGACAGAGGCAACAGCTCATTTCTTTAGAGAAAGCCAACAACTCTGAGCAATAGAGGTGGATGCAGAGTTTTTGCTTGTGTGCCACAACCTGCTAGGTGTAGAAACAGACACAGGCTTCCGCCTAAAACGAACGTGATATTAAGGCACACAGTAGGTGGTACCAGCTCACTCGGATTGTTTCACTTAGCTCTGTTTCTTGCATTATGAATGAAAGCGCATTTAAAGCGCTAAGGGATCCAATACAGCTGCAATTAGCAGCAGCCTAACAGAAATGTGGGGTTTTAAAATGAAGAGGTCTTTCTCCTTGCCTGTTAACTTTGAAAAGGACATCCTTAAGTTGTAACTAAGGGTGAGCCACCACAAATCTTTCTGCTGGAAGAATGATTTGAGATGTTCCCACCTCCTCAGTTATGCTGACTCAATTTTGATAGCTGTCCTACACACTGCACGTGTGAAATGATATTACTTTAGAGTATCCCACAAGTGGTACGTGCTTTGTTTGGAAAAATAAACAAAACTACAAAAGCACCACTTTTGTGGTGCATTAAAGGTCATATTAAAGTTTTCATAACCAGAATACTGTCAAAAAGCCACAAAAACCACTTCTCTATATTTACAAGAGACCTTTGCAGATCCTTAATAAGTCTACAGCAATCATGCCAAAATCCTCCTATACAACCCTCACAGCAGACAAAGTTGTGAGGGTGGGATAAGAAAAGGAAGGAAAACATTGAGGAAGACACCTGTGAAAACAAGAACAGTTATTCATATGAAGACATGCTAATAAAACTTTGGCTATTGTGTGTATGTAGCAAGCTACGTAGCAAGCTTCCATAAAGTCCTTCTGTGTCTCATGTTGAAAGAACTACTGCTGTGATACAAGGACATGTAAATAGTTGTTCTCCATCTCAAAAAAAAAAAAAAGACCCCACATGATGGAGCTGGAGACTTACTGCTTGCTAAGTTTGCGTGTTATTTTTTCACATGTACAAACCCAGGTTTCAAAATGATTGACCTTTAACTGACTTGCCTATAAGCTCTCCATCATGTAAGAGTTTACAGCATTTCTAACAAATGCAACAAAAAGGGACTACTATTGATGTATTAGTGTAAATTAACCTGGAGGAAATTACAGACTCACAGAACAGTTACCACTTCTGAATTTAAATTGCAGCAGTGATTTACATGACTGGATATTAAGAGAAGGGCTCATCCTATTACATTTGAAAGCAAAAACTCCTTTAGATTCCTAAGGAGCAAGACTAAAATTACTGCAGTGATCCATATGCCACTGAAATGAGTCTTCCCAGGGCTGAAGTATAATTTTAAAACTTGGCCCTTAAGATGATGTCTGCTAAGTTTTCTGGTGTTCTTTGTTAATCTAATCTTTAACACTTCCTGATCTGAGAGTTAATAAAGGCAAAAGTCAATGGCATTTCTGCTTTTAAGAACATTTAAACTACTTTCTATTACTTTTTTTCATAGGGCAATACTGAACCTGCATGGGAAAAACTTAACCCGACTCGTCTGACACTGCAAGCCACAGTCCAATAATCCGCTTAAATGTTTTGGCACTGTATGTTAGCTTAAAAGTATGACATGGACAAGAAGGATGTTCTACATAACAAGCACTAGGGTCATACCTCTGAGATGTTCTCAGTCCCACAACGAAGGAACACTCAAGTACTGAACTTCCTATGTCTAAGAGAAATTTTGCAAAATGTAATGCCAGAATTGGGAGTCTCTACAGGAACGCAGAACAACAAGGAAACAAATAAAAATACAGTTTCACCTGCTTGTCTGAACACGGTCAAATTTGATCCTGCCACAGAACTTAAGTGCAGGGTTGCCTTTACTTTCATTTGAAAACTGGAACTCCTTCTCCCCATGCTCCATGTAAGTATTACAGATGGCCCAGGTTACCCACCAATTGCACGTGTTACGGAAGAAATTCCTCCACAGGTAAAACACATTGGCACCACAATTGGCCATTTTTTAAAAATACTTCCACAAGACTTTTTTCTTCCTTCTACACAAGAGAACAAAACAGTGTGTCAGATGCTTTCCCACACTGAACATGTCATTAGAGTGGGCGATGCACTTGCAAGTAAAGAATGCTAAGCAAAATAAGATAGTTAATTAAACTAGCCTGACTTGGAAAGGGAATGAATTCTAAGGTTTTCCATTGATTTCCAAATTTCAATTAGCTTGGAACAGACAAAAAAACCCACAAAACCAAACCAACACACAACTGGCCGATTAAGCCCTGCACAATTTTCTTACTAAGGATCTCCACAGATATCTTGTAAATATAGTGTTTTGAGGGACTTTTTGATGGTATTCTGATTATTAAAAAGTGATGCCTATCCACACTCAAAGCCCCAAAGCACTAAAAAGGCAAAATGCATTACTACAGAGTATTAATTATAAAACTTCCACATCAACCATGCTGGCTCTCAGAATGGAATAATGTTGTCCACAGTGACCCAAACCAAGGTTTGGGAGTAACTCAAATTAGCATTCCCGTTTCCTTTTTCACTTATTAGGAAGAGTTCTGCGTCGAAGCGATGTGGTTCTCCAGTTCACAAGATAGGAGGACCTAGGTAGCTATAAAAAAATTAAAGTGTTTCCATCACCTAAGATTTCACCAATAAAAACAGCTTCATGCATTATGGTTCAATTATGAAACTGGAAAAATAAAAAATGTACTGAATGTGCATGTTTTCGTTTCACATGACCAATATTTTAAGATCTAATGCATCAAACAGCCTTTGTTCATGAATACTTAAACAAAGCACAAAAACCAGCTAGTTTTAGAAAGCCAGCCAAATTCAGCTATGGTAGTGTAACAAAAAAGCCCCTCTCTATCTAAAAACATCATGGTGAAAGACTTTCAGGAATTAGTACGTCCTCCTGCATACCTCTCAGTACAACAGCCAACACTCATCAGGAGGGCAACGAACTCCAAATGAAAACTTTATTTCCTTCCTAAGGGTTACAATGACAAATGTGGCATCAAATCCCAATAGCCAAAGGAACAGGAGTTGAAATTTACCTGGGACATTAAGTGAATAATTATTTCAATGAGCTGATATATATGTTGCATCGTGCCTTCCATGATCTTCATTTCTACCTGGTATAATTAACAATAAATCATTCTGGGGGCTACAGCATCTGTTATTACATAAATAAAACACTAGCAAAGGAGCTTGTCAAGACTGATTTATATGAAGTGCTGCTCCGAAGTTTATTGGATTTCCATAATAAGAAATCATACCATATCAATTTTTTTTTACATTAATCTTCTGGGTTGCATATCATAATTTCTAAACAAAAACACAACTTGGTGCAGGGTAAGATCCTCACAAATTATTTATCAGATAAATCTGATATGTTTTTAAATAGACAGTGAACAGAAAGATAAAGAGGGCACCGTTTTGTCAGGACAACAAATTACCTGTCTAACCTGTTTTAAGTTAGTAAAAAAAGTAGGCTCTCAGAAATAAGTTTCTTAAAATATCCCACCTGAAAGAACTACCATTGATAAGGAAACAGTTTTCTAAAAAAATTCGAAGTGAACAAGGAAAGTATTTTCACTGGTTTCTAAAAATTGTGATGAACAGTATTAGTACACAGAATAGATTTTTGAAGCATGAATAGATCAAACATCATGGAAGCCTAAGGACCATTCAACAGTCGTTAAGGTCAGACCTCGCAGACTGTATTTTCCTGGAAGCACAATAGTCCATGTTCAGGCAGACTGTTTAATGGGAACTACACTGTGTCAATACAGGGTTGAAAACCAGCCTAGAAAGGAACAGGGGACTTGCACCACAATACCTACAAAAGAGAAACTTCAGCAAAGCTAAAGTTAATGACATGATTCCAAAAAGACCACAGGGTAAGTCTTACTGCTATACATTAAGATGTCATACTGGGGGGGGGAAGGGGAAGTCATGACAACAGCAGTCAAAATTATTACACTCAGACAAACAAGATTAAGAGGATAAATTAAGAGTTTGTATAATGCTTTTATTTCAGAAGTGTGAAACCCTCCCCAATTCAGAAAATGAATCTGCAGTGATTTTCTAAAATACATGTGCACTAGAAATACAAAGAGAAAAGAATCAGAAGAACAGAAACAAAATATTTTGGGACTAATCCAAGTCTCAGAAGTAAGAAGTCTACAAGTGCAACTACAGGCTCCTTAGACTCCCAAGTGATTAAAGGGGGTAATTAAAGTAGATAGTGAAGCAGTGAAGTTAAATGAATTTTCTGCATTAGTCTTTTATTATAGATGACAAGGGGAAAGAAATTCCAATTCCAAAAGCTCTTTGATGATTATTGGCCTTAACAGAGATTTGAGTCTCTAAGAAGGATGTTGGGGAACAACTTAGAAAACTCTGGAGTGGTAAGTCACCAGAACCAGATGGTATGCATCCCAAGAGAAAGGAAGGAAATAAAATGTAAAACAGGTAATGGATGTGTAATGCTAGTGGATGTGCAATACAGACTTAACTGCAATTCTTATCAAACAGTATAAAAGTCTTTTAACACACTGCCTATCTTTAGGAAAGGAACCAAAGGAACAAGATTTATACATTCACCTCAGTTCTGAAGTGCACTGTGAAGCACTGAGAAATAACACTTGACTTAGCAGATGTAAAAGTGAGAGCAACAAGGAAGCATTTAATTGGGGTACGGAATTGATCTTGGATTTCAGCTGGTTACACATGCGAGTGTACAGACTATATTTAAACAATTTTGCAGAATAAGAATGAAAGTTCTGTTGCCGTTTATTTACTAAGTATTAAAGAGGCATGTTTTTAGATCTTAATCCTATTTTAGTCCTGTCTGTTGCAGGAAACAAGACAAAAATTGATGCACTCTATGAAACACATGTAATCAAATAGAAGCCAAAATAAAATGAAAACCAACGCAAGAGACTTTGGTAAGCTAACGTTACATAAGTAACATTTTTCATGTTAAGAATACAGGCATTTTAACTTTAGTGTAGATATCAAGTTATACGCACCTAATCACGGACTTGACCAGTGACAAACCAGTTCTACAACTTATCAGTAGACTGAGCTTCTTTTTAACCTTCTGAAGTATTTAAAAGCTACATGTAATGAGACGCTTTACTGACAGTAAAGAATCAGTTGAGCATATTTAATGTGATTAATTTGGTAAAGTCAGTTCCACTCACTTTAATAAAACAACCAAACAACAACATGCTTAGGATACTCCCTCTAAACAAACAGATAATCTGTTCTCTGTTGCACTGATTATCACTCAGTTTCTGATGTGCATCACAACCATCTACAAGCTTTTAAGAATTTTATAAACAAATGGTTAAAAACTATGCAACTGTAAATAATAAAAGCACAGCAAGCAAACGCAGACATACTATTGTGGTCATGAGGTGGTATTTAACACTAGCCAATTTGCAAGAGTACAACATACTAAGTTGGTTTTTGTTGGAATCAGTCATTGGTTTATTTCCACTGAATGAAAACAAATTACTTGAGCCTCAAGCATTGTGAGCAAAGGAACGTATGAGTCGCTGTAGATAGTTACGGTGCTGGACACCGAGGCAGAATATGCTTAAAACTACATTTAGGAAAGGTAGATCTTTAAAAATTACATCTGAAGCTACACGCTGCATCCTCCCTTGGCAGCTTCACAAAAAACATGCTCAACTGAAGCTGCTCCCAGCTTCCAGTCCTACCAGCTGTACGTGGGGTCTGTACATTTCTATTATGACTGCCCCTAAAACATTTTACAGATTTATCTAGAAACTCATTCAGCAAAGGGTACATCCTATCCTTTCCAGAGCTTTCACAAGTGCATGTGATTAGAATGTAGCCAATAACCATGGAAATGAGAGGACAGAATCAACTGCTCATACCTCCGAGATATGTTTTATGGATAAAAGGTGACATAAAAGGTGGAAGAATGAAAATTGGTTTTTGGTAGAGTCAGCAGGTCTGTCTCTGTGTTTCTTCAGCGTAACATATGACCAGTTACACATCATTCCTTTTATTATATTTCAGAAAGGAAACAATGCAGACACAAAGGTCGGCATAGAGTCACCGCCACCACAGTTCTCCAAAAGCTGCAGACAGGGCTCTGGAGAAACAACCAACTATAGACTTCACTATGTTACCAAAAAAATATGGAATGACAGACAAGTTTCTGCAGCTTGATCTTAAAATACCACTTCATGTATCATGATTTACTGATGTTAGTGCCCCCCACCCTCCCTAGAACAGTTAATTGTTGTGGCTGCACTGAAATGTGTGAGCATCTCAACATACGCTCACATTATATAAACTACTCGGTAATGCTTTATTCACGCACATTATGGTTATGCAAGAGATAACTGGACATACACACATCCAAATATAAATGATAGTGAAGACTGGATCATGAATGAGACAAATTCCAGACAGTCATTACCACATACATGACGCTATACATCTGATGGCATTATGAGTTTTCCTTCTAGGAAATAACTGTTGTTTTCCTACAGCTAGGAGCTAGCTGGACTGAATGAAAGGACCAACAGCCAGGTCAGGCGTCAGCTGTATAAGTAACAGTTCCAGCTGGTGTACTTGACCTGAGCAGCTTCCCATACAGAACATTCACTAGCTGTCATCTTAACGCCACTACCCAGAAGTTTTATCACTGAAGTTCTGCCGGTTAGATTTTTGAAAACTAGTTGGTACTGGAAAGGAAGTTATGATATCCGAGGCTACTACCATACTCATATTGTGATCCCAAAAACTATTTTGCCTGCTAAATATTTTATGCACTACATGCTTTAAGTAGTCCAGAAATAGATGGAAAGACTGTTCTTCCATACAGTAGTTCTATATACTTACTGTATTGAGAGCGTTAAGTGTAGTGTCGTCACGCGAGGCTGCAACACAACCATCTTCCGTGGATCCTCCATCACACATGCCTGCAAAAGCTGCCATGCTCCTTTATAGTTTGAGGGGAAAAAAGTTTAAATTCTTCAGCTACTGTTTGATGCACACATCACGCAATACACAAATAGTATATTTACACCTTAAATCACAAATTTCAGGGCCTTGCAACACTGTGGAAACAAGTAAAACGAGAGACCACAAACACTGCTATTTGTTATGCAAACCTGAGTCACCTCAGCATATGGAATAATTAATTCAAAATTAAAATCCAATCTAAGTGGATTTCATCAATTAAAAGTCTGCACTGCAGTAGTACCAAAGCCTGATCAGGATTATGGAAGACATAACCTCCAGACGTGAGGACAGAGTCTCACCAGAGACAGCAAACCTGTCGTTGTAATCTTAGTTTCATTATGTTAGAAAACTGACTTAAATTGCAGATTCCCCACATGTCTGAATTCTTGCAAACTACAGGTAATTTACTCATACTCTGAATTATTATGAGGCCCACCAGTGCCTCTGATTAATCTACCAGGCGTACCAGAGATCTGCATGAAACTGAAAAGCAAACTAGAGCTCATTCAAAACACATTTAGTCTCTGAAGGAATCCTACGCTATCACGGCTATTCCACTCAGAGCAGTTACTTCCCTCGTTACATGGTATACGGCCAATGCTCGCTCTATCATGCTAGCACATACTGCTGGCTTTGCATTTTAAATCCAAAAGCCACAGCCAATAGAAAGATTCTGTCTTGGCCCCACATCAAATCAGAGCATTCTTGTCTCAAACTCAACATTTCAGCTTATCTGTCTGACACCCATGCGACACCAAAACAGAACAGAAAGGAGTGACCGTATCCAACTGCACGTACAGTTGGCAGCCCACGTTTCCACTACAGCATTCTGAAGACATTGGTAGTATCTTGGCTGAAATTACCTTGCTGCCCTAAGGTACATAAGTAAGTCACAGTCATTGACTCCTGGCATCCACACAAGTTCTTCGTGCTGTGTCACTGTGTCACCATCTGGGGAAGGAAATGGCTGCAGATCAGGAAGCTTAGCCTAGAAACAAAATGAAGAGTTCATACAGGCATTACAGTTGTTACCAATGTTAGGAGGATGCACAAGTGTTATTCATAAAAAAGTTTGTAAATTCTCCGGAATAATATGATCTCACAGATGGAAGATACTCAGACAACAGGTGGTGAAGCTATCTGATCAAAGTTTCAGAAGTTTATGGAGGAAACTGGGTCATCAAGCCCCAATCTATTAACTTTATTCAGCATTCCTTCTTTTAGAAGAGCAGTTCATTTTCTGACAATTATGCGGGGCCAACACCACTTCTCACCCCACCACCAGTGAAGCCCTTCTGCATAGAGACCAAGTGCAAGCACATCTGCAGAAATACCACAGCTTGGAAGGAAACCGTTTCGTACTGCATATGCAGTCCTCCGTTATACAGAAGTCAAACACTGTTGGACAATTTACCCTCAAAGAGACAGTTAGTCTTCATTTGTCAAAAAGATGCTATTACAACTCCTGCCTGCCAGGCTAAAATGCACTCTTACAACATACTAATATGAAAGAAGGCAAGAATGTGGCTACCATATGCGTACCATTTTAAAATCGGCAAAACCCCTACATATTTGACGCTAAGTTTAAAATTGAGTTCTCAGTAAATCATTAAAACTCTGAAGAGAAACAAAGAAATTTCCTGAAAGTGAGATAGCTCAGTGAAATGAACTCTGCCACTAAATAAGTATTACGCTGTATCCAGAGACCCAATTAGCATCTTTAGTCATCTACTGCTATGGGATGAGATAGCCGAGAGCCTCTTCAGAAACAGCTTTTAAGCCCTATAATTACCTCCTGTACTTACAACGCTAAACATATTTGAGAGGCAACATTCATACATAACCAGTAATTACAAGTCACAGGTTCAGATGTCTTTCATGTTCTCCTCTTTAATCTGTACTTTATTTTACTTCTTGCCTGGGAAAATGGATATGTCATTGAACTTCTCTTCTGGAAAAGGATAAGCGAGCATTATACCAAGATGAGGTTTCTATAAGAGCTATGCATTCTAGCAACCAGAGTGCTTTCACAAATTAATGTTCATCCCTATGTACCCTAGGAACATAATTACTAGAGTTACTCCTAAGAGCAACTTCCTCTTGAACACCTCTGGTCATTAATTTGTTTGCCAAAAGTTTTCATAGGAGAACGTTTAGTAGGGACCCAGTCTCTTCCTCCTATGCATGTGAATTTTGAGAACAACTGCAATTCTATAAAACATTTATCTTCACTTGTGTCCCTACTTGCTATTATGATACAAGCAGTAGTTTGAGGTATCTGTGCACTGAGTATCAAAAAAAACCAACCATCCTTTAGCATCTGTAACACGCACAATTTAAGGAAAATGAAAGCAACAGATATTCATCAGAAACCACTACTGGGATCTCAGGATTCTGCTACATATACTTTAATCTCAACAAGGCAGGTGGAGGAAAGTGTATCCATTCCCTGAGTTAACAAGGCCCAGTGCGAAGAGGAGACTATTTTTTTTACACTTTCCACAGATGAACTGGACTACAGAACAGAAAGCGGCAAATACCATCTTCAATCTGACTTCCTACCAAGGCCTACCATCACCCATTCATATATCTCAAGATTATACCTTATACTAATTAACAGAGTGAGAATATATCCTCCTAGCAATGACATTTGTCAGAAACATAGATGCTCAGCAAGTAAGTCAAAGAACAATGGAAGTTTAAAACATTAAGCAAGCAAAAATTAACAGTATTCTCAGCAGACCTTCTTCCTACTTTTTTTCCCATCCATAAATGCATCTGGTAATTATACCTTGCAGCACAGGTGACTAATACCTGCCAAAATATTATATGACAATTTGAGATAAAAGTTGTTTTGAGGGTATCATTTACAGTACTCTTATTATGACTAGTGAAAAGAATATTACAGGTTTAATTGCCAAGGACTTTTTTCCTCTAAATGCAAAACATCCTTAAGAATGTTACATAGGTTCCATAAATGTTTACTTCCACTAGTTATTAAACAAGATTTTAAAAAGAGTCTGAACGAATATTCATCACTTGGATGCAAAAATCCAGCACTTTGTACTGTCCGAGTCAATTCCACAGGTAAAGGAGAGCACTCAGTTCCTGGAGACAGATCTGGCCTTATAAACCAGAGTAAGTTGTATGTTAAAGCTCTTTAAGGGCAGATTATTTCCAATGCTTATGAAGGATTTCCCTCAAATTAGAACTAACATGCCAGGAACAAACTAACGTCTAGAGTCTTAACCTTATTCTGCTTCCCAGTGTTTGAACACATTCAGCATGCTTTCTCAATTTCTATTTTAACAATCCAAATGACTTAAGGCACTGGTCTTAAGGACTTACAGTTCTTACTGCTGCTCACAGTCAAACAAACACCACAACTGAGGTCTCCCTATCTTTAAAATCGGAACTTATCCTCTCTACAGCATCAGAAAGTGAAAAGAAAGCCTGCATAAAAAACTTCCTGGGAAATACAAATAAGATATTGTAATTATAATATGACTTCTGTAGACTATGGACAAAACTGATATTTCAATAATCATCCAGAATTACTGTGCCTCCTAGTTGAAAAGAATTTAAACTGCTTTGTATGAAAATTATACAGGTAAAGGGTGAGGACCAGCTACCCTCTTGAATGGCAGGGGGAGATGTGTTGGTGATGTTGCCACATGGCAACACAGGAACAGGGCTTTTAGAAACAGGTCTATCCCTAACAGCTGCCAAAACTGCTCCAATTATAAATACTAATCTCATTTTTAAGGCAGCTGTTGAATTACTAAATACACAATGCTCCCCCCCAACTTTTATGCTGCAGTAGCACATAAATGGCTAAATGGCTAAACTCATTTAGCATACAAAACTAAGAAGAGAACATGCGCAGACTTCAAGCGTAAACCCAAGTCAATGAGGAAATGCAAAGCCACAGGCATGACACCCGGCACAGCACGCTCAGACGAACGTAAAAGGGAGAGCAGGTTCGCTGTGAATTCTGCATTAATGACACCTACATTAACAGACATGCTTAAAAGCACTGTATCCTGTGTTAAAAGATGAATACATGCATACATATAGATGTATAGCTCAACACAGTTGCTGTAGGGGAAACAAACCTTTCTGAGGTTTAAAGTTCCCCCATCCTTCTAATTTTGTAACATTGTTCTTGGGAAACTGCTCCTTTTTTTAATCAACTTCTAACGTGATTTTGTTTAAATACATAGATTCACGAAAAGGACTAACTGTTATAGGCAACATACTATCAACTTGACAATTTTACTATGCAAATTAAAAGATCTACTTTCAATATAACTGGAAAACACCAGCAAATTAATTTTTTTTTATTAGTTTATTAAAAACATTTCTTGGTGAAAGCCAGCTGAGAATGCATTCATTTTTAACTCCAGAATGTGCCCAATAATAGCTGAGATTTTTCCTTCAACTTCCAGTAGTTACTCATATTCCTTCAATCTTATTCTAGGATTAACCCAATAGCACTTCTGCTAGTAAAAATCATTAACATATCAACATTTGACATAGAAAAATCTCATTAACTGAGCTAAGGAATTCTAAAGAACTCATGATGAATCTAAAAAAAAAAAAACTCATCTGTATTTGAATGAATACAATTTTAAATAAGTGTCCTCTGAACAGATCAGGTAGCAAAAGCATGCCCTCTGGATATTAGAATACAAAGTCCCTTACCTGGTGGCTGGGTCCAACTCTGATCTCACCTTGGGTACTGTTTAGTCTCCTAATAAAGAAAACAGTAACGAGAAAGAATTACAATTAATGAAATTTAGGATCATGTTCTGTATTTTTTTGTCATTGCATTTCCGATGCAAATGGAAGAGAAGCAAAAATAATACATTATTAAGAAAACAAGAAGGATAAATGCAGGTGTATTACAGGCCACACTGCAAATGGCAAAAACCAACAGGGCAAGTCTGGAACTTTTAGTCAAGCAGCTGAAGTCAGGAAGAGGATCAGTGTGATCCGTCCTCACAGGAGCAAGAAAGCATTGGGCAGCTCTTACGGGACACACGTCTTCCTACTTTTTGATGTTTAGATTTCATGCAATGCAGGCATAGCACTGACTTCTAATCAAGATCCTTTAAAAGCCGCTCTACAGTTCTCTACAGCTCTGAACTGCTCGGTGCTTTAGCCAGCCAGCTCAGAAGCCTGCTATGCAAAAAATCACCTTCCAACAAGCATCTGACTTTTACTAGGACTATGTTCCTTTAACTGCTTATTTCAACACCAAACCTAAAATAACACCGACAACATGCTAAGCACTATGCTACAGATGAATACACAGGAAATACCATGTTCCTCAAACATCTTTGTGGTCATTTTCATTATGAAAGAGAAAATATCTTAAATAAATATATTTGGGGTATTAATCTTTGAAGAACAGAGCCTTGCATGACCAGAATTGGCAAAACTAATTCCACTTTTTCCAGGCAGAGTTCATGGAAAACCATTCAAGCTACTTTGGATCTCACATGCAAAATTATCTAGCTCTTGTTTTAAGAAGTTAAAATTATTATTGCTGCTGTTAATTCATTTGCTCAAATCACATCCGATAGCATGACACAAAAGCATGGAAAAATCTAAAAAGCAATAAAAACATGCCTCATAACATTTGTAGAAGTGAATTTAATTCAATACATCCGACAAGGGCTTCCCTTCTACATAATACACTTGGCCCTCATATTTTTCCACTATTTTGAAAAGAAAAAACTTTATATAAAAAAGTTCCAAATGAACTGCCCTCCATGTAGGGAGAATTATTCTCTGAAGGGCTCTGTGCTGCTCACACCGTTAGTTGGAGCTACTGAAACATCACATTATATGGTAGAAGAAAAACTATTTTTTCATGTTGCAGCAGAATTACCCTGGCAACAACAGAAGTTAAAGGTATGCCACCATAAACCAGAATAACACCTCTGATAGGACAGAATTTTTCTTCCTAAATTTTGAACAGACCAACAGTGTAAACAAAACTTTATCACTGAAGACTGCCCTTTGACCCTTTTTCTTTATTAAATATATAACAATATAAGCAACAAGAAGGCACACAAATAGAACTACATACTGGAAATACTAATTTCTCAAGGATTACAGTTGAATCCGTGGCACTTCTCTGCTGTAATCTCACATATCCAGCCCTTGTCAAGAGCCAGATCGCTACAGTCTGTAAAGGCACTTGTGCCTGAGCATTGGTATTTGGGCTACCAAATGCAGCTCCAGTCTGAAAACTTAAATGGCCCTCCAAGACTCCTGTAAAATAGCACACAACAAATCCAAGGAAATTCAATATCCTTAAGATCAACATTATTCTTCTCCTATAAATTGTTCTTATTTAAACAGACATCTTTTATTTATATTCTACATATCACATTACAAGGATGACAAAATTCAGAGCTGTTATAAGACAAACTTTTGAATTTAACACTTCAGTAACTGCAAGACATTTAAGTGAGTCTCAACACACTACCAAGGAAGAGCACACACATAAACCTAACAGATCACCATCTTTAATCCCAAAACTGCAACCTTTAATTCATCTTGCAATTTGCTGTTACAGGAATAATGACATCATTTTCCAAGTAAGCTGCCGCCCTGCAGGATTTCTTACTCACCCTGCTGTGTTCACAGTGATCATAAGCAATGACCGAGAAAGAGTTTCCTTGAAACTTTAAAAATTAAGATCACGACCGTAAACTACTAGCCCTGAGTGAAGCTAACAATGGATAGCCCAAACCATTAAATACCATTTG
Organism: Mycteria americana; assembly: GCF_035582795.1. Taxonomy (NCBI): domain Eukaryota; kingdom Metazoa; phylum Chordata; class Aves; order Ciconiiformes; family Ciconiidae; genus Mycteria; species Mycteria americana. Next base: position 6,978,291 of record NC_134382.1, on the reverse strand, counting down.
CAGTCAAAAAGGTTAGGGGAGTGGTTTTTTGACATGATCATTTGCATATCTTTATGAACATTTTCACCTCAAAATTTCAAAGTATCTTGCATATGCGTATTAAGTGAAACTTCACCTTACTGACCATTCTGAAACGTTACCCATCGGTGCACAAGCGGGTAAGCTACAGCAGTGGGTCTGAATGGATCTTATCCCAGACAACGCGACAGGAGAACCTGTCAGGCAGGAATTAACACAGGTTTTGTAATACTCAATCCTATGTCGCGATGTCTACGCAATGCTACTTTCCTGGTAAGCAGATCCACTCTAAAATACGTGCCAAAAGTCTCCTGAAAAGAACGAGAACATGTCAAAATGTTTTTCTCCAAAGCATATTTTTGCAAGACATGATCTGACACTGTTCTCTTGTTTTCAGGCTATGCAAAGAAATGACTGAACTAGAAAATAAATTTTATATTTACAATAAAGTTATAAATTAAATACTCGGGTACATTTTTTCAGCTACGAGGTGTCAGAATTTTTCCCTGTGAGGAACGAAGGGGAAAGTGACAGCAGAAAACGCTGATGCTCTTCCTTTATTCCCAGAATTCATTTTAAAGCCATGCACATCTCTGCTAGTCGGTGCAAGTGAAACTTAAAACATGTCTATGCAGTTTCTGCCAACTACAATACTTCACGCCAGCCAAAGGCCGCACAAGTAGGTTTTGTACTTAAACAGAAAGTTGAGCTATTTTCTGTTTAAATAGGAAAAACACAGCACTCCAAATATCCCCCAACGCCCAATTTCCTCATGCAGTTGCATCACACTGAATACAATAAATAAAGCATTTAAGAACCAAGCCCGATTATAGTATGCTCCAGCATCCTGTAAGTAATTGCAAAGATAAACGCTAAGTTTTGGATGGGACTTCTGCTCCTAACTATTCATGCGGAGTTAGCTGGGGAAACTCCACGGGGCTATGCAACCACGATTCCTCACATGAAAATGAAGTGTCGAGAGAAATATTTCTGTGTGCCTTTTCATCACTCATTTACTATTTCCTGATTACATTCGCACCCTAAAGGGACTCCCTCCCCCTGCCCCGAAAGGTAAGGGCTGGACTGAATTAAGCGGCTGTGCAGGAAGCTCTTTCAGACTGCACTCCATCCCGCTTCGCTTTTTTTAAAAGGGCACAAAGCCGATCGCTCTGCAAGGGCACACAGTCTGTTAGATAGTTTTTACTGTTTCCACGTCCCTGGGAACGGGTTTGCAAATGGAAAGAAAATTCTTGCTACGGGAACTAAAACGCACTGTAGATTCTGAAGCTAAATTATATTGGCGGAGAGCAATTACAATAATAACGGACCGGCACTCTGTGTTTATTCTACGGGAAAGAAAAAAAGAGGAGCCGACACTGTATATGAAATCTGACACAAAAGAAACTGATGTAACAAAGCAGTATCCATAGCAACAACAACTTAATATTTCAGTCCTCTTCAGCTGCAGTGGATTAAATATAATGACAAGATGTTCCCTTTGAAAAGTAACCTGTTGCCATGACAACGTTGTATTCTGCAAAGTAAACAGGGGCTGGTCAGAAAGGAGCTGGAAGCCTGCGACTGAATATCAAAAAGGCAAGAAGCTTCTGTAGCAGAGCAGGGCAAAACAAGCACGCTCTCATCCGAGAGAGGCTTGTTCCAAACGGTTTGGAGAGAAGAGAGAGGATGTTCGGTTCAATAAAGCTTTGTCCTTTCAATTCGAAAGCAACCGGGGAGGTTGGAGGTTCAAGGCCAAAAGCAGCACCGCCGAGAGAAAACAGTTCAGAGGTGAGGATGAGAAAGCAATAGGAGACGGCACAGGGTGGTGCAGGGCTTTAATTTATCAGCTTTAGAAAGAAGGCAAGAGAGGAAGGCAGGCTGGCACCACCAGTTCCTGCACGATTTCCAATATAGAAACAAGTTTAACCTTCTCTATTTATCATCTACCTCCTTGTCTATACTGTACACCAGACGCATACCCTTTACACAAAAGCTGGCACAACTGGTAGCCTTTGCCCATGAAAATAACGCAGCATTGCAATGCCATCAAGGACCGAAACACAGCAACAAAAGAACTGCCACAAGACAAGAGTTTGAGCTGCAATGAAGTACACCAGATCAGCTTTGAGGATAACTTGGGGTCAGGACCTGCAATACCAACTGCTGTTATGGTATTGCCAGAGCCATACAGGATTCAAGGCCGGAAACTCGTGGCAAAACTCTCCAGAGTGTGGAGGCAATGGCAAAAGGCATCTGTGGACTTCTGCGTAGCACTTCTCTGCACTGTCCTATCCTTGACATGAAGCCAAGTCAGTTCTTTACCCAGCATGTTTCATGAAGATCTTTGCTAGGAAGCCAGGCTTCTGAAAGAAACGACACACGCTGCATACATAAGGTGGACCTTCAAGGTCAGGGATCACATGTACAAGGTGGAATCTTAGAAATTGTGATACTGCTTCTTTCATGTTCTCTTTTTTAATACCAAAGTTCAGCAAGAAACATGCTATGCAGTAATTGCACATTTTTTATACTGACTTGAATGCCTGAGACGGGGGTGAGGGAGGTGGTACTACCGCAGTATCACATTGAACCAGCTATCATCTTCATCAGTTCATTTCACCCAGCACTAGACATGGTTTAATTTCCTTCTGCCGTGGTCACCACGCACTCAATGCTCTGCACCACATACTGCACTTCCACTGGCTTTCTGAAACACCTGCTACTAGCCAGCAACAGCTCAGAAAACATGAAAATAACTTAATGCTACCATTAAATTAACCAAAAAAAAAAAACCAAACAAAACAAAAAAAAAACCAAAAACCCAAACCAAAACACCACAACCCAAATGTCACATATGGGGCAGCATTCTGCACTGCCCATTTAACCACTCTCGGCATAATCGTTCCTGATTCTGTATATTGAGATGATCTGTAATTAAACTAGAGGGATGCTTCAACAGAAAAAGTTTTTAAACCAGCCAAACGGCTCAGCCACAGACTACCTCTCAGTCTTTCTGATTCTCTTCAGAGCTCTCCAAAAAGGGTTTTCAAAACCATCTTGCTAAAAACCACTGCCTACTGCAATATATGCATATCACTAAGGCAAACTTCACAGTGCAGCAGAAGTTTCAACAATTAAACTAGAAGCACTATCAGTCCAAGTAGCTCCCACCATCCCAGAACACAGCCTGTACGAGGGGACAGGGCTCTGAAGTTGAGACGAGAAGGGGTGCCAGAATAGCGATGACTATGCATTCCACCATCACAGTGTCAGGACAGATTGCTAGCTAAGGAAGTGCCCAAAAACAGTTGGAAGAGGTCATTACTTTTATATGACAAAAGATTAGAAGTGGAAAGACACAGCTTAAAGCTAGGATATGCAGGGGCTTGGGGGGGGTTGGTTTTTTGTTTGCAGTAACAAGCTACAGCACTAAACAATGAATTTTATGAGATTTGGGTTTATTTACAAAGCCTGGTAAGAAAATCAATGGCTTACTAAATGAAACCAAAACCAGATTAGATCTATATATTATAGGCAGAATAGATTATAAATTGCAATCATACACTTCAGCATTGATGTAGCCAAACAGTCACTATTATTGGCAAGATAATCAGTTACGTAAATTGAAAGCCTGATACAGTAAGGCAATTCCTAGATATTTGTGACTTCTGTAAAATTAATATAAATCTGAAGCAGTCAGGAAAGAAAGTCTCAAGAAAAGGTTTTTAAAAAAATCCTTTTATGCAAATGGTCCAATAACCAAGATGAAAAAAGTGCTTTTCAGAGGCAGTTCTAAAAACATCTGGCAAGGATCATTTTGTTCCATCTCCAGAGAGGCAAAACCGGAGAGAACAAAATTCCTCCACTCCAACTTCAGCTGGTTAAAAAAAAATAGTTTATCAGGGCCTGGAAGGGACTGGCATTACATTCAAGAGACCCATTTAGTAGGACACTGTTTCATTTTATTCTGTGCATCCATAAAACAAAATTCAGAATTTCCCTTGCCATGCTCCTCCCTCATCTGATGCTATGCAGGCTCTGTCTGCAAAGACTTAACTATATTAAAAAAAAAAAAAAAAAAGAAGAGCTTTACATACATTTGCTCCTCTGCAGCACTACAGAAGTCATGAGATTTCACCACAGTGATGCAAAATAGACTGCCCACAAACACCATAAGCCTCTGCCATACATCACAGCTCTACTCTTACGTTCTCCAAGCATCTGCTTACGGTCTCTGTTGGGAGACAGGATACCGAGCCACATGGATCCTCCATTTGACCCAGGAAGACCATTCTTATGCATTCTCATGTTCTTACATTACACAGTTCAAAATACAAAAGGGACAATCAGGTTCAGGCCATTCAACCTTTAACCAAAAAAACCCACAACTACCACAAACCTGGGAGTTAGGTGCCTAAGAACTGAATTGGCTCCTCTCCCCCCAAACAGCAATTCTTGCTTAAAGACAATGAGTTAGTCATATTGTTTTGTTTTCATTATATAGGGACCTATATCAATTTACAGATCAAACAATGGCTTGTTAGCTTTTCCCAACAATTACTTTCTGCACAAAAAAATTTTACTTCAAGTTACCTGATTTCATGTGTCGAGCTTGCACTTGTGCCTTAAACCTTTTTTTTAAAAGCCAGATTTTAAAAATCCCTTTTCTAGGTGAAGTATCTTAATGTTCAGAAAATATTCTTGCTAATAGTCAGCCTCTAGTAAGTTTAAGCTTTCTTTAAAACCCATTGTAACAGTGTGTTATAATAATAATTAAAAAAAAAAGCACGAGCAATTTTGTGTTCCGAGTGAAAAAACTCAAACCTGTATTTCGGGCAAATGAACTTATATGGCAATGTTTTTAGTGATTGCTCAATCTAAAGCAGGAATGGATAAACATGTATCTTCAGTACAAGCTCAAACCTGCTGACTGATTGCAGAGTCAGAACTTTAAGGAAGCGGAGGACTCGGTGTTCTGCACCCATGCTGCTGTTTGGAGAAGGAAGTCGTTGCAAAAGTTTGAGTCAGACAGGGAAAGCTTTTTCAAGATAACATTATTTTCCATCAGGTTTATGTATGAGAACAAAGAGGACTAGACAGTCCTTAGAACTATTGTCCCCTACTCAAAAGGTAGGATGGAAGTGATCATAATACAGCCATTCTGAGACACAACGTATTGCAAGGAAACAAGCATTCTCTCCACATAGGAATTACCTGTCCGAGTAACATTTTGCTTGTGTATTTCATTGATCACCTCTAATATTTGTGTTCCAATATTTGTTTTAACTTTAAATAAGGAACACACCAGTATTTTGATCATACCTTCAAAAAAATGAATTACTGGAAACCTTCACACAATATAAAGTTTTTTATCTGGTCTACATGTGATTTTAATAGAACCAGAATGTTACTTATTTACAAGCAACACTTACGCTGATAAGTAAAGACGTAAATGAATTCAGCATGGAATTATGTTGCTTTAAGTGTTTATCCTGTACAGTTTCTAAAATGGCCAGGCAGCACCTTTGCACTTCCCAGAGCAAATATTCACTATTAAAACAGACTATATACTACATCAGCACCATTTCTTCATCACAATCACAGTTTATATGCAGGACAGTGGAACCAGGCAGCAACCTAGCAGGTAATTTTTTCCATAAAGCTTCATCAAGGTTAGATGCAATGATCTACCACTCAGTCTCTTGGCTTGCTTGACAATACAAATCTCCAGCTTCCTTGAACTGCAGCTACATGGAGAATCAACAGCACATGTTAAAGGTGATAAGCATGAAGAATGCAAAGCATAAAACAAGCTTGAAGATACCGCTAGTTCTGCCATACACCTGGAAATACAAAGCTCTAATTAAAATAAATTACAGCCTAAAGAATTGGAAGGAAGGGGGAAGAGGTAATCTTGCTGATTTAAGTCTTGAAAAAAGCTAAAATGAAGCCAGAACAAGGGGAAGTAAGACTACCAAGTATTTGGCCACTATTTCTTCATCCATGGGACAAAATACAAGCACTTCCCGTAATATATTTGTAACTTCAAACAGTTGTTTGGAGCAGAACTGTAACTCCCCAGACCACCTATCAACAGTCTCCGAACTGGAGAATCTTCTGGGCATTCAGCCAGCTTAAAACTTCACAAAACATTAGTACTAACTGCATAAGAACCCCCCATAGTCTGATCAAGGAGAGAGGGTCTTTCTAGCGCACTAAATATCCTGCCAGTACCACCGATAACTTAGACAGCCTTACTTTTCCTACTACCAAAGGGTTTTTTTGGTTTTGGTTGGTTTGGTTTTGTTTTGGGTTTTTTGGTGGGTTTTGGTTGGGTGGTTTTTTGGTTTGGTTTGTTGGGTTTTTTTTTGTTTGTTTGTTTTTTTTTTTTGGGGGGGGGGGGTAGTTTCTTTTGGTTTTGGGGGAAGGGGGACATTGGTTTTTTATTTGCTTTTTTTAAACCAGTGTAACAGTCTTGTACACCTATGCACAAACCTAAGGATCTGCATTCATTATGAACTGGCTGACCAACCCCACAAGGGGCAGTACAGGTGAAAGACATTTGTGTTGAAGCACATGGAAAGGAAAAATTGAGATCTCAAAACCACTGAAGGCCTGCTGTGAGAGGGGTACTGCCGCAGGGAATAAAAATACCTATACATTTCCTAGGAGCAGGAACCATCTGATTCTATAGGAGCACAGCACAGACACCAGAGGCATCCTTCAAGGAGGAGCTCTGGGAGCCAGTACAACCAACCTTACATCCACAAGTTCTCATGGGCAAGTGATTAAGTGAAGAATGCCTTATTTTGCATATTATTCCAGCAGTATTTGTTTTGCCAAATGTAATCCTTTTGTTTGACAATCAGATTGTGTTTTGTTACAACCCAGAGGCGTTTTAATTTTTTTCCACCTGTGCTGTTGTAAGTTAACCTTACAGTTTTTAAAAAGAAGCATGACCAAATTTTCATTTTAAGTTTAGAAGTGGCATTTTTTTCAAGTCTTTAAATGCATGCACAAATTATCACTGAAAAACAGCACAAAGCAGATCACTTTGTACCCTTCCCATCCCTTAATGCATTCTTTTCTGCTTATAAATCAACATTTAAAACAACTGTTAAGGACACAAGGTGTCATAACCCTGTATTCCTGCAGAGCAGTGTCATATTCCTGTACATATTCAAGTAGCTCCTTTATTAGGAATAAGAATGTTTCTAAAGCCTAGGCCTATGGAGACAACCCTCTCAACTGAGGTGATTCAGCCAGACTGAAGTTCAAGGGAACTGTGCTCTATAATCATTAGCATGACTTTGCTTCAGCCAGCAGCAAAAATGACCAGTGACCCACACTAAATAGGTGTTCTTTATTTTTATGCTCTATGGGTATACAAGGAAAGGGAAAAGGGAATGACACTTCAGATAGCATACAGATATGGACATGGCACTAACATGGGCAAAATTACGCAGTTTTATTCATCACTCATTCCTCAGCTTCTGACAAGAGAAGGAAGGTAGCCCCAGTAATGCACACCGCACAGGTGAATGGCTGCGTGCAAGGCTAAAAGTCAACCTCCTGCTATAAAGTTCCAGAGGTGTCACTGAGTGGCACAAGCCATCCTGTCACCTTCAAACTCAATACACTCCAGTAACTCGCAAACAAGTTACCCTGACGGAAATACTTCCCCTCAGCAATAGACCCCGTGGTGCCCAGATCAGTTCTGCAAGCCAGCGGGCTAGGCAGAGGGCCACAGCAGAACAGCTCCCAGCTTTGCCCAAGTTCAGAAACTATTGTGACAGAATATTCTGTGTTCAGAATATTGTGACAACACGCTGCAGAATAAAGTTTACTCCCATTCCACACACCCAAGTCCTCTCAAACCTGTTTATATTTGGCAGTGACAAGTCACTGATGGCTGTCCCGCAAGGACCTCAAAGCCAGTTGCCACCATACTATCATTACACAAAACTGTAGAGCCCAAGTCCTCTATTTTATTCAGATCAGTCTAAAAATGTAAGCGTTTTGCTAACCCGATAAAACCAATGCGGGTATTGCTTACGCGGCTGTCACCTGACAAGCTTCTCAACGCATGAGACAATATCGCTGCGTTTTAGATGCGTAAGTGTTATTTGCATGCGACCGACCAGCAAGCAGAACCATGCTGGCTACTTTTTTTTTTTTTTTTTCCTTAATACTCGAGGAAGTAGCAGCAGGATCACTGCCCCTCAATCGAAACGAGAACCACCCATCCTCGGAGCAACCAATGGCTGCTGATCTACGACCCTCCCCGCAACGTTATCTAAACAGTCTGTTGCAGGCCCAAACATTTCCTAACAGCCACTTCGGTAACGCTGCATCCGGCACGGTGCCTCTGCAGCTCCCCACAGACCTGCCATAAGGTTGGCATGCAGACAGCACAACTGAAATTAAAACTGCACCCCGGGGGGGGAGGGGGGGGGGGGGGGGTAGGAAAAAAAAATGAAAAATAAGCCCACGCAGCTTCAACGTTTTGCTACATGCACCCCTTCGGCAGCAGATTGCCTGCTCAGTGCCCTCATGCACCATGCGAACAGCTGCACCGCAAAGCTGCTGTGATTACGAGGTTCTGAGGAACATGCAATAGTAATGAAATGATTTCATAAACATTTCAGAAGTCACAAATAACAGCAACAATCATCATTGTTTAGGGGAGGCCAGAGTGATGTAGCCTACCTGCAGGGGCTGAATGGATCATCCATGACTATGACAGGCTCTTGTGGGTTTAGATGTATTCCTGAACCCTCTACTTAACAGCTAAAACTCTGCCTTTTCCACTCTACCAACTCAAAATGGAGGCACATGCAGTCTGAGAGACCTCAGAGAGCTTTCACTGAGCTTGTGCTATGACCTAAGCCTGCACGCAGAACGCAGAAACTTCGCCCTCGGACTGACAGGACTGAGCATGTGCTGTGACCCTCCCTCATCCACACACTGTCTCACAACGCAATCAATCTCAACCCTGCTGTTTCCGTAAATAAAGCGCACTGAACAGACTCCGCAGCTTCTGCATACCAAGCTAGTGTGCAGGGAAGTGGGGCCTTAGCGAGGGGATCCGATACAGCCAACGCTCGAGAGCAGAGCAATTCCAAGTCTGGAGAGCTCTGCTCCAGCGTTACGTCCTCGCCAAGCGAAACGCACGTCGATTTAAAAAAGGCTTCCGAAAGCTTTTTCTCCTACTTTGTGATTAGCTTTGTAAAAAATTACATTGATTGAAAGGCTTAGAGGTTTTCGCAGATGCAAATGACAGAAGCTTTGCATTTTAATATACAATTTGCTTGTTAGGAAACGAAGCAGCAAGCTGATTCACAAAATACTTTTATTCTACTTGTCAATAACGTAATATAGGAGGAACATTTAAAGAATATGAATTCTCAGCAACAATGCCATTGCCATTTACAAGCCCATGTGAACACAAGGTGAACCCGAGCGGAGCCAGACTTGACTCGCTGTTTGAACTTCCTGCGTCAGCCTTCATTTTTGGCGCTCCTGTTTATTAATGTAATTTGCAAAAAAAATTCTTAGCTACCAATTACCACCCGTGAAGGTAATATCCCTTCCCCCTACAGCGTAAACTGCTTTAATTAGCATACCTGCCTCCATTTTAGAGCACCCAAGATCCCTGAATTTACTACAAGGCTAGAGAAGGATTAAAAGTTTCTCAAATTTTGGATTTTAAAGATTAGAAACAGACCAAGCAAAACAGATCAGGCCACAGAACAATCTCAATTTTTCTCTCTCTCTCACACACAATAATGCAGTGAGAAAATTTTATTCTAATACATGTGGATACACCTTTCTTGTTGCCCATATTCTGTAACCTCCCGCTCCCTTCTTGGGAACCTTCACCAACATAGTCTGGCTCCTTCAACGAACCTCCAGTAATAATTCAAGCCTTCAGTAACTTGAACATTTCAGCTACCACGGCTCTCCTGAAACTATCTGATGCTACCAAAGCTCATCCATAATCTGAAGGAGCCATTCCCTAAGATAACAGGATAGAGGGGCTTGGCTCACGCTTGTTAAAAAAATTTAAAAATTCAAAACAAACACAACCAACCATGATAAAAGCGCCTATGGTTTTTTTTTTTTAAATACTAAGCTATACTAGGCTATGTATTTAAAACTTCCAGAAACATAATGAAGTTTTATAAACTGCTTTAAAAAAAAAAAAAGAAAACCCAACATAACATTCTATCAGCTCACTTCCATTATAAAAATATTACAGGAGGCAACACATTCAGAACAAGACTGACCAAATTTCCCCAGACTACAGACTAGAAAATAACTACTCCAAATATGTTGCACAGTCTTTACCAGCTGACCGATTTAAGAACACTTACAAGGCCAAATGTATCTAGTCTTCATTTCAACTACAGCTGAAACGTATTTCTGGATTTTTTTATTGCTGCTGTTCTGGATTGGGGTTTTTTCCCCCTCAAGTTCACAACATAAACTTGAGTAAAAGTTGTCAGCTTTTATGCTACACTCCAGTTCAGAGAGAAATTGAGATATGGACACATAGAAATAAAGTATTCCAAATGATATTAATAAGTGTGATATCAGCTAGAAAGAACAACCCAAGGAAGTTATACATCCATTTGTCTAAATACAGTTTTGGGGAGGGTTTTTTATTGGTTTGTTTAAAAGGAATCAACTGCAAGGCACTTCAACGCATGACAATACCTAGTGACATGAGGTGAGGGTGCTCAGCATCTTCCATAATTCTTTCCCGGGAATATTAGACACGAGCAATACAAGACAACTTTGCTGTAATTTACTAAGACATACAGAAGCCATCTGTTTCACATCACATGGGCATACCACATAAACAGTCCCCGATTTCCCCCATCAGGAGGATTCCTGATTGCATTTAAAATTGCTAAACCTATTTAAAAAAAAAAAAGAATTGGACTTACAATACGCTGTAGGAATTGTCTTATTTAAACAAAGTATGCCACAAAGTGTCATAGCGTTCTAAGTGTAAGCATAGTAACAAAGTAACAACTTATTTTAAGGCTCTGATTTGAGACTTAAGGATGGATACGTTTAAAAACCCTTATGATCATTTCACCCTCTATCACTGCCCTAGGCACTATTATATGCATAGAATCTAAATATACTGACTGCTAAAAATTAACCAGACAAAAGGATCAAAATAGCAAACCAGAGCTCTGCAGTCCTCTTTAGCTTCTGCTCACATTTTGGTTGTAGATACTAATTTATCATTCAACTACAATTTTTTTCTAAAGAACGGCAACATTAAGAGGATGCTTTAAGAAACCTGCTTACACACAACTCCACACTGGCTTCGTGACTTCGGAAGAGCTTACACTACTCTTACCTGTTTCTAGACCTGAAACTTGTACTCCACCCACTCTGCTTTCCATTGAAGGGGAGGGGGGAGAGGCTCTATATTCAGACTTTCAACAGAAATCCCCCTCCAGACAACATAAAATAGGAAGCCATGAAGGACAAGAAAAAGAACGAGCAAGTCGCCTTCAATTTCACTCTTGGGACACTGCTCTCAGAGACACACCGATACTCATTTCGCTCACGACATCACCAAACAAGAACACTTCAGAAGAAAGATTTAAAATAAAAGAAAAAGCAAATGTTGTGGAATAAAGACACAGACAAGATCCTGGTCTCCCCAAAACATCTATTCAGAAAATTCGCCTGTGCCTTGAATGTTTGGTATTACTCAGTTCTGCAATGCAAAACAATGTTGTGGAAAAGTAATTTTGATTCATGGCCATGAAAAGTGTTTGTAGAATAATATCTGACTATTTCTAGTTCCAAGTAAAAATTCAGTAGCATTGAAATCTATGTATATTTACAGATGTCAGCGTCAGACAAAACTTCATAACGCATTTCTTTACTCCTGAGATCAAAGAACTGATTGCCTTGTACATGCCAGTACACTACAAAAACAGGCCAATACCAGTAGTGGCATTTGGCACACCTGCATCCTTGGGTCAGAGAGTTCCAAGTCGTTTCTATATGCCCATACAGGATGTCAGAGCACAAAAGGAAGGACTGGAGGAAGTTCTTCCCAGACTCAGCTACCTCTGGCACTACACTACAGATAGGGTAAGAACTCAAGTTGTAGTAAATGAGTGGTAAGATGTGAGCTGGTGAACAACAGCTGAGGTCAAGCGGCATGTGCAACAGCATTCCCGAGCCTTGCTGCACGTTTCTTTTTAACGGGCAGAGCTGATTTGACTCAAATACCAAAATCAACAGCTTAACTCAAGCTGGTGCAGTTACTGATTTTCTGAAGTGGTCTGTTTGCCTTTGTCCGTTAATGCTCCTTGACTGCTATTCTATACACTTCTAAATGCTTCTGAACTAATTTCAGGGCATATACAATTCACCTAACATTTCTTCTTTAACAAAGCATTGGTCTCATCCGGCCATTTGGGGAACCCAAAAGTTTGAGTAGGATTCCATGTTAGTGGAATTAGTCAGTGTCAGAGCAGTCACTTCTCTGAAGAGACGTGAAATGAATTAAAGTACTTAGAAAATTCATTTTATGCTTTCTCAGCTGTCTATACAAGTTTAGTGGATGAATTCCACAGTCTTGAGAACCAGGAACATATTTCAAGTCTACTTCCTAGCTTGATTAACACTCTATTCAAGGGGATAACACCCAGCCTCTAGCTTTACGGTTAGTTTAGGTTTTCATTCCACAATCAGATTTTTCTCACTCCTGTGAGAATTACTGAAACATAGCGTGTAATCTTTTACCAAACTCTGTAGTAGAGAATAATAAAAAAAAAAATCAGCTTGATATACACTGTAAAGAAAAAAGTTATCCCAAAACACAGAGGTTTACCACTTCCAGACCACAGAATGATCAACAACAGGAGCATGGTTGATATTTCCCAAGCTATAGTCAGAAAGCTCTCAGATAGAGAGGAAAGGGCAAAGCATACTTCCCTTTAGCACTGTGTGCTCCAAGAACAAAAGGCCTCTTATTACACATCCACCACACCGGTGTTTTGGATGTTTTTTGGGGTCTGGGATTTTTGTGGGTTGTTTTGCAAACAGGACACATGAAAACATAGAAAACAGTCAGATTCCCACCACATTGAGCTGCATTTGAGAGTCCTGGAAATGTATATGAGCACCTTATGCTGAACACAAAAATCAAACAGAAATATATCTTTGTAGATGCAATCCACAGCTCAAGCTGGTTTTGTCTAAGAATGTGTCCTATCACACATTTCTACAAGTCCGTTGAGGGGGTCACACTGCAGTATTCAGAACCTTATCTACAACATACTATTACTTCATTCAGGCTACCATGAACATATTCCATCCTTCCCATGTGAAGGAAAACACTACATCAGAAAACCAGATCAAGTTCAAGACAAAGTGTTTTGGGTTTTTTTTTTTTTTTTTGTAGACAAACTACTAACAGGTCATCCTGGAATGTGCGTTACAATACTTTTACTTCCAAAAGCAAAATAAATCTAGAATTAGCTATTCAAAGAACCATGCATCGTAAAGCAGTAGCAAGCACACAGGTCAAAAATAATCAAGCAACCTAGAACTCAGCTCCTTTTTCTAAACCTCTCCCCATTCCAAGACAAAATACAGACTTGAAGAGCTAGGATTAAAACAACAACGCTGGCTGCACCCAAATGAAGAAAAACCTACATTTTGAGAGCTGGCTAGTCCAAGTAATTAGCTGATCACTAAGTGCTATGCTTTGTCATTTCATTGATCTTTTCAGGCTCAGTCATTTTCTAATAGCTGCAAGAATTAACAGCTACTTCTACACAGAAAGTGGGTTTAAAACTGCACTGACAACTCGCATAAATGGCATTTCATAAGAGAAACCATCCATTAACCACAGAACTTGAACACTAATACAAATAGTTCATTTAGCATTCACACCCTCAAAACTAAAATGCGTTGAAGAAAAGTGACAAAGTTAAATATAAGGGTCAAGCATGGTGCTGAATATCAGCAGTGTATCATGACAAACTTCATAAAAGCCTCGCCTTGGACTGCTCAAAAAAAAAACCCGAACCAAACCACAAATGATGTTACAAAAAACATTTTAACATATTGTATTTTAAAATGTTATAGGATTTCATGCCCTCTTCCCAGGGCTCAGCACCACACACTACCAAGATTGCCTCCCAAGGACTTACGCTGACAACACCTGCTAGGAATGTAAACTGCATGGATTAAGGGAGTTTCCCTAGCCCAGTACCCTGTCTCGGACATATGGACAGTTTAAGACACTTCAGAGTAAGGTACAGGAAGCCTCATAAATAGGCAATTACATAATAATATGCCCACACAGGGAGTTTCTTCCTAACTGCAAGCAGTTAGTGGTTGGCTATGCCCTGCAGCATAAAGATTCATATCTGCATTAAAAACAGTAAATCCACAATGTAACAATTCAAATATTTATTATTTATATGCCTATCTAATGCCCACTTAAAATAATACTTTTCTCAAGGTCTACAAGCTAATTATGTTTTCTGCATTGAAGAAACAATGCAACTTTCAGTCAGCCAGAGCTTGCTGAACCCTGTTACACGTTATTAATCTTTTACTCAAGCACTCATAGAAAACCCCCCCTAGACAACAACCTCTTTAAGGCTGGTATTTGTAAGGCATTCTCTGTGTTTACAAAACTACGTAAATGAAAAAATAAGAGTTAGGGTTTAGACTTGAAGAATAACGAAGGTACAGTCTAGTATCAGCTTTGCTTTCCAAACACAGCTGATAAAGATGGGTTGGACAACTCGCAGGCAGACTGAGACAACTGTGAAATGAAAGAGCATGCTGAACATACCTTCTTCAAATATGTATTAATTCCCCAAAAAATTCTTTTTGTACCTCTAATTTGCTCCAGGCCAGCAAAGCATAAACTAGGAATTGTTGATATAGGACCCTATATGAGTATTTACATATGAAAGCATGAATTCCCACACTTACAAACTTAAACTGATTTCTTAGAAGTGTGTAAAATTCAACATAGCTTACTAGAAGACGTGAAGGTATCTTTTAAAGTCTTTTCTGGGGTGTGCATTTAGCCAATGAGACAGCTGAGAATTCCTGCTAATGTTTGCAACCTTTAAAAAAATTTCACAGTTCTAAAAACCTGTTTTGAAGCAGTATGTTATTTACCCAGAGATGCAACCGGATATCATGACTCACTGCACAACTTCGTTATCTGCTGTTAATTTTTCTCCTCTACATACACTCTGCAGGAAGAGGGAGCTTCTCCCTCGCATGCTCTTCCACCCCACCTTCCTATCAGATCATACTTGATTTTAACTTCTCTCCCTTTGAGTAGTTTTCCTGTTGCTACAGGCTCAGATCAGTGGTAAAGCTTGCCTTTAAAAGTCGCTTCACTTACCTTGTCTCTGGATTATAGCCCAGTATGTAGAAAAATGAATCCACTCGGGCTTTAAACTCTCTAGCAGCAAATATGTCAGAGAAATGGGAGATATTACACTTCCCTCTGAAAGAAAGAGGGGAAAATGGTATTAGAATTCTACCTTGAATAACAGCTATGTTAATTAAGTGCCACTGCAATCTGTGTATAAGCCACAGACATCCTTGTGTTCTCATAAACATCTAAAACTTCATAAATATAAGCCTGTTATAACAAATAACCATGCAGATTCTCCCCATGGTGGAGAGGGAAGAAAATTCAGTTACAATGTCTCAGATGGTGTTCTACAAACATTCATTAATTTTCATTCAGCCAGCACACAGTCCTGAGGAGCCCAAATTTAATTTTCTACCCTAGAAATACAGTCCTGAAAATGTCTTATTTTTCAGTTTTTTTACAGTCCTATTACACTTACATTTTTAAGGAAGCTTCAAAAATTCTACTGTTCATATTATTTGGGAAGTCAGCTTTTTATTTAGAAAGCTAAATAAAACTTCAGTTTAATTACACTTCCAAACAAAAAATAATAAAGCCATGCTGGTTTTAGCAAGACAGCAATCCTAACAATGCAAATTCCAAACACACACAAGTTTCTTCCTTCTACTTTCATACATGAGAGTAAAACACATACATTTAAAATAAGAGAAAAAAGAGAAAAGAAGATTTATTAGCTTGTTCTGCAACAGACCGTTAATATTTTTTTTTTAATACGGTTTGTTGCTGAAGCCATTACCCTTCAGGATGAGCATTAAGACTAGCTGTAAGAAGTTGCATCTCATTTCCTCCTGGGTTTGTTGGACTGTTAACGTCCAGCCGCTGCTCGCGTTTTGCCATTCAGTGCACTGCAGTTCTCTGCCGCCAAGTAAATCAGATCAGAAGCGGGCAGAGACAAATGGGCCCGACAGCCAAAGAGTTAGTGCTTTTTAATCTAAACCTGATTCAATGCAATAAACAAAGCACAAGATTTTGCTCTTTTTCAGTATGTCAAGCTTTCTAGCGTTAATACAGATAGCATCTCTTTTCACTTGTATTTACAGAATAGTATTTGCTACTATAAATAAGCTGCTATGGGGCTTATTTAACATTGTGAAAAGGTTTGCCAGTCTTGGTTAAAATTGAATGAAAAGAGCTATTGCCACCAGTACACCAAGATGAATAATTATTTTGCCTGTAATAATACTGGATCTGTTTGCTTAGCCTTCTCAGCAGAGCTTAAAAGCACCGCACACTTGGAAAACTGCACTAGAAAGTTGAAATGCTAAGCTTGCTTCTCTTCCTAATCTTTTCATGGTAAAACAATTCAAAAAGGCTTACCAATCAACAGCCCCTAAGAACGTGGCTTTTCTAACATGAGCTCTCCGATACACACCATCAACTACAGGTGAGGAAAAAACACACCAGAAGGATGAATACAGTTGCTGACTGTTCTAAGACAAAATCAATACGGCTACCCTGCGAGCTGAGGCTGCGTAATTGTCCCCATGATTGCCTAAGTCTCAGTCAAGTGCCTTTCTGGCGAAGGACAGAGCAACACTGGATTTTGCACAGGTCATGCCAGGTTGTAATGGAACATCAACAAGGTCCGTAATTGAGACGTCACACAGAAATACTGAAAGACAAACTCGTTCACTCATATTTATTTTACCCCTGGTGGCTGAAGCTAGTTTCCTAGTTTAGTCATTTAGAAAGAAAGAAAGAAAATGAAAAGGGTACTTGTTTTGATATTTCACATTAAATTCACATTTTAAAAGTATTTTGGGGAAAAATATTTCGTTTCCTTTCAATAATTCCTCTGACAGTTAATAAGTGTTTGCCAGATAAGCTTTGTATTATCTATATTCATGAAAGCAGTATATCTTGTTCATAGCATTTCAGACAAATAGTACTACATATTACCACAAAGATTTACCATATAGGTAAAAAGGACATAAAAACTTTTATGACACACTTCCACAGGGATCTACAAGTATCCTCTAGTTAAATTTTTCCACTGCCTAGAGCAGAAGATTGGTAGTCACAACCCCTGGTTTTATTTCCCAGTTTGTGTGGTCATTGTGTGACCAGAGCTATTTGCTTGCAGAGGGCAGAGAAATAATCTCATAATAAATTAGAATTTCATGTTAACCCTCCTTTCATGCATCACAATA
Source organism: Mycteria americana (assembly GCF_035582795.1). Taxonomy (NCBI): domain Eukaryota; kingdom Metazoa; phylum Chordata; class Aves; order Ciconiiformes; family Ciconiidae; genus Mycteria; species Mycteria americana. The sequence goes on along the minus strand of NC_134382.1, from coordinate 6,960,669 downwards.
CATTCTGTCTGCTCTATGTTCTCAAACTGTAAGAACACCATGTGCGATTACCCTTATGTTCTTGTACACTGAAAATTACTGATGTATATTAATCACAGTTTGCTAGAAAAGAATCAGCAAAAATATAATCTTTATTCTGCAAAAGTATATTCTCTCAGTTATCAGCATCCGTAGATACCATCTACAAGCCTGTAAGAATTATTAAAAGTATGAACAATCCAGAACACAACAAAACAACAGTGAAACCATATGCCATATGATCTGAAAGGTGCCCACGGTATGCACTTCCAAGCAAAAAGACGGCAGATAAAACACAAGACAGGTTGAGAAAGCGATCAGTTTGGTCTTTCAGCAGCCTCCACTCTTTTTGAAAGGGGAGAAGAGAAGGTTATTTTTCAAGTTTGCTTGGTATACACATATATTCCATTTTTATCTTTTCTTTAACGAAGAAAACAGAAAGGATGTAGAAGAGAAGTTAAAATACTCCCAGGGAAAATTCCATACACACAGTTCAGTTTCGCTCTGTTTAAGCAGACAGTTAGGTTTCCAAGATTGGTTCCATCAAGACAGCCAACCTCCTGCTAGCTTGTTTCTAAGCATGCCAATTTAAAATTGGAAGGCGACGTTCTGTAACTCAGAAAAGGCACTGTGGAATTTCATGAGATTATAGTACACCGCTGGAATTTTCCGAGTTTATAAAAAAAGTCTAATATGTAAATCAAAGACTTCTTCCCACCCTTATAACAGAAGTTGCAGCTAGTTTGTCTTGAAGCAAGTGGCTTCAGCAAAGTGACTCTGAACAAAAAAATGACTCCAGATGGTTCTAGTGAAACACCATCTGAGCATTATTATCAGGGAGATTATTCAATTTGCATTTTGACAATATCCATGCATGTTTGGCATGTTGAAAATCTGCTGAAAAATAATGCCTCGCTGTTTCTATTTGAAAACATTGTTAAGTAATGGCATATCCCCTCAGCCTAGTCAAAGGTTCACCACGTAAGTTAAAAACTTAGTGGGTAAAGAGAGCAGCAACCTCCACGGAAGGGCAGATAGCACAGAGAACAATACGGGGGTCCATTACCTCCTGTCCTGTCCGTACTGCTAGTTTTTAACGGAGCTCTTAGCTGAGCTGCAACAATGACAAGTGCCTCAGAGCAAAAGCTTTTAACGCAATTTAATCAGGGCAACATACTACCAGTCGCTTTACTAGGAGACGCTGTTGTTAATAGTGAAATCAAACAGAGAGGAGGGAAGGGCAGGATTTCTGCAGGAACTAGCAATAACCTAAATTGGCAGTGATGGGAAACAATATCTTCGGAGCAACATTGATTAACCGAGATTAAAACAAGACTGTAGAATTACAGCTTCTTTTTGAATGAGAACAGATAACACAAGTTAATTACTGCAGGAGATGAGGAGAAAGCTGAGCAGTATGCTAATGATCCCCACACAAAACCAGAAAAAGCACCTCTCAACAAGGTTTTTCTCATCCACCTCTGAGACCCTGCACCATATCCTCGGTCACTTACCTGAGGGCAGCAGCGTGGTACGTGTCAACATAATCTGAAATGAAGAGCTCTCGATTCTTGATAACTGGGTCTGTAATAACGAGCTCTCGTCCAGAGTCTGCCAGAAAGCAAAAACACAAACAAAAAAACCACCAACACATTAGCTGTAGTCTGAAAGCATCTACCATGGCCATTTTGCAGGTATTTTTCTACAGGTCAAAGTTTGAGGATGTTTCTTAGGTACACACTCCTCAGTGTTAAGATGACAAACATTCAGATTGTGTACGTGGCCTGTGAGGTATGGAAATAACGTGACACCCATTTTTACACATGAATTCGCCCTTGCCCTATCTAAAGAACTGCTGAAGGTGAAGAGCTTTTGGGGTTAGTTGATGACACATCTTCAACTAGACCACTAGAAGTGGTCACTCTTAGGTGAAAGGAACTAAGCAAATTAATTCATCACTGACTTCTGGTGTCCAGCTTAAGGTTTTGTTGTTTTGCATATTTAATCTCAAATCTTCAACAAAAGCTTGACAGTACTAACTGCTTAGTGCTCTGGCTTTGAGATAAATACTGATATTCATGTTCAAACACAGAAAATTCTCAGTGTTAATGAAAAACTGGAAGACAACTTTTTCCATGACTTCTTTGTAATACCTTTGAAGAACACAAAAATACTTCTCCACATGCACAAGAGTGTGACATAAAAAAAGCAGCCATGTTATCAAAAATGCTCACTTTTTGACACGGATCCCATTGTTAGAAGTTTCAAATAAATTAGTAAGAGACGTTAGATTTGTGCAGCTTTTGCTAAAAGCACACGCAAAATGTCCTTAATGCCTGCAACAAGGAGAATGTATGCTCAACTTTGTACTGTCATGCACCAAAAAGTTGCCGTGTTCCGTATTTCAAGCACCAACTTTTATCACCACAATTCACCTTGGAGTATCTTCAGAATTTTAACAGTTGCCTCAAGGAAATTTCCTGGTAAGAATAGAAGCAAATGTTATGTCTCCCCTAGAGGCAAGAGATAAATGACACTGGAATACGTACTAAAGTTTCTTCTGCTTCTATTAAACCCAAGATCACACTTGTTTTTGCAAAAGGAGAAAAGGGGGAAACTCAGCTACGAGTGCTTCAGTTACATCACTTACTGCAATATTAATCACAGTGAGTATTCATACATGCAAGGTAGCATGAATGGAAAAAACGTAGTTCTCATGACACTATGGCAGAATCACAAAAAATAGGAGAGATTCACAATTTCTTCAGACAACTTGGTCTTCAGCCAGTTAGGTATTAGTACACTGTCCAGAAGGCCTACAAAGGATCCAATGTTATTTTTCTTCTCTATTCTCTCTTAACGCATTAGTATAATACAGCACAGTATTTAAACCATACCTGAAATGCATCTGATTATAGCTACGGTTACAGGACATACACTAGTTAGAACAAACAAGGCAGGTAAGAAACACTATCATCCATCTTCTAATATATTGTTTTCATCAACAGTCCTTGCGTCATATCCCTATGCAAAAGCGTTCTGGCTTTCCGGACTGTTAAAACTTAAAATTCAGAGTACAAGTAAAGAAGGCCTTACTCTACAGAGCCTAACTTACCATTCTCATTGTGTCTGTCCTGAACCAAATGCTGATAGACTGAATCTGGGACTTCAGACTGGCGATAGTACCATTTGACATTCATAAGGAGGTGGTCCCGTTTACTCTGAAAAAGAAGGTCTAAAGGCATTACTAAAAAGGAAATCAGACCACATCTGACACAATCTTCTAAAGTATAATATTTGTTTTCACACTGAAGAAAACCTGAGTTAAGACCCAAAAGGGAGGAAAACATATTTCTATGACAGTGAAACAAGGGCAACATGCTAATGACATTGACTTTCAAACTAGACAAAGGCAACAACAACCTACTGCATCATCATGCAGTTGTATCTCTCTATATATCTGACCAGCAAATACTAATTAATCTATTCACTCACAAAAACTAACCCAGGAAAAGAAGAGGCAAGGATCCAAAAAGGATTGGAATTTTTGGCCTTATGCAGCATGACCTTAGTCTGCTAGTTTCTACAAACAAGAAGTATTTATGGCCAAACACAGGAAAAAGAATACCAACAGTAACAGAATTCAATGCAACCATTCTTAACAGTTGTAACCAAGAGATACCAGATTTCCCCGCCCCCCCCAAGGCCAGATGGATTCAGACATAATCATAGATGTTCTTTGTTACACTCCTTTACACAAAAGAATGGGATGCTTCACTTCAATCCCAATAATTATAGGCTCGGACTGCTCACGTACATCACAAACCCAACAGCAACGTTTCCACAAAACCATCTTCCTCAAGTGCTCCTTTTTCATTTGAGAATCCAGCTACCAGTTTGTTCCATCTTCGAAGGAAACCGAAGCATAAACACCACTTAAAAAGAGGATTTTTAGATCCAGTTGTTACAGACTCTCTGCTTCAGTCTCTCTCTGAAGCCCTTGGTAGTCAACTCTTCCTACTGCTCCAAAACACTTGAAGAAACAGAGGAAGGCCTAAAGGGAAATTAACATTCTTTTGGAATGAGGCAACTGCAAACGCCATTTGTTTTTTCTGGACTACAGTTCTCTAGACCCTTCTAAGACTGCTCTTAAAACATTTACATGTAAAAGTTAAATCCCAGGTTACCGGACCAGAAAGTTCTTACCATCTCTCCTGTTCACATCAGCCTAGTTGTTACGGCAATTTCCACCCTTTCTGCTTAATAAACAACATCAAAATCTTTCCATTAAATGCACTCCTTGAAGCCTTTGATTAAAAACACGTGTAATACCACAAAAAACCTGCTAGTGGCAGCATTGTGCCAGAAAAAAGTTTGTTAAGGAATCCACCACTACCACATGTGCTCTCTGCACTGAATGCCTCAAAAAACATTCAAGAACATACTGAGCATACTTGTGCTGTACAGGAGAAACCTACGCATACTTTTTTTTTTTTTTTTAATAACAAGTTTGCAGTCAAAGACAACAAGCTTGTCTAATGCATGAAAAAAATCCAAAGGACAAAGTCTGAGAGGCAACACCGATTTCTGCTGCCTGCTGTTCCAAAAACATGGTTGCAGACGTTTCTGTTCTCCTGAAATAAAGTTCTGGGCATCACAGTTTTTATGAATAGTCTCTCTGAATTCTGAAGACAAAAAACCCAAAACAAAACAACAAGTAAATGTTCTGTTACCCTCTTGCTAAGAGTTCATAAATTCTATTAGTGCTAACAAGAACTGCATGCAACAATAACGGGAAACATGGAAACATTAACACAGCATTTCTCTGGAAATTCTCTTCGCAGTGCTTAGTTGAGAGGAGAAAGCACCCCTCCCGTGTTACACAAAGCCCTGAGAGCACACTCAGAAAGCATCACTTTGTGGCACGAAAACTACTCACTTATATGTACGGACGGTTTACAACAAGCATCCAAAGCTCATGCTTCAATTTTCTTGGTTTGTGCCGCTAAAGTCGGGTGTCTTTCAAATAACCCAACATTCCAAGGAGCACTGTAAAGGAGGCATTAGTACATCTGTACATGCAACCATGAAGGAGGACTACAAAATACAGTACTGGATTTTGTTGGTGGCAGTGTTTTTGAATAGCAAGTTACATCTGGGGGAGGAGAAGGACCAGAAATCTACACCGTGCTCTGCCAGGGATGATGCTTACAAATGCCTGTCTACAAACCGAATCATCAGAAGTCCAAACAACAACCAGCAGCCAACGGAGAGATCCGAGAAAAGGAAACAAGTTACTGTATCTTGGTAAAAAGAGCTAGTGATGGAGAGGACAAAGGTAGCAAATGATGAACGAACGGATACAGCCTCATATGTAACCGCACAGCGATTCTGCTACGAGGGGACCGTTTTGCAGCAAGAACTCTGGAAGTCTAGCAGTTTTGCACGGAGGAATATCCTTTGCGTATCCATGCATTGAGGTTACATTACAACAAAAAGGGAGCGATCAAAACTGTCTAATGTTTTCATTGCCTTGGCATCAGAGGGCTGTGAGTTGGAGGGTCACCGCTTTATCTCGAATTAGGCCAAGACTGTAAAGGAGATGGTGATGCAATCCCCTACCTTCCCTGTCTCGGTTTCATATTGTACCGTAGAACAGCACAGGGCTTTTAGCAGCGTGGGGATGAGGCTAAGGTCAACACTTACAAAGCATTCTCATACACTTGGATAGAAGAAATTAGTGGTTGGAAGTGAGGTTTTCCCACCTGCTGCCCTAAGGGACCACCTCATTCTCTCTCCTCCTCCCAAAAGACCCTCCCAGTTTATCATTCAGTCAACGCAAAGAGCAGATTTTGCTTATTGCTCTCTCTCCTGTAAGCTTCACTGCAAACACCCAAGTTCCCCAATATGCATTAAAAAAAAAAAAAAGAATAGCAGGGGATTACACAAGAGCTTATTAGGAATATTCACACATTAACACACAATGAAGGCAGGCAAAGTAGTTACTATGTTTTGCAGTATTTTATCACCTCATCACTCAAAAATCCCATACTTCAGGAAAGCGTAACATCTACATACAGTCTGGAGCTTTTTGCTAGTTCAAGCATTTTAATTTGATGGGAAAGTACTCATTTCCCCGTTTTGAAACTTTGTTCTCAGACTCACAGAATGCCTTAGTTGTTCCCTTCACTGTGTTTTATGCCAGAGGTTAGCAGTTACTCTGCACAGTGAAAGAGAACAACAACATTTCCTCCCCTGAAATCAGATTCACAATCAGGAAGAACACGGGGAATAAGATTGAATTTCAGGAGGCTGGCTGAATCTAAGAAGTTTTCAGGGAAATGATGAATTGCCCTGCACTGCAACCTGCCAACAGGAACGGTATTGACTTCTTTAGGTTGATCAGGTAGTTGTGAGGCACTGTCAGAGGGGAAGATTACAAAGAAAAAGAAGTTACAGGGGTTTTCACAACACAGAAAAGTGGCTTTTTTTTTCATTATACTTCAGAAACGAAAATAATGTATATTTAAAAACTACAGATAAAAAGTATGAAGGTAGCACTAGAACCAAAACAGATCATAAAAACAACAGATAATCAATCCAAATGATGTGTATAAGCGTAGGTTTGAAGCCATTGCATACACCAACTTTCTATGCTTTTAACTTCGAAAAACTAAATTTTATGAAATAGGCATTTTAAACGAATTATAAGTGACAGGGAAGATGAACGTGGCCAATGTACGTATCTTTAAAAATTATCAGACTCATATCTTTCAAAACGGAAAGCAGCACACGCTCCACAAAGCTGACTGCCCTTCATCATTTGAATCGTAGAACGCACGTACATGGCACGACTCGGTGCCTCCATACATGCGGAACACAGCAACAAAAAAAAAAAAAAAAATCACCATTTACAACCAAGATGTGCAAGTAACTTTTTACAGAAAAGTCTCTGGGCAATGATGCAACTAAAAATATGCTGACATACTAGGAAGCTGTTATTTGTGCTCTGCTGATAGCGGTTGGGTTTGGGTTGTTCGGTTTGGGGTTGGTTGGGGGGGGGGGGGGGGGGGGCGGGGAGGGAGGGGCGATCTGATCTCATTCCTGAACAGCTCTTTTTACCATAATTGCTGCTTCTTATCCAATTAATTTAAAAGCTTCCTCTTGAAAAGTATTTTCTGTATCTGCTCTCCAACATGCATGATTTTGTGGGCTTTAACCTGAAGCTTCAATCTTCCTAAAAATATAAAACGTCTGTCAGAATCTTGTTTTTCACATTTACATCCTTCATTGCACAGAAATTCCTAGACATGCTATTTTGTCAGCCAACTTTCTAAATATGTATGTCATTTACAGAGCAGACTATGCTCAGAGGTGTCAAGGCGCCAACTTCTGTGGTAGACTATTTATTTTAGAACCATGTGCACACAAAAGAAGTGTCCCCTAGTTCATAAAGTGTTACTTTTTTTTTTTTACACCTTTATATATGAAAGCTGCAGACAGTCACATGCCAAATTCAGTCTTGCAGAAATCACAGCAATGGCAAGTGCTTTAAAGTGTCTTTCTGTCAGCTCAGAAAGATTCCCTGTGCTACAAAACTCCATTCTCCCCTTCAGCGAAAATATTGCCTGTTGCTACAGTACTCAAAAAGCACTCATTTGGGGGGTTTTGTTGTTGCTGCTGTTTTGGTGTTTATTCCTTTTAAAAAACATGAATCAGTTTTGGACATTCAACAAGAATTAGATAAAATCTGTAGATGGATTAAAGCATCCCAGTTGACAAACATCTGGTCCACTTCTATTTAAAAATGAGCCTCTCCTTTAAAAGGGAAAAAAAAAAAAAGAATCTTGCAGGTTCTCTTTAATATGAATGTACTGATTTCCACAGCATTTGCGACAATTCCAAGGTGCCAGTTTTCTTTGCGAATGCACTTGAAAACAGGAGTTACTGCACATTACCGTTCTTAAGAGATTCCACATTCTCTTCCCAGGGTTATGACTAACCAAATTGTGCAAATGATCACAGATGTCCTGCAGATTCTCTCAGAGGGATTTAAGCAGTATCCTTCATTACTTGCCCTACTTAGATACCACGTTAAATCACAACTAGCTTTGGAAACAATATACCAAATGCTGGAGATGACAGATGGGCACGCTGGAGTCAGTGAATAGTAGCTATTTCAAAGAAACAAACAGCAAAATAGAAACGGGGGGGAATCTTTCAAACATATTTTCAACAGTGAAGTTTCTCTATCAGAAAAAAAAAAAGGCGATGAATTCTAAGCTACCAAATTATTTGTATTATTTTAACAACATGTTAAATATTTTAACGGTCGCTCCACTGCTCAAAATAAACATCTCGTGCATTGCAGCATAGAAGCTCTGGCCTCACAAAGCCAGTTTTCAAGTGGACATTATATTTATTTTTTAACAGTATGAATTAACCCACCCCTTTGGGGCATTGTTTGTCCCCCAAAAATGATTATTTCGTTTCGCACACGCAGTTCTAACCAGGCTCCATGACACAGTATTAGCCTGACGCCAACCCCAGCGGTCGGTCTGACTTGCTCCACTTGCTGTGCCTCACCCCTCCCCGGCCATGTTCAATCGCTACCCCGATTTCTGCTCCTACTGCAGAAGTATTTGTACACTTACTCAATTCTGACATTTAGTAACATTCAAAGGAGGGAAAAAGAAAAATAGAAACCAGTCATACCAGATCCCCTGGGGAAAAAAAAAAAGCAGAGGGGGGGACACAAGTGAAACTATCTGGAAATCAGGAGCTAAAGAGATACAGCAGGGATCATTTTTCTTCCCACTCTGCAACAGCACATGTAATTTCAAGTTCTCAGGATATCTTTTTGTAGGCTGTTTTCTAATTAAAAAGAAACCTGATCAGCTGTTTGTAAGCCAAGAAAACCCAGCTTGGAAATACAGAGGTTATTACTACAAATGAATGTTATTTTTGCAGCTTAATTATTTAATTCAGATGCATGCATATTAACACATAATTACTTCTTGCAAGCACAGAAGCATTGTCAAAAGTGAGAGCTATCAGTATTCAGCAAGAAATAAAAATGATAAATAAGAGCACTAAATATGGCAACGTGCAGTTTAATCCTCTCTGCCCCTCAAAGACAACAACCCAAGGCAGCAGCCCTTTTGGTTCCTGTCCTCTTAACCTGAACCAACACAAAGACTGCAACCTTTAAACCTGTTAGTGTTATCTAATGACTATTCCATCTACAAGAGCTTTTCTAATAGAAACATGCCTTGATGGCTTATCTCAGCGCACAAGGCAGGCCACAAAGAACCCTCGGCTTGATTGAGCGCAGTAATGGAAGGCAGGAAATGAGAAGGCTTGGTTAAGCCGCGGATAATCGATCAGTGTATTCACTGAAGTGTGAGCTGAGCCGGGAATAAGCTGCCTGGGGTATCAAATATTGCTATTTCCAGGGTAAAGTCCCATTTCTGTGATCTATGTAGGAGAAAGCATAATTTATTGACAAAACAATATAGGATTTTTTCACAATGTCTTGCTCTTGACATTTTGTGATTGTTTACAGCAAGAATTTCTTTTGTGTCCCTTTTATTCACAAGTTTAACAAATGAAACTCCTTTTGGAATTCATGAAGTCACCTCAGCATGCTGGAAATTAAATCAGTCTTGTGTACAGGTAACTCCGAGAAGTAAAACAAGCATCCCACTCACCTTCCCCTGAATATCAAACTTTTGATATTCAGATGCATACGCGCACGAACACTCAGACACCTCCAGGGAGGGACCTGTCCTGAAGACTATACAAGAAACAGTCCTTTCGCTCAGAGCCACTCTACTTTGTTCAGAATATTATTTGTTCTACATCTCTACTACAGTTTTGCTTCAAACTTTGTAGAAACTGTTTGCAAACAACACCAAATGTTACACAGTATAGACAGGTTATTTATAGACAGAGTTGCTTCCTATATAAAGAGAGGGGAAAGCATACAAGTCCCATACGCGTACCTGTAAATCTCAGCCTACATACATACCAATATACACATTTGCAAGTATAAAACAACAATCTGTTTGCCTACACCTTTAAATGATGCAAAACGTGGCCAAAATTAGTCTTAAATCATGACTCATTATCTGCAAGGTTGTGTTTTGTGCACTGTGGGGAGATGGCCAGATAGCCAAAACCTTAGAACCCAGCCATCAAGGCTTAAGCCTTTTTAAAAACCCTAGGTGATATGCTACTTATCTGCATGTTAATTCATCGTAGCTGCCATATGCTGTCTCCTAGTGTGGGTGGTTTGGCATTATAGTTGCTAGACTGTCTTAAAAAAATAGTCTTCAGATCACCAGAAGAACTGTACTATCCAAACTTGCTGCACTGCCATTTTATGAACACTAGATGTTCTGGTGGGATAGCTGTTATAGTCACAAGGCAAGAACTCTGTAGCATATATGACAGACAAAGAATAATTATGGTAACTGAGAACTAGGGAAAGATCCATCAGAAACTGCAACAAATAGCACTAAAAGACTGCATGAACCTTAGCGAATTCAACAGTAAAGTCTGCCTCATAAGGATACAGGTTCGCACTGAATTTCATCGTGCTTCAACTAGATGCACTTCTAAGACAAAGCTCAACAAATCGAGCTATCCGAATGCATTTTTCTCTCTTCCCTCTGTCTGCTCCCCATAGCTTCGTCTTCCCCTCCACATTTTTACAAAAATCACTTAATATGGAATAAATGTTACCTACCAGCTCTTAATTTTATTTAGTGTCACTCATAAATCTTCCCTTCCCCTCAATTTCTGCTTTCCAGATGCGCAAAACATCCCAAAATTATTAAGCCAAAAATCAGCCCCAGTCACCCAAGAGTTGATCTGCTATAATTCGAACAAAGGTGTAACCAGCGTGTAGACCCAGCTTCATCAGCAGACCTTCCCAGTAAAATCAGTATGCTGGATTAGTTCTTTGTCTTTTGCAGACACCTCGACTACTCACCCACCAAAGCAGGGAAGTGCTTGCAGATTTAGAGGTTACAACTCCGGGTCTTTAGGTGGGAGGTGTTACACATTAGCACCTCACTAGTTAGCCAAATTTCACTCCACAGAAATGGCATTAGTAAGGAAGAGCGCCCTGCACTCCTAAAATTGCACTTTAGACATAAAATAATCCTCTCCAACATATTGATAACAGCTTCGTCCTCAAAGAGCTAGTAACACTCAGCTAGAATCAGATTCGGACAACAAACTCTTTCAGACACCTCTATTCCCTTCTTCTGCTACTGTTTTCAGACCCATGTCCTTTAATTATTTGCTTCCAAATGAACTGCCGAGGGGTGCATGTCAGCACTTCCCCTTGACACAGAGAGGCTGACATTGATTATGCTGAACGCCGACAACAGGATATCAATCTGTGAATTAGGCATCATGTTAAAGAAAAAGGAAACACAAGGAACAAATGAAAATACCATTGGCAAATAGTCATTCCTTTCCAAGACCTAAGCCCATATGGAACAATAGCTTTAATAAGACAGTTGCCGTGAGCCAAATACAAGTTAAGCCTGTCTTCCTTGAGTCTTGGAAAAAAATGTCTAAAAAGCAACTGTGAAATAGCCAACTGAAATGGAGTGTTTAGGCTTTACCAATTTTGTTAAAGAATAGGTAAATATTTCAAATCTTACTCTTTGACAGTGTTTCTTAAAGGCATAGGGCCATTAAAATTTAACATGAAGCCTCCTGTTTTCTACTGAGACAGAAGAACAGAGAAATATGTAAAAAAAATCTACTGTATAAATTACTGGCCCAAGTTAGTTACAGAACAACATACTTTCATATGTGCAAAAGAGAGTATGTGTAATTATATAAAAACAAGCACAAACTAGAACTGATCAAAACAAGACTACACAGTTACTTGAAAATGAAGCTACGAGGGCATCGGCCATCTGTCAAAATAGAAGAGTTTTCAATACATTCGACTTCTAACCAGCCTTTTGTACCCAGGCTCTGTGAACTCCTCTCTTTCAATATCAAAAAAGCGTCCATCTTTTTTCATTCCTTTGGGATTCCACTCATATTCACGCCCCAAAAAATGTGATCAATCAGCAACCGACAGCGTCTTCTCTGTTTTTAAGAAGATTACAAAAGAGGTCAAATGGGACCAAACAAGAAACCACTCCATGCACTGTTTGCCCAAGTTATTTGTTTTCTACCCAAATTCCAAAGGCACTTTCCTCCTTACCTACAATACTCAAAATTAATCCCATCTTCCCTACTTTTAGCTGGCAGTGACACAGAAACAGAGGATCAGAAACAGCACCCTTACATCCCACAATACATCAAATATCAGCTATTAAATCTATATTCAATTCATAGGGTTTTAACTTTTGAACAATCCAGAATTGAACACAGCCTCATCCAAGTTTTCAAGGAGAAAAAGAACATTATTCATTTCAGGTAATGACCCTAAGAGATTTCTGTATTTAAAACAAACTATAGTATTTATTCCATAAACTTTTCAGCTTTACTAGAAACAAAGCTGCTTACTGTGCCAGGACCTAGCAAGGCACCTGTTTTCCTATCAGTGAAATACACTTAAGTGCGACGACACCCTTAAAATTTCAGTGCAATTCTAAATGACAAAAGATAATTTCATCTTGTAAAAAAAGCAGTTATGCTTAAAAACTGGCTGGCTTAAAATAAAACTATCAAAAGATCTTTCATGAAGGTTATGGGTCATTGCTTACTACCTCATTTAATCCCTTTGTGGTATCTTTCTGCTCCGTTTCCCTTTTATGTTCTTTGAATCCCATCTGTGGTTCATGGTGTCAGTTATGCTGAGCAAAAGCATAAAGTAACCACACTATTACAGTCTACAGCTACCCACGAACAAGCCTGTTTAATTATAGCTGTCAGGGCTCGAAGCCAGTGTGTCCACCCATTCCCCCCCCATGAAAGCTTCTGTGGCACAAAAAGCTTTCCCCAGTTGACTGCTCCCTTCTTGGGGAAAATAAGCAGCTGTCTACACCAGTGGATCCAAGTCAGTTAAGGGTGTATATACCCGATGAGACCTGTGCACACACGCTGCGTTTGTCTGTGCTGCCTCCACAAAGGCCCAAGAGGAAAGCAGAGTACAGACGCACGCCCTAGCCGTGCACAGTCACTTGGGTCCACCCAGGCTTACTATTGTTGATTTAGCCAGCCCCGTCTCCCTGCGATACCCACGTAACCTTGCATTGTGTTCGTGCCGAAGATTCTTCACAACACACAAACCGGTATTTTGTGCATTTCTATATGCATGTATACACGATACGCTCGGCTCTATTGTACAAAAATCACAGACGAAGCGGCGGAGATGCCACATCTCGGCCATTATTTCTACAAGTATCACCAAAGCCCTGTACGAAAGACACAAACAGGGGTGAGAATTCATTAACAGGCTGTAATTAAAATCACTACTAGGGAAAGCAATAAGCCCTATTTTTGATCACAGCATCTCTGTTCACGTTTGCTGCTTCTACAAACTCCACTTTGATTACAGCTTATGCCTTTCTCACAGAAGCAAATTTGGCAGCAAGCTGCTGACACAGTATTGATAGCGACCCTCCTTAACACACGGGCTTATTAGCATTTCTATTGCTGCACTGCACACGATACACATTGTACATCAAATACACTCTGTGTCAAGCATAATAAGCAAACAGTTACCTAACGACTAATGGTATTACAAATGCATTTAACTAATCATTGAATATATGCTCTGGTAATTAAATTCCATTAAGGTTTTTTAAGCATTATCCTAAAGAAACGCAACACTGAAATGAAGATACCATTCAGACTATGCCTGACATTTGCCATTAAATGTCATTTATAGTATACAGCTCAAATATAATTGCGGAGCACCACCAGTCGCAGTATTTATCACTTCTATTAAAACAAGCAGCACGCAGCAGTGGGACTATTTGAAGCCATCATATACAGTTTAAATAGATTTCTCACCTTTTAAATATCAAGAGACCACGTTTCCTTTAACATCTCACTAAGGGGTTTACCTTTTAACAAAGGGATACCAAGAGCCGAAAGGATAAAACAATCAGGAGACAGTTTGCTCTGCAAACCCAGCACAGAGTTTGAACAGTCATACGGCTGTTAAAATATCGCCTAACAGCCAGGGGAATTTTATGACAGGAAAAATTAAAGCACCTCTGCAAACTGACCCGCTCTGCTAGCAAGCTGGGTTTTAAAATCATAAAAAGAAAAGATAAAAATAAAAAGACTGATCAGCCAGATCCTGTGAGTTGGCTATTTCAGCACATAATCAAATGCTGTTCCTATGAGGAAACAAAGTGTATTTGGAAAATAAATGCCTGGAAAGCAAACGTTTCCTTCTGCAGCTTCTCAGAGGATGTAAGCATTTGCTTAGGAAATGGTCAGTTACTTAAGTGTTTACATCCTGTAAGAACCTGCACCTAACAAGCTACGTTCTAGAAAAAGCTAACATTTCAAACCAGAAAAAAAAAGTTTTCTACACATGTGCTTCATATATTAGGGTATTCAGCCACTGGCTGACAAACAGGGTCATGACATAGCCTTAATAAAAGTAATACTGTCAGTAATTAATGTGAAACAAACCAGAGCAGCTAATCAAGAAAACAAAACAGCAGTCTTAAAAAAAATGTCAAGTTGTAGAAGACATGACTGTATCTTATTATGCAGGGAATTTCCAATACAGATTGTTGCTGTCTGCCACGATATCCATAGCCAGAATTAGCAACACTAGACTTGATATTTTTTCTTTGCATTTATATGTAAATCAGTACTAAATAAATATACCCCAAACCGGGTCCACAGGCTGCAATCTAATCTAAACCTGTAGATTGGAAAGATGGCCTCCATTCATCTGGAAATAGCTAGATATTGAAAAATACTAAAATCAGAAATAACTACACTGGAGAATAAAAAGGATGCATTTACCTGCTATAAAAGAAAAATGCTGAAAGGAAAGTCAGGAGAAAGGTATGAAGAAAAAACCCCTTTTCTCAGGTGCTGAAAGTCATGTGTGAACACACAGACAACTGAGACGAACCACAAGGAAAGAAAGGAGTTCTGAAACAAAGATACGTAGTTTTTACACGTATGTACACGTATCAGGGATGCCATCTGCGCTCATTTGAATCAAGATTAAAGCAAACAGACAGCCAAGCTAATATACAATTCTAAGGCTAATCATTTGTCTTGGGCAATATAATCGCATAGCACTACAACTTTAACAAATGAAGCTACTAATAGCTTCAGTTTAAAAAAGTCAAGGTGTTCTTTCAGTCAGAGATCCAGAAGTAGAATGTTTTGAGACCAGCTAGTAGTTCCATAAACCATTCGGTCCTCCTGTAGAATTCAAATTAATTTACTTAATTACTAGAGGCACTGGATGGAACCCTTCTTTGCCAGACTCAAATGCTCTTGACTCAGAAATCATCACGTATTGTTATTGAAAGTCTGTACCTTTCCCATTGTTCTGGGCACAAGGATTTATACAAAGCGTATCATCACAGCCAATTTTTTTTTTTTTTTAAACAGACTTACTGAAAACAGGACACCTGATTAAGAATTCTGTGTGCAACCATTACCTATAGTTGCAGAAACTAGCAGAGTACCTTACAAAAAAGAAAAAATTTTCACAGAGCAAACTGAAACACCTTAACCAAGTGTTACTAAAACTTATTAAGGAAATAAGGGGGGGGGGGGGGAGTGTTAGAGATTAGGTAATAAAACTAGGCGCTCTCCCTCTCTGATGCGTACATTAGAGGGAGAAGCCTACTTAAATCAATATTGAAGCACATATTCAAGAAGCTTATGCTTGCCTTCAGTTCTGGCCATACCATCTCTGACTTCTGCTTGTCACGCACTCATGTATTTGACTGCACAGACCGGCACAGGGCACGGACCACGTGCTCTAATGCTCTGAAAGTTGTGAGAATGCTGCCAGGCTGGAGGCACCGCCGGTATTACTTGGAACTGGAGGGGAAAGAAGGAGAGAGAGGGGAAAAGAAAAAAAAAAAAAAAAAAAAAAGAAAAAGAAAAAGGAGTCCTAGCACACTGGGAGCCCTAAAGGAGTGGAGCTACCTGAGTATTTATTACTTTAGAAAAGTGAAATAAAAATATTCACGCACTGGCACAAGCGACACTGACAAATCCATTTTCCAACACTTAAACTAATGTAAACTATAGCACTTGTCCTACAAGTGCTTTCCAATGAGTACAGTAATAAATGAATCTTTAATATAATGCAATATTAGCTCAAATTTAAATATTTACTACGCAGTTAGTGTATTTCCAATGCAGGCATGCTCCAGATACTCTCCCAGCCATTTATTTCCCTGGCCCAGTATCTTTACCGACAAATAGCACCTTTGCTTTAATCACCTCTCCACACTCAGCATCGAAAGGCAAGTATTAAACACCAGCGAAGGCTCCTGTATGAGGCCTCTTTGGTGCCAAGAGCAGTCGACGTGGGGAGCGGAGCACACCCAAAGGAGGTGCCCTTCCTCATCAGGAGTGAAGATTATGCAGAACGCAGAATCGCACCAAGTAGCAGGTTACACCGGAAGACTGCAGAGAGCATCACGACAGCTGCAGCTTCCAGATGAAAGATTTATGACGATATTTTACCACAGTTCATGGAATTTTGCACTTAAGAGTGTGAAGTTTTTAGCTCAAAGGCCCAAACTACTTCAAAACTCAAACAGCTTATACTGCAAGAATATTCTGAGGGCTCAGAAAAAGCACATAGAAACAGCATCTGAAATCGGCATATGATTTTCAAATATTTCCTTCCAAATTTGCCTCCGCTAATGCAGGGAAGCACTCAATCACAGTCCATATTGGCGATAATAATCATCTTTGATCACGAGCACAGCACAGGGAGCAAGAATTCCTAGGTTTATGAACAATTTTGTAACACAAATAAGCGAAACACTACAACACACCAGAACCAGAAAGCTAACACCAAATAATAGCTTCCTTTTTTGAAAATGTATTTCTCAATCTTTTCAGCAACAGACATTCTGAAAAGCATCCAAGGAAATACCTTTCTGCAGATTTCTTGGCATACATTGCAAGCATTGTGTGATATTATATATTATGCACCTTCTGCCTCACTAGGTCCTAAGGTTCAGACATATCAAAGCACCCAATTGCCTTCCCCCCCCCCCCCCTTTTTTTTCCCCAACATGAAGAATATGAAAGCACATACTGAAGCTGGTCCTTGTTAGCAGGCCCATTTTCATCTCTTTAAATTCAAAGAGAGCAATTCCCTTGAAAACTGTCACAGCATTTTCGCAATCCATAAAGAGGAAGTTCAACAGCCTTAGGTCACTAATCATAACTACAGTAGATACAGAGCATAAATTATGTCTTTCTAATTCACAGTAGTGAATCATGTATATTCTTTTATCTTAATTACTTGATTCTTTCCATAAATCGAATATTCCAGACATGTTTGTAGCCAGTAGGGTGTAAACAGCTGCAACTCCTTTCTCTAAAGTAATATTCCCAGCATTAATGTTCCATCTCCTTTCCTTTCTGCAAGGTTATGTGTAAACCTCATCTTAATCATTCCCTCCCGTTTTCTTTTTCTATATACCACAAACATACAGATGCCACATTAATTGCTGTTTCTACTGCACAGTTACTTGTAAACAAATTGGTAAAGCTGTCAAGTGGCCTTAACTCTCATCAAGAATCTCTTCCATATATGAAAGCGCTGTTGTGTAGATGAAGTTGCACATATTTTATACTGCAGCTACTCTAGCATTTCTTAAGATACTTAACGCAGTTCATGAAGATGCATATTACATTGACTCATAAACGGGATACAGACTTCCTAGGACGTTCATTCACTGTAAAGCATTAGGTAGCTTTCCCAGCAAAATTAGGGTACGGAGCATAAAAGCGCAAGTGTAAGCACTTTGGTGGTGTTAGACTATTTGAAAAAAAGCCCCTCTGAATCAGACATCCACTGGAATTCTCCAACTGCAAACCACAGCAGAAGGGATGAATCTTTTTTCCCCCCCCAGTCATCAGTATGAGACATGGCCAGCAACAGCACCTTTAAAATTCAGTGTTGTAAGCAACTACATTGATTCTTTGACCTGCCAAAATCCTCACACTGACTGTGACTAGTAATGAATCCACTTCATGGAAATCTCAACTCTAAAAGAAAACATACAGCTTTGCACAAATACTTAGCAATGAAAGCTGGACGAGCAAGACCTGAAAGTTCAACCACCCTAGTGATACGTCCGATAAGAGGAACGGAATTTGTAAATAGAACAACCACCTTTACGGCTCGTCAAATCTTGTTTACAACGTCCTAGACTAGAGCCTGCTGCATTGGTCATATAGGCTGATTCCAACACTTGTCCCAGCAAAGATCCTATATGCATCCTAAGATTGAGACATTACTTCTACCCAGGGTTTTACAGCAAAACTACAACTGTCATATTTTGTGTTAAAATTCCAAGGACTTCCAAAGAGCTCCATGACATTAGGCTCAATTCAGGGTGCCTCTTTCACCTCTCTCCACTCTTCCGGTGTTTCCAAGATGCTTATTGACCTAAGGAAGAAAAAAAATCAACCACAGCCATGAAGATTCACTCACCCAGACAACTGCAAGACATGTCAAGAAAATCATAGAAAGCATACTGATAACCAGAAGAGATACACATCTCTCTACAATTGTGCTGTTTTATACATAAACAGCAACTTAGTGAAAAAGATTGATTTGGCAACAGAATGTATGTGGAAAGATAAGAACCATCCTTCCAATTTTGCTGCCTATAATTAGGCTTTTTTAACCCAGGATGCTTAAAACATATCATCTCCTAAGTAATGAAGTAAGTACCTGACACACGACGCGGTGTAAGGACAATTCCTTGTACTGTTCATAAAATGCAAACCATGTATGGAATTTTGGTTCAGCAAACTGTAAGCTGGCAAATAGATTAAGTCATAGGAGGTGGCTCTGCACCTTTTCTTCATTATTAAGGAATTGGAAAAAGAGGTATTGCCTCTTGTGATTCTTTATCACATGTTGCTCAATTCAGTAGATCATTTTATACAGCTCATGTTTCAAGTGAATTTTATAATATTATACTTAGCTACAGATGACCACCTTTTAGAGAGCACTCTATAGATTGCTGTGAAGGCATTCCCATCATTTGATTTAAAAAACGTCAAGGATTCATCAAGACTCGTCTCAAGAAATGCACAGCAAATCACAAGTACAGGAATACAATCCACATCAAGAGGCCCGGTCCATTACTCCATTCACCAGCCTGCAGGAGCGCAGAATAAGTCCTCTCTCATCATCACAATTTGTTATGACAATGGCAACTGCTGAAAAATACTTATTTTCATAGCCCCACTCTTAGAACTTTTATAGTGCCAGAACTTTATTTTTGAGAAGGATCCTTACATTTAGATGGATTTCTGCTTTATATTTTATGCCATAAGTACAACTGGTATTTTGCTATTTTAAAAACGATGTTTCACAAATAAAAGGGAAAGACAGTTTGTTGTTTTATACAGCATTCCTTACATGAGATTTTATTAACAGTACATATACAGGTGGATAGAACAAGAATTGCTTTACAGAACAACACAGCTTGTATGTTTTCCAAAAGGAAAAAGAGTTCAAATAAAGTTTAAGATTTGCTTAGCACAAGTTTGTTTCAATAATTTTGCATTGCCTTTAACCTTAAAATGTGCCAAGAAACAAGACATGGAAAGGAATAAGATAAAAAAAACCACAGAAGTTCTGCTTAGAAAGCAGAGCAGGATACTTATGCACTATTAATTTAATTAAAGAGTTCTTTTCCTTTTAAATACCCTCTAATGGCCCAAAATGAACTCAAGCTGATTTAAAATCAATCACTTTAATCAAAATTACAAGTTCAAATTCTCCATGGATTGTGTTCAGTGACTACAGAGTCAAAAACGCACATCCATCGCATCCCTACTTTTTACCTGTTCCAAGTCCCAAGTCGGGAAAAGAGCTGGTTATCTCATTTACCCAAAACACGTGAATCCCAGGCTCCCGCAGACCGGCAGCTAGCCAGCCCCCAAGCCCCATTTCTGCTCTCCAAACAGGCCCTAGGTAGCACACAGATCTCATGCCCGCCTTCTGTACAGAAGAAAAAAGAATTTGCAAGAGACCCGAAACTCTATTAGACAGTCACGAGGCGGAGCCGACTTGGAGCATTTTCCTAAGTGACTCCGTCAGTGTCTCTGCTGTATAAAAAGGGGAGCTGCATTGCCTTTCCTGCCACTCAAGCACAGAACGCATCCCAGGCATTCAAAGAGCATCTACACACTATTTTCCCTTCCATGTGGCAGCATTTTTGTACCTCTCACCAGCAGCCTGCTAGCACAGACATCTTTCCTAGTCTTTTTTAATCTATACGAAATCAACACCTTCTGACACAGTGTAGTGTACCAACCTCAAATTTACCAAAGACGGACAAAATAATCACTTGCCTTCAAGAACATACTTGCTCTACACAACAATCACGCAGCAAGACTAGGGGCAGCGCGTGGAAACAACACATCAGCAGTGATAATCAAGAAAACTGCCATTTCAGAACATACACCCGTTCCCCAATGTCTATCACACTATGAAGTGCTTCAGAGTAAAGAGGAACAATGGCTGATCTTTACGGATAAAGACAATCGCTACCTGCTTGAGCAGCAGCACAACAGAAAGGCAAGAAATACTTGCAAGGAAAACTATCCATAACTGTGAATGAACACGCACGTGTGCCAACAGCCTTCAATGTCCCCGAGTCCTGACATCTGAAGGAAACTAGGGAAGAAAGAGTCCAACCAACTCAATATGGGGCAGGGAAGGAAGAACAGAGACTTCTGGTTACACTCACATCTCTACGCAGATTCAGGTGAAGAGATTTCTCTACCAAGGCTGCCAACATTGCAGACACTTGCCACCTCCCACCTTCGACCACGTGCTGTTCTCCTAGAGCGCTTAGGACAAAAACTTTAGTTAGGCAAGTCTCAGTGACGTTGTCCATAATTGAACTCCACCACAACTCAATTGCACTTCCTCCAATGTAGCTGGAAAAATCAAAGATGTCTATTTTACATATTATGCGTTATTCTTTTCTGCCTGTGTTTTATTTTTAAGCATCCAGATAGGACTCACAAGCTTAGCAAGATGCTTGTGCATCTGAGCTGCCCTTCCCCATACCTACAGCACAGCCGTTATGACAGTTTCACAGCTCAAACACATCACCCCCCTGAAGTCACGGCGAGCACAGGCGTCATTTTGGGTAGCTGGTGCTGGGCTGTTTATGATGCCCTACACCTCCACACGCTACACTGAGTATTTCATTTTCACAAGAGCTTTCTCACTACCTTGAAGAGCAATACGAAGCACAGCGAGGTTGCCCTTTCCCAGCAAAAGGCAAGCAAGCAAATGGTAAGGGATGGGACACACACGAAAATTTAGTGACCACAGTGACATTACACATTCCTTAAGGAAAATCATTTTGAAAGCAGGAAAACAAATTTCTTTAATAAATTATCTTCACCAGCTCACGAAGCATAACAATGTATCTTTGGAAACTAGCACAGACACAAGAAATCTGACAGTGCTCAAGTACCCCCAAATGACCAGAGAGAAAATTTCAACTTCAATAATCCTAAAGGTCAGAAGCATTATTAAACATGACAGATGCCCTCACTATTCAACACTAGAGGACATGGCTAAATATATTCTAACTCCATTTGCTCTTGCTACATGTAAAGCAGCTAATGTACCATTCAATACTTTTTCCCCCCCTAAACGCTAGAAATAACAATCTTTTTTCTCCATATTTTCAAGTTGACAACTACTGATACATTTAGAAGCCAATCACCTCAACACCAGGTGTAGCTGGTTTGGTTTGGGTAAGGAGGAGGAAACAAGACAGTAGAAAAGTAAAAAAAAAAGCAAAAGGTGCTGAAGACTACACTAGCATGACAAAGGGCCTAAAAAACCTAAAAATATGGGCAAGTCAAATATACAGAGGGATGTTAATAAATTCTATGGTTCCTGTATCTACAATCCAGCTACTGCTATTAAACATGTTCTCATGCACAAATTATTAGCTACACACAGCCCTCTTGATAACACAATATGGGAAAAGCAATCCCGATTATACTCCACAACCACGAGTGGTATATTCTTGGTTTTCCCCGTTTGCTCAGTATCTGTTTTCGTCCTTGGCTCACAGTCAGACGGGGGGGTGGCAGGGGTGGGTGTGTTGTTAATGGAATTTGTATCAATTGTGCTTCCTGCTTTCCTTTTTGTAAAATTAGAAAAAAAATAACACAATAGCAATTTTGCAAAATGAGCATGGGATTTCACATTCAGTCCTATTTTTGTCACCCTGCAATTCTTAGAATTCCCTTCTCTGTTTCACACAGAAGTTGGCTCCCAAAATAAAGCAGCTTCACAATGAATGGGAGCAATTTTCTGATTTAAAACAAGCTGACAAGCATCAGCAGCTCATATTAAGGCACCGTCCGCCATGTTCTCTCTTTTGGAGCGCATATAGAACGCGGTGCGCGCACAGCCAAGCATCTCGCGGGGTGCGGGACGGCCGGGCAGCTCTGCCGTTATAGGAAGGGCGGCAGCAGCTCCTCGCTGGAGCCAGCCAAGGGGCTCGGAGCCTTTGCTGGGGCTGAACCCCTGCCAGCCTCCCGACAGGCTTTCGTTTCTCATGTGGCAAGAAGCCAGCAATGAAAATTCCAATTGCTGGCCTTCCAATGCCCAGTGGTGCAAAAACAAACAGGGTAATCGCATGAAAAAAAGCTGCGAATTATTCTGTGGTGGGTTTGTTGGTTTGGTTTTTTGTTGTTGTTGGGGTTTTTTGGTTGGTTTGGTTTTTTGTTTTGTTTTTATTTTTCCAGATGTAGCCCATAGGTTGCAAGGTCTGGATTTCAATTGTAAAATCTAGGCCATATGGAGGGGAATGGAGGAAGAGCTGGAGTTGAGCCCTGACATACATACATACAGTCCTAACTTCCAGCTCTTTAATCCTTATTCTTAACTATGCTACCATCCGTTTTAAACCCCCAAATATGAATGTTCTCTCCCTTTCCAAAAGACCATGATGCAATGGTGACATAACATTGTAGCACTGTATCAATTAATTTAGTTGCATTGGTGCATTACACTATCAAAGCTACTCAGAAAAACAAAACCAAAAAACACCCACAGAAATGCTAAACACTTTAATTGACAAAATAATGCCACTGATTTATTACAGATCTCTGCCAGCATCAACCAGGTCTAAATACAACATCTTCACACAGCCCTAGGCGCTTTGGAAATGCAAGATACGCTGGTTTAGCTACTTCAGAATGGATGGTTTCTGTTCCTGCCTTTAGAAGATATACAACAAAATAAAAAGAATGTTGCTATATTTTTCAACCAAGTTCAGTGAAACTCCAATACCCATAAATCCACAGAGCAGCCTCACTCCTCTTTCTTCAATTCTAAACTCTCATCCGAAAGACATTTCAAATAACTTGCTAATTTAACACACTGAAAGGAAGCAAATCAACTCAGCACTTGAACAGTCTGTTACCGCAAAAAGAATTTTTTTGTTACACGTATGTGACAAGACCTAACCCTACTGTGTACCACAGCTTAATAGCTGTGTGAAAATTCAGAGTGTCATCTGGGTAAAAGTAAAGAAACAACAAAAATCTATGGAGAAGCACTGTGAAAAGAAAGGGAATTATCAAAATGGATTCATATGTATCTGGAATGATTTTAATACAAAATGCCCAGCAAATCTCCCTGCACTGCTGACAAATCACCAGCTGAGGTAAATCCCAGATAATGAAACATTGTAAGAAAGGCTCTATTTAATAATTTAGCCCCTGTCAAGGAGTTTGTACCGATTCTTGTTTTCAGCACAGGGAGAGAATGTTATCTTCAGCCTTACGGCTCAATGACAGCATCAGTGAATTTAATCACTGTGCAGCTCCTGCCATGCAATCCTTAAACTGTCACCTCTGATTCTTCATCATTCCTTGCTACTTCATTCAAAGCCCCCTATACCCACATTTTCATACTAATCTCCCACCCCACACATGCCCCACTGTAATCACAGCAGCATTTCAATCTGCTTCACATTAGACATAAAAGCCAATCTCATTTGCAGACTAAATTTTTTACTTTAAATAATTCAGCACTCCTTCAAATGTCTCATTCGTCTACCTCTTATTAGCAAGTCTGCCCAGTACCTTAACGGCAAACTTCGCCATGCTGAAGGCAGGATTGAGCAATCACGGGACAGCAGTTCTAGCAAAGGTTTTGAGTAGAAAGAAAATCTGTCAGCCTTTTCTCGGCTGTAGAAGGGGAGATGAATCTGGAGAAGCAAGAATCTATATTAATCAGCATTTTTTCCACACCAAAAAGGAAAGGTCATGCTGCCTCATAACTGGCCAGGAAAAATTAGCCACAAATTAATTCAGCTGCCGTTCAGGAACAGAACATCAATTCATCTACAAACAGAACGAGGCTTTTAAATACATAAATGCTTGTGGCTACAGAAACCTCACCCAGATATTTGCATTCAAAAACACTAGCTCCTGTAAAAGTGCAGAGAATAACAGATGTAATTTTAACATGTTTGCTAAAATGCAAAGCCATATGCAGGAAGAATGCAAAGGAGAGGAAGCATATACTGCATAATTTAGAGAAACAGATTTCTTTTAATTTTTCCTCTTTATTCCAGGTCAGATGCAATACTTTCCATTTTATAATCCTTTGGATCACAGTAAAATGATCCCACAGGCCCATACAGACAAGGTCATCATACACAGATTTTCTATTACAGGGCACTAGCGGCATTTCACAACTGTCTTTTTATGCACTTCTGCCTTTCCATCCAGACTATAAATTGTTACAAGGCCCTGGGGCACTCCAGCTGTATACTCCATTCAAATCAGGCTTCAAGGAGAAAGCACCACAGTCAAGATGCTTCAATCAAGTAAACATACAGGCACAAAGGGCAACTGCATCACAATTAATAACGTTTTCTCTTATATGGCAAATTCACCATTTTTGTTTTAAAGTTTCTCTCTGATGCTCAGATTCAAAGCGTTGCCCATTAGCCTTTTAAATGTGACAAATTAAGTCACGATATGATAAATCGGAAGCATGCTGCTGAAATCCATTTGCTGGGTGGGTTCTGTCTCTCTCTGGAAAAAAAGGAAAACCTTAAAAAGGAAATTTGGACTTGTTTATCAAACACTGGAAATTCATACCAAAAAAGGTTTAAATAACAGGATTAGAGGGCAGATTTTCAAGATGTATTATACTTGTATAAATTAGCTTGTACCATGGTCAGAGATATCCTGTTATTACCAGCAGCTCTGTGTTTCTTTTGGCTGTCAGTTATCGCCCTTTGGTTTTGTTGTTTACTTAACTTCTCGCTTCACCTCTACTTGTTATCGCAGAGAAAAAGCATATAAACTCCTTGGATGATAGTTCCACTTTCTCTTTCATTTTGCATGTGTCTTTTTTCCCCGTCAACTTAAAAATTAAGCTGGAATTGCCTTAGTTTCAGTAAACTAATCAGAACTTTATATCCAATACACTCCCAAGTGTAATGTTCTGTGACTAGCAACATTTTCAAATCAGTATGTCCTTACTTGGGATGGAAGTTAAAACTTCAAAACAAAGCACAATGCAGAACTTCCCCTTCTCCCAAAACACTAATATTCAGTAATCTTATTTTACTACTGATCTCTGCATACAGATGAACATATTTCCAATAGCCATGGCTCTTTACTACTTTTGATATTTAAATTGAGACAAGGAATCAAAGCTAGATACTCATGGTTTTAGATGCACTGCACAATTAACATATTCATATCTGAAATGCAATTACTACTGTTGCATCATATATTTAAGCCAACAGCTGGTTATTTAAGGTGATGAGAAAAGTAAGTTTTATTGGGATAAAACACTCTTGTAACCAACACTGCAGGCTTTTTTTTTTTTTTTTTTGCTGATAACCCACTAAAAGCAGCTGCTGCTGTCTCCGGAGGACGCAGTTCACACCACTAGACAGATCAAGAGCTTGGTACAAAGCGTCCATGTCTGTGCTCCTCTGCACCGAGACAGAAATGTTTGCTGAAATTCTATTGGACTTAAGAGGATACTCCTGTGGGATTTCTCACTCACATCATGTCACAGAGCTCTCCCTAAAGCTGGTTTAGTTTATGTAATTGGGGGTGCGTGCGTGTTTATCTGGGTTATAAAATGGTTACCTAACCCAGTGTCATGGGTGAGTTCCCATTATCAACAACACACCTTCACAAGGGGAAAGGACAGTGCTTGGCCAGTGACGGATAGCGCCTGTCCACAAGGCTCGATGTCCAGCAGAAAGCCACTCAGGAAGAACAGGCAGCAGGGTGAACCTTGGCTTTATAACAGCATAGGTTTCCATACCAAAGAAATTACATCCTTGAGAGTTTCCAAAACACCTCGTTGTGCCTCTCTGGTAGGCCCACTGAACACAAATGGCAAATTATTCAAGCTAGTTAGTCTTACCTACATATCCCTATGTATCAGCTCTGCAGTCTGCCTAGGTATTTCATGCTAGTTATCAGCTATTAGCTAGCACTATGTACTGCCTCCTTGCTCTCCAGCCTGCAGGACTGAAAGAAGCTTCCTTCCAGTTCAGTGGGGTCCTACACAAGAGAGCATCAAAAGCCACCTCAATGACCAGTATGCATGCGTATTAACTGAATTTCTGCATATTAATTGGATTTTCTCACACAAGTCGGTCATGTAACTTTTAATCATGTATTTTCATCATCTGGAATCACAATCAACATTTTAATTAAGATAAAGAGAATGGACTGAATTTTAGGACTTGTTAAGCATTAACAAAGAGATAAAGAGAAATGTCACCGTTTATAACACACTGATTGTAATGCAAAGAATCTGTCAAGGTTTAAACTACAATAAAAAACCATGAAATACTACTATTTAATAAAAAAACCTATAGCTATGAAGCTATATCCTCAGTCTGATGAGAATCCAAATCTGTTTCTGCAAATGGCCTGGATCCAAAAAGAAATTCAGTGACAATTTCCATTTTCAAAACATAGCCTTCTTCAACTAAAAAAGAAAAAATAACTTGTTTTCTGGTTTTTTTTCCTTTTTTTTTTTTTTGGGGGGGGGGGGGGGGGGGTGTAGGGGGCTGGGTGGAATGAAGCAGCAGAAAGTACTGGTGTGAGACATGACTGGCTGAGCAGATCCTTAGCTATTTCCTCAAGAAATTCCAGATACTATTCTTCTGCCAGAAACTCAGAATGAGGAGATCAAAGTGATTTTGGCCAGGTTTCATTTATTCTTAGCAGAGCTTAGACTTCAATTCAGACACCACAACAACAGGATAAGTAACTGAAGTCAGGCTTTCTTCTGAAGGACTACATGAAATGAGTGAAGATCGTATCAATTCTGGAAAACTAGCATTTGGGGGGGATGAAGCAACATTTGATTCCCAGCTACTTATTTCAGAACTATTAAAGTTCAAAACTTTAGGTCTGCAGACACTTCACCCCTCCTTAATTTCTCCTCGTTGCCAACTAAAATATGCCTCAGCCATCATCATTCTGCTGGGTATGCTTTGATCAATGTATTTGTAGCACCAAAGAATATTTAAGAAATACTTTGTGAAGTCTGTAGATTTTTAAGATTTGACTCACGCCGAACTAAAGCGAACAAAAAAGTATGCTTCCATAATTTTGTGATGATGAGAAAATTTGTATTTATGACAGCAGTATGGTGCTGTTGAAACAACCGTGTTGTTAGAAATGCAGCGGTACTATTGCAGCATGAAGTTAAAAGCAGCAGACTGATGTACAGGAGACATCTCTTGATGTAAACCACCTTAACGTTTTCTCAGAGAAAGAAAAACTAATCAGAAAAACTTATATACAAAAGATATTTTAAAAACACACACCTAAGCATTAACTGCTTCCATTTTATTGACTTGCCCATGTAATTTAAACCCCAAACTGTAACA
Organism: Mycteria americana; assembly: GCF_035582795.1. Classification (NCBI taxonomy): domain Eukaryota; kingdom Metazoa; phylum Chordata; class Aves; order Ciconiiformes; family Ciconiidae; genus Mycteria; species Mycteria americana. Next base: position 6,932,548 of record NC_134382.1, on the reverse strand, counting down.
TAGTTCTAAAACAAAAGATCAAGAGTAAACAAACCCTAAATTAAATGCTAATGATCCCAGTTTTACTACTCTACAAAACACCATTTTCCTCCTTCTTATAGTTGTTCAACAGTCAAGTTATGCCAATGAAGTATTAAAGCCACATTACTGTGCCCTTTTACAAGCCTTATCCACATGTTCCAGCTTTCCAATTATATTTTGCTGTTTCCTATTAAAAAATAATATTTTTCAAGTAACTGACGTGGTAAGATGGATAACATGGGCTTAAAATAAATGGGTAAAGAAGTGTTTCGCAAGGAACAAAACAAGGTTAGAAAAGTTGCTCTAAACCTAGTCATAACCTCTAAACCATAATCCAGATTTACGGAAGACCACTTAAACCCGACCACTTAAACCCAACCACTTGTGCAGCTGCTCTGATGTGCTCCTGCTTGGAAGGAGGGAGAGCATATACTACGAAGTAACTGAAAGCTAATGTTTAGTACCACCAGTGAAAGAGAAGGAACTTATAACCAGTAAAGACACCAGTAAGGCAATAAACCAAACCCAGATTTAAGTATTGCTTCACCGCAGTTTGTTCCTAATCAAAGGCCTTAAGGATAATCTGGTCTTGAATCCTGAAAGAGGATAGCATTAATCCAGAGCAAAATGAATTAGCACTAAAGAGAGGTTAAAAAAAAAATGTTCTGGGTCACAAACAGCACCAATCAGTAGGGAAAAAAATTCTAGCAACTTGGTTTTTTGTTTGTTTGTTAAGTACAGACACTATCTCATACTCTTCTGATAGGTTAAGGCAATTTCAGTTTTAAAATGTATTAAGTTCAGTAATTCAAAACCAGTGAAGTGAAGCAAACAAGGAAAGCATTTATGGCATATTACACCCTTTCGCATGACCCACCTCCCCATCATTTTCTCTAAGGAAAAGAAAAAGAAGCTGTACTTGTAACAGTCAACATTCACAAGTATAGTAAATATTTCAGTATTTGAGGGCAAAAATAAAACAGCAGGTTTCCAAAGAACTTGCTCCTCATAACGTTCTGCAAAATTCCCAACAAAAACCAAACCATCACAAGAAAAACCAAACCATCACAAGTACCTAACAAAATAGCATGAGAGCTACTGAAACATTATTCCGTATTTTTACATCTTTGATATATGTTGCTTCACAACAGAACCGGTGCCTTGAGAGAACACCAGAAGCACTGGATAAGAACGGGTACCCTTAATGATCCAGCTCGGACAAAAGGGCACCTTGTTCTTCCAGTGGGGAGAAACACAGGCACAACTAAAATACGCTACCCACTGCCGTACAGCACAACACTCCCTTACAAAGAGAACTAATGGTCACTTGAAGCACCACGCATCTTTTTTGCTTGGGGAACATGTCTGCTCTAGTGCCGTGTAATTTTTATTTAAGCAACTTGGTTCTGTAGGCAGCTGGAAAAAAAAATATCCTTTTCTAAGCAAGACAAGATTCACAGGAAACACTTTCCATTCCTATCTTTCAATGCTTTTCCACCAATTACTGCTGTTTCCCTTCAACAAAAGTGGGTTAACTAACCAGGTTACTATCTACTATCGCAGAAATCAGGCTTTCTAGTAAGAAAAAAAATATATAATGTTAAACTCAGGTTTATAAATGAAAATGCACACATTCTTAGCACTTGAGAATGCTGTTGTCATCAGGGGACAACACCCGTACTAAGTGTATACCTCAATATTTCCAGGGAGAAACTTAAATTACATTGCAATCACTGCTATCTCAATAAAAGCTCAATTAAAAAAAAAATTCTATTAGTGAAGACAACTGGTATAGTAAAAACATTAACATAATGACACTATTTGGAAATCTGTGATTTTTTTTATCCAGCAGCTCTATTATTGCACTGTATTCGATCTGTGCATCTCTGTGGAACTTAATAGATCTCTGCAGAGAGGAAGCTTTGCCAACTAGATCTGGTTCAGATCAGGCTACGGTAGGTTTGGCAGCATTTTTTTTGCCTTTAAAGGACTATCAACAAAATTACCTTCATACTAAGTTCTGCTGATTGCCTGAAGATTGATGGACTTCCTATAGAATACCTTACAACCACAGCTGAGAGGGTTTGTCAAAGGACTACCAATTGCCAGTGAAAAGATCACTGTGCCTCTCTACCAAAGTATCTGATAGCTACTGGTAATCAGTTCTAGAGAGTTTGTCACACAGAAGGAACGCAGACAAAGTTTGTCAAAATTAACGCCATAACTAAAATTTACTATCAATTTAGCAAACCCCAGTTAGTGGCCGCTGTAGGAATTGCAGCAAAATTCTTGATTATGTGAAGACAAAACAGATTAGAAGGCAAGGCTAATAAATATGACCTATTAAAAAACAGAACATTTTTTTAGTGGTTTAAGGAAGCACCTGATTCAACAGATAAACTGGACGAACACTGCACTTGTAATTTGTTGAAAAACAGAAAGAAAGATACCTGCATGTTTTCCCTGCTATTCCTTCCCTCATCCATCCTGAAATCTTACCAACTTTTGAACCTAGAGGCTCCTACAACAGGCAGCTGGTTTCTGAACCCAGCGCTCAGATCTCAGCATGCAGCTGAAATTGAGTTTTCCCTCACTCCCAACTTCTGCATACCATCCGTCTGCTTTTTTAAGCAAACTTCAGACAGATGAAAATAACAGGAGAGATCCAAGACACTGTGCCTTAAAAATACTCACTGTTGCCGCACTCCTGAATCCCAACCCTTTGCTCGGGTCCTAAACAAGCACTGAATTTCCTTGGACTCTAAAAATAGTGCTACACCAGAAAGGAACCGTATCTCTTTAGAAGGTGGTTTTCACATCCATTGTCATTTTGTGGCAAGGCAAAGTAAAAGCAAGCGTATTTGTACTTGCTGTGGCATCTTCCACTGGAAGAACAGACAGAAATGAAAACTTCCTTAAAGACACACCGTAGTTTTTGCCCTGCGGTACCTTTCATATCATGCATCATTCTGAACAACAACAAAAAAAAGTTAATTTGACTCGTTTCTTAAAAATTCACCGTTAAAATGAGTCTCAGCTATGCGGTAATTCTAAAACCAGAACACAACATGGTAGCAAAACATCAGGGAACCTAAGCTGCCGCAAGCTACTAAAGTATCTTCCATTCATATTTACCATTCCAGCACCAATAAAAAACCCCCTCCTCCTCTTTGTATAAACTCAAGTTTAAAGACAAGCAACTTTTATGGGTTTTAAGCCATAAATAGCTTTTAAAGAAGGAAAAATTATTCCTGATTGCTTTCTCACTAAGAATATTCTACACATATATCATTAGTGAGAAAAAGTGAACCTTGTTAGCTCCCCAACAAATGGAAGTTACCACTTGTATTCACAGACAGTTATGGGAGAAAGGAAAGTTCATAAGCATTCATATTTAAGACTAACATATAGCTTGTTTCATCATCTCCAAAGCTTACTGGACATCCTTGTATACTGAAACATGGGTTTGGTTTTTTTCTTTTTTTTTTTTTAAAAAAAACCAACACCACAACAAACCACAAAAACCACACACACCTCCCACACAAAACAACCTCCCAGAACTACGGACATCAGACACAGGGGCCGGGGAGGGATATCATTAGATTAACACAGTTCCCTTCAACTATCACAGAGAATTAGGCATAACAAAAACGATGAAGTTTGACCAGGAACTGAGTGTGCATTTTCCTTCTCAAAGTCCGAAGCGCATTATACCAAGTAGATGCTAAATAGCAGGTCTGAACTACAGATGGTTTTCCAAACTCATGACTAGCACTACAGAGTAGAAAAGGACAAGCGATAAAGGAACAGGTGAAGTCCCTTCTGTCACCATCTTTATTCCCTAGCAGTGTTCTTTATTCCCACAGGTTTCAAACCAATGCTTTTTCAAAGCAGTTTCTCAGCTGCAGGAATAGACAGTGCATTTCTTAAAAGCATGCCAAGAAGTTCGCATAGCAGAGCAGTACTTCCATCATACCTTTGGTGCTGGTGTTATTTAGCTCTCTCCCCAAGAACGTATCAGACTATGAACACTTTATTGGAAGTGAGTATTCTGAAAGACGATGCTAATCTCACAGTGAAGCCCATGTTATAGAAGCACCGAAGCAATGGCAGACCAGAAAGGACACGACAATTACTTAAAGCGCCACTTCTTGTTGACAGTCTCCCTAAGACACAACACATCATAGTCAATCATATTTTACTTCTCAATTCCACAAAGTTATTTACATGAATCCCAGAAAGCTTGAAGGAATCCAGTACCACAGAAATGGTAAAGACTAAAGAGGATAAATGTTACCCATGACAGTTTCTAACATAGTTAAGCTGGACTGATCTAATCACTTAACTTCTTCTCACATGGCCAGCCTTAATGCACCATTTGATTTTTTTGACTCAGGAGACAGACCTAGAAAGCTAGCTATGCTCCTCCAGTTGCCCTCAATGCTTGGGAACCAAATGTGCTGCTCTTCCTCGCAACCTCAGCTTATCCTAGTACAAGAACTAATACAACTCAGGAAGGGAACGACCAATCTCTGCAGCATCACAGCTCTGCCTCACGTGAAGCAACACACAGCAACAAAATGCAGGATGGCAACAGAGACAGGTTACTAAAAGTAGCAGTAAGTAAAGCTTCATCACGAGGATGTTATGGCCACTGTTGAAGTGCAATTGTTCTTCAGGAAAGCAAAAGAGCTGTTCCTCTAGTATAATTTTTAGCAGAACTCATTCACCTTAATGTCAAGAGAAACTTGTGATGGAAGTATAACCTAATGCAACAAAGTATACCATATTTCCTGCCATAATTGCTGGAACTGCAAAGAACATGCATAGAAAAACAACTCTTGGTTTCTCCAAGTCACAAGATCTAGACACTAGGATACAAAGCTGCTCTGAAATTATTTGCAACATCTGCTTCTGGAGTAGTATGACTTCATCAAGTTATAAGTAATCTCATCCCATTTTCCACACTGCTATTTGTGAAAGTGAAGCAGGCAAAACAGTTCTAACCACGAAGATGCTGTTTCTAATACAACTTGAGTAACATGAAAGGGAGTATACCCGTTTATAGGGAACACGGCACTCTACACCAGTATTTGCTTCTACCTCCTTTGCCTCCTGCCATCTGTCAAATGAAGGAAGCTTGAACACTACGCTAGAAGAAACTGCCAGACTTCATAAAACCAGTTTGTAGTTCTGCAATAAAATCATATCTAATTATGGTTTAAGATCTTACTGGAAAAAGCAAGTTAAACTTCAGTTGACTTCAAGAATGAAACTGAACGGTACTCTAGCCTCATCCCCAGAATGACCCTCAGTACCTTTTACCCTGCAAGATAGCACGTGTATATCAGACAGCATTTGCTTTGTCATTTTTAACCCCCTCCTCCTCTTCTTTTTTTTTAATGCAAGCTTACATTCCTTGTTTTTAATCAGTAAAAAACCACCACCATCCACTCCTATGCCTGAACTGCACCTAGAGCAACAGGAAGTGTAGGGTAAGACTCATACACCCAGCCAAAACCTTCTAGTCTATGACAACCAACATGATAATGTACTTAATTAGTAGGCGACATTTCAAAGCTGTTGACTTTAACTTCCCTGCTTCACTTGACATATTTAGCTGAAGGCAAAACAAGACTGTTTTCCTGTTGGTATCTCGCACTAGAAGAGAAATCAAGTGTCCATTCCACTGTACGTCTTTCCTTTCCCCCCAGTAGTAAAATCAACTGTGACAAACACACTGAAGATTCATTTTTGCTAGCATAACCAGTATTAAGGGTTTTTTTGGTTTTGTCCTTTTACAAGTTCCTTTTATGCATGATGTCAGTAAGAAAAAAAAAATCTATCAGAAATTAAAGAAGTCTGAGCAGGCAAAAGTAAACATAAAACAATGATACTATTGCCATGTGAAAAAATATGCAAAATTGCCAGCAACCCTGATGTCATATCCTTCGCATCCTGAAAACATGAGAAAAGAAAAACCACTCGAAAAAAAATTTTACAGGTACTAAAACATACTGCAATACATTTCCCACGTAGTTTTGCAAACAGCTTTCATGTGTTGTATGGGACCAATGCTGACAACAGAAGCTTCAGCTTTTATTGTTAATATCCTGAGCAAATTAATGCAACTCGGCAGGAACTTATTGCCCAGAATGGCAACTATCACATTGTAATTCCAGTCAGACACAAAAGCACCTGCTAATGTGCAAGAGTAGTACAACTGTGGCTTAACCCGTTGCTAGAACCTGTTAACTAGAAATCCAGTAACTCCTTTATAAAAAAAAAAGGCGGGGGGAGAGAAGAGAGCGTGTGCTCACTAGTGCCAAGCACTACCATGGACATGGATATTGAAGAAAGTCTACACATTCCCCTTCACTGTGGTCTTACACGATAAACTTGTGGAGCAAAATAGAAGACTTGAGTAAGAAAGCTTGGAAGAGGAAGATATGTTCCGATAGCAACGGATAGTGGGTGACCTACGTCTGTAGACTACGCGTTGATGAGAAGGACAGGTTTTTACATATTCAGAACTCCCACAAACCAACAACAGCCAGATGATCAGCGGTAACAGTTCCCTTTTCCAAATCTCCTGCTTACAGCACCCAAAGCACCGCAAAGTCCAACACAAGCACAGGTGCCCTTTGTGTCGAACAGGCAGCGGCTTCCTGCTCTGCACTGCGTAAGCAGCAAGTGGTTTTCTGTGCAGTTACAGCGTACTGGGAAGGAACATTTTCAACCTTTTAAACGTACAAATTCAGCTAAAAGGGGGCAAACCACAAGTCCAACTCATTTGTTCTTGCACAGGTCCCCGACTTTTCATTTTTAAAGAATAAAGTGCTAAACCATTCTTAAATGTTATTTTATATTTTTCCGAATCAAACTTGTCATATTGGTCTAGCCTCTCTTTGCTTCCTCAACGGTCAGTCCACCGACCAGCCGCGGTAAACAGGCTACCACAAGTCAGCCCACGCGCTTCCATTTGCACAGGGCTGCTATATAAAGCTAGAGGTAAAGGCACAGCCAAATTTAACTTCCCAGGAAATGCTTAACTTACTGAGCCACAATTTCCCAAAAACACTCAACTCAAAGGTAATATTTCTGTGGGTTACAAGACCTTAGAATGACATAGACCGCAATTTGAACTCTACAGCCCAGTTAACTAAGTCTAAGTCTATACCAAGGATAGATCACTGTCTTCGTAGCCAAACAGCTACTATTTCAGAAGCTAAAGCTTTACTCAGAAGGAGCAAGGAGCTACAGGAAGAGATACAGACTAAGAAATATTACCATCTCACTGGAGAACAGGGCAGGGAAAAGGAGGAGATGTGAAAATTTTCCTTACCAGTTTGAAGTCTTGAATGCTGCAGATGAAATACGGGGTATTCGGCCGGCGACTTTCAATATATACGCAATCTTTAAAGGAAACAAGATTTTAAAATAATGGAAATTAACTTCTGTACCTCCAAGAAAGAACATGAAAACAGGATAAATTAAAAAACAGCTTAAGCTTAGAAAGAGCCACCATTTCATTTGCATAACATGTAATTTATTCCCAGTGTGATCTAAAAATAGAAACTAGATGCTTTATGATAAATAAGGGAATTAACTGTATAAATATTAACTTTGATTTATTTGAATAGACATTTTGCTAGAAAAAGAAAAAGGAAGTAATATAAGACCATTCTGAATTTAGTTAATAAAAATGACCAGGTCACAACCTACGAACCAGATCAAAATAAGACAGGAAACTAATCAGATCTTTTGTGGTTAGCGTGCTATTAGGAACCTAGCACTAACATATTTTCTCTTCTAATTGTGAAGAGAACCAAGGCAACCAATCATAGATGAAATGCAGCAAACTAAATTAGATTTACCTCAGGGGAGGAGGACTGGGCTTTCTCAAATTACATTTGACATGACAGAAACTGAGTAATTATTTTTGTTTGCTTTTGACAACTGGACTCTACAAGGTTGCTGTAAAATAAGGTCTGTTGTATTAAAAAGTTTTGGCAATAACCGCAACAAAAGCAGTGCCGTAGAATAAAATTACAGCAAGGATGGGAAAGAAGTGCCTGATTAATGATAATGACCTTAGAAATCAGAAAATTCACACACAGCTTGCTAGAAGGCAAAGATGCTACTCCCAAAGCCAAACAAATATTTAAAGGACAATCATTGTGTTCTCCTTTTATATTCAGACAGGTAACTGCTATTCGAAAGACGAAAGACACAAAGAACACCAGCTATTCTATGAATGATTCTCCAGGAACCTTTTTATATTTCTACAGAAAAATTCTAACGTCTTAGGGTTTCATAAGACCTGTTTCAAAACGCAGCTAATGCCCTGCTTCATGTCTTGTAAAACCTCAAAGTTGTTCAAGACAAACATTTTCTAGGTCTTAAGCTCCACAAAGAGCATTCCTAAGGATACACTGTCATTGTTTATCACAATAAAACATCTTCCTCCTGAAAGGAAAAAGGAACCCTTCATTAATCACTTGAAACCCAACCTGTACTCCGGAATTCTCTCACCACAGAGAGTTAAAGATTAGTTTAAAAGAAAGAAACTTAGCAGCTATTTAGCAGGACCACCTTAGGACTACCAAAAGTGCAGGAAGAGTCTTAGTAGCTACATCAACCAAGCTGGAAAAAGGCCACGCGTTTCAAATCTACAGCACTTCAATGATATATGCCAGAATTACATGGTTGTGCAGCTGACCTTAAACATGGCAGCAATATAATATCCTGTTCTAATGAGCGACAGAGGTGTACAGTACCCATCTTCATTAATTTCAGATAACGGATGTTTTACCAGGATCAAAGCAACTTTGCTGGTAAACCAAGCTTTAAACACACTTAGCACCCTTCCCCAAATTCTGCACTGCTTTTTGCAATCATGCAGGTCTGGACTTGCTGCTTTTGGCTACAAACACAGCCATACCCAGTAACACTAGATTATACTAGTATTCCAGTAAAACACCAATGTCTTCATTTTACAGGCAAGAAATTGTAGCCTGAAGTAGTCAGGTGACAGGCTGAGATTTCAGTTGTCGGTTTGGAGGTTTGGTTTGTTGGGGTTTTTTTGGTGGGGGGGGTTGTTTGTTTTGGGGTTGTCTTTGTTTTCGTATTTTGTTGGGTTTTTTTAATGAAGCAAGGAAATCAACTTTTCAATTACAGTCCAATACTTCATACCATAGAAACCCTTCCTACATTGGGACGTTTCATAAGCCACAGAATTTGTGTTCTGCTTACACCAGAAGATGTTCCTCTCCATCTCAGTGGTGAGACCAAGAGGGGAAAAAAGTTGGAAATAGTTCTAGCTTTTCTACCAGTCATTTAAAAATTAAAGTGTGAAGTTATTTTTTCTTTATCTTCCTTTTCTGTATCTTTCCTTATCTTCCTAAATTCTGTTTTCAGATCATCTCTACAAATTTGCAAGTAGGCCTTTATTTCATCGCATGTCAGCAGTATGTCAAGGCAATGCAGTCAACGTTTCTAAAAAACAACTGGTTCCAGAAGAATTACACCTGAAAGCTAGTACACTGTGTTTCAGATGCAAAACTGTTCACCTCCAGCATCCTCATTATAGGCACTATCCATCGAATTGACACTTTTTTTTAACTGCAAAACCACGACAGCAGAGCAGTACCTCTTTTCCCCAGTAGGCTATAAAGTAATCTCTACATACTCGTCTCAAATTAAGCCTGCTGATCAGTATAGCTAAAATTCCACATTCAATGGAAGGAATTCAAAGGCAAAGGTATTTCTCTGTTATACTGCCCCATGATTTCAATCTAGACTGGAAAATCTATGCTGGTCTTTCGGTGGTTACAAATCACCTTGAGGTCAGAGCACGTAAGTCTCAAAGTCAGGCAGGTCACCTTGACTTCTGCAGAAGAAAGTCTTCTGAAGAAACTCTTCAAGTGACAAGCACAGCTCACTGTGGTCTACATCCCCAGAGAATATGAAGGCTAGCAAACAGCTAAAAGCAATCAATTCAACTGTCACCAAAACCTTGCTGTGAGAACTCAAGTATCAGGGGCTTTTTAAACAGAGCTGGGAAAAAAGTTACTTAGACCCTCCTCTTCAGAATAAAATCCGTTTAGCACAAATACTACCTAGTTGTGAATAGATTAGGCAATTCCTTGAAGTAAAAAAATTAAATCCATGGAGCACAAGTTCCCAGAACAGATCAGCTGCTCAGGAGCATCTCGCAACCACGTGCAGAAAAGTATGAACCAAGGGCTAAGCGACAGCAAGAGTGCACAAAGGGTGGCCTGGAACGTAGACTTTATCAGAGAGCATCTGCATCCTCTCAAACGCTTGGCCTCACAAGGAGGCCCTTCCTGCCGGTTTATCACATAACCATAGAAACCATCTGAAGCAAAGCCTGTAAATCCAAGTGTCAAAGTTCTACCTGCAACCCTATTTGTAAAACAGGCTGCTTTACCACACCGTTCTCCATCCATCGCAAACCGCGTGTTAATCACTTCGCAACAGCATTTGAGAAAGTCAAATGAGCTTGACAAAATAGATTTCTTTTTTTAAGCTGAAAATCTGTTGCTTATTTTATAGTAAGAGTCAAAGACACAGGATAAGAATCTGGATTAATCTGAAATCATGATTTTATCAGCAGTGAAGCTCCTCTCCAAGTGTACAGAAGGAATGTAATTATAGCAGAGCCGTGTCCACGTTCCCACTACAAGACACACAGACGTAACAACTCACAGCTTGAGCGTTCTGAACCAGAACTTAGCACGCAAGTTCCAAACCAAGCAGTTCTCCTGATTTTTTTTTCCTATTAAACAACATTAGCTTTTAGTTAACTTACACAATCTAACTGAAATGTTTGAGAACTTCTGTTACTTTAATAACTTTTGATCATTCATTACACAAACATCCACAAAAATAGCACTGAAATGAATTCATGAATTCTCAGGCCACAAGTTCCAAAAGCCTTTCTTGCATGAGAAGCACCACTACTGACGTTCCCTACCCTTGCTGTCAGTTACAGCTCCATACGAGTCCTGGCCTCTTTGGAGAGCTTCTGCATAGCTCTTTTTAGCATAAAAATGCCAACAAAACTAAGAATTCCACTTCGACACAGCTGGCTTCTCCTTACCAGGTGCCCATCTGATGTAAAAACTTAACCACGACTAACTTGAGAGATAACAACAAGAAAAGAAGGATAATGGCATCCACTGAAGAATGAAACAATCAACACCAGGAAGGCAGGGGTTTAGAGCCACTTTTGTGCTATAAGCATTAAATAAAGTTTTAGAGCAAAGAATTCTAAGTTTTAAAGCAAAGTAAAAGGAAATGGTGAGAAAGAGTCAACTCATATATTGGATTTATTATGAATCCTGAATACCACTCTAGCATTAGAGCAGAGGGGGAGACATGGTCCGGAGCACAACCTTTCAAAAATGCCAGTGCTAACCAAGGATTTACTAAATATAGTGCTTTGTCTTAATGATGATGGCATCACAGGAAACTACGCTAAATAGCAAGGCTACATAGGCATCTATAAGTAGCATCAGTTTGACGTTTTCTGCTGCATATTTTCACTATCTATAATGTGACCAACCCAATGTCTTGCACCAGGAGTCTCAAGAGAAATAGAAGTTTCATGGATGTAAAATGCACTAAAACTTTGGTTTGGTTTTTTTTTTTGAAAGAAAACAATAAACAGTTTTATATAACAACCTCCAGTATCTCTGTAGAATCAAGAAGAATTACGTCCATTTATTTCAAGTACAACTTGCCTTTTCCAAATACCAATTTCAAATTGTGTATTTCCTAGCTAGGATAGTAGCAGCTGATGCAACAGCACACATATGTACATTTTAAAAGCAATTTAACCATATCAAAGTATTCCTGCCCCATTTCGTTACCCCAGACTTCCTTGGCTAATCATCCCGTTTAGACGGCCCTCTACTCGCTCAAACCAACCGCTCAGTATCCCAGCTGAATCATCCATTTACATGCTGTTCCACCACTCATCTGCGGGAAGTTTTTCAGGATTCACTGGGGAATCTGTATAAAAAGCTACAAGATTTCAGATACAGAAAACACCACAACTTCCAAGATTTTTTTTCTTAATTTCTCAGTTTTGCAAGCCTCATTTTCAGAGTGTTATCAGACGGCACACAGCATAAACAGCTAAGCATCCCTCTGAAATGGCTGACAAGTAAGAGAATCTGGCATCTACTATGGATAAAGCAAACATGTTGACTCACTAGTACACTGCATTTAAGTAAGGCGCTCCTGGCTGCCTGCCAAGACTTAAAACAAAGATGTCATCCAGTTAAGATGTCTCCAAAGCAATAGAGGCCATACAGATAAGAAAACAAGTTAATCCAGGTGCAAAGCAATGCCATGAATGCTAGAAACTGGGAAAACGCCAAAAGGAAAACATTTATGGATGCATTCACATTAGCCACTCAAAACTCACCATAAAAAGCGATTACTTTCGTTTACCAGAAATCCAAAATACAAATATATTATTTTGAAGAACAGCTTCAATGCGGACCCAAGCAACAAAGAAAAACTGCATATCATTTTTCTAATGCAACAAACCTGCACAGATAAGACTTATGCCCATGAAAGATACAGAATAGCCCCTCCTTATCCTTAGCACACTGGAATGTGCTATTGCATCCTTTTTTTCCACTGATCACATACTTCTGGAACATTTTTAGCTCTCTATGGCTGCAATTCAGAAGACCAACAAATACGAACACCACTATGCTGGCTCCACATCCAGTGCTTGCTCTTCACTGTTCTATAACAATCCTTCTCCAAACCCCAGCTGACTTAAATCCAGTCTCACAAGAGGCCTTGGCTTAAACATACACAGATTAATCCCACTACGCCTACTGCATCACCATTACTCTTTCACTTACCTTCTCCCTGTTCCCTTTAACTTGCAAGGTAATGATAACCTTAAAGTATTTTTCTTAGTCTGTATTCTGTCCACCTCCAAACTCTCCAAGTCTCCTTCCCTTCCCGGTCATTTTTTCTTTTCTAGTCCTTATTACAGTTGCATCAACAACTACATTCTGTGTTGGCTGCTCTGTCATCTGCAAAGATCCCTTGAAAACTGACCTTAAGGATGTGTTTTGTTAGGCAAGGCTCATGACTCCCTTTATGGACGGAATCATACCACTAATAGAAAATGAAAGGAGGTGCCTCATTATCTACATTGAGTCTGAAAAATCAGCAAAACAACAAAGAAATTACTGTCAAGTAAGCTACAGGATGAAATATAGCAAGCAACAACTGTTGCTCTGAACAGCCTTATACACTTACCAAGGTGTAAGTTAATTTCTTTTACTGAAGGATAGTCATCCTCACATCATCCTGTATTTATTAGTAAATAAGAGCAAGCGTGAAGCAGGTAACCACACAGGAAATGGGCATGCAATAAATTCACAGAATCACAGAATTGTATAGGTTGGAAAAGCCCTTTAAGATCATTGAGTCCAACTGTAAACCTAACACTGCCAAGCCCACCACTACACCATGTCCCTAAGCACCTCATCCAAACGGCTTTTAAATACCTCCAGGGATGGGGACTCAACCCCTGCCATGGGCAGCCTGTTCCAATGCTCGACAACCCTTTCCGTGAAGAAAAATTTCCTAATATCCAGTCTAAACCTCCCCTGGCGCAACTGGAGGCCATTTCCTCTCGCCCTATCACTTGTGACCTGGGAGAAGAGACCGACCCCACCTCTCTACAGCCTCCTTTCAGGCAGCTGTAGAGAGCGATGAGGTCTCCCCTCAGCCTCCTCTTCTCCAGGCTGAACAACCCCAGGTCCCTCAGCCGCTCCCCATCAGCCTTGTGCTCCAGACCCTTCCCCAGCTCCGTTGCCCTTCTCTGGACACGCTCCAGCCCCTCAATGTCTCTCTGGGAGTGAGGGGCCCAACACTGAACACAGCATTCGAGGTGCGGCCTCACCAGTGCCGAGTACAGGGGGACGATCACTTCCCAATTCACACTCCGGCATTCTCCACAGCAAGATAACATCCCTGTGTCAACTTGGGAGGAGAAGTAAAAGAAAATAAAAGGGCTTTCCATAACCTTTGCCACTACAATGGCAAAATAGAGTAAAGAAATCTTAAGTTCCCTGCACAGCTAGTGGGATTCACTGCCTGTCTCCAACCATGAGTACATTTGCTTACTTTCCTATTTTGTGTAAAATGTCCCACTGGAGATGAAGTATTTCTACAACACATGGTACAGAGTCATTATGCCTTTGGGCTTGTGATATTCACCAGATGTGCCCTAGTTCTGAAGGGTTACATTAATATTCCCACACTACAAGCTGCTTTTAAAATTAGAGCTTCAATACATGGACTTGATCTTTTGGGAAAAAACCCAACCACCTCACTTTTCTGAACACATGAACCTTTATCAGCTTCAATGATGCAGTTTATGTAGTAACCATCTTCACAATTAGAATCCTTTTATGTTTTACCTAATGAGTCCACACTTGCATCATCCAAGAAACAAAGCCTTAGGCTCTCTGCATGGCACCACACTTCCACAGGAAAGATATTCCTTGAAAGCCATTGGCAAGGAATTGTCTAAAACCCCCCGCCATCGTATTTCAACAGTCACAAGCTCAGACTTCACAGTGCAGCTGTAAGCAACCAGAGTTCCAACACACACCCACTTCCCAGTTTTGACATCCCAGTATCTTACTGGATTACGCATTCTTTCCCTCATTTTGCTTTCCTTCAGATATTCTGTGTTAGAGTTAGGGGTTCTGAAAAATGATATGCCAGATGTGTAAAAAAGCACTCCTCTTAATTTAGGTACAACTTAGGGGAGTTCGTCAGACACCAAGTTCATACATCAACTCTTACATTGTCCCAACCAACCAGATGAATCATCGGGCTCGTGTCATCAGTAGTAACGCATGTTACTCAACCATTCCATCAGTGGGCTAAAAACCATGCTTCAGGTATACTTATCCCTGCAGCGTACGTGTACGCTCCTGTTCCACATCCACCACTTCTAACTTAATACAGAGATAGCACTTATCCGAACACTCTCATTAAGTCTACAGATTCAGTTGTACCACAGTAGAACATTGTATGATGGATCAGAGAAACCGTACAAGAAACTGTCCAGGCAAGCCTTGCAAAACAGGTTTGTTTCATCAGAACCATCCTGGATTTAAAAGAAAAAAAGAAAAAAGGTAATCCAACTGTTTACTCGAGATAGACCCCAATTCTTTGGGAGACAGAGAATTTTATTTATAGACTTTACAGAGTCATATATAAGGACTTGAGAGGGAGGGAGACAGACAGACACTCTTTACGTGTGTGTGTGTACATGTATATATGTATATAACCTGAATACAAGTTGTGGGGTAGGCAGATAATTAAAGGATATTCACACCCCAGAATTAAAGGATATTTACATTCCTCCGTTCTGGTGTCTCAAATTAAAAGGCTTAGTTGTCCTAGTGCCCTCTGCCAACCAGTGAAGAAGCATGATCAGGCAATTCAGAACTGTTCTCCAGAAATACCTCTGCCCGAGCCAAAACTCACAGGAACCCAAGCAGCAAGGCTCTTCATTTCAGTGTCTCAGGTACTTGAAGTTAAATGCCACAATCCTTCACCACCACCCCCCAGAACAGTTACATACGATCAGCAGCACGATATTAGCAGTTACAGATCATTAATAACCAAGTGGTACCTTTTAAAGGATCAGAAAAATATTTGCAACATTCCATGAATTCTGAATGTTGAAATCTGAATTTGCCTGTATTCCAAATACATTCCAAATAGAATTTTCCTGTATTCCCAACACAGGGAAAAGTACCAAACCCTTGAAAACAAAGGTTTGGAAACGGACCTCTAACTACAGCAATGCATTTGGCACGACGGTTTAGTAACCAACGTAGAAACTCAGGGAGGAATGCATTGGGAATGACAAACACATGGTTTTAACTAGAAAAATATTACCACTGACAGGTAGGGAGCTCTACAGTTGCCTCTCTTCCCCCCATACGGCTGACAACAAACAAATTGCTAGGCTGATCTTTTAGTGTCACTTCCTGCTGAGCAGATTTCAAGCAACACTGCTGGCTCCTTGTCAGAAAACAATGTGCTAGAGCCCTGTTCTGCAATAAATGGTTCAACCAATTTACTGTGTTCATTTGAAACTCACAGGAGTATTCCCGATGCCTGGACTATAGTTCTTATTTGGCAAATGATTTTATTATAAACTGGTATCATAGCAAATCCATTTTCTTTAAGGGGTTTTGCTGCTGTTTAATGGACTGTCAGTATAATTTAGATTTCATCTATTTAAACTCATTCAAGCCTGGCTCCTGATTGTACAATAAATGGAACATATTTCTATTCAACAAAATTAATGACAGCTAATTGTAGTCTGCAGTTCCCAATTTTATAAAAGCAAGTGTTCTGCAGTTCAGGCACCCAGCTACATCATTTCCCACACCAATTATTTTTCTGCACTTTTCATGCATGTCCACAACACTCTACAGTTCTTCTTGCAAGATGCATCCAGACATACTTTGTTAACAGTTCTGATACAAACCAAACTTTTTCTTAGAAAAAGTAGTGTTACCAAAAAATGCCACCCCGAAAGCAAAGACATGGTAGATGCTCAGCCACTAACTCATGCTGGGGTATCCTCCTGTCTTAAGAGTTTTCTTTTTCGGTTAAATACATGAAAAGGGAGGAGGGGTGGGAATAAGAGTGTAGACCACTAAAAAAATTAATCAACTAGCCAGTTAGTCTAAGAGATACTTCTTTAGCAATGGATAAGCTTTACTGCACACATGCTATTTAAAACAGTCTTTTCTGATCTTTTAAGGCCACAGCAAACTTTTGCTAGAGGTGCAACGTTTGCTCCAAATGCTTCTCTCTGCTATTTTACCAATGCCCACGCGGCCACCTGTCTCTCACACCCGAACTGGATGCATTTCAAGAGCTCTTCACGGACACTCATTTCTGAAGTACTGGGGAAGACACAAAAGACGAGCAGCACCACCAATGTACCACAGAGCTACATGACCTCACTTTTTTAGATATCCTTAACTTTTTTTTTCTATTAAGAAATCCCTAGTGTGCAAATTACAAACACACTTAAACAATGGCTACAGATAATTTCTCCGATGCCTTAAATGCAAGCATTAATGCAAGCCTTAAGAAACCAATGGAAGAAGTTGTCACAGTCTACATTAAATCAACTGAACAACCTCCACGATGTCTTTGAATAGTGCACGCAATTGGCCCATACACACAAAAACCTGAAGAGATTAAGGGATCAAAATTCTGTATCACTCAAGATACAGAATCTTTCTTTTCATGCACTTCCCGTTCACTTGTGTTTCCCAAGTTTTGGTAATAAGTCAACGGTGACGTTAGAAGAAATCAACAGTATACAGTTGGTCCATGAAGCTGTACTTCATGTGAAAACTGGCATCTTTACATGGCTTTGAGTTTAAGAAGTTCTTCTATTGGACCATGCATAATTATAACTCCATGCTCTAGTAGGCAAAACAAGCACACCAAGAGGACTTGGAAGAGAAAACTCTTCTATTCCCAAGCCCACCACAAACACCAAATGGTTGCTTAACTTTCCTCCCTTAGCTACCCTTTTGATAATTGAAGTGCAACACACTACCTCATCAAAATATGGATGGGCTTTATTTGTGTGGCCCTCAACTAGAAAAAAATTACAGCCATTACTATTTCCCTAGTAATTGGCCCATCACTTCATCTTCCCAATTAGACAAATGGATAGAGACTAACCCATTTTAAAAGTTGTTGGTGCAGCCCTGAACAGAAACACATGTTCAGAAGGGGAAAACTAAATGTGTCACTTGAGTGAGGATGATTTTCACAGAATATTGTATTTCAAATACTACAGTCTGTTGCCTCCAAGCCTGCTGTGATGCAAATACAGATACTCCTGTCAAGTAACCTTATGTGATATTCTCCCTATGGTCTGCTAACCTGATATTCACCAACCTGCAAATGCCTAGCAGCACTGAAAAAATATCTGTATTAAAAAAAAAATCAATACGTATTTTCTGGAAAAAAAAGAAAAATTCCTACTGTTTAAATGTGTAAATAGCTTTGAGGTGCCTTTTATACAGAACAGATTAGTGCAGCAGCTGTAAAGCTGATCTTACAGCAGAAGTGTATTTACTTTGTTTCAACACTGGTATGTTACCTTTCTTCCTTCATTTTAAAGCACAATGATCATGCTAGTATGCTAGTCAGCTGCTTAAATAAGAAATGCCCATTTCAGGAAGAAAAAAAAAATGCTTTCCTCACTATTAAGAAGAGAGGAGCACAACCACCACAGTAAAGATACACGCATAAATTTTCGAGCCAAAGAAAAATAAATGTATGTCTACATTTAGGTGTATTTCTTTCCTAAACAAACAATACAAATGAAAAAGTCTTAAATCTATATCAGTTTTCATGTACTTCTAGCCGCTCCTTTTACAGCGGGGTTTCCGATCCTTTTTTGCTTTAAATATCTTTACTGCTTTTGGTAAAAGCATCCATAATGCATTTTGGACTTTGAAGAAAACAAGACAACCAGATAGATCCATTCTTCCTGCCAATGCTGAAACAAAGCAAAAATACTTCCATTTGTAGCTCAATTTACTTGAGATGCTTTTTTAAAGCAACACATGCTCTGCTACCGGATACTGTTTATACAAAACTATCTCTTGAGGACAAAAGGAAAACCAAATAGGTTGCTCAAAATTTATGATATGACAGAAAAAAAAAAAAAATAATTCAGTGATCAATTAGAATATATCCAGTTACAGACATAAATACCCTACCAGTGTGGCCCATCAAGCAGTAACATGAAAACAGAGATAACTTTTAAAGGAGTATTTATTTTCATGAAGCCTCAAGTTGTATTTACTCTTCCATTTTCTATTCCACTTGGAAAGAATAAAAAAAAAAGGCAGTCTCACTTTAACACACTCTCTTCACTTAGCCTGCTCACACCTAGCCCTGAGTGTCAAACCTGCAGAGAAATCTCTCCCTCACCTATGAACTTTCTCCTCCATCCCCCCATGAATACTTCTGCAAGATATTTTCACGAAACCGGTATTCCAAAATGAAGCAGCAAAGGTTAGTCCCAGGATCAAAATTCTGACAGATTAAAATTCACTCCCTCCCTCCCCCAATCTATCAGAAAAATCTCCAGATAAAAGTTAAAGCAATCTCCTGGCATAAACTGCTGTGCTACATGGGAAGCCGTAGCATCATTCCCAGCACAGAAGCTAAAATGAGAGTTTAATTTACTGCTTACACAGGTGTTGCCATTATAATTGACCAAACACTCCTTTATCTAATGGTCCATGAAAGACATGGCAACTTCCACAGAGGAAAAGAAAGAAAAAGGGCTGGTAAGTTCATACACTAGAAGTTCAAACCATTTTCCTTGAAATAAATTGCGGACAGGCCATGAACAATTACTGTGGCCACAAACTCCACTTGCACTCCTTGAAAGTCACTATTTCAAGGAATTTCTTCCCCTTAGTCCAATTTTTCCACAGTTGCTTCCCACTCACTGTGTTTTTACTTCAAAATTTCCATTTGCCTAATTTCATAAGGCATGCTGCATTCCCCATAGAGTATTCCTTTTTGCTTAGGTTACAATCTTTTCTACATTCATCCTCTGCAAAACTAATTCCTAACGCAGCCTGCAAAACTGCTCATATCTGCGTTCCAGTTACCTATAGTAGTTAAACCACGAATTTCCAACTATAGCTGTTGTAGTCACACACACACAAAATTAGGTCAATAAAGTTTCACATTCATCCTTTAACAGCTCCAAAACACCATGGCTTTACAAGGCATTTTTATTTTACATTACAAGCTTCTCAGGGAACGTGTTCTGAAGTTCATTTAGTACACAGCATATATTTATAGAGTTCACATAATTCGTGTTACTTCTAGTAATACTTCATTACAGTAGTCAACGGTAGCACAGCTCCTTTTGTTAGTGACCCATGTTTTGTTACAACGGAACGCAGAGGGATGACTCGCAGATAAAATATTAACAATAACCTCATAGAGAAAGTCTTACCTAAATTTCTCCACTTGCACAATTCATCTGTTATGAAAACACTATCACAATTTCATGTAATAACAAAGACAATATGAAAAACTACCTGTTAGACCAACGTTGGCTAAGCAACGTCCCCAGCCCCAGCCAGCCCCAGCCAGCCAGCCCCCACCCCTCGGCAGGCTCGCCTCCTTCGTGCTGCTCTGCATGATTTATACACAAGAGCCAAACAAAGCCAGAGGAATCCATTTGCTAGATCAACCTTGATCTGCACTTAAGACTCCATCTGTCAAGCACCAACAGCTGTCCATATACAGAGCAATGCCTCCCACCTTTAAGAGTAAATACGAACTCCGTAAGTGCATCGTCTTCCCCCCCCTCCAGTTTGGCTTATGTTTCCTGCTTATACTCACAGCACACATACAGAAAATTAGTTACATGCAGTTAAGTAGTCAATGTAGGCTGTCACGTAGCCTTAGTTATTTTCTGCACTTAATATTATTCACCTACTCACCTGATCTTTAAAAAAACGACACTTCTCATACAATCTCAAATGCTGGTAATAAAAACAAATTACAAGCGCTATTCTATCCAATAGGACAGAATAGTAACAAAAGTTTCAGCTGCATGTGGAAACAGTTCTCTACACTCTTCAATCAACTGCAAAGAAAATCCTTCTGTGATACTTTTATGTATTTTTAAATGCTTTTATGCATTTTGTTAACCCTCCTGACATGTTTTAAGACTCACCTACTAATCCAAGCCTTTTCTCTAATTTTTTTTTTTCCTTCTTTTAACTACTAAAGGAGGAATGGGTAAAGAATCCATTTGTTTCCATCGAAACAAAAGTCTTAAAGATAATCTCTTCTTCTGAAAAAAGATTGTTACAAGTTTTCCTCACCACTATTCGCATATGCAGAAAGGTTGGAAACACAGTGGTGTGAGTGTGAAAAATAAGGGAACTCTTATAAACACATTAAGCAGCACAGCTCCTGAGGTTATTCCTATTTACAGCAGCTGAAAGTCTGTCACTGAATATCTGATTATTTCAATAATCTAGTAACATGATGGTAACAGACTTTCAAACGAAGAGGGAAATACAGAGCACATCATGTTAGAATACATGCTCATCTCAGCTATGAAGCTTTGGAGGGAAGAGAAGACCACATGTGCAAAAATACGCAATCTCCATGACAAAACTTGGTCAATCCACGCAACACGGACAGAAAACAACAGTCTGGCCAAAAACTTCCGAAAAATTAAACTGTATAGCTGAAAAAAATTTCATTGCATTTCTTCCTTCTGCCCAAGCATAAAATTCAAATTTTAAAACTTCCCAGAAAAGAATTAACTTTTTTCCCCCAAAACTTTTTAGCAGTCTAAAAACACTTGCCAGAACTTCAAGGTTTATAGAAAAAAATTCATGTTTACATTATATGTATCTTTATATTTCATTCTGGCATGGCCACCTTTCTCAGCTGGTAAAGCTGTCAGAATAAATAGAAGGCAGCATCTCAAAGAATGACAAACACATGGGTCAATGTCAAATACAAGCCAATCACTGTCAGAGCATAAGCCAAATTCCTGCATTTCAACTTCACCAACATTCAACCCAAATACCAGTATACCACTTATTAACGAAGTAAATAGAGGGAGGAAACACTTTGGTTT
Organism: Mycteria americana; assembly: GCF_035582795.1. NCBI lineage: Eukaryota > Metazoa > Chordata > Aves > Ciconiiformes > Ciconiidae > Mycteria > Mycteria americana. Next base: position 6,910,770 of record NC_134382.1, on the reverse strand, counting down.
GGGTTTTGTTTATATATATTTTTACAAAGCTGATGGAGGTTTCTAGATTAAAACCACCATTTCAGCAATTTCCTCGGTTACAACAACGCAAAATACCTCAGCACAGTTATAACAAAAGGGAACATTTAACAATTAATTATGCCAGCAAAAACTAAAGCTTAGAAATTTAGAAGTCCTAATACTTGCTTGCTAACCAAATTGACAGTGGATTTTAAGATACCTAGAAGAAATCTCAGTCCAACTAGATCTTAGGTAAATATAATTCTGGTTCCACTGTGATTGGAACTCCATTGGCCACACTCCACAGGGCAGCCTTTGATGTCAGGCCTGCAGATTCACAAAGATGACCCACCATCTTTCGTTATTTTCTCATTGTGATAGCGCAATAACCCAACACCTGCAGGCTTCAAATCTGAGCCACTGAAGACTGCAAACTATTTCATAGCTTATGAAGTGCTCCCTTTGAAAAATGGCCACATACACTATAATCACAGAACGCATCGAAGTGAAAAGTATGTAAGATCTCACTTTGATACAGTCGGTGACAACTGAGCAGCACTATTTCACAACAGTGCATCCGACCTGCAAATTCAGTCTCTCTCTCCTTCTCCGATGCCTGTCCAGATAATAGCTTATAGGGTTATGGTGCTGCCTAAACAGCACTCGGCGACGGAAATCTAACAAAACTTTTAAGTGACATCAACCTGTAAATCCAGACAGGTTAGTACTCCAAGTTATATTTTCCAGTAGCAATCTCACTTTCAGCCTAGTGACAGTGATTTCCCATACCTTAAAAAAAAAAAGCAACTAAACCAAAAAGTCCAATAGTGGATTACCCAAACAGTGATTGCCTAAAATGTCTCAAAATGGCAGAGACACACATTCCTATTTCTTCTTATACTAGGCCAAATGTTCCAGGATCCACATAAAGCTAATTCTGCCTCTTTCCCTGCACCATATCAAACCGCACTTTCCAGATCTAATACTCTGAACCTCATCTTCCACAGATCTTAACACATCTAGAACAAAGAGGCTCTCATGCAAGCTATTCCAAAGCAATTTGCTAGAAAACGATAAAGCCCTATAATGCACTACTCCTCCTGCGGAAGCCTTTCACCTTGTGTTACCTCATGTTGATTCCTCTTGCTGATGTGCTGTTTATATAGCTACTGATGTCACTGTAGAAACAGATCCTCATAAATCCTTTTAATTCCTGCAGATCCTTTTAAATGTTTCTACGTAGACAGAGCAAACAATATTGTCCTCATCTCCAGGTGACATATCATCAAATCATCTGGTTTCCTGAGGCTCCAAATCAACTTAGACTTTCATCCAACAAAGTTTTTCCAGTCCAGCATTCAAGGTGTCATCATGATGACATTACAGCAGTCTGCTCCGTAGCAACAATATCCTCAGTATTAAGTTCTGTGGCTTTAATATAGTAATACCCCTTGCCGACGTGTTGAACAGACTGAGGGTGAAAGGGGATGGGGACGATACAGCTTCCTCCAGCAAGAAAGGTATGCAAGAGTTCAGAGAACAAAAAGGAACAGGGCAATAAAAGTATCCACATAATCAGCTATTATTTTGATGCAGATATTTCTGCTATGTACTTTTTCTGGAATCTTAACCCATTCACTTCATAAGAGCAATTTAATGGGACATTGAAAAGAAAATCTCCACGTATCAAGGACAAGCTGCAAATACACAAGAAAAATACCTCCGTATGTCAGGTTCTTGTAAGACTTCAAGCATGTTGTTGTCCTCCAGAGCAGGGAAGGAAAAAAGTTCTCTGGAACGGTATCATCACTACCTTTTTCATCCTTCATTACGTTGGCCAGAAATTTAAAGTTACTGACAGCGCTATTTGTTTTCCATCACATAGCTCCCTCTTCCAGCTAGGCAAGTCATTCTCTTAACCAAGTATCAAAAGCAGGGCCTATACAAAAGCCGCTACATTACTCAACAGTGTTTGGAGTAGCATGGCACTTGGAAAAAGCCTGGACAGCCGTTCCGAAAGCACCTTAGCCACGGAAGTCCAGTACAATACGTTGACAGCCGTTCGACTGACAGCACTTCAGTACATTCTTCTATACAGAAAATCGTACACGGAGACCAACTGTCTAACCCAAACAACAGATGTAGTTATAAAGTCTGGTTTGCACAGCAGAGTATCAAAGTATTCAAATTCGCTTACAGTCTGACAATCAGAGAAGTGGAACTGCAAAAAACATACTACAAAACCAGACCACCAGTTTTAGACTACACCCAATTAGGAGCCATGTGTTAACCATATTGCACGTGCATATAAACTGTATGGGAAATCAACCCTTTCAAACCGTGCTGTATTTTGGCAAAAGTCAGTAGGATAGAAGGGAATCAATCTGCACTAGAAATGGAAGTAAATTCAGCATTAATCTGACTGAATCTAAGAGGAGAAAAAAAAACATCTCAGTCTTGATGTAACTATCTTAGACTATCATCACCTTATGCTAAGGAAGCCTATAAGCAAATGTACAATAAAAATTAATTTGTTACCATGACAGTCATTTTGATAAAAGGTAAGAACTCGGGGGGGGGGGGGGGGGGGGGGGGGTGGAACACACACACACATCACCACCACCACCACAACAACCACCAGCCACAGATTAGACCTGGAAGGAAATGGGAGGGAGGTTGTGGAAACTGAGAGGACAGATGGGGAAGTGGGCCAACAAGCTTTTAGGATAGGCCTGTGTGATTTCCAAAGTCGAGAAGATTAATTGCATAGTGTTCTCTAAGCTCTACTCAATACATTTTAATACATGGTTTAAAGCTATGCATGCATTCATTATATCTATGCAAATTAATAAGAACAGTATTTATATAGTAACAATGCAGTGTAACCTTTCATTTGAAAAAATTCCAATGATCTTGATTATCTATTTAGTTACAGTTTATTTGCTATTACTCAAATATAGCTGCTGAGCTCAGCACAGAAAAAAGTAATATTAAGTGTTGGATTAAGTACATACAGCAATGGGGTAGACATAGAATAAGATTTTAACCAAGGACTTCATAGTAAGAAAATGCAGACCTTTAACATTCAATCCATATCAGATAAGAGTATTTAAGGGAAAGAATCAAACGAATGGAAAGGATTTCCTTTCCTTAAAGCCTAAAAGACGTAAGCTGAAAACAGCTATCCGTTCTGCACACACCTTTAATTTTCATCTTTCTAATCCTTGCTGTGCAAGTCTCATTAATTTAAACTCTCTTAATCCCTCTTAAATTTTATGTAAATTGTACCCTTCACTACAAATGCATCTCCCTATATGTAACCTAGCCATAAGACAGAAGTTAATATTTTCTTCTATAATAGATGCTAGAATTGCTTTAGAATACCTTACGCACTTGAACGTGTATTCAAGCTCTCACTCCTGTTAAGAAATTATGTTTAAAATAAAATTTAAAAATCATTATAGTCAATTAAGGTTTCAGCTAGGCTCATGTCCCTCCAACAATGAGCTAGCCAGTAACGCGTGTTCTCGTTGCTCTCCCTAGTTTTCAAGAGACAGATGCAAGTTTACAAAAAGCACAAAGAGCAAACTGAACAGTATCTGAAGTATCACGGCTAGGGTACATCTCTTATGCTAATTTCTACTAATAAAAAGTAAACTTTAATAAGCACATTTTAAAATTACAAAATAAGTATAAAATATCTCAGTTACCACGAGTTCTATGGCTTTCCTTGTTCTTTCACTAGATAACCTCCTCCAGATCAGATACAACCACTTCCCCCCGTCCCCTTTTCTTCAAACAGTGCAGAAAGATGGGCAAAGAGAAAATGAAGCAAGCTGCCCGTGGCCAGCACTAGTCTTAGTCGAGACCGGGCAGACGAGCTTTCAAATCCTCTACCAGACCATGCAACCCCTTCCAACCCCTGCCAAACACTACTCATATAAGGAAGAATTGCTCCCCAAGCAGCCAGCTCCCTTACCATTGGTTCTGCAACCACCGTCACCAAAATGCGTTTGACGAAGTACTCTGCCTGTTGGAGAAGATTGTTCTCCCACACTATCAACCATGGGTGCTCCCTGAAGTCCCATAAGGTGCGAGTGGTACTCGGCCAGCATTTACAGAGCATTTGCTGCGTCCAGGTTCTGACACATCTCCCTGCCTGTGCTGTGACTGAGGCTCTACCTTGCATTTCAGGCCATAAATAGAATCTTCCCCAGCGTGTAATTGCTGGCAAGTGAGTAGGTACAAGCCATAACCGAAGCTCTTACCAGTCTGTACATAAAGAAGATTTCTCTTCTGAATGGATACTCTCGTGAAAAATACAGCATAAACAATCTAAGCTCTCCCCACACCACCAGCATTTACAGGCTCTCTCCGTTCCTTTGTCAATTATCTGGCAAAGGTGCAAACTCTGTATAACCACAGTACCGATTCCTGCTGTTCTGCAAATATCCCTCTCCAAGTACTGCTACAGGAGAGGTACCCCAGGCACTGCACCTACTGACTAAAGAGTGCTAATACTTCTCCATCCTACTACAGGATAAAAATGAAGATCACAAACTGATTTGCCATCTTAATTTTAAGCAAAGTCTTTTAGCAATAAAGCCAGTGTATCGCATTGTACTACTGGGCCCGCATAACAGCTGTTCTTCACAGATTCTAAATTATTTTTCATCTTCTGACACTGAAAATAAGATTGCCACCAAAGCTGACGCTTTTGCAGGCTGCCTCTTGCTACTGCTCAAGCAACAAATATTACTCAGCTACAAGCCCTGACCAAGAGAAAAACATCTCTTTTGAATGATTTCAAATGATATTTCAAGCATTTCAATAGAAAAGCTATTCTGACAAGCGTTGGTAGATCTAAGTGCAAACAGACTCTACAACTTCCACATGGAAAAACAAGTATGGAATGCAACACCTCCGAAACCAGCAGAATTTCAGCCCATCTGTATCTGCAGCTGATACACATACAACTAGCACTTTAGAGCTTTTAGAGCAACTACAGCTGGATAGAGCATTTAAAACATTTACATCCGTACTCACACAATGAGATTTTAGTAGTTAAGATATACAGCACCTCATGGAAAAATCGGACAAGATTTTACCTCATTAGTTTCCATGGTTTTTAGTTTGACTATCTCTCTCTTGCTCCAGCACTGTTACTACAGCATACTGATCGTTTTACAGAAAAGTAATATAAAACTACCACAGCCCTTAAGCCAGTGCTTTGAACAGTAAAGCCAAACATAACTATTCCTTGTGGTGGAACAAACAACTGCAATCAACACTTTTAAAATGCTGTGTAGATGAACACAGAAGTTCTTACTCAAAAATGAGGAATACAGCTAGCCGAATAATCTAATTTTCAAGTACAATTTCATTTTGAGGAGAAAGTTAGCTGGCAGCAGCCACAGGTTAGATCTTGAAACCTTCCATGAGACCTTAAAAACCTTGTGTGAACTTGGCAGTAATTAAGAGGCACGTCCAAGACATCCAGAGCACACTGCAGGCTTCTGCTTCCGGCCCCAAAACATCCCAGATACTTGCTGATACTGACACCGCCCGTTTTGACCACAGCTAAGCTGCTGTGCGTAGGCATTAGCTAGCTATTAACGAGGGGGCTGAAATCAATGGCATAATAGGTATGAGATCTTAAGTCACCCGATTTATATTTCACAAACAGAAGACAGGAGAGGAGCTCTACAAAGAAATCATAGATTCGCAGAAAAACCTGTTAGAAAGAAATCTCTATATGCCACCGAGTCCAATCTCTAGCTCAGATCAGGTCTCGTTTCAAAGTTGGAGTAAAGTGCTCAGTGCTTTATCCAATTTAGTTTTGAAATTCCCAGGGACAGAGATTCCATACGATACACAGATAATTAATGCAGCAGAAAGAAAAAAGGGTGGCTCTTTTTCAAAGAGGAACTAAGTTCATTCCAACAAATTAGATATTACAAGATATAGTCAAACGCTTTTGCATGCATATCCATATTTGTCTCCAGTGGAAATGTGGCAACCTGCCCCTAGGACAATCATGATTTAAATTAACAGATAGCACATTGTGCTGCCTGCTGCAGCCAACTAACTGGTAGCTCTGGTGCACAATTACTTTCAAAGGAAACATAAGAATTTCTTACCTCCAGGCCTGTATACAACATCATCCTCTGTGATAAAGGACGTTATTTCACCGTTGTCTGTTCTCTCATATCGGGACTTCTTCTTGGGTGGTTTCTTCTTGCTTTTCTTGGTGGACTCCTCTGTGGTGGCACTGTTGTTGTCATTGTCCTCATCTTCACTATGGTCACTTTCCGCATAATTCTTGGCGCCTCCTTCCAACGTACAGCTCCGTCGAGGTCGCGAGTTCTCACTCTCCCTCACCTTGTCTCTCTTGTCTCGCTCCTTATCCCGGTCTCTATCCCTGTCCTTTTCTTTGTCTTTGTCTTTTTCTTTGTCCGCTGTCATGATTCGCCACGTGCCTTCTTCTGTCCTCTCACGGCTGGGCCTCCGTGAAAGGTAGACAGTGAGCCTGGGCTTCAGTCTTCTGAATTTCTCACTCAAATCCAGGAAAAATTCAACCACTCCAACAACCCCAGCGTTTTAAAAAGGTTCTTGAAGGGGTGGGGGGGAAGAAAGAGGGGAAAAGCCCATGTTAATATTCAAAATTCTTTCAATTTCTGAAAACAAAAATTAAAACCAAAGAAAACCCCACATCCTAAAGCAATTCAGTATGGAAAACACAAGACAGTAAAATACAAGGCGGTCTGTTGAAGCATTCATAGAAATGATAACTTATGAAGTGTCTATAAAACGTTTGAACCTATCTCCATCCTCAAAAAGATCTCAACTCCTTAAAAAAATTTTGTTCACTACAGAAATATAACAACTTCTTGGATGGGAAGTGCTCACTGAGAACACATATCATTTTATACCTGAAGCTGAATAGGAAGCATGCAAGTGAAAAAAAACCACATTCAGGAAGGGACAAGTCCAAGAAAGGAAGAGTCTACAACTTTTTTCTCTCGAAGCAAATGAAAAACTTTAGCAAATGGCTGTGGTGTTTTACATCTCAACGCCACTAGCAACGGATGCCCTACAAAGCCGGTACAGAGTAAAGAATGCCATCTGGACCTCCAGGGCAATCTGTTAGGAAGTCTTCCCCCTACCCTGCTTTTCCAAAAATAGAACTAACCTGTAATCCACAGATTACAGGAATGCATTAATTGAAACCAAACCAAACCACAGCAGTTACAAGTGCACTAACAAAATCTGCTTTTCTACATATCAAAAATACAACCTCTCATGCTTGCTTTACCAATAACAGAACACATGGAGGTGGATTTTTGTAACTCATCACCTTCACACATTCAGTTTCCTGCTGGGGAATACGAAGAGAAGAGATAATCCTATGTTTTTACTTCCCTGATCATTTAACCAATACTGTTAATATGAACTGCATCTTTTCTTCCTTCAATGCAAGTTTAGGTTTAAAAAATTGGGCTTGCTGGTACAAGACTATTTGCAAGCTTGGACCTACGGGCCAGGATCCTCAAACCACAACCAAGCGCACAGAACAGTTGCCTACTGTCGTGGCTGAACCCCGTGGGCAGCTAAGCACCGCGCAGCCGCTCACTAACTCCCCGCCAGTTCCCTGCAACTGGGGTCTGGATTAATTCCCCATGAGACACTATTACAGTACCTCAGTCAAATGAAAGGTAATGAATACCAGCCCTATGCAGTTCTATCCTTTATTCTTTTGACTCAAAATCGAGTTTCCTGAAAATGTCCTTTCTATTGGTCAAATCAAAATGATCTGGACTGACAGGTTGCACGATACATCTTTGAGTGACAGCCAGCAGCACATCCATTAGCATTTTTGGTACCTTCTCTGGAAAGGCTCTAGGGAATTTGCACCGATTGAAGTATTTACAAGTGCCTTTTAATATCGCTCAACAGCAGCAGTCTGAACAGTTACAGCTACTACCAAACAAGAATCATAACATACCATTTTTTCCTGTAAATATTCGTGAAGGAAGGATATTTCAAGAAGGGTGCATCCAACATAGAAAGGTAAGTTACCTTTTTTCCCTAGTTCACCAATTCAGGATAAAGCTGAGTTTACCCACATCTAATTTGTAAGTTTTCAGGAAGCTATTATTTGGTGCAACTTGAAATTAGTCCACTGTGTAGAATGCTATAGCATGAAAGTCAGGGACCTAAGAAGATTGAATGTTCATGCATTAAGCACCTGAAACCACATTAGAGCAAGAAAAAGGCTATTTTGATTTTTAAGAAGTCAGCTGAGAAGTCAGTGATCCTGTGTATTTGAAATTTCTTCACTCTTACATGAAACTCAGACCACAATATTCTTGTCCCTGTTGACTACTACTTCCAGCAATGGAAATAGCCAAAGAGAGACAAATTGCTTTTGCTGATACAATTCAAGCTGTGGCTTGAATCTCTCGGGCATTTCCTGAATGAACCGATCATCCAGGTAGGAAATTATTCTATTTTCTTCCCTCCTTATAGCAGCTGCCATCATTCTGATAACACACAAAGGGAATCCAACAGAACTCCAGTAGAGAAGACTACAATGAATCTGTCAATTGCCAGAGAAGCTGCAGATAATAGAGATAGTAATGGTCTACAGGGACTCAGTAAGAAATGCCTTAAATTTCTAGAGACTAGGAAATTCCCCAGTAGCAAGCTTGAGTTGTTGTTTTTTTTTTTTTTTCCCTACTGGTGTTGATACAAAATTGACTTTAGAGAGTAAATAATCTATTCATTTTGAATGAAGACTAATTATTTTCCCAGGACAATCTAAGTTACAGGTAGTGGCATCTTAACCTATGCACAAGAGATCTTCATGTGTCCTTTAGAGATCACAAACTAAACGATATAAGATACACCTAAAAACTTTATTCAATTACCTCCAAGGATGGATAAAATCCAGCCACTTCTGATTATCCTTATATACTAGCCCCAGTTCTCAAAGACTCAATTTTTGAGTTAGGTACAAAAACACAAGAAACTGAAACCTAAACAAAAAGGCTGTTCTTTTCAGAGCTTTTTCCATTACTTCTTGTCTTACTTATCATATATCACTACCCTCTCCTGTTTATTAAAACTTGAATGTTGTTTACAAGTTAATTTCGGCAAACTTAAAGGAAAAAAAGCCAAGGAGCAAGTCCTTTTGTCTTGTTTTCAGTGAAGTCCAGAATGTTTCAGCAGCATCTAAGAAGCACTTGCACAGTCCAATACCATTAGGAGACAACGCAATACGGAACTCTGCTCATGTGCAGATATACATCTTAAATTTACCAGTTAGGTTTATCACCAGCATAGGTACCACTGGTTCTTATGCTCTTAGGTTATACAAGGTCCGAGTTGCACAAAATCATGATGGAAAACACTTTCTGTTCATTTCATTTTCCAGCTGCACTAACAAAGCTTAGCATATGCACAGGTAGCGACTAAATGCAATGAAGCTATAACCAAATGAATTTTTATGTTCCACCATCGCTTCTTTGACAACAGCCTTCTTAGGGCTTACAAACGCAAACAGGAAACAACTACAAATGCTTTCAGGAAACAACTCTTAAAAACAGTCCCATCTATACGCAACCTATGTATTTTCTTCAGCTCTCTCCCCTGAGCATAAAGCACTATTTTTTATGATAGAATTACCACAACTTTTATCAAGAGACTTGTTAAGCCAAGTGTCCGTAAAGAAGCTGCATCAGTTTTACTTTCCTCTCTCAAGGGTGGAAGCCTGTCTTCCAAGCGGAAGATCTCAGTATTACCATCTTTTCAACACTATAAAAGATCACACCCCTCTTCTGGCACAGCCAACTGCAGCGCAAGCACCTTCCTTTGACTGCAAAGCGCAGAATGTCCTTTTTTTTTTCCTTTTTTTAAAATAATTTCTAAGTTAAAAAAAAATAATAATCCATCCGTCACCACAATAGTTCATTATTGGGGATGGGTGGCAAACAACAGAAAAAGCAGGCTTGAAACCTGGCCAGCTACAGAGCTTTTTCCTTGAAGCCTCAAGATGAAAAGCTAAGAAGGTGCCAACCACTTCACGTCTCTAAACATAAAGGAAAAAGGAATTTAAAGTTCCTGTCTGAAGGAAAAAGAAACCAAAATCGATTCATAACTGACAGATAATTCATCCATATTAATTTTATCTGCATCCTGAAACATTCTGAGCTCCTCCTTGTGTTCTCCAAGTCTCAAGGAACCAGAGTTGTGCAAATAATTCTGAAAGAGTAGCCACAATTTCAGTGCAAGCTGCTCCTTGCCAAACTTTACTTTGAAAGTAAATTTCAGGTGAACCATTTTACACTAGTGGAGTCTGTTCAAGGGTCAACACCACATCAAAACACAGTGACCTCCATAGGGCTGGCGGGTAAATCACTTTACAAGAGTAACATACCAAATGCACTTCCCCTTACCCTATTTTTCTATTCTCATCAACACTTTTTATGGGCATTGGCAAAAACAACTTGCCAGCAGAGAGAAAATCCCCCTCCACAACCTGCCATGGAGCGCAAGAAGAGAAGCCTCCGAACGTCAAGGGCCAGAGGCTGCCGAGGAAGCACCGATGAATTCCAGTTCTCGCCATTAACGAACAAGAACAAACACTGCAGGACTTCACAGAACTCTCCCCATAACTGCAGATTTAAGTCCTTGTTGCTTCTCTCAGATTAAATTCAAAGTACTTCAGTGTTTTTATTACAAGTCCAATTATTATGGGGGGCTTTTTTTTTTTGCACAACAAAGTTCTGCATAGAGAAGTAACTTTGAATAAATAAACACTGTGAACACTATGTTCATAATGATTTCGTTTATTGTAGGGCTGTGCAAGAATTTGCGTATACCACAGTTTGCTCAGTTAGTCTGTTCCTCTATGAAATTTCCAGCTACAAATACAGCAAAATTGCCACCTCTTCCTAGCTCCTCTTTCAGGAGGAGCCATACAAAAGTAATTTTCATAGCCAATGTATTTATGAGCAGTACAGGAAGCCTCTTCATCTAATCAGAGTCTCTATCTAGTCCGACTAGCATTAAAAGGCAAGTGATGAAATCTCATCGCAAGTACTATTCAACTTTCTTACACAAACATATCACATTTCCAACACTATTTTACTAAAAAAAAAAAAATATTCAGTTTCAAAAATATTGCAGGATTAAACCAACATCATCATGAAACAATGACTACTTTTGTAGCTCCAAGAATAAAGAAGTCACAGGACCTTAAGAGCAGTTGCATCATGACTAGGAAAAAAAAAAAGGGGGAGGAAAGATACTGTTACACAACCTCAACTGTGTAGCAGTAATACAGGACTACCAGAAGATCAAAGAAAAATTGTTTTATCAGCAACCACCTAATTAACATCAAGCCATTATTACCACAGAGAAGTATTTGATAAATAATCTTTATTATTTAAGCAATGACCCAAACATGTTTTAAAGATTCCAAGATATATTTTGCCTCTAGAGTGAAATACAACATTTCCCCTTGCCACCTCCCCACTTCTTATTTACTAACACCAGAAACCAAAAGCAAATAACGATTTAGAAATAGAAGCATACACCCAATGTTTGCAAGGATCTCTTCAACCGTAAGAGCAGAAAGTATCTTACAACTGAAATACCACATCATCTAAACTTAAGCATTTGCATTTAATGTCACACGTTCTTACTTCACCCACCAACCACACTGGAACAGGAGTTCCCCAACTCCATATTCAAAAGCTATAACGTTGCCTAATCACTCTTGACCAAAATGTAAGTACTGTGAAAACATATCTGCTGACTCAACATAATTCATCAGTTACAGATGTTGTAGTGGGTTAAGCACTTTTATCATTCTATATGTAATTACACATGAATATGGAACCCATCAAACTAAGACCATCACAAAAATTACAAAAGTATTGCAAGCCTTCTTTTCTGTTCTCTAAAGTAAACAGGGATAATACATCATGTATATTGCCAAATACAGTAATCACACAGATGTTTAAATCTGGATTAGGACAGTAGAAGCAAATACACTGAAAATCTTAAGTGGTTTTTGGCAAGCTCTGCAGCTTGGGTTTCCAGTAATTTTACTCACTGGCAGCTCCTCATTCTCATTATACCAAACCACCACCCAAGCAGCTGCTTCTGTCATCATACTACAGAAAAGAAATTCAGGTTACAGCACCACAGGTTGAAGAGTATTAAACTGCCTTTGATACTGGTTTACTGCTTTTTCCACAGGGAATTTTTTAGAGATTAATCTCGGAAAAAAGTCATTTAAGCTAAAAGGGGAAGACTCACTTTACAATGGCCGAGACTGGTATACAAAGGAGTGGAAGAATAGCCCCCGACCATGCTTCGTTCAATGCAAGTTGAAAAACCCGAGGAAAAATGTTAGCTTCACCACAATCACACTCTAAGATTTTTTTTATTGTGATTTTTTTTTAACTAGAGCCTCAGGATATGTCCATTTATCCAAGTAAGTTTATTACATCCAGTATGGGATAACTTGAATGTCTGATGGCATGCTGGGTGGAGATAAATAAAGGCCCTTGTTATCTTAAACTGTTTAGAAGTCAAACATAAGCCAAAAATGTGTTTGCAGAGCTACTTGCTGAAGTCTTCTGTTCTCTGCTTTCTAGCAGAAAATGCAGACACTTACAACTTCAAATCCTATTCAAATGTTCTCACTCCTGTTAAAATGTTCAGGTCTCCAGAGATGAAGAAACAGAGGAAACCAGGACTCTGGTAGGAGACAGGAACCTTAATTTAGGAGTCTGGGCCAGACATGATGAAGGCGAGTTGGCAATAAGCGTCCCAAGTAAAGAGAAGTCTGAAAGCAGGTGCTTCACCAAGTCAGAACATTGCCCCTACAGCATTCTGCTACTTACTACGATATCCCAAGAACATTAAGTGCTCGCAAACAGTATTTTTATACGGAAAAGGTGTTTAACATTGCACAACAGTTTCTCAGAACAGTTAAAACCGTAACAACTTCAGACAAGTCTCAAGGATAACTCCTCTGCCCTCAGAAGTTCAAGAGGAACACTTCAGTGCAAACGCAGCTGGAAAGAAAAGCACCGCAGTTACAGTCCCTGCATTCCCGAAATGGTCTTTGGTGTCTTTCACCTATTTGACAGGCAACTTGTGAGCAGCATCCCCCCAGAAAGTGACACACAAAGGTCCCAGCCACCTTCCAGGACACAGGATACACACGCCTCTTATGACTAGGCCTTCTCCAGTCAAACCCAGGAGTAGCCAGGCGTTAGCTTTGACTCTCTCACTAAACCCTTCTCAGTTCCAGCCCCAAAGACAGAAAGAATGAAAGATGTCATCGTGACTATGATTATGATCTGCCCATGCATTTTCAAATGCAATCTAAAAGAAGTTAATGCCAAAGTATCTTGTGAGAAATCAAGCAGACATGATTTAACCTTTAAACTTCATTTAAAAAAAAAAAAAAACTGAAGTGCAGAACTTCATAATCATTATTTTCAACAGATCATTACCCCCCATTCACCTGGTTAAGGTTTCTTCCCAGCATTTTACATCTAGTTCAAATTAAAGTTTCATCATGTGTTCAGACACAAAAAACCTTCACATCCTCCCATCTAAGTCAGGAAAGCAGGATACTACCGCTCCCACCAGAAATGAGTTATAGCCAGACCTGGGCACTGCGAGTTCCTAACGTGGCCAAACTGCCATTACCCACTCCACACAGCTCTGCAGTTATTTGATCTGTACACCTGGAAATCATTATCAGAGCAAAAGGCATACATACCACCTCTTTGCACATTAAGTACTTAAACCTCTTAACTAGTATTAAAGAGTCAGGTTTTAAAGATAATGGGAAAGCAAGCCCAACAGAAATGCCGTGAGACTGAAACAGGAAGGCATCTAAGTATGCAGGGTAACTAAAAGTACGGAGAAGACTCCTTTTTCTTATGTAAGCCAGACAGATAAATCTTTTAACAAGATTTGTTTGGTCATGTGTTACCAGTCTTAATAAACACAACAGCACCATTCTTCTGTAAGCTTTTAGTCTCGTATTACAAGATAAAAAGGCACTGTTTTCAGCAAATGCCAGATTAAAGGAAGTATGTGCTGCAACTGCGAGAGTTCCTTCCACAGAGTTTTTCTAATTCCGATGTCAAGGAAGAATTTTAACTTTGTTTTAGTGCAAGGGATTAAATTTAAAAAAAAAAAAAAGAAAAAGAAAACAGCCCATAAAGATTCTCCCATATACTCATAAGGTTTGAAGAACTGCGTTAAGAAAGCCTTCAAGATAATTTGTGATAAGTAACCCTAATAAGACAACATTAGGAAAAGGAAATCTCAGCTGTAACAGACAGAACGAAGTGCTAAACTGCAAGTATCAAAAAGCAGCACTAGTACCGTGGTTCAAATACTCACATGCCTGCTTCAAACACACAAAAGAGTAGCTTCTATCCAGCTTCCACTTCAAAAGATCCCACCTCCTATGATAAAGCTCATTAACTGCATGAGCTCGACCTCCCTGGGGAGGCACACAGAAGTTTAACCTTTAAGTTTCAGAAAAGACTAAGAACATCTGTTACCAACTTTCTCCCACATTCTTTCCCTATCTGCCATTTGCTGTTGAAAATGCGAGTTGCAGACATGCAGAGTGACAAAGTATTTCAAGAGCTCATGCAGGATATCCCTCAGAATATTCTCCACCCCCACAATCCATTCATCATCTCAAACTGGAGAGCCGGAGCTACTAGCCTCATGGCAACACGCATCCACAAGCTGCAAACTGAAGTCAAATTCCATCAGAAGTCAGCATAGGAAGAAAAGAAAATGCAGCAAGAGCTTTATACCATTACACTTGGACAGTATTTCACACAGTTCGGAGTGAGATTTTACTGAAGATACTTGCCCCAACTTTCATAATCCAGATCCTGCCGAGTTTACCCACAGTATTTTCCAGTCAACTGCCACATACAGAGCCTAAACACAGACCTCTCCCTGCCGCTAATAGGGAAAGGAAAACGAACCCAGCTCCCGAAGGCAGCAGCAGAGAACTATCCTATCTGGCAGCATACATGGAATTGCAAGCCTGTCAATACCAGAAATTCATAGATAGTACTGGGCCTTCTGTTCCTTTAGACTTTGTATTTCAACAGAACCCAAGACTTGTGTCACATCCAACTAGACTATTCTACAACAGTGGATAGCTGCCAAAAAAAACTGAGCTTCGTGCAGTCTTTACTACTGTTGCATTACCTGTTGTGCTGTGTTCACTGTAATACTGGTTTAGTATTGCTACTCCTGCACCTGAAAAACTAGAGTGAAAGCTTGGCAGGGATGGAGTTGAGAAAAGGTTACTTCAATTAAAATGCTCTGACATGCTGCACAGTGACTTTTGTTTGGTTCTTGTTTGGCTTTTTTGGGATGCTGAAGGGAGTCAGTTCATAGTTTGAGAAAACAATCTGGAAGTGGTTTCAAAAGTTAAGGAAGACCTGGTTATGAATGTGAATGCAGCCATGACAATTCAAGTCACATTCTAACGCCAAATAAGAAAAGAAAATACAACCAACTTACATAGCCTTGAACTAGAACTCTCCCTGACTGATGTTAGTCAAAGAAAAAGAAAATATCGATAGCTAACATCTGTCTAACAACCCCACGCAGCAGTACCTGTCGCAGAATCTTAAGATGTCTTAAAAGCATTTGAGAGTTTGTAAAGCTTTGAGATCTCTGAATGAAGCAAGGTAAATATGATGAGCCTTTTATTACTTTAGGATTCATTCACTAAGTTTTCTGCAAGCTTTAGAGGATAAATGGCTTCCGAAGTTCTCACATATATACATATACACACAAAATTTTTTCATACAACATTAATGCACTGGTCAGTAAAAAAAAAGTTACTTTTCTTCCTCTATTCTCGTGGACCTCATGACTCCTCTGAGGACTGTGCCAGCCTAGTTAGTGCCTCACCAGCTTCACAGCTGAGTGGGTGCTGAAGGGGTCTGCTCCCTATTCTTGAATGCTCATGGGACTAGCCTTCTTGGAAGCACATCTGCTGATAGCCTTTTAAAAAGCTCTTGCAGGTGTCTCTCCAGTGAATGATATGCCTCTTATCAGTTGTCCTCCTTATCTCCTTCGCTGGCATTTTGAGTTTATAACACAAATATAGGACTAGAACACTTTGGCCAGTAATGGTCATTATGTGTTACATATTTACAGTCCATAGCTCTTGTAAGCCCTCTAAGTGCATGCAATTAAAAGCATATTTGTTCACTTTGAACTGCTCTCTGCTAATCATCCCCAAATGGTTCAAGAAGCTAGTGTGTAGAGAAAGAAACAAACAGGCACTGACTTCATCAGCATCTCTCAGAGCTGAGAAGTAATCATCACTTGAATAAAGGCAGACAGTTCAAGGTGTTTCTCATGACAGAGGACGACCTTTCCACCGCCCCCCACCCCATTTACCCAACTTGACCTGAGAAAAGAAAAACAAGAGATCTCCTATTTCTGAGCCATGCCTTACACCAACTATGCTCACAGCTGTCAGTTTTTAAATCACAGCCTGTATAATGCTGCATATCAGCGCTCTCCCACTGCACATTCCACCTTCACACTGATACGCCCTGACTTGGGATATTATGGCATCATTCTGAAATCCAGGTCGAGGGTCTGTTTGACAGACGAGCTATGCAGGATGACAGCTTAGATAAGACCATAAGTCCCTCTCTTCAACACAATGTTGATGCTACAAAACTTAAAGGAACAGGGGAAAAAAAAAAAAAGAGAGTGAAGGAGATTCCTCCCAGAAGCAAAGCAGGATTTCACAAGGCACAAAAATTACTTCTGCATTTATCAACACAAAATTACAGGCTATTCTGCATGTCTTCAGAGTTACATTTTCAGAGGAGGAACACGTTTTGTTTCATTTGACTCAAGAATGTTTCAAGTATCTTTAAATCTTTCCTCACAAAGCAGCCAGGTTTACCTGGCAATTGTGAGGATTTTTAAAGATTGGAGTGGTAAGGGTCTAAGAGAGCACAGTGACATTTCACTTTGTGGTATTCTGATTGGCATAGGACAGGTAGAACAACTATCTGCAAAAGGTCTTAAATTCAGTAAGTATTAAGAACAAAATTTTACAAGACAGTCAGCTTTGACCACAGATTAGACTGAAAGACCAGGGATAATATTTGGGGTGAATGTATCAGCTCCCACCTCCTCTGAAAGTGGTCAGGCAATATCTACCATATTCACAAGAGTGATCTGAGAAAATCTTTCTGAGAACACCTGCTTTTAGCAGGTTTACACATAGGTTTCCATAAGAAGTAATGTAATTCCAAGTAAGTCACAATTTCTCCCCATATTAATTCAAGAGCAGTAACATAAAATCAGTCTTAGAAAGTGTCTGTACTCCCAGTAAGATTTCCCAATTTTAACCAGATAAATTAGCTAGGCTTTCCATTCTCCCTGTTACTGTTTGGTGACGAATCTGAACAACAGCAGGGACACTGGAGCTGTCTGCACACTCATTTTGATATGAGGCTGTTAGTTTGGTCACCACCTGAAGAGTTCAGCCCTCTTTACCATGCTGTGATACACAAAACCTGGAAGACAGCCCCTGCCAAACCCCACGCCCCTTCCACCTCTCACACATGCCAAGAAGCTGCAGGGCCAAGGGGCTAGGTGGCCACTTCAAAACCAGAGAGCAACCAAGATCCAGAACTATGACCACAGCACAAAAATTCAGATCCCAGCCCAATGCATTGATCCACTCTATTAAACCATGATGCTTAGAACTCCTCTAGTCATTTAAAAAGGTGCTTTAATGGCCTCTGGAGTCATAACATATGGGAACAAACAATGATCCACAGACAGTAAATACGAAGCCATGTATTTACTTCCTTTTCTCTAAAGTCATTCAGGCTAATGTAAATGATTACTTCAATATAGGTCTGAGTAATGTAAAGTAGTTGTCCCATAACACCATTAAAAAAATAGGACTTTTTAAAAAGTCCATGTAATGTAACATAGCTCCCTCACTTTAAAAGGCTGTTAGGGGAGAAAAGGCCCAAGGGACCTGTAAAGAGCTGCTATTGTAACAAGAACTATTATCTAGGGAATTTAATGTCATTTGGAGCCAAGAAAACATCTGCATTGTAAGGCTGCTTAACAACATTTAAAACAGGAAAAAAGAGTTAAACAAGAACTTGTTATGATATACAGCAGATTATTTTGAACAGATGATACTTTTATCAGCCACAATTACTTAGCTTTCCCCTTCCAGCAACCATATCAAGCCAGAACTGGATTTGTAGGATAACTATTCAGCCCACAAAACACAGATAAGAGACAAAAAATGAGATTAGGGTGGAGAACCTAAAACAAAGGCAGTGGCAACCATTCCACTATCACCACCACAGACCAGCCATGGGACCATCCATACACCAATACGTTATGCTTTCTCCTGATAAATCATAAAGTACTGTAAAAAAAATTAATTTGCTGACAGAGGTTCCAGAAAACGACAGACTTCCAGAAGCAAAAAGGGTGAACCTTGAAAGCATGTGTATGGATCTCTTGACAGGCAAGTCTGTGGCCAAAAAAAAAAAAAAAGAAAGAAATCTGTAGTATGTTTACTAAAATAGGTAAAATACAAACATTCCCAAATGCTGTAAATTCAGACCAGGAAAACACCAACAAAGAAATCAAAGCATAAAGAGAAATCCCTGGCGTATAACAGCAACCAAGCTAACAGTAACCTTAAAGGATACTTCCATGAAACAGAAACATATGTCCATTTTACAATAGCTCTAGTTTTAAGGAGTGCATTACTATCAAAGTCACCAGTACCTCACATACCTATGCCTTCCAGTGAAGTCACTTATTTTAAGACAGACATGAGCTTTGCATAATGCTGAAAACATTCATTTGTGTGTGTTTAGTAGAATGAGACCATTACTGCTTTGCAGGCAACTGCAAATGTAAATACATCTAGAACTCCACCCACTTACAACTAATTTAAATTTCCATTCTAAATTTTATTTTAGTACCTCCATCTCTGCAACATGTCTACAAATATTTACCAAAGTGTCCTTCCCTATATGTAGATGTATATAGCTATGCTCTTCTCCATTGGATGTTTCGCTTTTAAATGGCTGAACACCCAGCTGCCCTCTCGCAATCCCTTCATCTGCTAGAAAGCCTCCAAAATATCTTCATTTAAATCACCCAAACGAAAACGAGATCAGGTTATTTTTGAAAAACCCCTCTGAGCAGCAAAGGCAAAAGCTCTGGTCTTCAGCCACGTTAACGGTTTTATTTAACTCCACACAACTGCCTGTGTATTTGAACTACTCAAAATGGAAGAATAACTGCAGGGTGGGCTCCTATGCTGAGCTGGCTGACCAGACATCTCCACTGAAATGCGGCTATAATTAAAGCAATTTCTCTCTAAAGAAAGCAGCTTCCTGAGAGTTGCAGAGACCATCTACAAGACTAACTAAAGCTATGCCACCTAAGTGCTCCATAAAATTCCACAACAGTGGAAACAAAGAAATTCTGCTCTCTTTCAGTCCTAGGAGACAAAGGGGGAAAAAGTGGTACAATGTTACCAGAATGAGCAATAGATATTAACAGGACATATTTTTTGTTGTCCACTGTTTTAAAATATTTTTCACGTAAGCATCAAGACAGATGATATTTCTGTCTAGAGAAACTGTCTTTAATTTCAGACATTGGTCTAATTTTCTCTGAGGAGCAGCTTATTTTGGTTAATGACAGAGCAGACGTCAGAATTTTCTTTCCTACAAAGCCTCTCTTCCCAGTACAGAAGCACTGTTGTAATCATGAGATTAAGTGTGCTTATTCATGTGTGAAATGCAGGCTTGATCTGTCTCATATTATAGACTGTCTACGCAAATGGTCAGCATATTCTTCACAATTCCATAATACTTAACAACTGAAATGTATTAAAATTACAGCTCACTTCCTTTATTGCATTTACAGAAAACAGTAACAAATACTTACTATTTAAAGGAGTAAAACCTGACTAGTGGAAGTATGACCTTTGATCTTTACTCTTTAGCTACATGAGCAGGTTCTGCTATGAGACAGCAGGAATATTATTCAAAAAGCAAACATACACGATACTGTGTGCAAGAACGAATAAGCAGAAGCACAAAGTCGTGAGACGGAGGTGTCTTGTTTAAATATAAGTTTGCAGTAAACCTATGCAACAGCTAATTATCTTTCTATATCCTTGCTAAAGATTTCAAAACACATGTTAAAAGGTATTTGCAAAAAGGGTCTGTATTTCAAGAGATCATACGATCTCTTGTATGACCTTAAGTGATCAAAAACCAAAGCTGTCGATATTGGCATTTGACTTCCAACGTATTTTCATCCCAAAAATAGAGCTAGGTGTCTTTTAGACATCTATGAATATGTCCAACCTGCCCAAAGTCACGCTGAGACCCTGGGAGTCCTGCAATAGCCTGTCTCCAGACTATACTCATAGGACTCAGCAAGAAAGAAAGCATACACTCACCTCCTCCCCTCAACCTCATCTCTACCACTCTAAGGAAAAAAAAAAAAAATCTACACTGCTTATGCATACAGGTATATCACAACAAAATTTGTTACTATCCAAAGTCCCTGACTATCTTCCTGCCTCTTCAAATAGTAAGGACTTAAATCACCACTTAATATTAAGGCACAATTCCCTTGTTCCATGTGTAACATTGTGCAATTGTAATGCTTCATTTCATTTTAATCAGAAGGGGCCAGCTTATTCCCATACCATCACCAGCTAAGACAGAATGTGTAAGATAACAAATGGCAGTGAACAGGTAATTAGGAAATATTCCATCTCTTGATGTCATAAGTTTTTAAATACAAGAGAGAAATGACACAAATCCCACAGATTTGTTTTTGACAAATAGCAAGGAAAATTCTAAGATGTAGGTTAACGCATAGGATCATGAAGTAGAACAGATTAACAAAAACCACTGTCTATAGTCATTTTTAGATTATTCTTTGTAAGTTAGGAAAGCAATAACATTTGCTCCAGCACCAGCAAGTAACTTCTACTACAACTCTCCTAGTACAACTGAACCAGTGACAACCAAAGCACTGCGGACCTGAGAAAGCCACAGCAAGGAAACAATAGCAGTCCTGCTCAGTTCCTACAGCCACCACCACCTGCAACACTGGAAAGTTCTTTGCAAGTTCACGTAGGCAAACAGAGACTGTATTTAGACCACATTAAACAGCCCAGGGAACTCACCTACACACTCTTCTTGCCAGTTTCCATACTACACATGAATACCAGATTTCTCATTTGCATCCAGTATGACTTCTCACCGTACAAGTTTCCGTAAGTTTTTTTCCTTTAAGTCTGGTTCACTTTTCTGGAAATCAGTGAGCTTGCTTCTTAAAAATAAATAAATAAATAGATGTACATAGTATCAAAGATAACAGAAAAATTCACCTTCTTCATAGCCATGTTACTGCTCCTGGGCAGCAACCAGTTGAATTCCTCATTAGATTTGAAGCACTGGTTTTGAAAAAAGGCCCAGTTCACAGGACTCCCGCGTTAGGTGTTTCTATGCTATACATTATGTTTCAAACAGCAGTCTCTCTCTGCTCCAAGAACGATTGCATCAGTAATCTGCTGGCCCCTGCTAATGAACCCCTTTGAAAGGGACTTTGTAACTGGTCGAGTCTTTCATGAGAAGAGGAAGACGACATTAAGAAATGCTCCAAGTGATTAGTCTGCTTCTAATCTAAACCAGGAGGAAGTATTTTAACACTGCATGAAATAACTTCTGACTTTGGTCACGCTCCAGACGTTAATATAATTTCCACTTTCAGTACTCTCAGTAGATACTCTTAACTATTGTATGACTAAAGAGGTTGAATCTCATGTAACAGGATGAGGCAATATAGTTTTAATAATGTATTTAGGTCTGATCTTGTAAGTTGCTGAGAGCAATGTTGCAAAATCAGACCGTAAGCCATTACGTGTAGAGTAACCAATGCAAACGATTGTTAAGCCCCACATGAAATTCGGTAGCCTCATTCACATTACAATACCACCACATCTCATCATTCGCCACCAATAGTAATCGGGAGATGGCAGACGTACTACAACAAAAGCTTAATTTTTGTGGCCTTGTGCCTTGCCCTCCTTAAATCCAGGACTACTTATCCTTTGTGTACTGAATGACACATTCCTCACAAAAAGAGGCCTGAAACATTTAAAGAGAAGAATAAGCACATGAAAAAAAAAAAAAAAAACCAAAGGAAGATATCCTTAGCTTTCATAATTACGTGCTAATACCCCATGACATGCAAATTAAGACCACACAAGCCACGTATCACACTGAAAATACCTTCAAAACGGAGGTTATTTTTCCTAAATGAAGCAGTATGAAATTCCTAACACTATTTTCAAGGTAAAGTTTTAAGGTTAGACACCAGTAACAGCTCTGAAACAACGTTAAAAGATTACTAAAACTGTTTGCAGTCCATAGTGGACAAGACACTAGGCTAAGCAGAGCACCATCAACTGTTCACAGCAGTGTTTAATCAACCTGTGACCAAGGCATGTCTTTTTAAGACTTCCTTTATTCCTACAGTAATATAAACTAGGATTACCATATTTCCCTTGTTCTTTCAAATAAAAGCCTGAGGTGATCCTTTAGCAACCCAAGACAGCAAAACAAATCAACACTATTTATTATAAATATGATGCAATAAAGTTTGGCTTGTAAAAACATACCTTTGAAGATTCTTGTCTATGAAGTTTCCACCCTTTACCGCACATGAGCATTCAGCAACTAAACAAGTAGGAGTTTAGAAGGATGTCATGTCACAAAGTTTTTTCCTGAAACACTAACCTAATCAGGAGCTGACTTAAGAGCTACTTTCAAAATACTACAGAGGAAAATTCACCAAGTGCCATTTACCCAAGCAACTGGGACCTAATTAAATCTATCCAACACTTCAGGGATTAGCCTGTTTTCTCCTACAGTCCCGTAGCCTCTCCCATGAGATAACATATACAGCTATGGTGAGATTTATTATGTGCTGACTAGTTCTTAACATATGCTGAATTATCCTCTGGCCTGTGAATCAGAATGAACTCTGCTATAAGTGACACTTCAAAACAATTACGTAACGATTTTTTATTCAGAATATGAAATAAATTTTTATGTATAGCATTTTAGTATCAAATGGCATTGATAGGGCCAAGAAAGAACAAGATAAACTCCTACAGGAGGATATTTATCAAGCTCTCAGCCCAATAGCAAAGTGGAAAACTCCTCATGAGTTTTCAGTAGTGCTATGCGTATTCTTTCTTTGTCCATTACTTCCTAGAGAGGTATAACTTCACTCACACGCCTCACAGTTTAAAAATACTCCCACAAATTAATAGCCTTTTTGGAAAGGGAAAACAAAAAC
Source organism: Mycteria americana (assembly GCF_035582795.1). NCBI lineage: Eukaryota > Metazoa > Chordata > Aves > Ciconiiformes > Ciconiidae > Mycteria > Mycteria americana. The sequence continues at coordinate 6,887,289 of NC_134382.1, read as the reverse complement.
ACCACCACCCCCAAACAAAGCAAAAACCAGAGCAAGAGTTCTGAGAAAAAAAAAAAATCCCTATTTAATTCCAGACAAAAAAAACCAACCACAAAAAAAAACACCACACAACCACTGTTTTCCTCACATATTAAGACCTATGCTTCAAACAAAAATAAATTTAAGTCGTCACATTCACAATTTAGGCTGTAAGAGGCAGGAAAAGTTTCAAACATGTCCTAAAGATAATCACAGGGAAAGTTTCTATTATTCATCATCTGTCGACATACTTATCTACAGGACTAAATCACTTGTTTATCTGCTTAAGAAGGAGAGTTAATATATTTTAGAACTTCCATGAAAGCAAACTCAAAACAAACTTAAGGTACTGGTGCATTTCAAATGTTCAAACTGCATTTAAGTCAATTTTGAAGAAAATGACACCAGTGTTTATAAAGCACGTCTGGCCTGGTTGGAGTTTCCTTGAACTCCAAGACATCCAGAACAGCAATGCAAAAAACACACTGCAGAATCTCATGCTTAGTTTAATATTTTCAATGGGTTTTTCAGCTGCGTCAGCTGTCTTTAGGAACCTCAATAAAGACGTAGGAACACAGAAGAGGTAGCCTTATGCGTGGTGCACTCTTTAGCTTGCAGCAGAATAACTGAGGTATTCTTCTGAAGCAGCCTGGTAAGGACTTGATTTTTCCACTATGAAAAAGCCTATGATAGAAACCGAACATACCAGTTTAGCTTAAAGTCATGGCATTGTCCTACTGCCAGAGAGTCCGTTCACACTATTTTAATAAAGCTCATACAGGTTTGCATGCGCAGAGGTGCTGTCTTACCTACCTTATGCTAAGCTTCCGCTTCTGCCATGCCAGAGGGCTTTGCACTGAGATCCAGGCGAGATGCTCGTGCCACCACCACAGCACCAAGAGGAACGTGGCAGCCAGTAACCCCCACCCCAGCTCACGGAGCAGCTCAGGCTGGCCGCCTCTTGGAGCTCTCTTGCGAGACCCACATCAACTTCACACTACACATCACAGCATGGGTTTCAGAATAGAGAACGACCTCAGAATTTTATTCACCTGACATACAATGCTTATAGTTTATCTCCAACAACAATTCTCTATCATCAAATTGAGCTGAGAGATGTGTACTGAGCAAAGATTTTGCCATCAGAAATTTTGTAGTGCTCCTGAAATCCTAAACCATTGTTGAACTCCCACATGACTGTTACAGAACAAGACAGTTATATTTACCTTTGGCATCTCAGATACCACAGTATGTCCTCAGAAGAACAGCACTCAGCCAAAAGCACGGAGTCAATAAAACTTTATGCCAAAATATAACTTTATACAGCAGCATTTGTTAAAAAAAGTCAAACTCTCAAGTTCAGCTTTAGCTTCATTCTAATATATATTCATCTTTAGAATGAATATAGAATTCATCTTTATATGAATTCTTTATATGAATATATGAATTCATCTTTAGAATGAATTAGAATGAAATTCCTATTTAGAAAATATATACATCTTTAGCTTCATTCTAATATATATTACTGAATCCGTGCTTTAAAAATCCACAAGAACTGCTTTTACCAACTAAGAGCTTGCACATCTTTCTAGGGCAAACTTCAGACAATTAGTCCCTCAAACGCAGACTCCGAGTCTCAAGTACCAGCAGACAAAAGTGGCACGATACAGGAGGGTACCACAGGCACCTGGCCACCCTCATTATGGCCCTGCTGGAAGAAAAGCCAAGGTGGTGCCTGTAATCGGGGCACACCGCTGAATTCCAGTAAATCAGCAACTGCCTCACAAGCAGCTAAACCATCCTTCCAGTAGGGAGGGGACTTCCAAAGGAAGCACAGGTAAAACAATCCCAAGGTAAACTGTTCCTAGTTGCAATTTAGAAGTTGTAGCTATACTTATTTTTCACATTAACAATATTTTAGTCACAACTTGTATCACTCAGCCACAGATCTCACTTGTGCACAAAGTCAAGTTAGGCTAAAACTTTTTTTTTATTATTTTTTTCAGTATTAAAAAATTCACATTGATATTCCCCATGTGCTGGAGCATTTGATCATGTGCTACTTGAGTTAAAAGTAGAGCATCATGTCTGGTTTTTTCCAAACACCACCTTTCCTTATGTCAGGGCTACACAGAAATACCTTCCCAACAGATGAAGTTGCAACAACTACAGCCATTCATGAAAGAATTCTTTCAGTTTAGGCCAGAACATACTTCAAATTCCCTTAGCAACAGTGGCATGTACTATTGTAAAGAGAACAGAGCCAAGGTGAAATATTATCAAGAACTGAAAAACCTCACAGAAAACCTATACAAACAGATGGCATAATTTGTTTTTTTAAATGCTACTTAGCATTTACAGCTGGAAGTGGCAAATATCTAACATGCTTTGAATATGCAAATTATAAGATCAACACAAAAGAGGACAATGCAATTTCTTTTAAAGACAGGCAGTCATAATGTTGAAACAGACTGCAACCAATTTTCATACACTATTCATAATTACTTTATTACACTGTGAAAGGGTAATCAGTTTCCAAATGATCTAATAACCTTGGGCTGCTCTTAACTCTTTTATACCAGTCTTAAGTACAAGCACAGGCTAGGTCTCCAACCTTAAGCCAATTACAATAGTTTAATATTAAACACACGGGTTAGATGTGTTCTTCCTCACATACTCTCATACAAACCAGCATACAAGATTACCTAAGAGCAGTCAATTAATACGCAGGAACTGCTATATATATTAAAAAAAAAAATTCCATTCCCAGCCCTAAATCTCAGAGGGATAGCTTTATTATCAGGAAAGGAAAATCTGATTTTTGGCTCCTTTGTTAGATTTCAATAGGAAACGGAGCAAATAGAGTATGTTTTGACTGCTTGGAAGAGTAAATTCTACAGGGATCTGTTACTATGTCAAACTTCTTTTAGAAGTCCCCAACCTTAAGTGCTTGAATTGTATTGACTCTTCTATTACGGCTCAGTCATTTTCATAGTCTTGTAATTTAACTGCCTGCTGAGGCCACTTTTAGTCATCAGTCACTGACTACATCCAAGAAAGTTCACAACATGAAAAAATACAGATAACTACATTCCCAGGCCCAATTTTTGCTTGGGTTAAAATACCTACTCCTCTCTGCTGGGTTTCTACAGTTTTCCAGGCAATATACGGGGGGGCCAGCTGGCAAGAACAGAAAGGCTGTGAACTTCCCACAGTCAGAGGAAGTAACATATTGGTCCTGCTTTAGGTAAGTATGTTGATTTTGTAGACTGATTAGATTAATGGGCTGAAACCTTCGCAGTAAAGAAAGAACCTAAAGCGACGTCATTTTTAAGTTTTAGAACTTTTTACTACCATCATTTTACTACCTAGATGAACAAGAATGGATATTTTAATCTGTAGTTCTGTAATCTCTAATGTAATGGCTGAACTCTCTGCACTTTCTCCAGTTCCCAACAACAATGATCAAAAGAGAGGCCCCGATCTTCTAAAACAAGATTAACACGCAAATCCTGACAATAGTGTTCAAACTACTAAGAGCTTTTAATTTTAAATATCTAAACAGAATAAAAGCTTACCAGACTCCAGATGCTGCCGAAACACTTATTGCCTATTAACAAAAAATCAGCTTTATTTCAAAAACAAATCATTTTGATCTCTACAAATAAGCAAATTCACAAACAAAACACTGTCAAAACCAAAGCCTTTTTTTATTGCTGGTTTCAAGAAAACTCAAATCAGCACCTAAGACAATTTATTACGTGTACAAAACTGGTGTTACAGAAGCAGCAATGTATCTATAGCAAGATTGGTTGGTTTTAATAAAAGGTTTACCATCATACAGCTTTGCACAGTCAGTTCATTAAAAAAAGAAAAAAAGACTGTAAAAATCTGCAAGTATCTAACTTCTAGGAACCGATACCAATACATTCCCGATTTGTTATCTCACACGGCATTGTCATCTTATATGAAAATTATATCCATTTTCAGAGAAACCTAATCAAAGCAAGTTCACTTTCAAAATTTGCCATTACTTCCCGAGAGAAAGCATACAGCGACATTGTTAATGCTAAATTTACAGCCACCATTTCTCCTGTGCCTTTGCTAACATGAAAGAGACCGAATTCCAAACCGACCATTACATAAAAAAACCAACCCATGTGGTTATAAGAAAAATCTACACACCACAATCAAATACTATTTATTCCAGTAGTAAAATGTTTATCCAATCACCAAGACCTCTTCTTGGCAAAACTTGACAAAAAAGTTTCCTAAAGAAGGCCAGCTTGTTTTAATCATTTACATTTTTCAACACTATTTGTTCTCACTTTGTATCCAAAGGTCAGAACTCAAACCACTACCCCAGGCAAACTTTGGAATAAATATTATTTTTGCCCATTCTTCTGGAAAGAATTTCACCTCTGTTAAGAAAGTTGAAGTATAAAAAACAGATTTCCCTCTGATCCATTTAAAGATGCTTCACAGTGTTTTTAATAAACAGAAAGCTAGCTTAAATAGGAAGTTTTTCCATGGGTCCTGTCGTTTATTACTTAACACAGTGTTACATCATTTTGCTTTCTTTAGTAATAGAGAAATTTGTTCTGTGAGAAATACACACACCAACGTGAGAAACAGTTAAACAAAGAGCAAGGCTAAGCAAGGTCCAGTTGACGTGACAGTCTGAACTATGCCAACTATGATTCCAGTTTCCCTGACACAGCCTTTCTTCCCTAAAATGCCCCTTCTGAAATAGTCTGATTTTATACATATTAGAAAATACTTGCCCATTAATCTACATGTTATTGGCTAGTAAATTACTCCAAGAAAAGGCCTGCCCATCTTCATTACCTTGAATGCTTCTATCCACACTACATGCAGCTCAGTGATGCGTAAGATCAGAAGACTGGAAAAACCTCCCCTCGCACACCAAAGCCACTTCTGCTGTCCCTCGGACAGACCTATTTCTAAAGCAATGTTCAGTGTTCTGCGAACAAAGATGAAAAACTTTGTTTAAAGATTCATGCGATTGCCTATCAATATTAGAGATTCACATCAGAGTATCAGGTAGCTTTCTATTCTAGGACTACAGTGATTAAGACACCATTTCTCTTACTCCCTCCTTAAAATGCAAAATAGAGCTACTCAGTGTCATTTACTGATCTGAGTCTTACACTTTAAATACACAAGGTTCAAAAGAAAAAAAATATTTTAAAGCAAGAAGTAGACATCTTGACAAAGACATCACAGCTCACAAAAATTAAGAAAACTAATATGCAGGCTTGTTGACTGACCCAATCACATCTGTAAGCGACCACTTCAGTAAAGCAGTCAACACTACTCCGCAGCATTTAGAGAGATGAAAGTGCTGAGCATTTGCATCAAACACCACAGGCTATATGGAATTTCTGCTTCCTAACGCCTAGAAAACGCTGCTAGTTCTACCCAATGTTCTGAATCTCTTAGCTATGGAGCCAAGAAAGCCAAGTCCCCAACAACTATCTCACCCTTAGAAAGACGCACACCCTCAGACCCACTCGCAACTTCGCTCCTGAATTGCTTTTGTTTTCTGCCTGGTGCATTCAGCTAAAGTAAAATTAGAATTTCTTTAACTAGATATGTCTGGCTGAGAACAGTGGCAGTTCAAACCCAAGTTTCACTCCCAGTTTAGACAGCCCTGCTTTGGGAACAAGGGTAACGATGGCCACCAGAGAGATATGGCCAACAGCTGGGGCCTGTAACAACGCCCACCAACACCTTTTCATCCATTCATCTGTCAGAGCCTAGGCTAATGCTGCAAAGAAATATCCTTAAGTTGAACATCACTTGGCCAAAACAGCATTGCATGATAATCTTAACATGTGATACCTATTTCCACACTCTGCCTTCATAATTGTCTTCTTACCAGTAACTGGATCTCAGGTGAAATATCATGTTATCAGTATATATCAGCAAATTACAGAAGTACTGGTTTTCAGTGTTTTACGAACTGCTCCTAATTCAGCATACACAGTATCAGCACAATCTCTCTATACCATTTGAAAAACTCCCAGAACAAGGAAAGATTAACATACACACACTGACCAAACATTCAGAGCTAGCTCTATACAGCTGTACGTTCATTAAAGAATACAACGCATGTCTGCAAGAGACAACCCTCCTAAAAATCTGCAGCACCCCATTACCAAGACAAAGCAGAAAATTATTGGAAGGATGGTTTTTTCTGCCTATAAACCTCAACCCTATCAAATGCTACCAAGTAGTTAATTTAGGTCCTCAGTATGGGATTTTTGGACTATGAGCTGGATATCAAGCTGTACTTGCAGTTGATTCTGAAGTAACTCCACTGAGTTTGTGGAGATCTGAATGTTTTTCACCTGCTGAAGTTTGGTCCATTAAATCAAAATTTCAGCAGTATGAAGATTATCTCAGGTGCCAAAAAGGAATTGCATTGTTTCAATACTTTAAAAGTGGTTGGTTGGTTTGTTTGTTTCAGATAAAGGGTGTTTGTACTCTCTAAGTGCTTTACCTACACATAGGTCAATCACTAGAGCAGGAACTCGTTCACAGTACACCAAAAAAAAAAAAACCCAAAACCTCCAACCCATCACTGACCCTGTAAAATTAGGAAGTTAGGGGTTCCTTCTGGCTACTCTTAAGCAAAACAATAGGTAGCATAACCCCCCTCAACCCAAAAAAACAAGGAGGTTTAGGATTAGGTTAATAATAAATAGCTTATCTTCTTTCCCACGCGCAAAAATCAAAACAAAGCTCTCTCGCAGATGAACCACGCACATCAGGAAACAAAAGCCCCATCTTGTCACCTTTACATAAATAAAAGTAAGCAAAAGAGAGCTTGGGACACACACCAAGAGATTCTCTACAACCTGTAGTAAAATTGCAAAGACAGTCGATGCATTCTGACAGAACAGCTGTATACATCATTATGTTAATTAAAATTAAAGTCTCATCTACTTAGCATACAAGCAATCCGCTGAACCTTGGTGACAAAAGGAAGGAACCATTTCCTCACAGAGGCATAATCACATACAACTTGTTCAAGTTGCCTGCTTATACTGAAGGCCACAGCATAAAAGAGATAGAGGAGTATTTAAGAAACAGTCCTGGCTATTTTAAGTAAAACAAAGCCCTATCAACTCCAAAACACACACAAAGGAAGTGGTAGGAGAGATTACGTCAGCCCTCGCCTCAATTCATAAATCCTAACCGCAAAACAAGACAAATTCTTAACTGCCTTTCTCTGGAAACGTGTCTAAAGTGAATACATGCAGTTCATGTCTTAAAATACGCTATTGAACAACACTCGCTGATGCATCACTTTCCAACAGCCACGGGGGGCGGGGGGGAATGGTGTAATCCTCGGCCATGCGATCGTGCAGCAGATCAAAGCCCGTTTCGAGAGCCGCCCGCACGCAGGCAGCGCGCCCGAGCACAATGCGCGCTGCTCCGCACGCCTTCCGCTGCTCCCGGAGAGCTCTGCACAACAGTGCGAACACGGCGAAACGGCAGGCTTGGAAAAACAAATACAAGCTTTTAAATGCTGCTCCTACACAATTCTCAACTTGCTGTTAAGCACCGAAAGCGTCTGTCTTGCGATATTCGCGAGGCATAAATATTCAAAAGCGCGATCGCCTGTAAGAACAAGAACTGACAACAATGCGGAGTTGGTTGCACGTCTGGAACTAATTGCCTGCAGATTAACGGCTTTACAGCGGAATAGTGCTCGGCTGTAGGGTTTTAAATCCAGTTTACTTCAACTGAGTTTCCAGAAGAAACATACCGGTGGAGCATCTGAAACTACACCTCACTAGGTTTCTAGTCTCAACTTTCCTCTCCTTCACGCCTAACATTAATGTTAAATTTAAAAAACAAAACAAAAAAAAAAACCACGAAACACAATTAAGCCGCCTTGTCAACTGCCATTTCCATTCCCATGCAATGCAAGCAGCCCCATATGGCTGGGAGGAGGCCATCCAGGCACACAATGCCCCGTGCAGCGCAGAGCCACATGCACTCGAGAGGAGCTTAAAACCAACTGCAAAACAAAGCAGAGCTGGTTTCTTCCTCAGGAAACAAAGTGGCCAAGCAGGTCTCCTGTCGCTATCTTAAAACACGATTAAACATCGCTAAAAAAAGTTACACCACACACCGTACCAATTAGTACTTCAAAGGCATTCCATTCTATCAAGTGCACTGAAAAAGTACTTTCTTTCAGGAGAGGGAAAATGCAATCCTTATCTCATTTGCTGAAAGAAAACAGAATTAAACGCAGCACTCCGTTTAGCTTAACTGTTTATATTTAGAACACAGAGGTAAAGCATTTGTTACGGAAAGAAAACCCGGCAGTCTTAAAGCATTCTGAACTTCTCAGGCCAATAAAAACTATTGCTTCACCTACCAAGTGGATCCAACTTTTTCTGAAAAAAACTGGAGTAGCCAAAAGGGGAAGAGAGAATTAAGTCAAGCTTCTTCTCCATCCAGGTGTTTTCTGTGTTAGCATTGGCTAAGTAACAGTTAGTCAACTTTAGGAGCAACCCTAACAATGTTCCTCTTGGCAACACAACGTGTGTGCACAAGGCACCAAAGTTACCCGACCAGTCTGGCTTGGAGACCCCCTCTACTGACCCTCGTCTGTCATTTTACAAGCAGATCCTCGATCCCCTCTCTGCAACCCTGCCGCTCTGGGGCCTCCACCAACTCCAAGGCGAAGGTCCGGCCGCTCTCGGCACCGAGGGGTGCACTCACCGCCAGCCTCGGGCTTAGGCTCCGCAGCTCTCGGAGGTGCCGGGCAAAGACAACTCGGCTGCAATCCCCGCGGCTCTTACAGCCTGACCCCGGCAAACCCCTACTCCTCCTCCGGAGCCTGCGGAGGGGGCGGGGGGGCGGCCGCGGTGCCCAGCGCCGCGCTGGACCCCGCGAAAAGAGGAGGGCGCAGGGGAGGGCAGAGGACGGGAGGAAACGGGGGCCGGGGGCGACGCGGAGGCGCAGTTGGTGAACAAAAGGAGGCCCCTCCGCCTCGCCGCCCAGCAGCTGGGCCGGGGTGCGGAGCAGGCGGCGGAGCGAGCGGCGTCGCCCGGGCCCGCCGCCCGCCCCCGCCCCGGCCGGCCGCCCCCTCAGCGGCGCGGCTGCGGGCGCCGCCACATGCCGCGGCCCCCGCCCGGCAGCGGGAGGAGGCGGCCGCGCCGCGCGGCCCCGGGAGGCGGCGGCGGCGGCAGGCGGCGCGGGGGAAAACCCGGCGCGGAACCCGCCCGCCGCCCGGCCCCGCCGGGCCCCCCGCTACCCGCGCCCCGCCGCGCCCCGCCCGGCTCTCACGCACCGGCCCGGCCCGGCGCCGCTTCCCCGGTCCAGGCGGCGGGGCGCGGGCAGGCACACGGAGACACACGCTCCTTCCCCCGGCGGCGGCCCGCCTCTGCCTCCTCCCCGCACAGCCGAGCCGGAACCGGGAGCCCCGTGATTGATGGCAGCTCTTTAATAGCGTGGTCCGCTAGAAAATGCATCTGCAAGCAAGGCAGCGAGGAGGCAAAGCATCCCCGGGAGTGATCAGCGGCTCACATCCCCGGGCTGCAGCCAGGAATATTAATGCAAGGAGCCCGCCTCGCCTCTACGACCGCTGATCAAAACACACAGGGGGTGGGGAAAATGCAGATAAAACGGAGGGGTGGAGGGAACACATCCACACGCAGCATTCATTCCTAAGATGGATAAGAAAGAGATGCCTGTCCAGTGTCACATTAAAAGACACTTCTACACAAGGATTTTGTTGCAGTGTATTCAATTAGTAAGCCATTTTGTTCAAAATCCTTTCTACGACGTCCTCCCTCCCCCCATCAGAAACAGAAATTCATCTGCTCAGCAAAACATGTTCCTTTTAATTGTATTTAATTGGCAAATTTTTTTAAATAATGACTACTTATTCTCTTACTATGGATCTTCATGCAAACCTGTAACTTGTCTGAACCCCACAATGTCTTGCACTGTTCTTTAACACCACAACCGTGACCTTTCAGCTGCTAGTACCAACTTAATTTCAGAGCAAAGCTTTGCTATTTCCCTTGCAGAATAACATGCAAAACAAGTCATCTATGTAATCCATTACCTCAGGGCAACGTACCCTTCTTCCCTGCCAAGCAAATCCATTTCCTAGCCATGCAGTAGTATTTTACCTATAAAGTAAATAAGGGAGTACACCTTCTCAGAGCTGGTTTTACAAAGCCAAGTTAAAAAAAAAAAAAATAAAAAAAAAATAATCATCAAGGTTCACAGACCCAGTTAATTAGAGCAGCACCCTCAAGTACTGTCTGCCAACTTATTCTTTCCAGATGCTGTTAATTATTTGTAGTTGTGTATTTTCCCTCTATTTATCCATAGATATTTCTACCATGTTTTGTACTATAGCATGGGAGTCCTTCAAAAGACAAAGGTCCAAGAGTCAAAATTTATTCCGTACTCTCTAGAAATAGCTACCTAAACCCACTAACAGAGCTGAGGCAGCTGATTAATTCTAATGCCCTTGCCACACTGCAAGACTGCTATGATCAATACAAATTGAAGATGGTGTGCAGCACAAGCTTCGCTCCCGCAATATCCATTGTACAACAGCTTCTGAACAGGAGCCTATCTTCGAAAGACCTGGTTCAAAAATAAGCTCTGTAACCGAGTAGCCGTGTGATAGCTCCAAACCCGCCGGAGCTGAAATTCAATCCTGAAGTCAGTACAAAGCAACTGCATTGCATTTATCCTCACTTCAATTTTCTAATCAAATGTGGCCTGACACCTGGCAAATCATAGAAAGGAACTTACTGCTCCAGTGTGTATTTAAATGAGTGTTTACTTCTAATGACTTCCAAAAGAGCTTTCCAGCAGTAAGTTCATTCAGGCCAAGTTCCATTTATTTGAAAAATACCCTGGTTTGATGGTATTGTTCAAAACCACCTTATCCCTTTAGGAGTGGTGACCCAGCCAGCTTGGACCACAAACCCTAAAAGTCAGTATATATCGGGAAAATGCACTCAAATTTTTTTAAAAAGTGTATCTGTAGAATTTTGTGTATCCCATTAGGGCGAAAGTTGCTCAAACAGCGCAGAGTACAGCATCCAGCCGTTTGAACACAGCAACAGAACTGGAGAGTACTCTGGAATCTCAGACACCGTCTTGCAAATCCAAGGCAAACCAACTTCAGAATTCAGCAGTGTGGTAGATGGCAGGGAAATCAGCTGAAGTCCCATCTGTTTTTATACAGCATATTGGAGATTCTTGAATGAACAGAACTGCTACAGTATTCAATCACTGGCATCAGAAACAACCGAACTTTCACTAATTGGCTTTCCTATGAGATATGGAGATCTGCCCCCATTTCATAGACTAAAATAAAAAAAAAAAAACCACGCACAGAGTACAGCCTCAAGCTCCATTTTGCAACAGGGATTTTTTATCTTGTCTTTTGGAAATGGATTATAAACAAAGAAGATCTTTCCTTGGTCATGAAATACACCTTTGCTAGTCACAACATTATAAACTTACAACAGCATTTCTTTTAACACCAAAACTAAAACCATGCATGTCTGAAAAGGCAAAAAAAACAACCCCAAACTTGGGTTTTGTGTCTGTGTCACTCATTGAGACTACTCAAGCAAAAACCACCTCCACAAGGGTTAGGCAGATGTACCGTAGAGAAAGACCTAGAGCGGGCTTGAGCAGAGATCCACTGACTGACGGCTTGGGAACAATTGCTAACAGACCTCGCACAACACATCGTTGCGTTTGGTCCAGCGTGCGTTACTTATCTGGTGTTATACAGCGAAATAAAGCTCAGTTCCATCGCATGGAAAATCCAGCCCAGTTTTCCTGGCAGCCTCCATTTATCAAAACGACCCTGTCATGTCGAGTACCATTAACAGATAATGAACTGAGACAAGGGATGCAGTTACAAGCAAAGCACTCCGCATGCTACAGGCCTAAGCACGCAGCCAAGTGAGCCGACATCTGACTTTATAATAAACATTATAATTACATAGAACACCTAGTTGAAGAAACACTAAGGTCGTGACAATAAACAACAGAAGCTGGAAATCTGAAAAAATAAGGCTTTGACTTGCCATCAGCAATTCCTGACATTGCTTAAAGGCCTGTACACATACGCCCAGGTACACCTTCTCTCCTTCCCGCTAAGAGCTGGAAAGCACTCGTTAACTTGCAGGTTTTGGTTTTTCAGTGCTTTCCGTGAATACTGCAACACTTTGTATACTGTACCTACGCGCTTCTGCTCATGAAAGATTGAGCGCTGAGAAGTGCAGGCAGTGTATCTTCAAAGGGCCGTAAAATGTGCTGCTTTCTAGACATACTACTCATAACAAACACGAATAATTCATACCTTCGCACAAGAATCCTACCATAGTTGAAGATTAAATAGACATACAAATTTGAAGAATATTAAATACAGATATACTCCCTCCAAGCCACAAGATCTATCGATCAGCAGCATTCTCCACTTCTTCCAACAGAATTAGCCACCAAGTACACATAAACATTTCACCCACTAGAAAAACTGCTCCAAAGGAGCAATTTCAGGTCTACCAGATACGTATACACTTGAAACACAAGCTAACCATAAACAGGCTTAATGAGATTATACAGATTAAATGGGTAAATTAACTTTTTTTTTAAAGAGACATCCAAGACAAAGAGGTCCCACAAACACTTAAAAGCAGCTCACTCTGAAGTCATGCAGTTGACTCACCCAGTTAAAGTTTTTTTAAAAGCAGGTTCAAGTGCACTGTCTGGCTTGCACTAATTGCACAAAAAGAGGCCTTAAACTTACTTTTAAGAACACATGGAGGTGTGATCATGACAAGTGTTTTCTAAAAGCTAATAAACACTACTTCCCAGCTTAGGCAAGCAACAAGTGCAACACGCTAAACCCCTGCTAAGCTGAACCTATTTTTAAAAGGGGACTTAACACTGTCTTCAGAGCTCCATGTAAATCAAGCTCTCCCTTTGGATTTGGCATTGGGTAGGGGGGGGGGGGAAGAGGAAGGGAGTAGGTTCAAGGAGAACAAGCTAACAGCTTAGTATTATTGTCACAGCACTGTTTTTCTGGTGTGTCACTTAATTCCAGCCCTCATCAAAAGTTTCCCTTCCACTGTCAGTGCATATATTCCCAGCCAAAATAACAATGATACCTCCAGTAAAACAAAAAGCCTGAAGTAGAGGCAGTTTAAGCTGAAAGTTTGCTAGAGAATTCCTGAGGCAGTCAGTCAACTGAAGATTCCTTAGCAGAGGAAAGGAAAAGTAGGCTGGGCTACTAGCGTGACAGGTCACCTCTTAACTGCTCGGAACAGGAGCACTCAGTATTTGTTACCTGCTTCTGTTTTCAATTCAGCAAAGTGTTTGGGCTCTACCTATTCTAAATACAAAACCTTTGGTCAGGTTAGAGGTGATGTTTTCTTCCTCTGCAAATAATGCACTGTTTTATTAGTATAAACACCGTGAGAATAAATGATACTCAGCTCTTGACAAGACACTTACTACTGTCTACACACAGATTTCTTCAAACCTCCTTGAAGCAGGAAAAGTCTTGTCTACACTTGTGGATCTGTGAGCACATGTGACTAGACAACAGGAAATGTGCATTCAGTTTTAAGCAGCTTCTTGCCACAGCGCGAATTCAGCTACAGCTTGCTCCACAATTATCCGAGGGTGCTTTTCCACACTACTAAAACGTCATCTCTAAGCAGAAATTCAGTGCAATGTTATTATTGCTTCAACATAATCAAAAGGCCATTTCATTCTGTAATCCAAGCCTGCCTAAGGAGAATGTAAACTCTGCACACAGTTAAACAGAGTCTTGTCCACTTCCGCTCCACCACGTTTACATATACAGCAGGCAGCAGTTCTTAAAATCCAGCACACGAAGAGTGATTTTAATTTAGTGTATAAATGCTGCCATTTGGATCAACCATTTCCTTGCCTCTCTCAAATCCCCAAATGGAACCTGTACCCTTTACAGACCATGAACCTTCAGAGGTTTGGCTTTTTTTGTTGGGTTGGATTTTGTTTCTTTGGTTTTGGTGAGGGGTTTTGTTTTGGTGGCTTGGTTGGTTTGGTTTGGGGTGTGGGGGTTTTTCCCCCCCAAGCCTCTAGGTATGCAGCATCTAACCTAGAACCTGCTAAACCAAACTACTAATGCTATCACACGTTTTATGGTTCAAGAACTATGACTCCTTTTCTGTACTTACATGGTGTTCAGGTTTATACTTCAGAAGACCTCCAGTCAAGTTGTAAGTCCTTACAGGTCACTATTAAAATCTGATACCACATCAATATTCTGGGAAAGGAGGACCCTATCAAGTACAGAAGAGCCTAAGGAACTTCAACCTCATTTTAACCACTCTTAGGCCCAAGACTTCCAGGCACCACCCTTGCTGTAACTGTCACCTACAACTGCCACCAACAACTGCTTTGCCACCCCTGTAAGGTAACACCTTTGGACCAAACTCCACTTGACAAGAGAGGCCCAAGTCTCAAGAGCAATGCACAAGCGCAAACAAAAATCCTCCAAAGAAAAAATTAAATAAATGCCAAGACCTGTGCACTGGTGGTACTCACTGCGTGTTAATATAATTGCATGTTTTTAGGTAAAAATGCAAGTTGCCTCAGATTCCCTCTCAGCCCATCCAGAACCTGTGACACAGCCAAAAAATTACTGTTGGTACAGTCAGTGCATCACTCAACTGAAGAATGGGGATAGAGACTTCAAGGATATAAAGTCCTGTGTAACTCCATTCTACATGGCTTTGGAAGAAATCTGGTAGGTTGTTTTTATACAGCATCTTGGATGCATGCAGCTTTTCTGTCACAGGAGGAAAGAAAAAACAAAAGTTGCTCCCCCAGGGAGCTGTGAAGACTAAGGCAATTCACATGCTAGCATGTGAAATCTCAGGATTTTACAGGAAGGCCTAGCTTAGTAAGTGTTGGGGGAAAAAGAAAAAAAACCAACAAAAAAAAACCCAAACCAAAACCAGCCAGATACAGCCCAGCCCACTAGGAGTTCAATCTCAAGTCCCCACACAATTAAGTGAATGTTTAATGTCAAGATGTACCCTTCTTCTCCCCCCCTCCAAACGCTGAAGACTCCATTCTGCCAACAATATAAACCCTCGAAGCCAGACATCAGTGCACCCAACAAAAAGCCCAAGAAAAAACAAACACAAGGCGGAAAAGGGGAGACAGCATTTTCTATTTACAGTTAAAACTTAATTCAAGGACAATGCTCTAAAATAGCTGCACCTCAAAGAGGACAAGATTCAGCCCAAAGGACAGTATGCTTTCTTTGGGAAGAGAGAGGGGAAAAAAAAAGGAAAACAAAAAGAGATGAACGAGCTGAGCAACTTGGCAAGATGTTTAAAATAAAATCTTTCATGCGCATAGGTAAGTATGTAAGTACAAAGTGTAATAAACTCAGTTGGGATATTGTAACCAAGCTACTAGGGAACAAGTAGTGAGACAAGAAACTTTAAACCCAGCTACAGCTTTCATATCCGGAAATCAAAACAAACCAGGCAAGACAAATTTAAGCAAAAAAGTTCATGCCTGCTAATCACAGAAATCACTTTTTTCAATATTTCTCCTCTGGTTTGTTTCCTCTTCTCTGCAGGGACCAATACTTAAATTCAAAAATGTTTTTGTAGCAAATCCCTGCCCTGGGAAACTCCAAATTACAGAATGGTACATTGTAAGCCAAGAATATTAAAACAAAATCCAGTTGTGTCTGCCAGATTTTGTGGTACTTATGGCAAGACATCAACCTGTTCAACAGTTTCTTGAATTTAACTACAAAGTGCCACACACAATTTATTTTAAAAGGTATTACCTTAAATAAAACAAGAAAAAATCCAAATATTTGCCAAGAAAAAAAGTCATATTTGAGAGGAAAATTTTACATACTGGAAAATTTAATAAATGGATTTTTAAAAAAGCACGAGAAACCATTTGTTCTCAGCTGTATATAAAAAAGCAAACAAAATAAAACTCTCAATAGTTAGATATGCAGGGGGAGGAGGGGAAGGCAAAGCTAAAGAAAAGGAGGGAAGGAAGAAGTAAGCAAATGCATCTTTTTCAACTCTATCAAAGCAATTGTAAAACAATGGAAGTTTGCCTCTTCCTGCTTCCAGTTTCAACTAAAAGTAACTTTGGAAATGGAAAATTTGATACCTCTATCAACAGCCTGTGGTATGTTTAAACTATTATAATATAAAGCATGCTCATACTCCCAAGCTAAAGGAAATGACTGCCAAATGCTTCCTTTACAATCTTCCTTCCAGAATAAGACAGATTCTTTACCAAGAGACTTTTCTCAACACATCAAGTATAGCAGAAATTGAACTAACAGATAGGCAAAATTTGCAATGGATTTACAGTCTTTTAGTGAAATCACAGCGGAGATAGGAAATGTGACTACAGCTCACGGTTTTTTAGTGCAGTAATCACTTTCACATTCAAAGGCTTCTGAAAATTCAGGACTTTTTTTTTAGGTGACAATAGCCACAGGATGTGACCGTACCTATAATAATCTTTCCCTCCAGACGGGGAGATAAGCTCTAAAAACAGGAAGTTTCTACTATAATCTCAAAAAAATGTTAACAGTCTGAAACCACATGGCTCCAGTTCAGTTACGTGGGGAAGAAACCCTTGATTTCCCAAAACTATGGGAGAAGATACCTAGCGTATGAAACTAATTCAGGCATTGCTCCACCACACCCCTCCAGAATCCCCCAAGCCATGGAATAATGTGAAGGTTCTTAGTTTATTCCTCTTCTCCTTTTCCCTCCACAAATTCATAAGAGTAAGCAAACAAGACAGCTTTCATCTCATAGGAAGAAATAGTGTTTTATGTCAAAACCTGATACTTTCCCACATGCATGTGCATCCATTTCTTATGAGCCTTAAAAAAATATATATACACCTGGGTAAGAATTGCAACCAAGTGTTAGGCATGTATCTGTCTTGGCCATGCTACAGTCTACTATACCTAAGAAACCAGATCTTTTATCCTTCTGAAAAAGGTCTCTCTACACTTTGGAAGACTTGATAAAGAGATAAATTCAAAACTGTACTGCTCAGACTGCAGCATGACTTAAGGAAAGTCACACAAATTACGTAAGCAGTTTGCTGGACTCAACTTAGTTTGATTTGTTTTTCAAACAGAAATGGATTTACTGATGTAGGAACATCTTTCACACAGCAGTCTTCAACCACCTACACAGAAGCTTTAATTTAACTAAAAGGAAGCGGCAGATTTCTGATAGCTAATATCAACCAATTAACGGTCAAAAACGCCTTTCAAAATCAGTTTCATAATGTTTCTCACACTGTAGATGAGGAGGTGGCAATCGTTAAGCACGGTTTACACTAACTTATCAAACACACTCTCAAAAAAACTGGACCCTGCTGTATATTTTAACATAAATCAGTTCTGTGCTACTTGTCAAAACAATGCACGTTCTCCTATCAGGATTTAACAAAAAAAAAAAATCACACTAAGGGCTTAAAAAAATCCCGTTCACATGACTATATTCTGACTCTGAACTTTCTTCAAAATTCTCAAGTAAAAAAAACACACTTGTCTTAACTATGTTCACCTTGGTTTCACATGTAATGCAGCTACTACAGAAACGCACAAATTAAGCTTAGTATTTTTAGGAAGGCTGCGCTGGCAGCATGCCAGTTTTCCCCTGACACTGTTCCTTCAGTGCCCTATCAGAAAGAATTTAACATCGAAGGCATCCCAGGTCTCCTATTTAGTTGTCTCTTCTTGTGATATGGAGAGAAAACACAGCAAACCACACAAACTAAGACAGAAAAACTTAAAATATATAATCCCCATCAGAATTGGGCAACCAAATAATTTCAAGGCAACATAGTAATAAGGATATGTGAGAGCTATCTATGTAATTTCTTTGAAATACTTGCAGAAAACTGTAAAACATCAGAGTACCCTTCCCTCCCATTCTAAATGGTGTTCCAGACATTACATCTTTGATGAAATCAACTGCCTGCAGATTGCAAATCAGGACCTAACCGAAACACATGCACAAAGGGACAACTCCACAAAACAAACATTCATTTAAGAAAATATTTACATGGTCTACATTAAGTTTACATGAAAAGCAAACATTTTTGGACAAAAGGAATGCATGAGTTTCAGACGATGCGAGGCAAGTTTCCAATGTAACAATAAACCAACAGCTTTAAAGCCACTGCATAGAAACATAAGAAACCTCTTTGAACAAAAAGGCCTCAAGAGTAATCAGTGACCAGTTTTTAATCAGGCAACATGGTCCAGCTGCAGTATGCCACCTAGTGTCAGACACCTAGAAGAAACCTTAATAAAACCCACCAAAACACTGTAAATTCAAGTAAGCCACAAAGACCATGCAGAGACTTGACTTTGCAATTGCAAATTTTAAGTCATTACTTTTCCCCTTAAGTGCTGACAACAGCCCAGCTGAAAGCATTAAGAAAAAAACCATAATGCACTAACTTAAGCAACATGGCAGGAAGTTCTTCAACATGTTTGGTTCCCACTCCAGCTAACAATTCAATTCATTAATCAAGACATGAAGTAAAGAACAATAAAAACAGTGTGCAAAGTGCACAAAAATCCAGAGGCACACAGGCAGGTCTTCTGACATGATACACAGAGCCTTAAAGGTGTTCTTCATTTGGTCTATGAGCTCTTATCTCATTCTCTTCTGAACACAATGGTTCGGCTTTGACGAGGTGACTGACAGCAACTGCTGAATTTTCATGCTAGTGTTTTATCAGAAAAAGAGTATACATGTACACCTCATGACTTCATTAATAAGACTTGTATTAAAGCTTGGCAGGCAACTTGCTCATGAAATAAAATCTGTTTCTTTGCTTTTTAGGATCTGAACATGCCAAGGGTGGCCTATCAAGAGGTGAAAACATAATTTAAAGGTTGCACTTTGTTTCAATTTCCCTAACAGTCGTCATTAAGCAGTCATGGAACACATGCCAGGTTATCCGTTTCTTTCCTGTTTATAAACATCCAGTCATCAAGTTTCAGAATGAAAATTTTCAAACCACATGTCTACAATAGCACATGCAACTTCACATTCATGGAACCATACACAGATAGCAAGAATTAGTGCCCTCCCCCAAAACAACAGATGAAAAGGTCTCACTGCACATGTACAACTTCCATGAGGATGCCAGTGTGTAGCACAAGTCATGGCTGTAAAATATATTAAGCAGGGAATTGTCAGGAGTGACCTAACGGGGGGGGGGGATCAACTAAAAGTCTAGAGAAGAGGGGGAACTGGAAAGCTAACGAACTAGAATCAAAGCCTGTATTTTCAGGCTCGTTTGTAAAGCACAGTTGTTAACAGTGGTTAAATATTAACAGTGAATGCAATTTCAAGAAAGCAATGTCAAGTATACTCCATAGCCTCCCTTTACAGGCACGTAAGCAATGATTGCTTAGTCCATTACCCAATTTACTGGGTTACAAGACCTCAATTCCAACCCCAACACCACCTACATTCTTCCAAAGGAGTGGGCAACTAAATATGCTGTTGTCATTCCCCTTGCTAGTTCTTTCTCAGCGAAATCTACACCTTGGGATACACCAATAACCAGATATGCAATAGATATAGTTTAAAATAAGTGGACCTCACTGGACAAACAAGGTCAAGAACGAGCCTGACAATCCTGTTTGATTCAGTTCTTGGAATGAATAGACAGAGTGCCTTTCATGGCTTCCACTACAAAGAAACCCATAATTAGACCTCATTTTTGTCAGTTCATCCAAAGATTGAAGATATATAGGGGAGGTGGTGTTTAAAAGGAAAGACTTTGAAATCAAATAGCTCCCAAGAATATCACTACATCCATTTCAGATTAAAACTTCTACTACCTCCCCTCCATTAGTCCAACTTGAGGTGGTAGGAAGCACCATGTTTTGCTCATTAGTTTCAGAACTTGGGTTGGGATGTTTGGTTGGTTTGTGGGTTTGGGGTTTTTTAAATAACCTTTAAAATGGCTGTTGATTAATCCATTTTCATCCTTCAATGAGTTTGATTCCTGTTAGTTCAGACTGCAGAGAAGACATTGATTTTTACTGTAGTTAGGATCAAGAGAAGTAACAGCTTTTCCAATTAAACAACCGCTCACCACGTTAAGTAGAAAAAGATGTCCACAGCAATAATGTGCAAGCGTCCAAAGCACTCTTCAATGCCAACAAAAGCTAACAGACATGCCTGTAATAACTTTAACCTTTAACTTGAGAAAGGAGGAAAACTCCATGTATTAGACAGTTCAGCTCCTGTTAACGCTGCTGATAAGAAGCTGTAACACTGAGAAAGGCTCAAAATTACAGACAACTCATCTTCCAGCTCTGAATTACCATCATTATACCACACAGAGCACCACATTGGGCTTCAGCCTACTAAAATAGAAATCACAACCAGAAATGGTCTAGCAGACTGCTGCTGCTTCTCCTCTTAAATGAAGCTTTTATACCAAACAAATCTATACAGTTCTTGCGTTATGGCCTTTCACAGAGTTGCACTATAAATCAAATATTTTATTCCATAGCCTGCAGCTATTCCCACATTTAATAACTGACATGGGAGACAAGTTTTAATCTCCATCAGGCTGAAACAATTACTATCCTCATAACCACTCAAGTCAGAGGTAAAAATTATGAGTTTTGTATTACCTCATTGTATATTCAGGGGGAAACAATTTATAATTTTCCAGAGCAAAAAGGCAAAGCATATTCGGTACAGAAGAGCGAAGCCCGAACAATCACACTCCCTAATTTTGCATGTACCAGAATGGCCGTGCACTCAAGACAAGCAGTCAAGACAAGACTTTCTTTTAAGCTGTAAAAGAAATGCATCATTCTTGCCACAGAGCAGCAAAGAGAAGAGAAATCTGAACAGCCACTACATTTGCACATGCAAATATTCTCCAACCAAGAACTTGAGCTACAACTTTAGATAGGACCCTAAGCAACTGGAGGACTTTTTTTAGTCGTTAGGGAAACAGCTCTCATGCTCAGAAGAAAATCTACTGAAAAGCTACCTGAAGTAAGTGACCTGGAAGTGTCCTGTATCTATGCAATTATTGCCAATGCTGTGCTTTCAGGTTTTACAATACTTGTTAAAAGAAGTTCAACTTTTAATTTGGGAAGCTACTCTAACAGCAAGAGCCATGACTGAGAAAAGCAATACCTAGACTCTTCCTAAAATGCTACCAGCACTTCTAATACTCTGCCTTGGGCACATACAGCTGGTCCACGGATATATATCCTACCCCAACTGCCAAAACCAAAAGGAATTTGGTAGGGAATCTACTGCCCTATGCTGCAGTCCAACACCAAGCAACTAAGAACCATCAGGAAATGTCACCAGGAAATGCCCTCCCAAGGACAGTTACCTAGTTGTTTGGGAAAGGATCGCAAGACTGTACATAAATGTAAGAAAAAGAAGAAAGTGTTACAGGGACAGTTATAAAAAACAGAAAAAAAATCCTTTTGTGGAATCTCAGTGTGGAATTTGTACATTGTTACATGTTTTACTACCAGTTATTACTGGCTGTTAGAAAGGAGTATTAAAAAAAAAAAAATCACAGCAGGTCAAGACACTGCTTCTTCCTCTTTGAATACACTGAGGCAAAAATGCAGTATTTTACCTCTTGTCCAAGAAAGGAAGAAAACGCCGTCAAGTTTGAACCATTCACCCTTTTATTTATGCACTATAAAGGCCTGAAAAGATACTTCAGACATCCAAATTATTTAAGTCAGCATGAAAACGATAGGTAGGATGTTAGAGCTCACGGTGTTTTGGAAGCCTTGTGAAGGAATCCCCCCAGAGCTAAATAATTAGGATGCGCCTTCCAGAGCAGCTCTCCAGGCCAAACCAATATTCATGCTTCCAATATACTGAGAGGCCATGTGGTTGGTGAGAAAGACCAAAGAAATGCACAGCAACTTTTATTGCTTTTCCTCAGCGAGACATCACCTTTGCACGTTAAAGAACGGGGAGAAGGCTGCCTTGATTTCGAGTGCCCTCTAGAGTCAGCTCCTTATTAATTCATCAAACCCTCACTCACTTAAAGAATGCATACCACCAGTATTGTGGGTTTCTAAAATCCGGTAGTATTTTACACAAAAGCTCCTAAACAGACCCATTATATAGGTAAACACAACAGCATTTTTCAGACATCAGGGGACAAATGTACTCTTTTCGAAATTTGCATCCTCTGTGTGCGTGTGTATAGATATATGTGTACATATACATATATATACACACAACCCCCCTATATCCAGTTACACATCCAGCCCAGTCCCGGCTGGGAAGAGGGGCAGTGAAACAGCGCAAGCGGAGAGGTGTCTCATTGCACAAAGCAACTTTTGCAGTTCTGAACAACTACCAACATATTTAAGCAGGTTGTTGATAACGGTGTGACAGTACACAGCTTAGATCTTTCTCAGTTTAATTTATGAAGAGGTGTTGCTTTTACTACACACAGGGCAGCTTTTCTCGGAGTACAATGTCCACGGGAACAATGCTACACCTGTAAAATTTTACAATTTTCCTATAACGAGTGTTCAAAAAAGTTCATGCTCTTTTAAATATTGCTAAACAACAGACACCATGCAGCGAAGCTTCTTTTCGGTATGCGTGTGCACTTGCACCTTTTCTTCCACCTACTACTAGTGTTTGGATAAGCTTCCCCCTGCCTCCCTGAAAAAAAGTTGGGGTTTTTTTTTCCCCTCTGAAATACCAATGCCCAGAGGAAGTTATTCCATTGGGCTGCATTAAAAAAAAAAAAAAAAAAAAAAAAAAAAAAAAAGGAGAACAGTGTAAAAAAGCATTTTAGTAGTAGCCAAGCTTCAAAATCACCCAGGCTGAAAAGTCTCATTTTCAAATTCCTCTCACAAACTTCCATTCTGAACTGCCTGGCTTAAGTGAGACTGTGATGTTGCAACATTCTGCCCAGTTCACCTCCTGACGATACCTTCCTTCATAGACCAGAAGACTTGCAGCTAGTTTAACTTCTAACAAATTTTCCTACCCGTGAACATTTAGTGGAGGGTGGGAAATAATGGCAAAGCTAAGAATAGAGCTGCATTGTAGTCACCAAGCCCATTTTGTCATTAAGAGCCTGTCACAGAGAAGGAAAAGCTTAATTTTTCTTATCTTGGAGTTAGCACCGCTCTTCTTTTTATTTCCTGCCCCAGTTTTGTGAAAAACTTCAGTATTCCCACAACAGAAATGTCTCCCATATCCACAGATCCACAGCCCAGAATAAGTTATGTAGTCAGCTAATAAAAAAATACCCAACATGCTTAGCTAAAAAGATCTTGAGCTTTTTACATCATATGCCTGTTAATTATCTGCATTTCTATAGCTTATCTTAAAAAAAAAAAATTGTTCATGTTGGGCAGAGACACCCATCATCTTTTCTACTGACAGGCACAAAAGAAATTTTTTAAAAATCAATATTTCACAAAGGAGCACAGCCTAGCACATTCCCCTTTCCGTACAAATTTCAGTAAGTTAACAATTTGAAGTGGTTTAACTCTTGGAATTACATTCAGTATAAGCCAATCCTAGACAATGCAACTGGTTTTAGGACTTACTTTTCATCACTTAAAGGTGCAGGTCCTTCCACCCTTATCAGCCTCAAAGGGTGTCACAAGCTACTAATTTTGATCTCCAAAAGCACTGAAGAATTCATAGAACACTATACCATCTAACATGAGATGAGCTTCTTATCTGAAACCTCAAGGACATGAGTATCTTGATCTCTTTTTCTCTCCCTATGTATGAACCCTTTTGAAAGGCGGTATGCACAAACAGTCTCTGCATAAACTCCTAAATGTTTTTTTTTCCTCTGGATTATCAAGTGACTCCCACATACTTTTAAAAGACCTAAGCAGCATTAAATCCTTTGATTCTATCACGTAGTGCATGTGTCCATGTCAAAATGATTCTTTCTTCAGACATGAAAGCTGAACAGGTATGCTACCATTCCTACGGCCGGATATATTAATAGCAAGAAATAGATCCTCTCATTACTAGCCCCATACTGTTGCCTACTCCAGCTGCCTCCCTCATCATGATGTGAATAAAGCTAGACAGGTATTCAGGTGAACAGTAAAATGTCAGCAGAAAAAAATAATCTCCCCAAAATCTGTCCTATCATTGTGCTGATAACAAAATAAGACACTACCTCTGATTAAAGTACAAAGCTATTAAAAAAAAATTGCTACCTCTCTGTCATTTTGAAGGAGAATTAACTAGCTCATGTTGAATAAACACTAAGTTTTGTTTTCAAAGACTTCATGTGCAGTTTTCTACTGAAGTGAGTAAGGAAGCCACTATTTCTCAGATTTTTTTATATCAGGCTGAGTAGGAATTGCAGGAGCTGTTCTTGATCTGTTTTAACATCAGTCATGTCTGTAAGATTACCTCACAGTCATAAGAACTGGAGCTTTTAATTATTATTTGTAAGTGAAAAATTTTAAGGCACAAGATTTCAGTTAATTAAAAATCCACTTAGTTATCAAACTACTATTGAAAGACCTATTTCAAACTCAAATGAGGCTAAGTTACTGCCATGTGGAAATATATCATTAATTTCTCACTTATTGATTATAAACTTTTTGCTTGAAGAGGGTACATGCAAGAGAACACTGACACCAGAAAGGAGCTATGCAGAGAGCATCTAATAGGTAACTATTCATCCATTCAATTCATCCAAATCTGAGCCCTTGGGAGGAAAAAAGAAAAAAAAAAAAAAAAAACACAAACCAGAAAAAACAGAGTGCAGAGTTTAATGATGTCTTTTTGTTTTAATCCTCCAAATTAAGCAGACTCGCAACTGATGACTGAGAATAGAGAATAGTGAACAAGTTATACAATGCAGGCCATTCCTAGTGAGCTGTGAAGGCAATCTAAGTTCCTACCCAAGAAGGAGGAACGTGTTTCCTTCACTCCCACCACTCCCCCATCTTCATTTTCCAGTCCAGGCACCACATTTTCTACTACAGAAAAGCAAGTAAGCATACAAGGTCATGCTCTTGAGCTTTACTCACCTATCTCATACTGGAGACCTATCTTCTGTTTCAGAAAATCTACGATTATCCTTCTAATCTTTCTTGAAGAGGATATTCATCCTTCATCTAAGGGGATTCAAAAAGATCTCTTGAGGACCCTGCTTTTGGACACAGGCAGTAACCGTAAGAACTCTAAGGGCCGTAAGAATTCAGGGCTATCTTCAACCAACCATTTCCTTTAAAGTACATCATAGGAGAAGTGAGGAGTTAAAACAAAAGTGGGGTTTATTTTTGAACAAGCTCAACATAAGGCCAAAGAGGCAGAAGAATATTGTTGGGTCTCTCCAACACACTAAGCCATTGCCAAGAAAATAAAGATTTGGGGGGAGGAAAAAAAAGTCAGGAAAGTTTTTTGCAATATGAACAGGGAGAAACACCAGCCTACAGAAAGGATATAACAAGCTTCCATCACAGATTTTCTTCCAGAGAGATAGATATTTGTTGCAAGAGAAATCTTCAAAATAACAGCTGCTCTTGCAATTGCCTAACAAATACAAGCCAAAAACTCAACTTCACAGCCACAACAGCTATTTCATAGCTAACAAAACTAGGCTAGGCTACTTGGACTGCAAAAAGCAGTCAGAAATCCCAGCATGTTTAGTGTAATTGAAAGATTAAGCTGTGTCTTCCTTGAAAACCCTACATGTGACTTTTTTCCTTGGTTTTGATCAATATATCAGAATAGCAATTACCTATATGCCTTTTTACAAACAGAAACGTACATCTGTGCGGGTGACCATGATGTACAATAAAAGCAGTTTCTGTACACCAGTTAACATTAGGTTCCCAAGCCTTAAATATAATCATTCTGAATGTAATCTTTAGCAATATCTTGATGGAAATAAGTGCCAAACTATCTAAAACATTGCTGGATTAATAACATCATTTGGAAGATACTGGGTTTTGAGCCACAAAAGCTGTAAAATCACAGCTTTTAAGGTCTAAATTAAGTGTCATATACAGCCAACATATCTACTAGCCTTCCTGTTCACAGCTCTATACTTCTACACGTACAAAGTTTGCAGGTTTGTAACAGTTGTCAGTGCAAGAAGCAATTTGGAGTTTTAAGCTCGTGCCTTCGTAGACATTTATTTACCTTCGAACATCAAAATCAACAAGTAAGTGAGAACAGTAGCAAAAAAGAGCATCTGTGAAAGACAGATCTAGAGCCTTTGATAGCTACAAATCTTTACTACATCTCTCAATGCAGATTCCTTTTCCAAAAAGGATCAATAGTCTGGCCACTGTTTTAGCATAACCCAGTCTCTCTGTAGAACCACTACTGCTCTGATTCTGAAGATGAGCAAACTGCTGTGCACATGAAAAAATTACCTGCAATTCAACTGACAGATAAGTAATCTTGGTAGCTTTCCCACCTTCTGCTACAGAGCATTTCCTCAGACCTCATTTCCCTTTCACTTGACCAAAATAGAAAGATTAAGGTAAGCCATTTACAGCCAGGAAAACTAAAACTTATTACACATTATTTTTAACTAGCTACACTGAATTCAAAAACGTATTCAGAAATTATGCCATGGCTTTCGGCAGCAACATTTATGCTTCCCACGGCTAAAGTCTGTGCGTTTTCTCCCTGCCTTATATTAATGTGTTTATCCAACCATAATTCCATTGGCATTATGTAACACAGACAATCTTCTTTGGCATTTTACCATTATCTCACACCAAAACTAACCCACTGCACACGTACGCTTTGACTGTAAAACTTATCTTTCTAGACTTTGCTGACATACAAGAAACGGTCTGATGTAGAACTGAACTGACACCTTCAACTACTGAGCAGATCTGCCTGTACCCTTCACAAACCTCTCACAAAACAGAACAACAGTATCAGTGGCCGATGCCACCTCTTCCTCACACACACTCACGACATACTAACATTAAATTATTGTAACAGTTGTGATCCTTCCTTCAAGAAGGGAATCTTAAAAATGCATTTAGTGTTTGTCAACTGTCTACCTCTCCTGCATGCTGAACAGAGTAAATACTATTTGCAGTTATGTCTGTAACTTGACATTAATTCCTTAATCTTCTTAAGTCAGAGCAAGCTTGTGGATCATTATGAGGTTATTTAGAACAGCACATCTGAAGTATTACATGAAGTGTACATTTTATTAAGAAAATAAGTTAACTCAAGTTTTGTATTTCATCATTCATACACCTGAAAATAAATCAATCACCTTTGGAGAGCAATAAAAAGATACACTATGAACTATTATTGCTACGTAATCCTCTTTTGTGTAGTACAGTATCTGCTAACAAGATTGTGTAGCTTTCACATTGGATCAGCAAGACTGTGACCTTTACTGACAGTTATTCTAACTAATATTAATGCTAGAGAGATGGCCAGTGCAACAATCTTCCACATTTATGCTCTCCCATACAGATACCACATGGATTAGCTTCCACTGCTTGTCACCACTTGTTTCTTGCTTGCATCAAAAAGTACATGGATCAGGCCCAGCAATTATTGATACTGCCTGTGCAACAGCAGCAAACCACACAAAAAGCAGGCTTCACCAAAAAAACCCTTACTTTAGCAGTCTTTATGGTGTCATGCCGAAGACAGAGCAAACAGGGTCTTCACTAGGCCTTTTCAAACTGTTGATAGGGACCTTCTGCCATTCTTAGCATAACCATTTCTGATTATATCACTTCTCTTCAAATACACATACACAGTTAGCAGAGGAAACTCCCTTGAACGAAAACAATTGAACTCTGGGTGGCTGGTACCAGCATTAGAAGGAATGCATGACCTTCCTTCAAGCCAAAGCTAAAAAACCCTGAACATATCCATGCAAGAATAAAACAGGAATAAAAAACCCTGTACTTACATATACAGTGCAAAGTAAACCAGACATACAAATCTGAAAGAACTTAGGCATTAGGAAATATGGCTCGGTCTTGTCAGCCTTCACATGTAAAAAGACACAGGAGACAAGCTATTACCTTCAGTAACTTTAAAGAGCTTTTGCAAGTTAGAAACACACTTAGATGGCATTGCAACTAGCAGAATGCAGCATGACAATTTCCTTATGCAGAGAAGCAGAGGAAGGAATGGAGCTGAAAGACTAAACATTCTGTTTATCTACCTGGACAAACTGTTTGGAGTAACACTGGAATAGCATGAGTTTTTTTTTTTAAAAAGGCAACTAAGAGTATCAGTTACCTTAATCTATTCCCAAATGGATTAGTTTAGCAGTACAGGAAGCACCCTTCATGAACAATACACATCTACACAGGATAATACTGCAATCTAAATCTACACTTTAGTTGACTTCACTGGAGTTATTTTCCCATGAAAGAATTCTGAACCACTTCGGGGGCGGGGAAGAGGGAAGGAAAGTCACCCTACTAGTCTGATTCCTCAGCAGACCAAAGGACAAAAGCAGCATGCTTTGACAACTGCCAGCTTTTATCCATGGAACAGTGACTGTAGCTGCATCCAAGACTCTTCCCAAAATCGAAAAGCCAAACAAAACCCAACCCCTCTCTCAAATAGATATCTTCAGGCAACTGTTGGGAAGTATTTGCACTTTTGAAGTCCACTACTCACTCCCCAAATAAAAAAAAAACAACACACACAAACCAACAGAACACCACAAGACAGAACTAGTATAGCCTAGTAACTATTCTTCTATATCCACTGCATGCAGTCCTTTTCTTCTTATATACTTATATATTGGCATGGTCTCCAGCCATGCCAATATGCAGTTGCTGCTCTTGTCGAAATAAGTTGCAAGTCAAGGGTTTTAGTTAAGCCTTGTTAAGCCTTTAGTTAAGTTAAGGTGAGCTTAGAAATAGCTTTTGAAAAATTACCTAGGCAGGGTCAGCTGCTGAACTAACATGCACCAAAACTCATACTACTACATGGTGAAAGAAAGAGACCTAAACCAGAAGTGGAAGGACGAAGAGTGAGAAGACACGAACGAGGCAAAAATGTTTCCTCCTAAATAGATTAAACATTCCGAAATGACACCCAAGAAAGAAAGAACTCATTAGCTGGCCCATGACAAGATCTTTAAAATCTAATTTGCATGCAAGAGAATAAAGCCGTAAGAATTAAAGTTACTTTTCTCAGGTTTAAGTTTTGTAAGCAATTTTGCTATGTGCTTAAGTTCCCAGAGCAAGCTTCGTTCTGATGCAAATTAGAATATTTCAGTTGTGCATACACTAGCTACTAGAACTAGTTTATGTAGAAAACAGGATGTGAAATAGCAGCTACATCTATCAGCAAAATATTTTTTGCTAGATTTGCAATCATAATGCACTTTGTAATTAAATTGCTAATGTTGCAGAACCCAGTTTTAGTCAAATACACATGTAATTACATTAATCAATTAGCCTGTAATTGCATTTTGCTATTTTTGATTCCTAAGACTTTGCTGGGCATATCTGAAAAACTGATATTCCCTGGTTTTGGTGGGATGGGAGTGGGGGGGGATATCAATACCACACTACAAAAGGGGCTGAATGCTTTTAAATATCATTATGTTTTCAAATGAAGGTTTACCTGGAAAACAGCACATGATCTTCAGTGTACAATGTTCTATCACTCATAATGGGACAGAACCTGTGTATGATTCGTCACAGTGTGAACAACTTGAAAGAGAAAAAGCATAAAAATACTACACTGCAACACTCTGGTTTAAAAGTACTACTTGTGATGGCAGCAGCAAGCTTCTTAAACTGTTCTTTCTGCCTCTGAAAGGTTTCTTCCCAAATGATTACTGTAATTTCCAGGGGAGATCATTTACCAAAACCAAAGGAAATCCCACTTTTTAAATTTTATTTGCACTTTGTGCTCATCTAGTGGAAAGAATGACATTTCGGTACCTTTTCCTTCAGAACACCAGTAGAAAGACCACACAATGAGGAGTATCTTGCTTCAGGATTTTGCCTAGAGATTCAAGACACAAACAGTTATAAAAACAAGCTCATATTTTATGAGCTAAGTAGGAAACTTTTTTTTGTTGTCACGGAAAACTGGAACCCAAAAGCAAACAGCCAGCCAGGCACTGATCATAAGCTTCCTCTCTGTAGTATGTAATTAAACAGACAACTTTTATTTTCAGTATCAAGACAGAGCTGAGTCCATGAAACAAGCAGCTTAAAATTTTGCCAGACCTCCCCATAATGACAACTAAAACAGAGGGTTTGTTTCTCTGGGAAGTGTTTTGTTTCTAAAAATAAAGATGCAGAATATCCCACTATGAGTTATCTGATATTTCCCCAGAAGAGTCATCAACACACTGGTACTGCATGACTACAAACCATAAACCATGTTACAATTGTCACAGTTAAAAAACATAATTCTAGTGAGTTAGCAGAGTCTGGCACTGAAACATAACCAAAAGAAATCCCTGACCTTTCTGTGAGTCACTGTCATTCTTAAAGATGCATTACTCATCCAGATTCTGCTACAGGTGCAAGGTGGTTTGATGTATGCCAAAAGGATTTTATTTTAAGCAAGTAGTAGTATCCCTTTCAAGAGCAGGTACTTCTCAGCCATTGCAGCCTTGGTCTACCATATAGTTGACCTGAATTACTGAACTTTGCTGAACTACTACTGGAATCCTTTCGAACAGACTCCCTAAACAGAGAGCCTTAAAATTAGCAGAGAACAAAGTTATACAGGGATACGTATACAAACCTCCTTCCCCAAAACAACTGTGATTACTGTTGAGACAGTAAATTAGTCTAGCCAACACTTCATCCAGAAAAACTCTGCTTTAAGTGATGAGCAAGCAGTAATTCTAGCTGAGAAAAAGGAATCCTGTTTTAAGAACTACTTTTTAATGCATTTCAGCTCTATGTGACAATTTTGGTTAAGAAGCCAGTAACTTTGGTCTTTCAGTTGATTGGGATCCAACCAAGGTAGATTTGCTGCAATTTACATTTCTCAGAATGTCCTAATAAGATCAACTGTGATCAATACCACCAACTCTGAGATTCCCCCCCCACACACACACACACACTGCAAAAGAAATGTGTGATATTACTTGAGGTAGCAACAAGTTGCATGCCTTCAGCTGTGGTTATAACTGACAAACTGTTGGTCCTCACTTAGCATGTCCACCCCTGCCTTTTCATATTTTCAGGTTTGTCTCACAGCTTATTAAGTTTTGCAAACAAAAGCAGTTGTGCTCTTTCCAACAGATTATCACGTTTTATTATCACAGATCATTTTAAAACATCAATGTACCTACATAAATAAGAGACTTGAACTGCAAGTGTCTTCCACCAATTGCAGGAGAAATTTTCTTTGTATCAGCTGCAGACACCCAGTAGTGTTCTGCACAGAATTGCAGGATAGTGTTTTCATCTGCCATGACAGCTGAGGTTGTGTAGATACCAAATACACAGTAAATGTAGCAAGCGTTTCTTTTAATAAACTGCCACAGAAAAAGTATGAAAAAAATGATTCAAGCTGAGGACATATTGATGGGTACAAAATCCTTGAGGCATTATGCAGCTCACACAAGCTCATGGATCAGTATTATTGCAGCAACCAGTAGCCGTCAAAGCCAATTACCCCAGGGACTTTCCTGCGCGAGGACTGGGTTCTATAGATGCCTTCCGTAACTGTCAGAGGCTGTACACACCGGAGAGGAGGGAGTGCTGAAAATCTGTCACAGCCAATTACTGCCAATGCTTTATTTATGTCAGGATACACCTGATCAGTGAACAATAAAGCCATTTTATAAAAGATTATTACAAAAACAGAATGCAAAATGGCAACAACTGGTAGAAAAACTTCATTTGTAGATAAACGCGGCACGTACGCTTGCCACATAGGAACATGTAAAATAAATTTTCCATTCTGAAGCAGTGACACACACAGGTTTTAAAGCTTCTGACTCCAAGTGTAGACTGTTTTTTTTCAAATGCCCTGACAAAAGGCTGATTTCTATACAACTTGTTCTAGAGACAAGAAGATGCAAGTCAATCTAATACAATGGATTTGAGGAATTAAATGTTATATGGAAGGAAACCAGAGAGGAAAAGAGGGGAGCAGAAAACACTGACACAATATGGAGATAAATCCGCAGAATATCTTTTCTGTGCAACACCAGCCTTTATTTCAATTGCCCAACTCAACTGACAAAAGAAAAAGGTTATCTACAGGAACAATATAGAAATTATAACATCCTCTAAGGCTTGAGAACCTGCTTTGTACTTATCTGTCTTCAACTTACAATATACTACCTGCATTTTAAAGTTAAACAGATTTGAGTTTAAATCTGCCCTTTGGCCATGGGATTCAACATCACATCCCAAATAAAATACTGATTTTTTTCCCCCCACAGATACATAAAACTACGCCTAGTTTTATTCATGGCAATTTTCAACTCGCTACCTTCAAGAAGAGGGCATTGTACAAAACTGTTCTGACTGAACAGATCAGCTGGAGCCTCGTCAGGTGAATATGCAGTTGGGGAAATCTTTCTTTAAGCAGAATTGACCTCCCAGGAGAAGTTATATTGGCCACCAAGATGGAAGTTGGCACTTCTAGATAATTCTCTTCAATTATTTTGCTGCCTTAAGTTCCGACTGCCATCATTTCCTATCCTCTCTGTTAAAGGATGTATCATGACCCCCTCCCCAAAGACACCACAGACACACAGGCGCAGACGCGAAGAGTTTGTGACTACACCAGTCACTGCTCTGAAAACGTGATTTCTGTAAGTCACCTTCGAAACAACTGACAAGCTAGTGGTCTATACAATTTTTTTCTTAAGTATGGCCTTTTCAGGTACCAGATCTAAACTGAGTGACACTCCACTGTTCTGTAAAGTACTTGAAATCTATGGAGAGACAGCAACATACCTAATGTAAGATTGAATAATAATAATAATAATAATAATAATAGTAATAATAATGCAATAATCATAACAGTGGGGAAAACATCTCTATTCATTACGTTTCAATGTTGAAAGTAGCTTAGAATAATCTAATAATCTAATCTCCTACTCTGAAGAGCTACCACAATACTGGCTGCCGCTTCTGTTGACTCCTCAGTTTTAAAGTCTAACAGCTCAACCCAGGGCCCTAAAATAACTTTGGCCTACACATGTACATAATGAAAGGAAATTCAAGAGACTATTTATCATACAAAAGGCTCCCATCTCAACAAACACTGCAAATATATTAAACCTGCTCATCACCAGGATCCAATGGCACTTACTCTCTAGAAACAGAACCTGAACTTCTCTGACTTGGATTGTTTCACAATACTGCCAATATTATGCAAGTATTATTTTCAACTTAATTTACAAGGAAGAGTTTACTGAAAAGCTGACTAACCTGTATGCCCCAATGAATCAAAAGGCACAGAACACGGAAAGCTGAGGGGTATGAAAACTCCACGCACAATAGACTATAATGGCATCCCAGGTATCCTACAGCTCCACTGCAGCAGGAGGCTAAGCAAGGAAGGGAATTTAAGGATAGCCCGGTAACTTCCTCTCTCCACCTGCTTGCTTCCTCCTGCCACCGGGGAGTTTGGCTGCCCAGGAGCTACCGTCACATCACGACCACCGCGAGGATATGGGACAGCTTGAAGAGATAGTTGCACGCTGCAGCATTCCAAAGTTGAACACAGCTCAAGAACCACGGTGGCCATCTCTACCTGTTGCAACAGCCATCTTGAAGACATAGGAAGCCCAAAGATACAGGGATCAAACAGGAAAAAAAAAAAAACAACAAACAAAACAAAAACACAACAAAAAACAAGACTACATATACCAGCTTAAAAGGTATCAACACAGACAACGCATTGGGTATGGCCTTCCCTGGGAGTAGATTGTAAAGAGTGCAAATAATGGGCATTTCAGACCTGAAATAAAAGTACAAAAGGAATGGCTGTTAGGTGCCAAGCTGAGTATTAGATGTTCGGATTCCCCCTCCCTTTCGTATGTGGTGTATACAAGATTTTTCAAATGGTCTTTTTGTTCACAAGTCAGACACTGTGCAAGTACAGCTGCAGAATAAGAAGGCATTTTAACACAAAAACATACCCTCTATTTAGAGTTTTGTGCACACTTTGGTATATTTTTAATAATAATCTGTCCTGTAGCTATTAGAAGGAGATATATAGCTTACTGTTTTAATAGAGCTAAATGAAAGAGGATCAATATTATTTTAATTTTTAAAGGTCTGTTTATGAAATGCAATCATCCTTCATTAAAAATGCAAGCTGTGCTTCACAAGAGGTTAGTGTAAATGATTCATAGTTTGATATTGCTCCAGTATAATCATCCTCTCTCAGGAGGGCCCATCAGATGCTTCATCACACCACTCAAGCTGGTATTATTAAAAAATACTTGCCCAGGACAAAAAACTAACACATTTGTAAAAAAATCCCGTCCCACACATTCTTCATCCCAGATACCTACAGATCTCCTACGTATGTATTATCAGATGGTTGCCTATTTGGTTGGATTCTCTGTGGCTAAAATGAAACAATCAATCCAGCCAGAGTTTTCCTTTTACTATCTTTGAAAAACCCAAACAAACAGGAAAACCCACCACAAAAAAAGTCTATACACACATACTGCATTAGAGAAACATATTTTAATTACAAGAAAAAAAAAACCAAACCCAACAACAAACAGAAAACAAACTACCACCACACATTCCACCCTCAATGTCATGTTGGGGGCGTGGGGAAAAAAACAGAATTGTTTGAATTTGCTTACCTAACCTGAAATTTCAGTATGATTACTGCTCTTCATTAGAATAAAAAGAAAATTTACCTTCAACATTGGACTTCAATAGGTTCTAAAGATTGAAATCTTCAAAGTCCAGCCTATACAGCATTAAATGCAAGACCCTTCTATTTAAAAACACTAATTGCAGCTAACTGGTTCAGAATAGCAGCATCTGGCTGATTATAACATGAGGTTTTAACTAATAAATTCTTAATTATTAAACTCCAGTGTTGAATTTCCTTCACACAAATAAAACAGCATTATATTATAGCAATTACAAACACTCTGGATACACCAGTTACAAAAAACTTGTGTCACAGAAATCTCTTTTAAAAAGCTCACCAGCTGCTACATTAACGCGCAGAATATAATGCTTGTGTTATAACAACATCTATAGAAGAAGTGTCCTTATGAGCTATTATACACAGATGTATACAGCCTTTATCTGGCTACCAGATATTTCACCTTGCTATCTACGCATGCATAACACACAGCAGTTCTGTTTGTGCCCATTACAAGAGTATCTGCCAATAATTTTCATCTTTATTCTTTTCTCTCCAAATACACGCCTGTGAATTTAATATAACTGTACTACCATCACCCAGCATATTTATGTATGTGATGCTGAAAATATATTTAATCAAGGCAATATTACACACTGTAGTGTCTGAGCTCCTGAAGTTCCCTAGAGAATACATTTGGTTTAGGCTTTAATACCTGACAGGGACACCCCTCCCCTAAAAAAAAAAAATAAAATCAGAAATATAGCAGATCTGACAGAATATTTTACAATGGAGTTGCACAGTATATGCATTCAATCACTCCATTTCCCAGAAGATTCATTACAGTTACATTAGAAAGTCAAATCAGGCAATTCTGCAGTCTGGTGAACGCTAGCATATGAAAGCAGGTTAATACAAAAGAATTTCATTTTAAATAGAGGACATTTAGGACTTTTAAAAGCAACATTATGATAAAAATTTCAGGGTGTTTGTTCTGGCTTCAGAGCATGCTTTTCAAGTCTTGTTTCAATGATGTAGCTCATTTTCTAAGGAAAGAGGGAGGGGATGTTAGATCTCCAAGGTTTGCCATCTTAATTACCCTGCTGCTTCCACACGCTGCTAAGAATCACACTGCAGATACACTTCTCTGCTCCACAGCCAGTGTATAGTTGGAACCAACTCGTACCAGTGAAAACTCTAAAGGCACTAGTTAGCCTTTACAGAGGCTGGGTATTACACACGAAGAAATCACTGGGGATTGCATTTTAGACAAAGGTATTATTAAGTACAAGATACAACCCATTTGAAGTTTTCTGCTTACCTTACAACAGAAATATTATATATAATTATTACCATTTATAACCTTGCCTCCATTTCAGCAAGTAAAATGCAGATAGGGAATGTAATTACTTAAACTAATTATGTAAGAATTGATTGACAGGATGGAAGAAAAAATGTGTTCCAAGCAGTATTAACGTAAGAGTATAAGCTTATCTGAATGAAGCCAACTAATTTTAGAGCAATTCTTTACTGTAAGGAAGACACCTACAAACGCACAAGCCATATACACACAGAGTTACAAGCAACACCAAAAAAAAGAAAAAACCCAACCCAACAAAACCACAGAGCACAAAAAGCAGTTGTCAACAGCACCAGCTTTGGCAGCATTGAAGATGAACTTCATGCACCCCTGCCTATGTTTAATTTAATACAAAACTAAATGCCGTCAAAACATCTGGTGCATTATTGATGGTTATCATGATAAACGAAATCTGACATTTCACAGCAACTCATTAGATAGCCTACTTATACCCCATACTTACCAAGTGGAAGACCTACATTTGTTTCTGATTTTGTGTCCTTTTGGAAAACATGCATTGTGTGGATAACTGAGACTTCATGAAAAGGCAGCTGCATGTATTAGGAACTCTCATTCTTAATATTTAGAGTACATAAAAGAAATACTTGCATCTTTTATTGGGGGGGGCAGCGCTTAGTTTTTTTCACTTGCTTACACACCAGCTACAAGCCATTACATTCCTATCACTGGAAGGCAGAGGAAGGTACCTTAACATTGAATCATCTAGTCTCCTCCATAAGAGTTCTGACTTTCTGACTAGACAGACCCATTTCTTTCTTATTTTCTCTCATCCCATTTCAGTTTTTTCCTCACTCATCCCACCAGGTAACACGCTTTTAAGGAAAAAAAATTCTAATCATTGCCCTCCTCCCCCACCCCCCCAAGTTATTTGAGTAGTCACCTTTTGTCCTTACTTTCCATTTGCAGTATTGTGGAAAAACCATAAGTTAAGTTACCAAGACAAAAACAAAGAACAAGCTTTTACTCCAGTTCAATTCAAGAATACTGTTTACCACTATCGCTAGATAAATTTCTCAGTCAGGCATATAATGTTGTTTCTAACAACACATTTAAGTTTAATTTTTTTATTGTTTTTGCATGAATATTCACTGTGCTGTTTTGCATCATTTGATTAGGTCCGTTACATTCACTATCTCTTAAATTATTCTGAGACAAACTAGAGTCCCAGAAGCACTCATAGCCCAGCACGTTTACCTGTTACTGTCTCAATCTGAAGGGGAGGGGGGAAGAAATCAAGACTCACAAGTCTTGCTTCAAATAGAAGCAAAATACAATCAGCTACTACACTGGACTACCAGAAGAAATTGAGCCGATGTTCCTGGCCCTCATACTGCAAAGGAATCAACTTGCACAGTGGATTACTAACATTGAGCTGCTGGTACAACGTAGGAAGATTAAATGGAAAGCATTTTACATCAGCCCCGTTACTTTCCAGTGTGAAGCAGGTATACCAAAACTGGCAAATGAATATTAATTTGACCACAAAGAAGTCTGAAAAAGCAAGGGTTATCCTGTTTCCCAGCCTCTGATGGAAAGGATAAGAGTTTAAGCACCACAGACCACATTACTTTTTTTACCCTCTACTAAACCCAAAGCTACTGAAATTCAAGATAATTTTCATAGCATTTTGCCCCATTTGAAGGGCAGAGATCACAAGTAGGGGCAATATGGATACAGGGTCATTGGCTCCTAAACAGAGATTAGAAAAATGAACTCACACCTCTGTTACAGCACTACTATAACAAGCCACACAACGAGGCTTCATCCAGCCTTTCCACATGTCCGTGTGAGATAATGCTATACATCAGGTATAAATACACTGCAGTCAAACTAAGAACTGTGCTTCCCTTTAATTTCTCACATCTTGACTCAAGAGCTGTACAGAAAGTTATTAAAATTAATGCAAACTATCATAACTCTGTCTTTTTTATTACTGGTAATATTCCTTCTAAAATATTAGTCTCCTTGGCTGAACCAGCATGTCTTTTTGAAACTTGCCTTTGAAGATCAGAAACTCTTTAGCATAAAAAGTGAAACATGCAATCATGTTAATTTGACAAGGTAAAGCGGAGGGGGGAAAAAAAAAGTCAGTTCAGCTTAGTATTTCTGAAACTCAAGCTATTCTTTCATTTTTCCAAAAAAACATTTTTCTTTCCTGGTTCCCACTACAGTAATTGAAGTGAGGATGTAACAAAGGCTTTTGGTACTCCGAGCATTTTAAAAACAAGCAAGTATCAAGCTTGGCAAGTGACCTAAGTAAACACTTCCCACCTTAAACAAAATTAGTAGGTTAGAATAAATTGCTGAAGCACAAACATCCCTAGCAATCCAGTGAGTACTCATTTTTCCTTGTTTGCATAATAAATACCACAGCAATATACATACGCATATATATACACATCTATGAAGGAGGCAAGAGCAAGAGGACATGTTTTTTATAAACAAGAAATTCAAGCTAGAATTTCTCACTCTTCCTTCCAAAGTTTAAGTGAGCTGCGTGCCTAGCCAAAACACCATATTATCCAGAACTACTTTGTCAAAAGCCAAAACAGAGAATCCACACATTTCAAGTTTTGTAAAAATAAATAAATAAATAAATCAAGAACTTCATGAGTTGGCAGAAGTATCACAGTTTTCCAATATTCAAGTACAGTTTATGATAACACTTCATGCATGTGAGCGTTACACTCTTGAATCACTTGTTAGTCTTTCATCTGCTTTGCACCAGGAAAAACAGGTACTGCACTTAAAAGACTTAGAATAGCCTATTTCTCACTACCCCCATGTACCACTGTGTTCTTACTAAGTAATCCATGTTACCATTACTGTTCCTAAATATTTATGATACCTGTGCAGTCAGTAACAGGCTCTAGGTTGCAGAGTTCTGGTATAGTATGTCTGCAGTGTTGATAGGCACTTTGAGAATTGCATACTTTTCAGAGTCATCTTGTGGGACAACCTAAATGCCAAAATTCAAGAATGAAAAAGGCGCTGGTATATAATCATATTTCTCTGAAGTTATATTTTGCAGAGGTATTCCCTTTGAAACCAGAAGGTCTACCTCTATACATACATTAAGCTTACTTCAAGGACAGACATCCACATTTTACAGACATGCAAATCACCGCACACCAAGTCTAAAGTCACAAAATAAATACATAAACAGAAATTCTGTGATTGCTGTGACTGCTGACTCCCCGATGCTTGTTCAAATACTGAATACTCAACTCTGACAAAAGGAACCATTTACAGAAGTGGCAACTAACCTCCTTTTCATAATTGCTCACTCAATTTTTAAAAGCATGTTCCTCTCCCTTACAATTATAGAATTATTTCAAAAGCATGAACCCATTAAACATTTGCCTCAGTCTGCCCTCAACAATAGCCTCAAGAGATAAAAATTCTCATTCATTTCAACAGAGGCCTATTGATTCCGCTGTCACAGAATATGACTATTTTCTCCTCATGCTGCTTCAGAACAGAGCATTCTGTCATGGAGCTATACATTTATTTCCTTTCCTGGTTCTTTACAGAAGCTTTGTAGCAGTGGTTTCTCACACCCCACCACCCTTCTCTACCCCAGCAGATAGCTTTCAACAGTCAAGACGCAAATAAATCCACTCCACACACACCAATACACAGGAGAGTTCATGCAAAAAAGCAACAATGGGTAGGCTTTAATGTGCAGGCACTCATAGCCAAATTGAGGGCAATACCAAAACTCTCTTCACTACCATACATAGTGTTTCACACTATCCAGTAAGAACATCCAAGAATGTAGGCGCCAGCTGGAGATGAACTGCCAGAACTACCAGTCTTTATAGAAACCACCTACCGCATCACATGAATGCTCATGGTTCTTTAGAAAAAACAAGGCCAGAAGACTTATTACTGGCAATTCTGTAAACGTGAAAGTCCCCAGGCATTATGCTTGGCTGTCACTGTAAAGCAAAACCGTAAAGTTTTATTAGAATTGGGGGAATATCGACTGCACTCTGTCCCTTGAATGTCAATGATCCGATCCTTTGAGTTGTCAAGCGCAGTTTCCATCTCCAATGATGCAGTCAGCTGATGGGTTCACATCATGGTTACAGGAGCTTAAGAACAGCTGTTTAGGAAAGCCAGTACTACTTATCACAACTGGATTTAACTTCCATGTCCTTTACGCAACCTCCACTAAACATCAAAGACTGGGACTGCCTAGTCCCTACAAATCATTCAGGCATGTTCTTTCCCAGGAAGCAAGCCACAACATCAAAAAAAAAAATTAGTTCTGTGAGCAACAAAAACAAGCACCTTCTGATAGACATTTGACTTTTATTCAAGGGGAAGGGAGGTTGTTTTTAGGCAAGATCACAACCAAGTCTTTCCTTTTACCTCCACAGATATCTGTGAGGTGCTCCATGCATTTTTTTTCCCTAAAATCCTCTAAAAAACAAGCTATGCACAACAGAAAAAAAACCCCACACAGGTGAGGTCTTGAGTTTCTACAAACAAGGTCACCATTATTCAAATGTTACGCTCTCTACTTCATACCTGTCAAGCATAACTAGTTGGCCCAGTTATCAAGACACTTGAAGCCAAGCTAAACAGATATACCTGCTACTGCAGAAAACCAAGCTACTAACAAGATCAAAAACTGCACTCAGCAGTTAATTCTCTCTCCATCCAGAATTTAAAAAAAAAAGTTTATTACTCCAAGAACAAGAGGATATATGGTTTTAGGTTCCACATCTCCCCAAATACTTCAAACACCACCACTGGTTTAAATTTTATTGCTCTATCATTTCTTGATGGACTCAAGTTCACCACAGATGCCGAACTTCCACATTAAGTGCTATCTTTCCCCCTCTGATTTTTGCCAATATTTAAAGTACTTTGCATTCTTCCTTATCAAGAAGGGCTATTATTTTGTTTCATTTGATTATTTTTTTTTAATGTGAAACATTACATTGGACACTCAGTTTCTACTCTTGATAGTTTACCACCCAGAAGTATTTACTCATCCGTCTACATAACAAACTAACAAAAAAACTAGGAAAGGGAAATTGCAGTAAGAACAGATGGGGAAGCCTGCATCAAATTAAAACCGAAAGCAAGCTGCATGATAGATACTTTTTGTACAAACTGCTTGCAGAAGAGCAAACAAACTAAGCAGAAAGCTCAACAGCTACAATTCAGAAGAGATCTCCCTGCTGAGTGGGCTTTTCAGAGCTTGACATTGAAGAGCAAGAACTATTGCTAGTTTCTACAAAATTCAAGCAAGTTTATAGAACTAGGGGTTTATAGGGAAACCACAGGGTATCACTACAGACATTTAAATCTGCATCCCACCTCATTGGTCCAGTCTGGCCAGGTAGATAAACCACTACAAAACAAAAAAGAATGTTTTCAGTATTGATCTTAATTTGGCCTCTAAAAGACTAACTACCCAATGAAGCTTAAAAGGCAACTGGAGCAAACCCAAACTTTAGTTAAGTTTTAGGTTCCCTCTGATACCTACTTTTCCCATTGCAAGATATGAGGTGAGTAGAACAACACAAGAAGTACAAAGGGGAAAAGTCTTCACAACAGAACCAATTCCTCATAGCACTCAGTTCAATGCTGCCATCAAGTTACAATAACCTAGCACACAGAATCAGTGCTCTTCTGTGCATCTTAGAAACCTTGAACCTTTGACCATCCACTTAGAGATAAAGCTGCAAACACACACATACGCATACATACAACAGAGCTAAACAATACATCAGGAGAGAAAGCACTGCACTTTCAGTCAGGTCATCTTAGCATGTCTTTGTTCAGCCTGCAGTTGACAACTTGAGTAGTCAGTTAGTTTGCTACAGTATTTAAAAAAAAATAGCAATACCACTTACAGAAATATAAAATAAAAATCAGTTTGCTAATATTTGGGTCAGTATGTACTATTTGGGTCAGTCCTGAAACACGTCCCACTGATTTAATTTCCACCCCTATAAGGACTACAGAGAGCCATCAGAATTTAGCAGACTAAGTATTTTATAGAGCTTACAGTTGGACCTAAAAACATTTTCAGTGATCCTCCAACTCCACTTTAGTTATAATGCTGCACAGTGCCACCTTTAGCCCACTAAAAAGAGATTCTGTTAAGTATTGTGAAGTTTCAGCTTCTTTGCTAGTAAGGAAAGAGCATTTAGTGAATCCATTTCAAAAATACAAGCTAGCTTCTAGACAGGAGACATTTGGGGATGGGCTAAGCTAATTCCAAGAGCTACGTGAAGCTGCTTAGTCTCAGAAGCCAACAGTGACAAAATACGAACTCTTCGTTGCCTTGCTACTACGTGAGACAGACTACCTGTACACCCTGCCATCGGAGCCAAATGATTTTCTGTAGTAGGCAGCTCATTGTCCTACTGAATTCAAACGTTTCCAGTCCTAGCAGAATATTCTGACAGCCTTATAAATCTCCTCTTAACTGCTCTACTTTCCTAACTCTCAGAAGTATAAGAACTTTTTTTCCAGTATCCTGAACAGTTTCAGTGGAATATAACTCACACTTGAGAGCTAACATATGGTTCAAACAAGCATCAGATTGTTGCATGGTTTTCATACCAGCCCTCGTAATCCCTGGGTTCCTAACATCTGTCTTTCATTTGTGATATAATTACACATTTATTTTCCATTTTACTAGTTTAATTTCATATACTGTTTACTTGATCTAGGGTATGATTTTGCTGCAGCCAAGGGACATCATGCTCCTTCTTATCGATATGAACATGTTTCATTAGAGCTTACAGAGTTCTGCAGTTCTCTTGTTCACAGATTCACTTATGTATAGAAGAAAATTGCTCATACAGTTTTTTCCCCCCTAAACTACAAACAAACTGTTAATACTTCATAAAAATCTAGAGGAAAAGAATTACAGAAGCTTGACCAGTTCTTCTATAAAAAATTAAAAACAACTGCAAAAGCTTTAAGAGTGTACTGGAAGGTGAGGGGGAAGAAAGAGGTATCAATATTTAATCTACTGCTAAAAATGTAGCATCAAAGCTGCATCAGGGTGGCATAATGTTGCAGCTGGTTCCATTTTCATGTTCTTACATTAAGAAACCAGGTTTTCCTTTTGCATTATGTATTAAATAGTAAGTATTTTAGAATCTCAGAAAATAATCTCTAAGCCTTGCTAAGCCTTTATAATTGAAAAAAATTGCATTTAGCATTTTACAGGCTAGACATGCATGAAATACTAAATTCAAAGACAGAACTAATGCTAATTTCTTGATAGTCCCTTCTGATACATACCCCTTCTCAAACTCACTACATCTGGAAAACAGAGTGATCAATGTAACTAGTATGCCTAACTTAAAGCATGCTTGCATTCTTCATGTTTGAGCAAAGAAAGTTCAGACTTTCTACCCACACAAATTCCTTTACTGAGAAAATTGCCACCATGTGGTGACTAGCTATCACGTATATACTGCCTATCTGCAAGAACATTAAAAAAACCAAGAAGTTATGTTTCAAAATATAGTGAGGCATTCATCAGATGCTCTGCAATGAAAATCTGGTTTTGCAGGTTACTACAGACAGGAATTGTGTTTTCACAGTTCAAAGCAGAACACTAGGAATGGTCACTGCTTTATAAGTTTTCAAATTAAAAACTCACACACATCTCTCTCAATACACGACCTCTAAATACAGTCACATAACACAAAAAGCCTTTCTGTAAATTCAGTAAGCTAGGCACATGTTTATGCTGACAACATAATGCAACCATCATTAGGGGGCAGAAGGAAAGCTGGATGAAGATAAATTGGACATATTGTTAACAGAACACACTTTTGGCAACCAACGAGCAATTAAGATTAGAATTCTTAATCATTTCAAACATCTCCAAATTTGAGATAAGTGTATTAGCATGTGGAAGAGTTAGTGGTAATGTCAAGTTTTGCAGTCATCATCAGTTTGAAGCAGTGGGCTTAACATTAGTATTGCACAACATTGGCACAACTCTGCTGTGATGCACTGACTCAAATCTATTCATGTACAGATAGATCTCCTTTTCCCCCAGCCCACACAAACTCAAAGAACTACAAGGGTAGTTCTTGTTTAAAAAATGGGAGGGGAAAAATATTTTTTAGAAGACATACAGAGCCGAATAGCGCAATACTTTTCTGTA
Source organism: Mycteria americana (assembly GCF_035582795.1). Classification (NCBI taxonomy): domain Eukaryota; kingdom Metazoa; phylum Chordata; class Aves; order Ciconiiformes; family Ciconiidae; genus Mycteria; species Mycteria americana. The sequence continues at coordinate 6,842,834 of NC_134382.1, read as the reverse complement.
GCATCACAGAACGCACTGGAACCTATAGCCATCAACAACTTACTCTACAGACAAGAATTCCTCCCACAGATTACCTTTCAAAACAGTCGGTCATGTTTTCACAGTATAGCTGTGCATAATCAGACAACGTAAGAGTTTGCCAGATCGTCTCCGTATTTGTTTTTCCTTGTTGTAGCTCAAACACATGCAACTGTAGCTAAAAGTTCTACAACCTGCCTGGTATCCATTATTAAAAGCTAAACAGATGTTTACTCAAACTGTAACATCATTGTTTGTAAAGCATATAGGAACTGTTTATATCGGCACAGAATGGATGCCATTTACTTATACTGCTCTAGGATGAACCAGAAAGCATAACAATGAAAGGCATTCAAGCACAGCAAAACTTGCTAATGGATTTTGATAACAGCAGAGACACCCCCACTGTATTCTTCATTACTGCTACAACATATTTCACAGTTAATTCTAAACAGATCTAGATGCATACAATCATACTAAGCACTGTATTTCAGCACATTATTTATCTAAGCGCAGGATTCCTTCAATGCCTTTCCTATATTGACTAACTGACCGGTACAGCAAGGATTTACAAGCCCACTATAATGGAAGCTATCTTCTCCAGAATCTGCTCATCAGTTCTTTACGCTCATTTGTGCCCTCCATGCTTTAAGTGGGTTTCCATTCTTGAATAAAATACTTTTCTGGTCATACCATTTAAGAGTATCACCACAAATTAACAGTACAGAAACACTGGGAAAAAAAAAAACCTATTCTCCCACTCACTACTTCTAAACAACTAAACATCACATTAAAAAAATAATAATAAGAGACAATCACTCCAAAATACAGCCTGGTTTTGTCAGCTAGTGTAGATTTTAAAATTCAGATGCTTGCATTTGACTTGTCTGCCATTACCGGAAAATTAAAGCTATGAACAAATGCTGCACAGGCAACAAATAATTCTACTAACATGCCAACAATCACTTTAATCTCTTCCAGTTAACAACTCGAGAACCTTTTATGAACATAATCTTCTAGAAGGCAACTGATAATACAAGATAATCCCAGTACAAGTTTAATTAAAAGTACAAACTACCTATAGCTCCATGCTTACCAACTCTTTCATGCCGAAAAAGCAAGAGTGGCTATTATTAATAGCTCTGTTAATCTGGCAAACTGAAGTGCACAGAAACAAGCTAAAGAAGCATTCAGACCATTTCACACTGAAAAAATAGTGTTCACAAATTATAACTTGCCTTAGCATAAGCATTAAAAAAACTATTTTAAATAGCTGAACTGAAGCATGCTTGCAGAGTTATAGATCCTACTCTTTAAAAGAAAACCCAGTACAAGATGATTTGATGTTCCAGGCTACAATGGAATTAATCTAAAACAGAAAAAAGCAATTTTCCTTCAAGAAACATAGGATTTGAGCCACTTGGCTGTCAGATGCAAGTCAACAGAGATTTCATTTGAGTTTTGAATGCCAAGAACCTTATTTGACTGGACATAAAATACATTTGCTATTTTTAAACACACCTCATGTAGTCATTTAACCAGAGCCCTGTAATTCAAACTGGGGAGCTCTTTTCACGTTAAAAAGCTGATCACAAGACAGGTCTTTACAGTTCTGTTTAAGTCTTGGCTTATTTCCATAAATACATTTTGCACTCCCAAGCTCCCCTAGTAATCATCTCCACAGCTCTTCCACCTTCTTCCAAACCCAGTCAGAAATATTTCAAACTGCCTGAAAGCCTCCAGAAACCCCTTTCTGCTTACCTTTACCACAGCCACTGCCTCATACCTGTGGCAAGCAGTAACTAGTCCAGTCAGGTCAACGCTGACCACACGATGGACACTCAATAGGCTACCCACGTATCCATCTCTTCGCCGCTCCGACCAAGAATAACGAAGTCCAAACCTACCATTTTATGTGGTGCTAACAATCAAACCTGTCACCAATACAGAAGTGGCATCTAACTGTATCCCAAACCTGAATCAATTACTCACCTCAAAGTCTTCAGCTGTGTAATTCTGAGCTTTATAGTTATTCAAAGTCACAAAAGAAATTCTCTTTAACACATAAAGCAAATATATCTACAATGAACTATCCTCACACGCACAGAATGAAGTGATGTGTCGGTGAGCTGTGACATTCTTCTCGTTGAGAAGCACATTCCCCAAACCAGTAAGTTTTTCATATAATCTCCTTTTGGATTAGACTATGCCATGACGAAAGGCACTGTACGGGCTCTTTTCACACTGAGAAAATAGCAAGAAATCCCATGTTGGAGAAAAAAAAGAAATAAATACGTGCACAAGAAAGCAAAATTAAACCTTGTAATCAAATGCAGATTTCTTTAAACGTTTCAGCTATGACACTTCACTGAGAACTAAATGCATAGCAAATATTTTTGCCTCCTACCAGAAAGCATCAAATTTTAGACACAGCTGAAGGAGTTACCACTACAGAGAAATGTGGGTTTCCTCAAGCTCCAGATCATCAAAAAAGCAAGACTATACAAAGCCTTTGTCTTTTCAGGAATATACTCAACTAATCATAATGGACAAACTTAATTCAGATGGATATCCAGCTCCTAAAGGGACCGGGGAGGTGTGCTATTGCTCACATGATGTTCTTTCACATTTTGAAACCAACTCCTTAGATGTTGCACCGTAATAGCACATTTCAGCTCCCTCCTCTTAAATGACCTGATGCATTTCATTACCCAGGGCTACCCCCTGATGTCAGACTTTCTGCACACCCTTCATCTCTAAGCAGTTTCTCACTAATGTGAAAACTTCCAGTTCAAGCTGCTGCAGTGTTCAGTGCCCATAGTAGTAAAGGTTTGGTTTGATACCAGTGGTTTAAAAAAATAATAATAATTTTAAAATTGTACTGTACTATAGAGACAAAACTTACAGCCCACCCTGACAGCCAATTTATCTACAGTCCAAATTCATAGCTAATCAAGTCACTAGAGCAAGCGTATCAGCCATGTACCATGCTCTGCAAGTTCTTTCTGACAAACACTTAACATCTGCAGTCTTTTGAAACACAAGACATTTTTCCACAGATACAGAAGTCAGACTGTGCTATGGATGACTGGCCCCTAAAGTCCTATTTCTGCAAGTAGGAACTGATGACCTGAGAACTGTTAACATCAAGGAACTAAGCAGGCAACAATCTCAAAGGGATGTTTAACCGATGCTACCCAAACAGGTTCTTCCCACATAAAAATCCACTACCTTCAAAATTTAAAATACTTTTTATCACTAAGGCATTTGCCTGAACTTAAACATTGAAGACAAGGGCTCTGCTGCTACAGCAGAGCGGTACTTTTAAGGTACCTTTTAAGTCTGGTATATTTCTACATCGTTATAGTGTGGAAAGTGAACACAGTGGACATTGTCTTCATTTTCTCTCAAAAAACCAAACCCAAACAACTAGCAGGGGAAAAAAAAAATAAAATCATATTCATTTTCTCCCTAAAAAAAAAAAAAAACTAGTAGGGGAAAAAAATAAATCACATTCAACAACTCATGCATACTCATACACATGCCTAAGTACTTTCAGAAAAGAAGAAGGAAACCCTCTTCCCCCCAGACATGCTCCCCAATAATTGTTTGTATATTGTCAAGTTTGATTTTAAAGTTTAAAGAATATTTTGGTTTTACTCGTGGCACCAGCTCACTACAGCCACCACCTCTTCTCCTCGTCACAGGCTAGACAGAACGGCTATATGAGCTCAAAAACACATCCAGCCACACAGAGAATAGACCTGGTTGGACTTCAAACAGAAACTGAAGATCACAGAAGGATCAGTCTGTTTTCTGCACTGCAACTATTAATCTCATCTGCCTAATTTTCCTCTCTGGAGCCCCTCCTTCCTCTCACCTGGGGGGGGAAGAGCAAGCTAGAGAGAATACAAGTTTTATTCTTCATACACCCACTGAACCACAGACTGATTTTAAAGAACCATATTTAAATGAGGTTCAAATTCTGTTCCTACTGAACTAGATTCTAAAGAACATATGTTTGTTAAAAGCAAACATGTACATAGGAAATAACCTTCTGGCTTTCCTTAGTTTACTAATGGGTGACATCACCTCTTTCCATCTTGGAAGGCTCATTCAACATTTATATCCTCACCTTTGTACACCTGAAAGCAAAATTTCATTCACTTTAAGGAGGTAGAGAGAATGTTACTCAGAATGTATTTCCCGTATTGATTCAGAACTGTTCTCTGAATGAGCAAATAGTCAATTAGTAACAAGCGGGAGACTAAGTACAGGAGCTCTACATTAGTAATACCTAGAGACATCCTGCTATTACAAAGCATGAAGGCATATATTTTCTGCTAAAAGCACAAATAAGTAAACCAGGGAGTAAGAAGTTACAGTAATACCTACAAAGCTTATTTTAAAGGCAAACTTGTTTCATGACAAGAATTGTAGCATAAAACAGTTCTGAGAACCATGGGAAATAGCAAGCTAGAAATTTATTCTAAAACTTTAAGAAGAAAATTTGATATAAAACTCAAGTTTGGCAGCTAACAGAACAGGCATTTAAAAAACAATGATAATAATTTCCATTCAATACTGAAGTACTAAATATTTTCTGCAGCTGCTGTTATCAGAAAATCCTTAACTACTTTGATATGAACAAGTAATACCAGATAGATATTGATGATACATCAAGACACAAAATAACAAATGCAAAGATACAACAGAAAGTTGCCATCAGAGGGAGACTTTGAAGTAAAAGAAGAGCAACTATGTCTTAATTTAAAAGATACAGCAAGAAAGTGATGATCTATAGCCACATAGAACAGATCACTGGTGCCTTGATGCAAATATACCACCTACTATGTATCAGTCTCCAGGCATCAATATAGGAAAGAAGAAAAAAAAAAAAAACCAGCACCACCAAAACATCCATACTTTTAAAGCACACCTTACCTCCCTGTTATGTTCCAACAGGAAAAAAAAATAGTAACATGGTAAAATACCACAAGAACTTAATTCTGCACTGGGGGGGGGAAATGTGCAAGTAACCACAATAAACTGAGAAGAGAGCTGCTCAGGTTATTTTTTTTGAAATGTAGTCATTTCTTAACCAGTAGAACAACAGGTTCCTGAGAGTTTACCTATGTTCCTGTAGCCCACTGTTGAGCACAAACTGCCATTAAAAAGTTAAAAATTCCCACGTTTCTTCATTATTTTATAGCTCGCTGGTCCTCCATACCAAACAATAACATACCACAGAAAGAGAGCTAAAGGTTTGCCACAGCACAGGTCTTCACGGTTCTGAGCTACCAAGTCAAGTCCTCTCTGTATTGGGGGATGGCCAAGCTGCTAGATTTGGGAGGATTTTTTGCGTTGTTTTTAAAGCATTAACTAGCTATTTCATGATCATTGCAAAGAGAAAACGTGTAATGTGTAACTAAGTTAACATACGTTTTCAGATTAGCAAAGTAAACAGATATAAAACCCCCTGCATTTGCATATTGCTTTACATCTATAAAACTTCCTGATAACAGTGACAACGTATCATCATACCTATTTCATAAGCACAAAAACACAATTGCAATGAGTTGTTCAGCTCAAGGTCATGCAACAAGTTGTTTGGTTTGGTTGGGGGGGTAGTTTTGGGGGGATTTTGGGGGTTTTTTTAAGTGTCTGGAGCACAATCCAAATATTGCAATACCAACATCATCTAAATTCTTGTTATGAATTTACAACATGCAATCTTTCCAGTCTCTTGTTGTCTACTTGTAGCATGACCCTTTATCATCTTCAAGAATTAAATACGTGACCTAATTAAAATACCTTTGGAATTTAATACAGGAAACATGTTTAATTTCAAACAATGTTATAAACAAGAGGCCTCCTTCATTAATAATCCCTCCCAGCCTTTGTTTCTATTCAAGAATATCCAACATGTGCATTAGGGCCTCACAAGAGTCCCAGCAAGGAAAAGTGTGAATATAACTTATCAGGACTCAGAAGACTTCACTAAACATACACAAAAGTAATTACTTTCAACGTCTTACTAAACTTGTACTTTGGGACAAAAGCTATGGAAGTAGTTATTTGATGAATAATTAGTGTAGGGAAGAGAACAGGGCTCATTAATTGAAGCAAGCCTGCACAGAGAGAAGTGACATAGAATGAGAATACAAGTGGAGATGGTTTCATTTTTCATATATTACAGACATGGAAAGAGAAGCATGCAGTTAGACAATAAAATTCAACAATAAAAGATGAAGTCTATTCGACATGAAGAGAAGCAGGAAATAAGAACCAAATTACTTTTTCCAACCAGAAGAATGAGCAGATATGCTGTTTACAGAACTGTGTTTAACAAAGTCAGCCACGGAAGGTAAGCTGTGATAGTAACTGAGACTCATAGAAAAAGAAACATATCCTCAAATGCTCACATTAATTACCAAAAAAGAGTAACAGCAGGTAGAATTCCAAAGTCTACAGTAGGGAAATTGGCACAATTATGAAAAAATATAAGCAGAGGTACAAAATAAGTATGTTACAAGCCACATATGTTTCTACTGACATGCTAAAGGACATTTGACATGTAGCAAGAGGTCACTGACAATTCTAGCACCTCCCTACAGATTAGTACAATAAAAAAACCTACTAGACTACGTGCATCACTACCTTTTCACCCACTGCGCTCCTACAATATCTCAGAACTTTGATGAAGGCATTCAAACAGCAACCAGGAGTGTTGCAGCAGGTCAAAAGAGAACTTGGATTCTCCCTATTTTCTTTCAAGAACATATGGTAACAGTCCACTTGGCCCTTTTCTAATCCAAATATTATTCAGACTTTCATCCAGAAGCATGCATTGCAACTCCCCCAACACCAAGAGACTGCCTATAAACGGAAAAGCCCTAAATCCATATTCCCTTTATTTAGACGTTAGGCTGTTTTATTTGCATCTCTGCCTTAGGAGAACTACTTGTATTACCATACTCCATCCACGTTTCTTCACAAACATTCACCTTTATCGAGTTATCCATGTTTGCCCCTTTTCACTCAATTCCTTTGATTTAAAGCCTAACCTCTGAAACAATACCCTACTCCAGCTTTGGCCAGCCAACACAAGAGCAGCCTTAAACAGTTCTTCTACTGTCATCATCTGAAAGCCTTCCATAGCTTCTGCCCTGAGTTCAGATGAATTAAGCAGCAGGGAATATAAAATTTACCATGGAAACTGAGTCACAGAAAACACTGTGAACAAGGAAGGGGGAGAAGGTTTCCCTGATTAACCACAGATACAAGGGGCAAATCACAGCAAGTTCTCAAAAAATAAAATGGGGTTTACTTCACTAAAAACATGTCCATGTCCATTTTGTTCCCAGTAACATCAAATAAACTTGTGTGTGTGATAACAACAAACCTATAGTTTAAGTCTTACAAATAAAACACATTAGAAATTAAACGCAGAGCTCAAACCAGTCTTAAGGTAAGCCAGTTTATTTCCTGATGACTCTTACTAGTTGGGCATTTGACTCCCAGAAATCTTTAAGTGTACAGATACCATTAAGTTCATTCTATCATTGGGTAAAGTTTCTCATCTTAAGGGTTCACTTTAGAAGGCAAGTAGCATAATTCAGTGGTTTAAGGAGCAGTCAGAGGCAGGTCTATTAAGTTTCGTGAAAATGAATGACCTTGGAGACATAAATTAGATTTCCTGCATCTCACTCCCAGTTTGTAGAAATGAGGATTAAGTGTTTAAGTCTCCTGCACTGACCTCATTAGAAGATCTCTAATGGAGACATTGCATTCCTTTTTATACAGGACAGAGATACCAGGCACAGAGATACCAGGTACCACAAGAACACACAACTACAGTTAAATTGTGTGTGTTTTGTTCGCCTAAAGAACCTGTGGTCTTTCCCATTTTTAAATTTACTAAGAGCAAGGAGCAAGGCAAAGCTTTCTTTGCAGAATCTTGTCGGATACTGGGCCTTAACCAGGTAAATTTTAAGCAACTTCACCAATATATGTTCATGCTTCTGCTTCCATACTTTGAAGTTTCTTTCATACCTCTAAATTCACGCTTCCGTTCTAGATCATACTGAAGTATGATCGCAGTGAAGCTGATACACCTGAACAAGAGGTGAACTACCTGCATTAAAGCTATTGCAGACAGAGGGGATGGGAAAACAAGTTGAAGAAGAATTATAAAGGAACACAGGTAGCATTCCAAGAGACGGGTTAAGTTGTTTTTGTGGGCGAGAAAAACTTCCAAAGAACAGATGAGCACCACTATTTAAAATAATAAAATAAAAAAATAAAAAAACAACCCCCACACACACACAGTGGAAGACAGAAGTTTAAGAGAAGAGCAGCTCCCTTCAGCTCAAAGTTTTCCAAGCTCAGGGCCACTCTTCAATTACAGGTATAGGAAAAAGCGTTTGATGCATGTGTGTCCACCCTGTCACCATGAAGAACCTTCCCACATGCCAAGTGCTCTTTCTTAATTCAAAGCAAATCTGAAAGTCCCGATTGTCTGGGCACCATGACTTTTTACTGGGTATAATTTCTTGGAGAAATACAACCCTTAAAGCACTTAAAATTCTATGATGTACTGTCACTTTCTTCTTTCATATTTATGACACTTTTCATGTTAACATGCCTGAATGGATGAAGACTCCTAAATCAAGGAAAAGAAAAAGGCATTTTAGCATCAACACCATGTATTCTAGTCCCTTGTGGTTGTTGGTATCAGCAGGCTACTGTCATATACACATTTGTTTAAGAAGATTCATAATCCTTAAACACATATATTTAATAACTTTATTTAGCACAAAGCCTCTGATCCCCTAACATCCTATAATACATAGTTAATTACTAACTGAACTCACCTTTTTTTTTTTAAATAGTTGCCAAAATAGTAGACTTTGACAGAAACCATCATGTTCTGTTTTAATTCTCTATTCCAACACACCAATACACTCAAGTCTAGATCATCCTGCTTTACAGAGCAATGCAACCATGTAATTATCATAAGTGCTCAGGTTTAAAACAAAGCACAGTCTTACCAGCTGCCTCTAGACCATAGCGATTTCAGTAGCAGTATAGAAAAGACCTATCTCTGGCATCAAAAGTCTGAGTCAAGGCCTTTAGCTGCAACTCTAACACTAAAAGTCTACTGTTCGCTACATATTTTAGCTGTTTCTCACTTAAAGGAAACTTAAAACCACTCTTCACTAGAGCTTCTATCGCCAATGCTACAAATACCTTTTGTTAAAATTTTTAAGACATGAGCAAGACAATTTGTCAGTTTATGTAATACATGGGTGGTTATGGAATGAGTAGTACTGCACGGACTGCTGACTCAAGGTACAAGTGCACAGATGAGGTCCCATGAGTCACAGCCACTGCGTTAAGCGCCCAGAGCCATTTACTAAAGGATAGAAGTAAAAAGGGCTGCTTGAAGTTACCTGTCCTTCAGGGAAAGAAAATTGGCATCTCTCACATGTGCTGTCGTTGAGAGTGAACACTTGCTGTGTATCTAACATTCAGTAAGTTACACAGCAACTTAGCCTACCCTAACTCATTAATGTGCCCCTACCTCACGTTAGGCACAAATATATATATATATATATATATATAGGTTATGTGTGTCATGATGTGCATGATCAACACCCCCCCACCCAAGTAGATTCCCCCATCCATTCCCCTACACACATTCAGACTACCATGATTCCACATACAGAAATGTGACTGTAGGATCAAGAGTTTAATATACAGCATCTGCCTCCTAAGAATTTAATATATACCACTTGCAAGATATCTGAGATCAAATAAGATCTATCATTTTTACTCCCCTAAAATCAATTTGGCTTACTCTAGATAAGGATTCATTTGCTGGAGAATTAGTATAACACACACACACCCCAAAAGCCATGTCAAACCAAACAAAAGCTTGGTTTTCTAAAATTTTAACAGTGATTTCTCACTAATAAGAAATTCTGCTCCTTAATGTTTTTATTAATTTTTAGCATAATATATAACAAGAATGTTCCCCCTATGTATTTTAACCAACAGTTGTAAGAGATGCCTGCTCCCAGACCAGCTGATGACTACAAACGCTTCCAAACAGCTCCAAAAAAAGGAAGGAAGACCTGCAGGAAGATGGGCCAAGTGCCCAAGAACTTGCCTGTTTCCACCCCAAAACAGTTGGCCATATCAAAAAGACGAACATAAAGGAGAAACTGCTGATCACACAGACAGAAATATTTGTTAGCACTAGATGACAGAACTTCCTTTCTCTTTCTTTAACCTGGTTTCTCAGAGAAAATGAACTTCCCTAATTCACCTCACTTCCCCCACTCCCCCCCCCCTCAATTCCCTTATCCTCTCATTTCATGCCAGTAACTTCTGGTGCGCAACGAATTTCAAACAAGCCTGCCACGACAGTCATCTCAGCAATAACCAACATTCCTGAGAGTTTTGTGCAAGCCAGCAGATGGATAGGAAAAAACTCTCTAATTAACTACATCCCCACTAAGGCATGGCCAGACAGAAACAAGCATTTTAAGTTTTGCTTGGCAGCCAGCTAGTCCGTCGGCACATCCATGCCACTGGCCCATTCAAGTGTTATTGAGGACAGGGGAAAAAGAAAAAGTAACTGGCAAGAGGGATGGAGGGGGCAAACTTCAGGACTTCCAAGCTCTTGTCTCCTCAGAAGAGCTACTAGAACATAAGCTTCATCAGTACTGCTGGCCGTGAAAATAAATTTACACTACAACCTTCACTGCATGCACTAGAAAAGACCACGGAACATCCATCATTCTAAAACAGAAATCCTGTTACATATTTGAAACAGGCCAAAATCGACTCTCAGTATCGGTGATTGATAATATCATGATAGCAATTTTTTAAATATAGACAAGTAGATTAAATACATAGATTAACTAAGACCTCAAAATTAACAAGTACTTATTTTCTTCCTCTTACCTTGAATCTTACAACAGTGAACTAGCCTCTCATTCGTGTTCTGTAGGAAGAACAAAAGACAACCTACCTGTTCAAAGAATTACCCGTTTTCCTGATAACTCAATCATAAAAATTTAATCTATCAAATTTATGCAACACCTAAGCTGATCTACATTTTCAGAGAAGCACTTTTAACAGAATTAAGATGCCAAATACAAATGCAATCCTTTATGCCTAGAATTCAGAGAAACACTGTACCAGAGCTAATGGTGTATTTCATGCATGCGTTTCTAAGAATTTCACAAAAAAAGGCCATCATTATCCCCATTGGGCATAGAGGGAAAACTGATGTTTGTATCCAAGCTAGTTTCACTTTTCTCTAGGTCAACGAACTATTCTGGATGCTCAATGAACTAAACAGACATTTGTATTTACAGAAAACAAACAAAAAAAACAAAAAAACAAAACAAACAACACCTATTGAGACAGGAATAGTCAGCTAATATTTCGATCTGTTTGGTTTTTTCAGTCACTTACAGCAATTCCTTGCCCCAGTAGACTTATAAATCAAAAGGAGCCAGCGCAGTATTCATATCTTGTTTGCTCCTTTGTTCATACATCAGCCTCTCTGAAAAGAGCAGTTGGGCACAGCTACCAACATTATAAAGGCTTGTGTAAAATGCTGCTGGCAAACCAACATAAAGAGCACAATACCGCGTTGTAGATCCTGCTCCCTAACACCTCCTATCACTCCAAGAAGTGGCTAGATTTTCTTCCTAGCAACTTGCTGGAAACGCCATTTCCAAACTGCATCTAATCACACTCACCTCCTTCCGATACCTTCCACGCCACCAACGCCAATCTCGCATACCTTCCAGTTTCCCTCTTGCAATAAACCAACTTCACATCAGTAGAGTACAAGCTTCATTTCAGGCAGCTTGAAAAAAAGCACACTAAATAAACAGGTCTCCAATCAATAGGGGTTTTGTTCTGTTTTGGTTCCAAGATAGGTCTTTTTTTAAAAATATGCCCGTATTTTAAGCCTATTGATTTAAATTTAAGCTCTGAGCTCAAGTCAGATACTACGCATCCCTTGAAGTCAAGCAGGACAATTTGTTTAGACTTCATGCAACTGAAACAACTACAATATATTTCCATAGCAAAACCAGAGTGAAAAATAGCTGAACCTTAAAAATAGCCTAACCAGGATACCATCCTAAAAAAAAAAAAAAAAAAAAAACAACAAACAAACCACACAACAACACACAGAACCAAACCAACCTGTACACTACAAAGTTAGAGAGTTGGATTGTTTGGGGTTTTTTATGGTTAACTCCAAGCTTGACCAACCCTTTTAAATTTATGTAGTTGCTCACTCATCTCATTTCAGGATCACATAATAACTAATTGTTTTCCAACTGTCATTTTTTAAACTAGAAATTAACTACAATTCAAGTACTGTATTCATATGCCAACAACACAGAGCGTAACATGTTACTGAGGCTTACAGTATCCTTAAATATGGCATGTAATGAAATCAAAGCTACCCTCAGGCAATCTTAATGTACGAACAGCTCTGCTGCTGCTGAGAGGATAACACAGGTTCTGCTGTGCCATTACACAGCCAGTAACACATACTTGCAAAATTCTATATGCTCATAGCATACTTTTTTCCTCCCACTCCCAAAAGTGAAATAACTTCTTTATGGGCAAAACTACCACACAGTATGGCTAGAACAGAGATGCATTTTGTAGCTATGATAGTAAATTTACAAATAGCGTGTTATTAAAAAGAGTCAATTATTAAACTGCAACATCAGAATGCCATTTTTCTCACCTAAGCTGTAATCAGCATTAAGAATTACACCAGCTCTTTTCACATTTGTGAATGTTGTTGATTATTAGCCTTTTGCTGTGGCAGCACTGAATCTATACCCACAACTCCACAGGATGGGCTTCTGCATGCATACAAAACCCCCACTAAAGTAAAACAAACCCCTGGATGCAAATAAATCACCACTTGTTAATCCAGCTACATAATTACTGTTTAAGGCAGCTCTGTCTCTCCTAGCTCCACTTACCTTTTCTGCCCGAGAAATGCTTCCCATTTTGCATACAGATATCAAGACCTTCGTCCACATAGAGAGTTATCCCTCTCTCCATAGTACAACTTCACATGCCACAGCAATCATAAAGCCACAGAGAGGCAGCATAAGTATTTCACTGTACCTCTCTGTGAAGTCAAACAGTAGCATTCATGCAGACAATAGCCTACAATAACGTTAAAGTGATCACTAGTCACACCAAAGGTATACGTGTGGTAGAAAAATACCAAAAAAAGTGTCCTCAATCCAGAGGCAATCATCACCTCATTTTATTCAGGTAAGGCAACTAAAGTCATTTACCCCAATTATACACCGAAGTCAGCTAAAGAGTCAAAAACAAAACTTAGAGGCCTCGCAATTAAACTATGACAGTCACTGCTGCCTATTTTCCAAAAGATCTAGCACACTGGCATCTTTTCCTCAATGCCCACAGGTTATTTTTTTATGCCCTTCTGCATACCTCAGTATCATCAGCTAGTTGAAGTTACCAGTGAGCTGAGACTTCACCATACCTCTGTAACCCCATCTATGGAGAGGCTCAAGCCCTTGTGCAGCCTCTTTCACAGCCTCAGCACGCACTATAGTAGTAGTCCTGCAAGGAGCAGGGAGTTGGTCTTGATTGATGATCCTTATGTCCCTTCTAACTCAAGATATGCTATGATTCTACAATTGGGTTTTTTGTGCTTTTTTGGGTTTTTTGTGGGTTGTGGGTTTTTTTTTCCAGATGCTACTGTAAAAAGAAAAACATTAAACAATCATCAAGAAAGGAAACCATGTATACACTGAAACAGACTTCTAACCTCTGCACATTTTCTTTTACTTTTGTCACCCCAGTGCATTTATCTGAAGTATTCTCCCTTGGCAGTAGTTTTCCCTGCACACATTCTTCCGGACCAAACATCCCAAAGCTAATACAGAGATCTGAAGTGGAGTAATCTTTATTTCAAGCCAGCTGGGGTCTTCATTTGGGGGGAGAAGGTAGAACATGAAAGAAAGTTGAGAGGGGTTCAAAAGAGTGTACTTCCGAGTCTCACCTCATGTGCTCCCTCTCTCTTTATATATTCACTTACAGACAGAGAAAGAAGCAGAGCCAGCGCTGGGAGGGGAGGAGGAAAGAACATAACAGAATGTTTTGGCACCCTTTAGCTTCTAATTTCCTATTTTGCTTTTTTTGCAAGGTTACCAAAAGGCCATTCTGGGGAAGGAGGAAAGAGGTAGAAAACGCTTCCCATTCTCTATCTTTCACTTCTCAAAAGAAAAAGATACCGTGCTTGACGGAGAGCACGGTCCCAAACACAGCAGAGTGTACGGCAAAGAACAATGAGCTCCCAAGCCTGGGCATTGTGTGCATCTACCTCCTGCTCTTCCCTCCAGACCTCATCAACCAACAAGGCAAATCTCTAAAATCGCTATTCATCCAAGCCAGGCCACTGAAATCCACCCCAGTTCATAGTTTATGGTACAAACTCAAGGAGTAAAACCAAGATGAGATGTATTTACCAGAAGTGCTTTTATTATTATAGAAACGCTTCCACCCCTCTTAACCACCATGGATTTCTCAATTCTAAGGGAGCAGTGTACAAAAAAACCAAAATGTTTGCCTGGTAACACTAGAGCTACAAAAAAATATTATACATTGCACATTAATCGGAAATTTGACACACGCCTTTCACAACCAACAACTACTCCTTTTGACACAGTGTTCATTTTTAGCTGGTTAAAATCCATATTTAAGAATGGGCATACTATTTGAATTATGTCACTTCAGATTTGTTCCGAAAAAGCATTTTTACTGAGTTGTAACTGTAAGAACCAGTGGCTGAGGCTCCTCATTTCAGTTACGTTGGTGCACAAGCAAAATAATATCTTTGATTTCAATAATTGGTCAATGTAACTCAGGAGTAAACAGACATCAGACAGTAGCCTGCTGACTGCACAAAAACGCTCCGAGCTTCTAATCTCCAAGAACATTACCGCTTCGAGGAAAAACTCAGCATAAGAAGTCAGTAGATCAAAATAACTGCAACCAGTGCATAAAAATAAATCTAAGGGAAAAGACACTTCAACAATGAATCATATTGTTTCCTTCCCAGCAATTTCTTGAACAGCCAGTTTCAGCAATGAAGCCTCTCCTGTTGTCTACCTACTACTACTTTTCTGATTCTGGTCACCTTCTTTTCACACTTTAGAACGAGAAATTATTAAAAAAAAAAAATAAAAAACCCCACCCCCTCCTATGCTACTGAAAATGTTATGACTAAATTCATTTGCATAAAATATTCATTTCACCATTCCATACCTACCACACATGAAAATAAGTGCATCTTTTAAACACCCGAGTCGATTTCCTCTGCCTGTCCACTGAAGTTAAATATTTCCCCACCTCGCGTTTATTTAGAAGGTTAACAAGTTCAGCCTTCCTCTGAGAGCCCTTCCTCGAGCGAGCATTAAACAGACACGACCCTCTCCAGCAAAACAAAAAAAACAACAGAAAAAAACCCCCAACCAAACAAAACACGCACGAACCGGACCCAGCACCCCCGTGTATGCACCTCCCGGGGCAGGAGCAGGCAGCAGCAACCCCAAGCCTGGCAGCGACTTTCTCCCCCAGCCCCACGCCCGCAGACACAAGCCCCCTCCGCGCCTTTCCCGCGCCGAGCCCCGGGCATTCTTCCCGGAGTTCCCTCACCCAGCGCTTCCTTCTCTCGCCTCCCGCACTTCACCGCGCCGATAAACAAATAAAGACCGGCCCTGCACCGCGCACACACGCGAGGAGGGAGGGAGGGAAGGGAAGGGCCTCGCCCCCCGACTCGCGGCCACAACAAAACCCCGGCAAGTTCCCCCGCTCCGCGCCCACCTACCTCCGCCGGGCGCTACACCATCAACGGCGGCTCCGTCTTGCTGCCGGGACAAAGCGGCGGCGGCGGGGCCGCTGGGCGGGAGCGGGGCGGCGGCGGGGAGCAGCTCCCCTCTTGCCCGGGCGGCGACGGCGAGCGGCAGGGTCCCCGCGCGGTGCCTCACCAGCGGCAGCCCAGGGGCATTTTAACGGGGAGACAAGGAGCGGGGCGGCGACCGGGCCGGGGCGGGGCGGGGGACCGTGGGGAGGGGGGAAAGAGGAGGAGGAGGAGGAGAAGAAGGAGGAGGAGGAGGAAGAGGAGGAGGGGCGGCGGCGGCGGCGGCGGCGGGCTGGGGGTCCAGGCAGCCGAGCGCTGCCTCCGCCTGCCTTCCCTCACGCACGCACGCACGCACCGAACGGGCACCCAGCAACGCAGCCAGGCCGGAGCCGCATGCCAGTATCCGGCCTCCCCATTGGAGGAGGAGGGGCACCCCGTGACCCGGCAGGAGGTCGGATCCAATCAGCAAAGTGGATGGAAGTGATTTAAAAGAATAGGGGGAAGGCGGAGGGGGGGGCGCGGGGAGCGGGCCGCGGCCGCGCCGCCGGCGGGGAAGAGGCGCCGGGCCTGGTGGCACAAAGGCGGCTGGCTGGCCGGCCGGCTCCCACCCGCCCGCAGGGGTCACAGCCCGCTGCGCACCGCCAGCACGGCCGGGGGAGGATGGCCCCGAGCCCGGGCGGGGGGCCCCGGGGCTCGGCCTCCCCACACACACACACACACACACACACACCCCCACCCACCCAGCGGCGGCAGAACGCGCGGAGCGAGGTCACAGGCACACGCAGACACGCACACCCCGTAATTGTTCTGCGGGTCGGTTTAACAATTCCACGTCAGAAGCGGCGGGGGCAATTGTATTTAGGTTGCCTTCGTCCCCTGCTGCCATGGCACGCTCGGCGAGAGAAAATAATGGGGAGCGTGAGCTCCGCCACCTCCAGCGCGGCCTGGCCCAGGCCCTGGCACCGCTGGCCCCAGCATGCGGCGGGCATCGGCCGTGCGGCCCAGCCCTGGCCGTCCCGGGGAGATGGACGAGGCCTGGCGCCAAGGCGGAGCAGCCCTGGCGATGCCCGGCTGCGTTTGCACGTCGCGTGGTGCCCTTCCGCCGTGGCTCTACGGTCGTACGTGTTAGACGTGCGTTTTGCATGCAAGTGTTTCTTCCGAGTTGTTCTCATGAATAAGTAAACAGGTATCAGCGGTAGGAGTAAATGCGTTTGAAGCGTCTTCAACGGGAGACAAGGTACAAAATTTTATGGCTCTGTCAGAAGCTTTTGGCTGCACTCTGGCTCCGGTCCCTCAGACCTTTTAGGTCCACGCTCCGTATTAGTCAAATTAAGCCACTGTTACTGGTCTTGCACAGAAAGTTAAGATTATGCGTAAGTGCATTGCTAGATAAAAAGCTGATGCTGCTGCTTACTGCTCTGTGCAGTGAGGAAGTTGTCACAACAGCAGAATTCCAAATTACTGAGTAGCAATTAATAAAATACTTGGTCACTTAGGAGATTTTTAAGCTTCTTCATCTCTGAGCTATCACATAGTTAGAAAAGATAGCACGAAGGTACCCGTGCCGAAAATAGAGCAAACTTGTTATTTAACATTAACCTCACCTTTCATCTGCAGAACACAGGCCAGCAAAATAAATCACATGGCTGTGAAGGAAGTCACACATTCTTCCTGGGGATCTGAGAAATTTCATGTGGAATTATATCTTCTTTTTGAAAAAGCACCAGGATATGTCAGGACAGATTTTGCCCTCAATTACACTTGTATAACCCCAACTGTTTGCTGTCTCTGTAAACCGTCTTCATGGCTGATTCTAGTAGTACCACAGGAGATAAGTTGGAGGCTGTTAACGTTATTGCCTTTAGCTGAGGGAAGTGGGAAATGTTTTCACTGAGGAGAAAGGCACACACAAGGAAATTTGAGGTCTGTACATCAGAGGAATTTAGTTCTTTGCCCTGAACATACAGGACAAATTTATCCCTCGCATAACTTCAGGGACATTACCACCAGAGGTTGAGACACAGAGTTGATTGTGTTCTAATAACTAATTTAGATAAGCGTCTAAAAAGGCACATCAGTTAAATGTCTGACACAGCCATTTTGGAGGCTACACTTAAGCTGTCCTTGATAGAGTCTGATTCCATCTCTCCTATTTTCTCTGCTAATTACAGTTTCGTGTTCCTTGGTCTCTGGATGTATGCATTAAAAACTGTACGAATTGCCACAACTGCGGGCTTGCCTTCAGCTTTCTCCAGTCGCCATCCCTGTGATGGGAAAATTCTCCACAGCAGCCTCTCTCTCTCTTTTTCTCTCCCTCCTTCCTTTTCTACTAACCTCCTGGTGATCACCTCACCCCACCAGGATTAGAAATATTTACGGACAACATTTTGATGTCGTATTTTGTTGTTAAACAAAAATAACCATGTTTTGGGGGAATTTCCTCCTATATTGTATAAGTAACATCTGTGTACCCCCTGAAATTCACACAAGTTGAACTGCAGAAGTAGGTGATTATTCACAGCCAGTTATAGCAGGCGTACCCACATCCTCATACCGCGCACAAGTGATCCAATTATAAGTTTGCTTCTTAACCAGAGGATTGGTGCAGGAATAGCACTTGAAGCTGCTGCTTTTTTTTTGCTTTTGCTTTTTCTTTTTTTGGCAAAGATGCAGCCCTCCCTGTGGACAATAATAAACAAAGCCACAGGGCTTGTCCTGTAATCTTCCACCAGCTAAAGTAGTGCAAGGTTTAGTTAACAGAAGGAAGATCAAGGAGGACCCAAATGCTGCACCGCGAGATCATTGTTCCTCTGTCTGGTGACTGCAGATTTTCATGGTTGACGTCCCAGTGGAGAGAGACTGATGGTGAAATGACTGGGCATGTTCTACATGTAAAATATTTTATGTACGTATGGATTGTCTATATGAGATGCTAGCAGGTCTCTAACAAGGCAGTTTCTGACATCTTTCAATGTTTCGTGCGTCTATCCCTCAGCGCTCCTGGGAGGTATAAAGTTGCTGATGCAGAGAAAGCCTAATTGGCCAAATCCACAAAGAGACTTAAATTCCAACATGCCACATAAGGTATCTACACACAAAATGTTAATCCTCAAAATCCTGTTCCTTTCCCCTGGATATTTCTAAAGATCTGATGCAGCAACATTTCTGCTATCTAAGTATTCTGGATCTGAAACACTGCTTCTGCTGTCAACTGGAAATGCCTCTGTCTTGACCGCAAACAGGGTCACACCAGGGTCCCGTCAGTATTCACAGCCCCCCTGGCAGGGCTGCCTGTCCCCCCTGCACGCGTAGGTGTCCATCATGGAGCTCATGTAGCCAAGAGCACGCCCTTAGGTGCTCCGGGAGCCTTGCTGAGGGCTGCAAGGTGCCTTTCAGGTTAGCAGAAAACACGCAGTGTTGCTCCTGCCTCATCTGCTGCTTCCCCACCTTCCTCGCTCTCACAGACCTCCTGTCCCAGGTTGTTCGGCCAGCTCCCTCTCAGCCTCACGGCTACAGAGTTCTGTTCTGCTGGTCACGCAGCTGGCATCCGCTGAGGCAAAAGACATCGCAGCAACTTCAAATGCTTAGCAGCGTTATTCTTACGTTATGGAAGAATCATCCTGAGTTTTGTCTGTTACCATTCCATCTTCTTCATTACAAAAAAACCCAAACCAACAAACAAAAAAAGCCAGTGGCACAATACGACGTAGTGAAGGGACAGCAAGCAGGCACCGATGCAAAAGGAAAATCACTTTCAGGCAAAATAGGTCATCAGCGAGTGAAGAGTTAAAATGTTTCGTGACAGCTTTGCTCCCAAATCCAGATAACACTCACGTGGGTAGAGAAAAGTATCGGTAGTGTGTCCAGCAAACCTTAGAAACACTCTTGAAGGGAATAAATACATTTGCATAATAATGATGCAAAGCCTTTCTGGATTTATTAGCGTGATGCAAGAAGAATTCTTACCCTGGGTAAGGGAGGATTCTGCAGACAGCTTTGGACTCCTTTCCGATGCTGATCTGTTTCCTGCACGTGCATAAAACTTTTCTGACACTTCCCTTTTGCTGCAAAGTTTACTGTCGGTGTATTATAGAGATCATGAACTTATCTGTTCAGTCAGTCGCCACGGAGGCTTATTACATGGATAACTGACTTAGTTCTGGCCTAAATTGTTTTTTCTTTGTGGTTTTAGATAACATTTCTTTCTTTCTCCTTTTGTTAGCACTTGCATCTATTATATCTGAAATCTGTATGTCGGTGTGTGTGGTATATTTAACTTTTCTAAATTATCTCTTTACAGATGTGTTTTAACATGGCTCTTTTTTAATAACTGTCACTTTGCCAACAGAATGAAATAAAAATCTGTGAGAGAAAAATCTAACTAGGAACTATGAAGTCAAAACCCACCAATACCGAGAATTCTGTGAACACCATTTCAACCCAACTAGTTAAAATAAGAGAGAGATTTTTTTTTTTTTTTTATTCTACAGTCATGAAGTTACAAACCAGTCCTTGACCATGACAGACGAGCCGGGTTCTAACCTCAGCAATGCAGTAAAAACTCAGCTCTAATGAAACAGGCAAATGTCAATACAGCGATTAGCTTGGAAGATAATATTCTGAGAGGCTTTTACAGATGACCTAACTCCACTCACAAAAAAGGATTATATTCTTTCTTTCCCTTTGTAATATCTGAATACCAGCCCTTTAACTGAAAGCTGTTTGCTTTGGGGGGTTTTCTGTTTTGCTTTGTTTACTGTAGAAATCTCAGGAATTTAAAATCTCATTTTCACACATATTACTAGAGAACTTTTTGGAAGTCCCATACCACTTGAAGGACAATGCACTGGATGGTTGTGAACTCCTCCTAGACACAGTTATCTCTATTTAAAACTGGCTGTATGGATTGCAATGAAAGCAAAAGTAATGTAAATGACATTTACATCAATTTGAGCATATTCACACACAGTCAAGTGCACACAAAATCACAGTGGCTCAACAAAATCTGTTGAAAAGAATCACGTTATTCGTTAATCTGATGCAACTTTTCAGAAGCTGGAGAAACAAGTTACCAAGGGGATGGGCCAAAGTGACAAGTTAGTGGGTATCAGCTACCCCGTGGTGACCATGGTACAGACGCTCCTGGTGCCTTGCGGGGCCACTGGAAGAGGAAGAAGCGCCTGGTTATGTATCGTGGGGTGAAGGCATGCCCGCTGCGGAGGTCATGGCGTCAGTGGCACACAGCACGTTCACACCCAGCTTCCACCTTGGCGGCTTCTTTCAGATTCTTTAACATCAGGCTCCTAAGTCACCTTTGAATACATTTTCTGTGATCTAAAAAAGGGTCTTGTCTGTATCTTTGCACATGGCTCAATAGTTACGGCTTTGCTATGAAGTTTTGAATACATTGATAGCACGTACAACCCTGAAATTTCTGTTTTTAAGATTCTAAAACATCCCAGAAATGTAAAGTGTTAGAAATTAGTTTCCTCATTAAAAAAAAGAAAAATTCTTTTTATCTTTTAAAGGTTTTCCATTTCCCTGACTCAGACCATTTCCTAGTGGGTTCTGCATAATGAATATTAGCAGAGGTTGGCTTACCACAGTGTCTAGTGAGACTCATTTATCAAAGCCCAGGATGTGCGCCATGCAAAGGAAAAAAAAACCCATTGAAAATGAACAAAAAATTTCAGCCCTAACAATCGTTCCTCTCATTTTTGTATACTTGGGCATGTTCCAGTGCATGCAGCGAGAAGACAAAATGGCCATCTGCAGAACGTGAAATGTATCTAACGAGAGATTTGTACACCTTGAAAGTCACCAGTGCTGAAGCTGCAGATGACTAATGACAGCCTTTCCTCGTGAGTGGGATTAATTGCATCACCCCTTGATGCTTATTTCTGTATCCCCTTTATACCTGGGGATAGTTACAAGGTAATTCAGTCTGTGATTTACATACCGGATAAAATCTGGTAAGTACAGAAAACATAACAAACTTAGTTTCAACCCAAACCAGCTTTTGGATAGTAATAACATCACAAAGTGGAAGCAGTCCTTTTAAGCAGAACACTGGAAAAAGGATCCTAAGCACCAGGGGGGCTGTGTGTGGTTTTGTTGCGTATTTTGGCACCTTTCCACTTTCAAGGACCGCAGCCTTGTGTCCGAGAAGTAGCAGCCACTGGTCATCAAGTAGTAACGGAGTACGTGCCCATTCACACACGCGAACACATGGGCATGTTTAGATCTACTCCTGTAGCCGCACACGGAGAAGCCAGAGGCATATCAGTCTGCTGCTTTCCGATAGAAAAGTGCCAGTTTTGCATAAGGTCTTACCCTGCAGGCGCACACGCGTGCCTGGAGGAGGTGCCTTGCCTGAGCCACAGCGGTGGTCTCGCACAGCTGAGAAGTGGGTGTATTTCCAATTTTGTCTAAACTCTTGGACTTTTGTAAAGGGACTTCACCGTCAGTGACAAGTTTGGCACAGGCTGGCACGTGCACAGAGTCGTCTCGTTTCTACGTTTCTTATGGGTAACATCAATTGACTGCTCATAATGGAAGCGTATGTAAAAACCGGTTGAATCTGAAATTACAGACTGGACAGCTGGCTGTCTCCAACACACCAAAAGCATGATGGTTTTGGTACGGGCTCACTGGCCTTGCAGGAAAGGGACCTCTGGAATCACAGCATTGGTCCGGCAAGGCACGGGGTCTTGCTAAACCAGGCAGAACGTGGTTTCCGTGTGCAGTCGAGAACAGGGGCGGTGGGAGGGAATTCAGGTGCTCGCAGTGCCTGCTGTTAAGTCCGCTGAGCTGTAAGCAGGGTCGCCTGCTCCTGGGGAGGCCGAATTCCACCGCTCTGGGAAGGAGCCCCATTTTTTTGGCGCAGCCGCCCATCCCCAGGGTGGCAGGGAAGGGTGCAGGGGGAGCGACGCTAAGGCTCGTGCTGCCAGCACAACGGGACCACAAACAAAGGGAGACTTGAAAGGAGATGTGGCGTAGACACCTCTGTGCCTTTGATGAAAACTCAGAGCCAGGGCAGTGGAGGGAAGATTAGTCCACAAAGCTGTTGATACATCTGGCTCCCAAGGCCTGCATGCTTTCTGCTTGTTCAAAGCTTTGCTCTGATATTTTTGAGCCATCCTCTACCGCTAATGTGGAACACCTCATCTGTGCACTTACTGCATTTCCACTATGAATTCACTGCTTCTCCTTTAGTGCAGAAAGTAGTAAATGGATTTACAAGCTTCTCTTCTTGTCCTCAGTGACTGGCTTCACTTTAAACTGTTATAAATGGCCAAAGCGTTCAAGGGAGAGGGAGAGATGGATTGATTTCAGATTTGCATTTTCGTCCTTCCCACTGCAAATCTGCTCCTCCAGGAGGAGGTTTCTGGCTCCCACCTCCCCATTGTAGCTGCTCTTTCCCTGGTGTTACAACACTGCTACCTTTGATGGTACATTTGAATGTACTTTTTTAAAAGGAGAAAAAATATAGTGACAGAAATGGGAAAATTTCCATTTCAAGCACCATCTCTTTTTTCCCCTCAGCACTTGTTATCTTCAAAGCACTGTACAAAATCGACTGATGAATTCTCCCCACCTTACTGGAAAGTGTCATCCATCCCATGGGACAGGGGAGACACGTGGGCAACAGAGAAATGGAACAACACATCCGAGGTCTCGGAACAGGTCCGGGGCTGAGGAGAGCTCACAACCTCCTGGCACCGGCGTGGGGACTCTCTCCGCCGGCGAGGCCTCTTCTCAACACTCCTCGTCCTGAACAGCTGGGCGGGAGGATTCTAGCTTTTGCTAAGTAATAGAGAAATCTATCTGCCTTCCTAAAGACATATACCTCTCCTGTTTAGAGACTGAAGACAGGTTCAGGCTGTATATACCTAGAAACATCTGCTCTCCGGATTTTGATGGGACAGTGGACTTTTAGGCTCTCATTTCAGCTATTCCCACTGTCAGTGATTTCCTAGCCTACATAGAAGCCACGATATGCATCTTTCAATCACTGTTTATTGCAGGAGATGAGAGAAGAACCTGAGTACTACAGAGCATAAAACCCACAGGTTAGGACTTATTTAAAGTAGTGCAGTAAAATGGATCAGTCAGCTTTGCAACGGAAGAGCAGGGCAGCAGCCTGTGAGCTTTTCTTCCCCAGCTTTTGTTTGCAGACCTGCTTCAATGAGGAGACAAATCAAAAAATAAAATAGTGTGGAGGTAGGAGCACACCCTGGAACCTGCCTTCACAAAAGCCCTGCAGCTCCACTCTGATTAGCAAGCAGGTCTTTTTCAGGGATTTGTCACCTACCCTCCTCCAAAGTACTGGCTTAGGAGCTTTAGCATACACTGCTTTTTTCAGCATCTTTTTGATTTGGCATGTACTCACAGCAGTGCAAGTGGAACATGATTGGCATTGGGCTTCTGATGCAAAAATCCCCAAGCCCAACCTATACGAATATTCACCCACCAGCTGGTGCCTCGCGAGCAGTGGCAAGGCTGGGCCGTCAGCAGGGCATTTTCTAGGCAGGACTCCGTTCTGCACAGCCACACGGCAACACTTCAGACACCGAAAAACTACGAGGGCTCTGGTCACAGTGAGAAGGAAGCGAAAGGACAGCACAAATGTCTGTTCTCCCCTGCAAAATCCCACCCCTCTTTCCTTCTTGGCATCAGCAGTGTCTGGGGAGAAAGTAGCCTCAGATTCGACGTGTTTGCATAGCTTTTGGGGGTTGTCTCTGTTTGGGACAGTGGTTAAGTTAAACCAATTTAATCCAGTCAGGTCGTAGTGGTGTTTTCTGTCCTCGAAATCTCTGAACACTGATCACCTGGGCTGATACTGGACATCTGTGATCAGAAGCAGTCTGACATTTACTGGGTCAGTGCAATGAACATTCATCCTGTCCCTGAGCAACAGAGGGTCAGGTCATCGTAAACCACCAGAGCCGAGGTCCTACACACTTTGCTGAAGAGCTTTCAGAAGCAGATTGAAAACTCTCGGTGGAGGCATTTTCCCCGTGCCCTCTCCCAAGGTCATCCTCACCCCGCACCTTCCCCGCCCCACGCCTGGTAGCAGGGGCTGAGCGGGGAATCTCTGCTCTCCGTGCTCAGCTGCGGGGATTTCACTGCTGGGACTTCGAAAAGCATCTCAACTTGTGTTTTGGTTTTTAATCCCCGCATAGGTAGGTAGTTGAATTAACAAAATCAGTCCTCTTATTTTTCAGCACTGGATGCCTGTTTAATGCAATACATATTATTCAAGACCCTTCTGCAAAATTTCAGGGAGCGAGAACAAGCACTTAAAATGAGACATGGATCAAGCCCACAGCAACCAACTGAGGCGTATTGGCATCTTGATGTATGAAGTTCTAGCTGTGTCCTTTGCTTTGACTAATGCAGCTGCTATAGGACATCGGTGCCTTCGTGACTGACGCTGTTTGCAAGCATTTTGTAAGCAAGAGTCAGCCGGTGGGTTTGGATGACTTCTCAGATTAAAACACATCATAAAACGCTTGCTATTAAACAGCAACTCAACAATAAAAGTAAGCGGGTTTTGTGGGGTGAGGGGTTCAGGCAGCTCATGTGCTGCAAGTTAAATGCACACAAAAATCAAAGTGTCTGTTTCCCTCTCCACACACAAATTGTGTTGGGTCACCCTGAAACTGAGACGCTCAGCAATGTGGAACATTAGCAAAGAAAATGTTTTGTCTGGCAGGAAGTGTTTGGTTTCCTTGTTAGTTTGTTTTAAAAGCTTTCTTAAGGAGTTTTCAAAAGAAACATCCCTTCAAAACAAACTATGTTAGTGAAAGCGTTTTGTTCTCAAAATGCTAAAACAAAACACACCATCATGCAAATAATATTTTGAGCTCAAATCAATTTGCCAAGTTTGTGAACAGTTCCCAGTGGGCAGAAGGGATCTTTGCCATTCATCACTGCTAGCAGGAGTTCGATCTGTCTGAAGTGAAGCATCTGGCAGAGAAGGAGCCACTGCTGCTGAAAAACCCTTTCTGAACAGCATAGGACGATGCTTGCTTGGGACACTTCTGGTCCTTGCAAAGAAACCAAGAAAGACCACATATTCTGCTTTCGAAATGCGCCAGTCCAGGTGCTTTCCCAGCTGGTTTTCAGAGGGAACGCTACACCCCCTGCCCATCACCCAACTCCCTCATTCTCAAATTACTCTTTGGACGACTGGGTTAACCTCATACACCTTGTTACCCTGGTAAAATTGCTGACAGCCAGCATCAGCGAGAGGAGATGCTGAACCAGAGCTGAACTGCAAGCACAGCCAAGGAGAAGGAGGCTCAGCCCCATTAGCAGCACGAGGTGACGGCCCGGGGATGCTCGGTGCCGGTCGGGGTGTCTCCGCGACAGACACCATTGTCAGCAAGGTGTCATTTTGCCTGGGCTTTGTCCAAATTTTTTATTTTGCGGAACTACTTTGTATTTCTTTTCTCTCCTGTCACTTAAGCCTGTAACTGCCACCTGGATGATGACACCTGTGTGTTTCCAGACAGAGCTAAGCCTGTGCATTGTATTGTAGACACAACTCCACCACATGCAAACTTCAAGCGCAGCACAAGGAGGTGATCTGGACCTTGCGATTATTTTCTTCCTTATAGTTTATTTTGTGTGCATAGCTCTCATTTTTGTCACCTGGGTTCTTCACTCAACCCTTTTTCTTCCTCCCTGCTTCACTTCTCTTCCTTGGTTGTTTTTTGTTTTTTTTTTTTTTTACCTTCAGCTTTTCTTAGCAGAATTGAGTGCTGCAGCTGGTATGGCTTGATTTCTTCTTCTTACCCTCCTCCACACCCTGCTCTTCTAGTCTCTGCGACTGTACCTATCCACGGAGCACAAAGTGCATGTGGAATGCGTCAGATCTGATAGCACTTCAGTCCCTCGTGGCGACCGGAGGGGGAAAGGCAAATGGGTCTCTCCCCCTCTGTAGAAATGACCAAACCGGGACAGCTTGAGCACCGTCGTGGTGACCCCAGCAGTCAGGTGCAGGGAGAGGCTATGTTCCCATGTGCTCAGAGAGGAGCAGGGTTCTTGCATTTTATTCTCACACCCACCCACAGCTCATATCTACAAGGAAATCATTTCACCCAGCGATACAAAGAGAACAGTAATAAAAGCTTTCCAAGGGAGTGGTGGGACTAAGCTGGTGCCTGGCACAGTTCTTTAAATCCTGCCGTGAAAGGGAGCATGAGGCCGTAGCCTGAGATGCTGCTGCAGGGCAGGCAGGGCTGGCTGGCTGCCCGGCAGAGATCCTCTCTCCCTGCATCCACTCTCCACCCTCGCGTCTCCTTGCAGTCTACACAGCAGCAGGAAAGCCAAATATTCTCCTTCCAGTGGGGAAAAACCAGCAGCTGCACTCCCTTCGTCTGCTCTTCCTGGTCCTTTGTGCCGTTGTGGGGCTTTTCCCCGCCGCCGCCGGCTGACAAGCCCCCGGCAGCGTGCGAGGCTGTTTATCCAAGTCTTTATGTCTGTGAATGAGCGAGTGGGTGTTGACGAAGCACTGCAGTCAATGAATTTCCTTCAAAGAAAGATGGCTCGCTCCCACAGCTTCTGCCTCTCCGAAGACAGGGAAATGTGGCACAGCTTGCGAGGTCCCTTCCTGGGGACGTCAGAGGGCACAGCAGCCCAGGGCGAGTAGTGCGTGCCACAGGCTCCCCCAGGATGATCCCACTGGATGCACACAATGAGGCAGTGACGTTTTTGTGCCCGGGATAAGCAAGCAGGAGGGAAAAAAAGCATTGGGTGTAAAATTGTTCTTACCCATGTTAGAGGCAGTAAAATCTCCTGCCTGGCAAGTCTCAAGATTTAACTGAGCTGAGCAGTTCCTGCAAGGAAGAGGGTCAATCCACTGTTCAATTGTGGTTTTGTTCCTTTTTAAAATCAATGATCTAAGAAAAAAATATCATTTCTAACATTTTTGAATGACACAAAAATCAGGGAAGAAAGGTGAACAGGATGAAACATGGACACTGAGCAGTCCAGATCATCACCCCAGCCAGCATCGTGTTACGGACGCATGGAAAGTCAGGTCTCTGCGCTCAAGGGACAGAGCTGTCCTCACCAGGTGGGTGATGTGACAGCAAGCTTCCGACAGTGCCAAACTGCACTAGGAGGGTTACAGTACTGCCATTTTTGACACCGTCGCTGCTGCTGGAAGGTAGGGTCCAGTTTTGGTGCCCACGATACTAGAAAAGGAGTGAGCAGGCTCTATGGGTGGTTCAAAATAACCAAAGGATTGGAAAACATGCCTTGCACTGCCAGCTTCAGTTTTTGAGAGTGAAGGTTATGAGTGATGTGCTTACTCCCTACCAGGGGCTGATGTCTTGTGAGAAAGCCAAATGTTGAATCATTCAGTTGCTCATCGATTATAGAGGGATGGAATTGATTCTCATTGATTATAAAGGAATTCTGGACAGAATTCCTTTCTGTCCAGAACAAACTCTTTGAGACAGGGTCTGTACAAGACCTAGAAGCCAAGATATTAGGAAATTAATACTAAGAGCCGGCTGGGCTACAAAGCGGAAGAGCTACCTCTACAAACCTAGAAATAGAGCCAGTGGGTAATGGGAGATCTTTCCCACTCCAGTCCTTTGCATCACTCCATTATATATCCTGTTACCTGAATAGCTCCCGAAAGTGCCACCTGCCTCTCCTCTCCGCTCATCAGTCATCTCTTCTGCCTGCTTCTTACTTCAGATCTGCTTTTAAGGCTGCCTGCTATTCTCAGAATAGCCTCCCAGTTCGTGTTTGCTAAGCTGATGCCTCCTTCTGTTCCAAAGAGTGCCATCCCTGCAAATTATTACGGTAATAAAGACACTGGCTGTGCTACATTTGCACTCTGTTATAAAGCACAGCCTTTCGAGTAGGAGCTCCATGGGGACAGTACAGAAAGGTGAGGAGCTGTGCAGCGGGATTCAAGCCCTGATTAAGGAGCAGACACATCTCTCCCCCTCTCCAGCACTGCAGGTTTAGGTCTTGATTTTCAGCAATCAAATCTTGTTCCCTTCCCTGTTCACTTATTCCCCTCACTCCAAACACACACCCACACACAGAGTTACCAATCATTCACTTTTCTCTAACACACTTTAAATTCTTATCTACAAACCACAGTCCCGCATTTCAGCACTTACCCATTCTGGTCTCTTTTCTTCCTTTGCAAGTAACTCCTTTCAATGCTCTAGCCTCATTAGGTAGAGCCTGAATCCTCTGCAGCTGGAAGCACCTTGCTGATCTGGCCCAAATACTCTCTGAGATTAAACTTGAAAGCTTTATGTAGCTCTGGTTTGATGGGACAGGTGAGCACAGCATCTGACATTGTGGGATTGATTTCCTGCTGTAGGAAGCATACAGTTCAGCAGCATCTGACTTTAGCTTTTGACTTTACAGCCCAAGCAATGTTCTTCTAACCCTGCCATTTTGCATGCAATTTCCTGATTATTTTAAGACACGACACATCTGGTAATTGTACCTGTAACAGCTCTCCACCTTGCACTGACAACAAGGTGGGAACAATAATGAATTAATACCTGGGCTTCAGTTGCAGTGGCATTAATCAGCAGAAGTAGAAGGCTCTTTTGTCAGAGCTGGGACCAAACTATTCCCCTGAAAGAGGAGGATTCGGGCTCAGGGCACTAGCTTACTTTTCCCCCCCAGGTTTATGTAGCTGCGCAGATGTACAACAGCCCCGACTCGTGCCAGTCGTTTCCTCACAGCTGTACTACTGCCGTTTAGGGTTTTGTCCATTTATGGCAACCGCTGACCTGATTCCCCAGCTCTTTTTGCTTTCTGAGGCTTATTAAAATAAAATCATCAGGTGGAAATACAGAGGCCCAGGGAAGGTGGGTTGAGAATTTGGACTTCACTTCCTGAAGTGCCGGGTGAGAAACAGCCACGCTATTGCTTCCCAACATGGTTCTGCTAAAAAGCTTCCTAAACCCTTTTGCATGTATTACAAGCTTGCCTCTGACAGAAGAAGAAAAATCCCTTGATAGGATTTATGTGTAATTAGCTGGTTTATTCATTTAACAGGTCCAATTCAGAGATCAGCTATGTGTGAAAAGTGCACCAGGTTTCAAATCTGTATGGAGTGCAACCAGTTTAGACCAATGCCTTATGAAAGGACAAATGTGCGTGAGAGGAGGCATTTACTGTGTGCTGAGCCCGGGCTGGTAAATTTGGTATTTATAGCAAAGCTCTTCTTAAGAAGGGCTTGACAGAGGAGATAAATCTCTTAAGGAGAAACAGTTGCCAGTGCCCACCGAAGGGCTGTTGCCGTTGCACGGGCTATTGTCTCTGCAGGGAGGTTTGGTTCAGCAGCCAGCTGTGCCCGCCGTCGCTTGCAGACTCCATCTGCTGAAGGGGCTGTAGGGCTGGAGGAAGCGGAGGCTGGGGCTGGGGTCTGCATTCACCGTTCTCCCGATGGATGTTTGGTCCACGCTCCTTTGGCCACTGCAAAACACAGACCTGGATGCAAACATACCCACATCCCAGGCGAGAGGAGTGCAGTATTCCCCCTGCTGTCAACGTGGGCGAGCTCGTGGGACTGTGGGCCACATTCCCGCAGGGGACCCACTTCAGCCTTTTGCAGAGGGGCTACTCACATCGGAAAACACCGCGCTGTGCAAGAGCCAGTATCTTCCTCCCTCCATGTTTCGGTTATAGTGAAGATGCCAAAGACTCCTCTCCTTTCCCCTGGGAGGGGTGTTTAATATTCTTGGTGCCGCAGCTTCTCCCGTCTTCCTACAAGACAGGGTATTTTGGAAATGCCAACAACAGATGAGTCTGTCTCATTAAAAACCATTGATCAATAGACACTAGAGGAGCCAGGCTTTCCCCTCAACAGTCCCCTCCGTGCTACGTCCTTTCCCAGCTATTACCCACGCTAGTGCTAGGCAGACCTCACATCTCCCAGCAACTCCCAGACATCTCCGTCCCGGCTTTGCTCCTCACAAGGCAGTCTCATATCCCTCATCCTGATGGCAGAGCACCGTTGCACAGGTCTGTGTAGGAGCGTAACACACAGTCCTCACCCCTCAGCATTTTATAGCTCTGTACTTCCTAACAGCAGC
This sequence comes from Mycteria americana, assembly GCF_035582795.1. NCBI lineage: Eukaryota > Metazoa > Chordata > Aves > Ciconiiformes > Ciconiidae > Mycteria > Mycteria americana. Next base: position 6,811,775 of record NC_134382.1, on the reverse strand, counting down.
TTTTGAAATAAAATCTGTGTTGTTTCGTTTCAGACTAGAACTGAAGATGTTCTTTAAGAGCCAGGGTTTAAGGTAAATGATGACACGTACCCTGCAGCATCACTGGCTTTAAATGTGCTGTTTCCATCTTACCGATTTAAAACCGTGAGATATAAAATTACTTTACACCACCACAGCGCAACACAAGCGGCGCCCACAGCGGGGCACTCTTGTGCTCCTCACAGATAATAATTTCCAGCCACAGGTAATTTGGTTTCCTGGCATTGAAAGACAAGTAGAATAGTCATTGGAGTGGATCAGAAATTCATCTTGTCCTTACAAATCTGCCATTGTGGAAAAAAACCCATAAGCAACAAGAACTGGCTTAAACCACCCCTCCCTCAATTGTGCAATAACTTGCTTTTTCCTGCCTGGTGAGGACTAGCATCACAACTCTGCTCCCCACTCCCCCATCGCTGCTGCAATGACTACACAGAGCAATTGGAGCCGCAGCAGCGACAGAGCCACTGAACAGTGCCTTGCCAAACCCCAGGAAAAAGGAATTCTTCCTCCTCATCTCCAAGAACACAAGCACTGACTGAGAATGAGCCATGTGCTTTGCCATCTCCCTCGCTGCCTTCCCTTCCCTTCCCAGCCAAACCAGCCGAGCTGCAACCTGAACAAAACAAAGGGTTTGGAAACACAAATATTTGCTCATGAGCCTTTTGTTCATGGCCATCTGCTCTCACACAGCTGGAAATCCCCTGAAGTCTTTTCTTCCCCCATGTGAAATATGGCACCTCGATACTAATAGGGTAAAAATTAAAGTGCAGCTATCAGATCAACTTCCAATTACACCTTCTATTAGAGTGCTATTAACAAAGCACGAGGGTTCTGGAACAGTACTGTTCTACGACTCGCATGCTGTCGAGCTACATCTCCTCATAGCAGCCGATCAAGATGGAGGTTACAAACTCCCTTTCAACATGGTTAACGCTGTGCCAACCTCTTGCTAAAAGCCAAGGCTATCACTGAATTTTTTCAGTAATACAGTGACAAGACTGACAAGCAGACATCTGCAACGCCCATGATAAAGGTTAATCACAGCACTTGTCAGGATACACCTCCTCTTCCATAAATGAGAGGAGACCTCTGAGCTTTTTCTCTTCCCCTGCAGGACCAGCAATTGATCTAGGGGTTAGAAACCTACTCTTAGTCCCCCTTCCCAACAACTAAACATATCCTTGAAGGCCACCTCTTGATAGCAGGCACATACATTCAGCTAATTCTTTGCCTGTTTACCACAAAGCAACATAAGCCCACCCCATGGCCACAGTGACAGCAGTCCAACCCTTGCTCCCTGCAGAACGGCTTTGAAACAGGCTATGATTATACTGAGGTAGGTATCCCTGCTCCACAGCCTCCCCCCAAGTAACTCAAAGCCACACTTTGTTGGGTTGTTTGATGCTTTTATTTATCACATGTAAAAACACTACTATTTCTGTCTGCAGGTACCTCTTGCTGCACTGCAAGTCACACAGCTCCAAACGTTGAAGACCAGACAGGCAGAGAAAGGAATTAAAGTGTTTATGCCCAGAGTCACAAGGTCACGATCCCAGAGGGCGTTCAATGCACAGAAACCCCCCACAGGACTGTTCTACAAAAGCAGTACAGCATTACAAGTAACAGATCAGAGTTGGTGAAAACACTAGGTGAAGGAATCGTCTAGGGGAAAGAGGACCTGCAAACTGGTCTTTTTCCTTCAGCTGCCCTTATCTCTCTAGTACAGGTAATTGTGATCTAAGTCGACATCTCGTGCTTTAAACCGGAACAAGGGTTGACTGATCCACGCAGCTTAGTTGACACGAGGGTTCCTGAAGTTCCTTCCAGCGAAACGGGCCTTGCTGCCAAGCTCCTCTTCAATTCTGATGGAAAGGGAAGAGAGTGCTGGGTGTCAGCAGACAGTGTAGAACTCCTGTGTCAGCACAGCTGCTGGCCTTATGCTAAATCACCTTATCCACCTGGTACTGAAGATGCTACCAGAGTCACAAGCCAGTTCCCACCAAGCAACTTCAGTTATATGCACGTTCAACAGGTCAGTACCACCCATCTTGCATAACTTCACCCAAACATTTTACATGCTTGCCCAAGGGAACTGCATCATGCAGACAGAAGGACAGTGTCTCATATCTAGTATCACAGGATGCTTTGTATGACCTTCCCCTCTAGCGTGTCTGTTACAGGCATTACCCATCCAACTCATCGTTTAGCCTGCAGCCAGCTCTGCAAGCCCAGCACCAGCCCAAAAGCACCTCTGCCAGCGTCAGTTTGTGTCCTTAAGCTGCAGAGTGTTTCCAAGATGCAGAAGACCAAGCTGTGCCCCGAATGCATTAGTGCAGCATCCATTCTGTGTCAGGCTTAACCCTCAACCCTTTCCCCCTGCCAAGAGTCTCACCTCAGCAGCTGGTTGTACTTGGCTAGACGCTCAGATCGGCAAGGGGCGCCAGTTTTGATCTGAAAGATAAATCAGAAAGTTAGTAAAGAACTATAGCAAAAATAAGGCCACAGATGCCAACACAAAACTATTCTATTCTGTTTATAGTAGTAAGTGTAATCACAAGCTTTATTTCAGCAGCAGGCTCTAAACAGCTGTCTACTCAAACAGGATAGGGCTTGGGAACAATAAAGATTGTTCATTTCCCAACAGCTTCAGTATCAGGAAATCCCAATACACCCACTGGCATTGACCAAGATTTTTTTAAATTGGTGGTTAAAGGTGAGTTTACACAAGATAACATGTTCCCTTGTCACACTCCCATTAGACAGATCAGCTTCCTATATACAGAAACAGCAAATCTGCATGCCTTAATTCAGAGCAGACCCCATCTGCTGTGCAGTCTGGCTTCATCACCGTATTATCTCATCAAGCAAGAAGGCAAACTACAGCAGCTACAGATACCAACCTGACCAGTGCAGAGACCAACCACCAGATCAGCAATGAAGGTATCTTCTGTTTCTCCAGAGCGATGACTCACCATCACACCCCAGCCATTGGACTGGGCAAGCTTGCAGCTAGAAGAGATAAAACAGAGGAAGCCTCACACCATGCCTACTTACATAGCAGCCTTTCCTCTAGTGATGCTGCCAAGTGGCAGGCGCTCCTTGCTTTGGCAAGACAGAACTGCCCTTTGGTACATGCTAGGGTTCAGACCATGTGACAATGCAGTGATAAAGAGCTGCTTTTATACATGCTTAGACCCGGTGAAGTTGTTCGATAGCTGCCTATGTGACTGCAAGACCACAAAGGTACAGGTTTACTTGCCAATATCCTCTATCAGTTAAGATTTGTTCTCCCTTCACAGATGCCCAGTCAACTGATTTCTATCCCACTAGCTCTGGGCTGTACGTTCATCTCCCTCAATGAGACAATCCCCCTCCCTGGCACAGCCAAGAGGAAAGAACTTACGCTTGCAGGGACTCTGTCACAGAGCCAATCTGGTTGACCTTAAGAAGGAGGCAGTTGCAGGATTTCTCCTCCACAGCCTTGGCAATACGCTTTGGATTGGTCACAGTCAGATCATCACCGACCACCTGGATGCCAACACTGCCAGTGAACTTCTTCCAGGCAGCCCAGTCATCCTGGTCAAAGGGGTCTTCAATGGACACCACTGCAGAGGGATACAAGGAGCTTTAAGACAATGCCACCCTGAAAGGTCTTGCTTGAAAGCAGTGGTACCAAAAGTGCTGCAGCCAAATACTACCCACCTCAAAGAACATTCCCAAGACCCCTAAAAGGCTAGCTGTTTTTTCTGCTCTTGATCCCACTTATAGAGGAGGTTGCATCCTAACTCTTCCCTTCAGCAATCAACCCCCATTTGCCACTACTACCGTGCTTCTTGTTGAAGAACAACTTACAGGGGTAGTTCTTGACAAAGCCCTTGTACAGGTCAGCCAGCTGATCAGCAGAAATATATCTGCTGGGATCATCAGGGGATTTGAAGTCCAGGTCATACTTTCCATCACGGTAGAACTCTGAGGCAGCCACATCCATGCCAATGACCACCTTTTCAGTGTAGCCAGCTTTGCTGATAGCAGTCTTCAGCAACTCCAGAGCTGAAACACAGTAAGGTATTTCTGAGTTCCTGCCAAACAACTCAAAGCTATTCATTTACCAACAGTACATTCACTTGGCAAAGAATCTCCATCACCCCCTACAGAAAGCACAAAGGCCGCATAGAAAAGGTTCTTAAACTCTCCCACTTCTGAACTGACTGGAACAAGATATTACTTTAATACTGCTTTTAGCTTGTAATACCCTTGAGACACCATTATGGGATTCATAATCTCTTCAGGCAGGACTACATGTCAGCCCAGAAAGCTTAATACTAGATGATACTACATCCTCTTTCAGCTTTTAGCATGTGGGCAGGAAGTAGTGACTCCACATTAATCCCTTTCAGCTCCAGATCAGGTTTTGACCCTCCAAACCCTGACAGGCAATGTGACACTCAGCCTGCCTCTGCACAGGGCACCCTCTCTTTGCATCTACCTGTTCTCCACTTGCACATTTATATGCAGAGGAAGGAATAGACCTACTCAGTAGGAGTCTCTGGATACTACCCACTATGCTACCCTGTTTGGCAGAGTCCAAGCAAAGAAATTCAGTATGGTCATGACCAGTAAGACTCTCCCAGTCACCCCTGACTCAAAGCCAAGCAGCTGGGTGAGCCAGGCTATTTACAGTAGGAAGCTTAGATCAAGTGTTTTTGTTTGGGTTTTTTTGTGTGTGTTGTGGGTTTTTTTTTTTTAAAAAAAAAATGTTCATGTAGAACTAACTGCAAAAGCAGCTGCTGCCAGCAACAGAAACTCCTTCAACTGTAATAGTCATTCAAGGTCATCTTCACTGATGTCTGCTAGGGTACAGACCTAGCAAGAGCTGCATGCAACTGTGGGATTCAGAAACACCCTGATTTCTGGTGCTGGCTCAGTATCTTCTGTGTCAGAAGAGGCAATGCAGTTCAGAGGCCACCTTCAACAATAATACAACTAACAGCTTTAAAGTAACATGTAACTTAAAGAGTTCTAGTATTCTACTGGCTTATTAGCAGCTCCATTTCTGCAAGAGAGGCAAAAAAGCTCTTCTGGTACAGTTTTTGCAGGAACAGGTATTTCACTTATCACAAGACAAACTGCCTCCCTCCCCCACAGGTTTCTGAACACAACTGGTTGGCTGTGGAAGCAGCAAATGCCTCAACTTCCCAGGCAAGCCTTCACACACTCCCACACACTACCAGGCATAGCTCAAACCGTTTTCCTCCTTTGTCAGCAGAAAAACAACTCCACTAAACTTTCCCTACTGACTTCTGGGAAACCTGCAATGCATGCAGACATTCCTACACCACTTTTCAACTAGAAGGTGGTTAAGATTCCCTTAAGGTGCTACAGTAATGAGGCATTGCAGTCAAAGCCATCCTGTCAAGCTGCATAAACTGATGTCCAAGGGAATAGCTCTGTGGTCCTACACTGGACCACACCAGTATAGCACACCTTGGAAAGTCTGTCAGGATAGAAGCAGAGCAAAGAAACAGCAGCAAGTCCTACAACCTACTGATCCTGCTCTCCATTCATACTGGACAGGTATGGTCTTCATTCTCTGGCTATCAGTTACGCCTCCTCCCATACTTAGCTCATTCTTACCTTCTTTATTTTCCAATATGTTGGGGGCAAAGCCACCCTCATCACCCACGTTGGTTGCATCCTTGCCATACTTCTCCTTGATTACATTCTTTAGATTGTGATAGACCTCTGCACCAATGCGCATTGCCTCCTTGAAACTGTCAGCACCCACAGGGAGGATCATGAACTCCTGCATAGCCAGCTTATTGCCAGCATGGGAGCCACCATTGATCACATTGAAAGCCTTGGAGTAACCAAAAAGAAAAGTTATCAATTTACCTTGAAACATTCTAACAGCATTTATGTTAAGACTCTTCATTCTCTAGAAAACTTGATCCAAGACCACAAGACATCATGAAGCATGTGGTCAGATCAAGTCTTGAGCTAGCCCTATCAAGAGACTTACAGGAACTGGAAGAATGACTTCGGCATTTCCAGCAAGGTCAGCAATGTGACGGTACAAGGGGACACCCTTCTCGGCAGCACCAGCTTTGCATACAGCCAGAGATACACCCAAGATGGCATTGGCACCAAATTTGGCTGCAATAGGAAGAAATTGTTTACAGAAGTGTTATGTCTTCATAAAGAGACTCAGCAATACCAGCACTATGGTCTTGATTATGGAAGTGCACAGCATATGCCATGGCCATGCATTGCCCATTGTTTCTGATAAGGTAAGCTTGAATTCTATAAAACCAATCTTCACCTTTTCACACCCCACTGCAACACAAAGCCCACTTACATTTGTTCTCCGATCCATCCATTTCCAGCATCAGTTTGTCAATCTTTTCTTGCTCCACAACGTTGACATTCTGTGGAGAGAAGCAAGCAAAGCACTGCTTGACACCAAACATGGCTCTACGAACTCTCACCTACCCACTGCATTTTTATTTCCCTGACAGGCCTCCAGAACTGCTTAAGGGCAACTACCAACAGTTGAAGAGACTAGTTCTTGTCATTATCACACAGCAGCATCTTCTGGTCACTTCCAGCAGACCAAGGCTGACAGCTAAGCCAGACACATCAAAAGCTCGTTTTGTTCTTCACATTCAGAGCTGTAAGGCTGTCATGTCCCTTGACTTCCTGACATTTACACTGCTACCTGTGAGATATCTCTTTCTCTATAGGAGAAAGCCCCAGTTTATGTCCCCTGCCCCTTTAGCACAAGCTCAGAGACAACCAGCTTGCTCACAACATACACCCATTTGTAACTTAGTAGATAATGTTTGGAGCTGTCGCTAAGAATGTGCAATCACTTTACCACTTAGTTTTGCACCATTCTTTCTAGCTAGGGCTTAGTGCCCACCAAGGGCACAGGAATCTCACCCAAGCAGACTTTACTAAGATCCCTTCAGATTCCCTTCCAAACTAGCCAGCTCAGAAAAAACCTCCAGTCCCTCCCCATCATTCAGCCACCCTTTTAAGCATAAAGCAGCTTGTATCTTAACTGCACACCACTGAAGTTCCCAGGTACTTAAGTATTTCTGCACACTACAACACTAGGCTGCTAGGGATTGTTTTGATTGTGTGTTAGATATGCAGTTATTTAAGCAAAGCAATTGCTGTAGGTCAGTTTGTTCACATGCATTCCAATACACAGGCTAACACCCCTCCATGTAATACAGTTCCTGTAACTGCCTCTAGAGAGACAACCCATCAGGTAGGACGCACTGGACTGGCATTAACGGATGTTAGCAGAAGACAGATTGCTCCTACCTTGCTAATCAGTGCAGGCGCAATTGTTTTATTGACGTGCTCAACAGCTTTTGAGACACCTGGAAGGAACAAGCAAATCGGACACTGGTCAACCACACTGGCTATGCAGGCATTAGTAGGCGATCTCAGTAACAATAACATCTCAAGAATACCACCTCATGCTATTCAAACCCCAATCCAACCTGAGCTTACAGCCAAATCTGAACACTTACAGAGGTCATCTCAACTGAATGGAAGTTGCATGAAGTAAGCATCATCTAGGAATGCCTGCTGCAATGTTAGTTTGCAAGACCATGCACTGGAGAAATTCATCCAAGTGACAAGGTTGCATTGAAAGCACATCCATTACCTGTGTACACAATGCTGTCCCCAGGAACTCGTTAACATATTTAACAGCTCTGGATACACCTGACAGAAGCGAAATGGACAAGAGAATCAAGGAAGAGATGAAGACTCTCAGCCAAAACCAAAGGCAGTCATGCAAGAAAAAGAAAAGGACACAAATAGGTAAACAGACCTACAAGTCAGCAAGTGTCTGATACTGAGAGCAGACTAGAAACAAAAGGGTTCAAAGGGTAGAGAAAACTGTGCATCAGCCAGCGAGACTGTATTTGGTCTTTCCACCCAGGTTTCCATACTATTGCAAACACCCTTGCGGACCCAAACTTCGAGTGGCTGAATGACAGCATTTAGAAAAGGTTTTAGGACAGACTACTCCTATACATTCATAGAATGCATGAGTAAGGGGAAAGAAAAAGGTTTCCCCAGAAGTTAAGCATGCAGCAGCTCAGGCATTTCACTATCTGCTATCGTTTTGTAACATTGCTAAAGCATCACCTTAGCACATGTTTTACACTTGATACAAAGCTGAAGTACACTGTCTCTGTACCTGGATGCAGGCACAGAAATTGACTGTCTGCTCCTGGCTTCAGACAGGGAATAAAGCATGAACCACAGCACCATCCTTTTCATCTATGTGGACCCACCATTGCATAAACCAGCAGTTCCAGTATGAACTTGTTTCCTCCCCATAAGCAGAGACCATCATTAGCCAGCTACCAATATTAGCCTAAGGAATATTGTCATCCCTGTATACTGTTCAAAGATTTCCAAAGACCTAAGCTTCAGAACTGGTGAATACTAATTAAGTGCACCCTGAACCACATTAATTGCCTTTTAAGTGGCCTAAGTCTGCAGCTTTATATTACAAAAGACCTACCAGCTATCTGCAACTCATCCCATTTGATGATTTTTTTTTTCCATAACTCATGTTATTTCCCAGCTGACAAAAACCTTCAGCTGTGATAGCCTGTTGTGGAAGCTCAGACTACTGTCTAGTTAAGTGCCATGAAGAACTGCCTGTAGGATCAGATTTAACAGGTCTAAGCACACACACGTTTAGCACACTGAGGTAAGTACACATTTACTCTTCTCAAGAAAGAGTGCCCTAGGTAAATAGCATAAGCTCTTTGGGATATTCAGTCATCTAGGAGTTTATTCTGTGTTAAAGTAGTAACAACCATGAATCTTCTCAGACAAGGCTCTCCAAGTTCCATTCAGTAGTTATCCACCCTAACCACTCTTTCTTAATAGACACAAAATATTTCAGCTTCCTTTCACCTGACTGGCAGAAAAGTTTGAGTAATTCTCTCTCCCTGCCAAAAGATAAGTTGATTGCATACACTTTCAAGGCATCACCAATGCTTTTACAGCAGCAAGCTAAAAAGGAGTCCTGACTGTCCAAGCCCTCAGAGTAGTCACAAGAACTACTATTAGGATGTTTATTAGGTAACGACATCTTGCATGCAGCTATTCATTTTCCCCCATACATGTTCCCAAGCCAGTCTGGTGACTGCTATGTTTAGTTTCCTTTCAGAACATACAATCAGTCCCCAGACAACTAAAACATTATGCCACTAACACAGACTTAAGTATCCTGGCTACCTATAATGACAGACAAAATGCTGGAGAGGCTTTAGCTATTATGCAGTCCAAACCAAAAGTATCTTCCATCATTACCAGAGTAAAGCTGCACATTAGCTGTGGTCAGCAGTTGGCATAAGCCTCACATTCAGGATTTAACATGCTGGGATCTAAGGAGTCTATAGTGCCAGAGCAGATACATTTAACAGTTCTTTCAAAATTTGGTCTACGAAGAGATCTTGTGACTAGCTGCAGTACCACCAAGCCTTTAGGAGCAGGTAGTTTAGATGCTTTTACAACACACTACTAAAGCGCTCTTTAGATGCTCTTCTGACACACTACTTAAGTGCTCTGTACTCTGACATGCACCAACATGCAAGGCAACAGGAGTGGTGTAACAGTATGTTTGGGCATACTGCACTGGAGACATTATCACCCAGCTGGCATGCCTGAGCTCCACATACCCACCCACGGGGGTACAGTGATCTCCACCACTATGTAGCTGCACTGCTGGAGGCAGAGCCACTCTCCACATTGTCCCCTGGGGAATCCAGCAGTCTGTGCCTGATGTCTGCCCCACAACCCACATGTTGTACATGTTGCCATCATCTCACTGTTAACCCCCACAGCTTTTGCTTAATTGCCATGCCTGGTACAGAATACGGACAGCAGTAAAGGAGCCCATGTGTCTTCTGCTGCAGTCTGGCATATGCAGCAACACAGCCATTGTAACAGGCCAAGCTGGTACCAAAATTCAGGTATACCTTTCCCCATGTAGCGTGTCTTGTCATTGTCACGAAGCTCCAGAGCTTCATAGACTCCAGTTGAGGCACCGCTGGGAACAGCAGCTCTGAACAGACCTGTTTACAACAGAAAAAAGAACCATCTTAGCACATTCAAACCTGCAGAACGTTCTCCACCCATACACCATCCCAGCCTACTGCATACTTCCATCCCTGGAGATGGGAGAGGTAATCTCTAAACCACATCTCTGCTCACATATACAGTGATCCTGAGAGCTGTCCACTCCTTCACAGCATCACCAAATCATCAGTGTCTCCCTCATATTGATGAACAGCAAGCTGACTCATTCTCTTCCATTGTGTATTTCAAGTGTTTAAGTTAGGAAAGTCATCCATTCCCCTTCCAAAAAGGTAGCTTTATTCACTGAATCTACTTTTGAGCTCAGTCTGGCAGGTGAGCTGTTAAATTCTTCTGAGATAGAGCATACAAGACACAATTAGGAGGCCTATTTTGTTAGTATGAGTTCTGAGCTCTTCTGACAACACAGCCACCCAGACAGCCCATTCTTCCAGCAAAGGATGCTGAACTTTGAGCAAATCGGTACACTGAAGTCTGTTCTGCCTGTGGTTCAAGACGCCAGCTTCAGACTCCAGTCTTTCCCTTATCCCACTACAGCAAAGAGCTTAGGAGGGGCAATCTCATTAAATGACTGCATTAATCTTGTGAGGCAGAGAGATCAGCTAGTTAGTTAGTGTATTACAGCTATTGTGTTTGCTCATTCCACCAAACCACACTGGTATGTGTTTGCACAATGCCTTTGTCAGATCCTATCAGATATGGGATGAACAACTAACAGACCAAGGGAAAGTCCTACAATAATTACAAATATAAGATGTCCTATGTGAAAACCCAATTAGACAAGTTTAGTCATGCCTGAGTACTTATACAGAGAAGAAACCATTACCCAAGATTCAACTCAACGGCAAAGACTGTTTCATTACACAAAGCAACTGCTAGACAAATCAAGAATTAAACCTCAAGTGCAGTCATACAGAGTTTACAGAACACTGAAAACTAAGACCATTAACAACTGCTTAAGGACAGGAACGAAGGCCTTGTTAACTCTGAGTTTGCAAACGCTATCCCAGTTTACGCTCAGGGCAAGGGGAGGAAGGTGGGTTTGGATTAACACTTGCACAATTTTGACTGTAAGAAGCAGCACACTTCAAAAAACCCTTCACTGTCCAGGCCAATCTCTTGAGCTCAGCAAATTCATCCCAGTAGAATGAGGTAGAGTCTGCAAGTCTCAGCAACATGTTATATGTATGGAGGAAGGAGTAAGCACAATTCCACTGCTAGAACAGGACAGTTTGTATACTTTTGTCTGCCTCTTCAGTTCTATCAGATACAAGAAAGGAATAAACATCTACAGCTAAGGACTCACCTTTGTTGGTAAAGAGGTCTACCTCAACAGTGGGATTCCCACGAGAGTCAAAGATTTCACGGGCATGGATCTTGAGAATGGACATCTTTAACACCTGAAAAGAAGAGTTTAGCATTAATCATAGAATTGTTTGGGTTGAAAGGGACCTTCAAAGATCACCTAGTTCAACACCCCTGCCACAGAGCAGGGACATCTTTCACTACATCAGGTTGCTCAAAAACCAGCTGGTTTTGTTGTTGGCAAAAATGCCCTTGCCCCACTTGGTCAGGTGAATCCTATCAGCTCCCAAAAGACCCAGCTTCTCAAAGGTGGATCCATGATCACAAAAGCCAAAATCCCAAGTATGGCACCAGCTAGGCAGCCCAGCAATCACCTGTTTAATTCATCTCCTTCCTGAACCCCTTCCTCTGCCAGGGAGGATAGAGGAGAACACCACCTGGGCTCCTGATCCTTTTAACATTGCTCCAAGGGACATAGAGTCTTTTGATGTTTCCAAGTTATCTTGTTGCAGTATCACGAGAACCTACACAGAACAGTAGGAGCAGATGGTAATTTGTAGGGCTCACCAGGCTTGGCAGCCTCTCAGTGACGTCACGAATGCAAGCTTCTAGGAGGACAGCAAACTTCTCTAGAGAAATTGTCTGAATGGAAAATGGGTGCTTCAGTGCCTCTCAGTAAGGAATCTCTAATTACCAATACCTTACATGCTTTTCTGGTGGCACCGGTTCTAATGCGGGTGGGTGGGTGGATCAACTTTGCATGGTTTGCTTTTCCTGGATCCTGTCTATTACTCACATGCTCTTTATTCCTCAACCCCAGAGCATCATATCTGTTATGCAGGAGCATTTTAGAGGACTGGGGAAGGTTCTTCCACCCCAAGTGGAGACAAGGGTCCAGTCTCCTTCATCTCATGCATTGCTTGCATCAGCTAGCTCGAGGCTGAATTCAGGTTCACCTTCCCCTTGCACAGCATTAAGGCAGGGCTCAGCCTGGGACAGCGTACAATACCACATGTCTTTCTCCTGCTCACATCCCTGGATACTGCATTGCCTATTGAGCTCCTCTAACATAGCTACTTGTTTGAGGAGTTTTTCCCATGGTTGCACTTGCAGCTATGACATCCACTGCTGCCTTCATGTGCCAGGGGGACTTCCAGATACTGAAGCTCCATGCAACCTAATGCCTGAACAGCTATACCAGTCCTTGGGAGGACTGTTTGGGTAGAGACATCAGCACAGGTAAGCTGTAGTGCTTCTGTTTGGCTTTCAGCCGCAGCCTTGCAGTTGTGGCAAGCAGACACCATTTCCTTTCAGCAGGTCACAGTCTCCTTACAGTTCTTGGAGGGGGGGAAGGGGCGGGGGGGGAGAGACCAGTAATAAAGTGGTAACTCTTTTGAAAGATATCATCCTTCTAATTGCCTGGAGACCTCAAGCTTCTGGGTAGGCTTGCACAGCCACCAGTTGAGTTAGGGTGACCATCAGGTTGCAGCATAAGCCTGCAGGTGAGCAGAGCAGGCAGCAGCCTCAACACTGGCACACCCTTCCCACGAGAGCTGCTGCCACACAACCTGCTGATGCTGCTCCCAACAGACACTGCTCCCTGTTTCCATGCCCTGGTTGCTGGTGCTCCCTAGAGACCGGTTTTATGTGGCTTCCAGCAGCTTGAACTGGCCACAGGCACAGCTGGCACCACCCAACTCTCACTCACCTCTCATGAGACCTGCCACCTGGTCCCTCTCCTACACAGCCCAAGGGTGCCAGGGGCACAGAAACCCCCTCAGACACCCTCCCCTGGGACTTCACAAGCCTTGCACTCCTCAGCACACAGCAACTGCTGCTGCTAGCATCAGCTTGATATTTATATCCTGTAGTCATGAGAACAGTTCAAAAACATCACTTCACACTATTTCAACTGGGAAAACTTCTTATACTTGGTGAGAGTCCTACGTTGAGAGGACAGAAATGTCAACCTAACTGGGAAGAACAGTCTAAAACCAGAAGCTTTGTTTCCAGAGAGATCTCAGGGAATGTCACCTCACCGCATAAGAGCAGCCAAGCAATCCTAATACAGGCAATCTCTGCTACTAGTTAGAATTCTTTTTAATAAAAGACTAAAGTGCAACAGTTCTTGGTATGCACAGCAGCTGTTCAGAGCCAAATGTAAGCTAGCTTGAAATAGAAACAGTCACAGCTCTAATTAAGAACTTGCATTAATAGTTACACCCTGTCTTGAGTATTTTCAGGAATAGCTTCTCCTCTTAAAAGGAAGAAAAATCACCAGTCTTTTGAATACTTCCTTTCCCCCCTTTCTCACATTATCTACGCACATTTCCTTAAGAAAACTGCAGAAAGAAACGCTTTATGTAATCTCAGCTACATTTTAAAAATCAAGTCGTACAAATGCCTGTAAGCCATCGACTGGCACCAAACCCAGTTCCATCTGCAAAGAAAGCTCAGCCTCAGAAGTAGAACTATCTGGAAGCTGGCTTTTTGGCAAGCCAATGTGGGTGGTAACCCTGTTTACAGAAATGCTCGTGAATCCCTCTGCAGTTATGGCTAAGTTAAGAGAACAGGACCTTAGAAATACTGCTGCTTGTATGGAATACGTGTGTGTGGGGGTTAACTTCATACACTCATTCCTCCTCCACAGCAAATTTTTCCCTCCCCATGTCAAAAACATGGGTAGCCGTTTGGTTTGTCCCCTTGGCTTTAAAACGTCTCTTCCAGTTGTCCTGCCTCTAAGCAGCATATTGTATAAGGCAGCTCAAAATTTTTAGGTATTGCCAATTTTACAGTAAGACCTGCAGACTGACACAATGATATGACCACCCTAAGAAGCAAGACAACTTAGTTCAAGCTGGCCTTCATGCTGCCACCACTTAACTTTAATCAGTAAACATGTAAGCTAGAAGTAAATCCCTGCAACTCACCAGTTATCAGTCCCATCCATGCCAACGCTTATCTCTCTGCACTTGCACTAAGCAATGGCTAATAGAAAGAATCCCCATTTAACTGAAAAGGCCTTTCAGAGCTTATTAGGCTGGCACCTGCCATGCCTTACTTTCATTTTCAGAACCATGGCTTTGCGACAAAACCCTAGGTGCCTCATTCTTTGAAAGCACAGCCAGCTCACAGGAAGTCTTAGTGCAATGCAAGAACTGTTTGTTCGCCTTCACAAGGAAGGTGGCACTTCAGGAATACACGCTGCAAGAGCTTCCATTGGGAACATCTGCCAGGTTTGACATTACTCAAGCGTCCTTGACAAATGACCTCTCCAGTAGTCCCTCCCTTTTCTTCAGAAGGAGGCATTTCACGCTACTGCGCCATTCCAGAAATTCCTCACACCTTTTTTTTTTTTGGCTCATTTTGCAAACCCCCTCACTTCTATGTTCAAGAAACAGTTTTCCCACTGAGCTATTCCTGGGTAAATATCTGATGCTGTGTAGCTCATCACAAGCCGAGCATTACGTGTTCTGCCTCAATTAATTCAGTCAACTCATCTAGAAAGTGAGAGTCAGCCCATGCACAGGTCTAGCTATGGAAATGCTAACTGAATGCAAAAGCGCTCCTCAGTCGCACTGCCTGCTCCAGACCTTTGTACTCAGCGATGGAACTAGCCAAACACACATAAATACCAGAGGGATATTTAATGCATGCATTGCCTTAAACATTTTTTTGTACTGTAATCTGCTGGCAAGGTCTCCCTTTAGGAGAAGAATCACACACGCTGGCTTTCCTGACCTTCCCAGGAGCACACGTTATTACCTACTTCAAGGCTAAGTTACAGCACGATGCACCACTGCCAGCTCTGAGTACTGGCTTCACTATCAACTGAAGTCCAAGAAATCACCACTTACTCCCTATCTGATCCTGTGCTCTGCACAGGAAATGCAGTACTCCAACACCAATGCAGACTACTCCAACTTAAAATCATTTCCAGAGATTTTGTTTACAGCCAACTTTATCACCACAAGCTGTACTTGTGAGTTATTTTGTAGCCACGTTTCTCTTAAGTCAAGACAGGGTTAGGATTGAGCACTGCAAGCATCTGAATGGACATTAAAAAAACAACAGTAAAGCTTGGCCATAGAAAGAACTATCCTAGTTAGTGTCTTAGGACACAACTGCCATACAGTTATCAGTGGAAGTCTTACAGGACTATTAAGTGTCATGTAAGACTACAAGTCTCATACCATCACCACCCTGAAAAAAAAAGCTTACTGCTCATTAGACCTTTGACCTCACCGTATTAGATCCTAACATATCAATTCTACTGCTGAAACACTCCGAAAAACTGGACAAATGTGGACCAACAAAGGCACCTTCCAATCCTATTCCCTCACATTCCACATGGTATTAATTCACCTCTATGCTCTGCAACATGATGCAATGTGTTTTAAATAATGCCTGGCAGGGAATAAGTCACAGACATGTTGAACTACTTTCTCTCTCGTTGTTGAATAAGATGGAGGCCTGAAACTGCATGGCCTCAATCTGTGGGCTTGGATGACAAATTTCACTACTTCCTGCCCAGCTCAGAAAGTCATAGCCCTGCCCTGTGACTCAGCAGTCAAGTAACGGAACAGGAGAATGACCAAGATCCTCTCCTGCAACCCTGCACGAGGCAAGCTGGTTAAGAAGCGATTTCTCTTCCACATCCAGAAATGCACATCAAGTTGTCAGGTACTACTCCCCACAACCGCTGCCTCGAGATAAGGAGTACTTAATTAACCCCACTGGGAGACCTAAGGCACACAGATTTGAGCTCTGCCATCAAACATTAAATATTTGAGATGCGAAGCTGAAGGGCATCCACTGCCACTAAAGAGGAGAAGGTCCAAATCATGACACGCAATCCAAGAGCAACTGTTAATGATTAAAAGAGAGAGGTTAAACCCTGCCTTTGAAAGAAGCCTTGACCCACCATATTCCCCAGAAGATTTTACCCCACCCCCACCCCCCGCGCACGCTGACGGGGCTAAGGCCGGCGCAGGCCTCCCCCGCCCCCGCGATGCGGCTGGCGCGCTGTATGGCGGGAAGCACGCCCGCGGAGGCCAGCACCCCCTCAGAGACCGCCTCGGCCCGGCCTCGTCCGCAGGCAGGGCCGGCGCGGCCCCATCCCACAGGAGCGGCGGGGACTCGGGAGCTGCTGCCCGAGGAGGCCAGGGCAGGGAGACGGGAAACCGCGGCCCCACCGGGACCTCTCGCCCCGCGGACAACTGCGGAGGGGCTGGGCCGCTGAGGCCAGCAGGCCCTACCGCCGCCAGACTCACCTTCGGCCCAGCAGCCCCGCTCTGCACCGTTCGCCGCCTCACCTCTGACTGGGAACGAGCGACTGCGCGGACGCACGGCTATAGCCCAGCCCAGGCAGATGAGCCGCCCTCCTCCCGCCCCCCATTGGTCGGCTCAGCCCTTCTCCGGTCTCCCATTGGCCGGCTCGGCCCCTCGCCGCCCTCCCATTGGCTACCGCCTCCTGGCGCCAGAGGCGGGCTCGGGTGCGTGCGCTACGTGCCGTGGCGGCCCGCTCGGCTCCGCCGTTCGCCTCGTGGAAAATCCCAGTGCGGGCGGGGCGGAGCCGCTCGGCCCTGCTCCCGCGGCGGCCCGGGGTGCGGAGGGGAGCCCGAGTGCGTGGGGGGAGCCGGGCCCACGCTACGGAGATGTGTGGCAAGGCCGGGAAGGTCTGCGCAGAAAGCCGGTGACATCCGTAGGGCTTTTCTACAAAGCAAACGATTCCTTTGCATATGCGTGCATACCTTGGGTACGTTGACGGCGTGCGCATGCGTACCTTGGGTACGTTGACTGCGTCCATATGCATACCTTGGTTACGTTGACTTCGCATGTCCCCGTAGGAACACACACGCACACTTGTGGGGAGAGAGAGGAGGAGTTGAACGTGTTTATTGTCACTAAAACTGGAAGCTGAGCCTTGGTTTCGCAAAGACTCAATGAGCGCGTCGTTCGCCTTAGTGCTGCCATGTCGCTGAAACCCCGTCTCGCTGGGGAGGTACAGCCGCGCGTCCCGAAATGGCGACTAAAACCGGCAAGAAGGCGGCACGCTGACAAGAGGAAGGCTGGGAAGAGAGGGGAGGTTTTATTAGTTCTAGGAAAAGGTTAATTACAAATACAATATATTTTTGCTTTGATTTTGAAGTGAATAACGGTTACACTTCCTGGGGTGCAGAAGGAGCACTCACGCGATCGGTTATGACACCTCAGATACTAGTGTGCCGACAGGAACAGAAACATTTTCAAGTGTTTTGCCTGCGTCTGCACAAGGGCATCTGATGCCCCAAGACGCGTACTTGAAGACCGTGTTGTGACCAGGCAATAACGGAGCAGAACAGACCTCAACACCAGGCCACAGAATTAAAGACTTTGCCAAAATGGAGTGACTCATGCTCCTGAAAAGCTCCAGTCCCTCCATGGATGTTAAAAAACCCCGTCAAATTATTCATTGACAGTTATTTAGTCTGCTGTGTTATGGTGAAGTGTGAACCATGCACCACTGGATGAACCGGGTGCTCCGTGATCAGCAAAGCCTCCATCCCTGGAAAGTAATACTCAACTTTCTATGGACTCAGCGGTGTCATGATGTTTAATAAGAACATGACCACTCACATGAGTTGTTCCCAGCTGCAGCACTGCGCAGGGATCCCGTTCCTTCCTGAATTTACTTATCCAACTCCCCCCGGTAGCTGCTCCCTGCGACCGGCTTGGCAAGGCCCCGCTCCATCTCCATCTCCTCTGTGCTGGAGCCTTGGAGCCTGGGGGTGTGAGGTGCTGGCGGAGGGGCATGCCTCCTTCCCCCTCGGCCCTGGTTGCCGCCATTCCTCCAGGCTCTCCCCGGTGGTATGGCTCCCAGGGAATATACTGCTTTGGTTACGTTAGATAAGTTGCAGTTGTAACACAAGGTCTTTGTGGGTTTATTATGGAAAATGGCTGTGCCCACGCTTCCCGTAAGCCTGTTTTTGTTCCAGGATTTTTTAACTGAGGGATAGTCACACGTTGCACTGTGGAAGGGAGTCTGCAATGAGGGGAATCCCATTGCAAGGTCAAAACATTTGAACCAGGCCTTAGGCTGACCTGGGAAAGGCACGGGCTTGTCCCTTCTCACCTTCCCATGCCCTTAGCCGTCACTCCTGGACATGATTGCTCCTGTTCAAGGCAGAGCACCATCCCCAGCCGTGAGAGCGTGGAGGCCCGAGCAGGGACCGGCGCTTTGCCTCGCTGGGACACTGCAGAGCCCAGACCCACGCGTGTAATCCCATGGGGACTCCCAATTCCCCTGAGTTTGCTTCCTCCCATTTCACCTGCCACTACACAGCCTGTGTTCAGACTGATGGGGGCCTGGCTCTGCAGTATTTCGAGTGCATAACATCAAACCTGTGAAGTTCCCCAAGCCTGGAGTTGGGGTCTAGGGACTCCAGGGGTCTGACAGTGCCCGGTTCATCCTGACCGCACCGGGCAAAGCCATTTGGTTGCTTGCAAAGTTAGCTATGTTTGTGCTTGCTCCAGAACTGCCTCGCCCTTCCAGCCTGATTATGACTGATCATTTCTTCTGGGCACGTTTTTCTTTCCTTCCTGAGAACATCCCCCCGAGACAAGCTTTAAGTCTAATAAAAAGCAAAGGAAATCTGTTGAACTGACCGCCTTCCCTGGGCACGCCATGCTGACACAGTACCCCGCAAGGCCCCCCTGCATGATTCCTAGGCTTCTAGCAAGGAGATGCCCTTTGAAACCCAAGCTGTTTCATGCCTGTGCAATATGGCCCATGTGCCCAGAGCAGCACTGCCTGCTGGTTTTTGTGCTTTTCTGCCTTGCTGGGGGTGCAGATTCATGTGGGCTGCACAGCCGTGAATCAGGTTGCACACAGCTGAGAGTATTGGCCAGGAAAAGCCCTTGGAATTAAACTGTCACGTTATAGGTAAACGATTCTTTGCACTGCCAACCTCCCCAAAACTGCATGTTATACCCCTTATAGCTGTGTCCTTGGCAGTAGTTCCTGACTTCTCCTGGAGCCTTACCCTTCCTGGTGCAAAGGCCTGAGAGGGGAGCACTCCCTGCAAAAACACGCTCCTGAGCAATCGGAGCTGGAAATCATAAAACTGGATTTTTGTGCTGCATAACTGCTGGCTTAGAGATGCTCCACCATCTTTGCACTTTGCCAAAGTCCCTTGATTGCTATGCACGGAAAATCACGTAGAGGTGCTGAGTCTTATAATTAGCTGGAAAAGATGGAGCACAAGAAAGCCTAAGGCCAAGGGAAGTTCACCGTTGTAGTTAAGCAAAAGACTGACAGTGAAGTATGGTAGGGTGCTCTTTGGGAATAGAAGACATATTATGAAAGGTCATAATTAGCTTGGTGTCGGGCAGAAGTGGAGTGTAAAGCAAACCCTCTGGCCTGGGAGGCTGAGCACTGAGGCTCTTGCATCTCCGTATTCCTGTTCAACCGAGCCAAAGCTGTGCGAGAGGACTGGCTGTAGAAGATCAGCCTAAACTGTCCCAGTTGTCCCTTGCCTAGGCTCTTCTTTCCAAAACCAGCACAAAGCAAGCAAATTTCCTCCGCTGGAGTGTGAGCAACAAGCCGTGTGCTGAGAACCTGCATCCCCCCCTACTCGCACGGTCCCATCCCCGGCAGGCAGGACTCACTCACGGTTCTGGCCACAGACGCCGTGCCAAGAGCCGCGTCCGCTCCACTGAATCGCGTGTCCGCAAGAGAGGGCCCAGCTGAAGACACTGGCACTGCAGTAGCTAGAGGCAGCATTGATCAGGCATCCATGATGAGAAGTCTGGCACTGTTCAGGTGTTAGTATAATTTTTCCTGGATCAGCAGATTTAAAATTGCACTGTACCATACATATTAAAATAAAAGTCAGAGCTGATATTAAAAATGCCACTGCTCAGTCACGTATCCTGCCTGATTTTTCATTTTCTCTTTCTTTAAAGAAAAATTTGAGCATCCCTAAGGCTATGAGATATCTAGCTGGCATGAGTTTCTGTGGGAATCCAGGCTTATTACCAGTTAATCAAATACTCAGTGCACTCTTTTAAAAGAATATATTTCTTTCATGGTTTGGGAGGGCGATGTATGGCTAATGAGGTGGACACTGGGAACAGAGAGTTTCAGGAAACATAAAGCCACTGTAGCTAGTAATCCAGTTTGACAGCCCACACAAGTACACTAACACGTTGGTATAACATGCTGATGGAGCAGATGGAGAAAAAACACCAACGCAGATCTGGCTCACGGGCATCCACCACCCAGAAATGGAAAGCAATTCCTGTGATCAAATCCCTTTGCACTGCAAGGCCTAGTCATTCCTTGTGCTTTACAGGCCACGGTAAAATTATAAGCGTAATATATGTAAGTTTTTTGATTGCTTGCAACATGCTCATGAGCACAGAAGCTGACTAGGTCAGCCTTTTCCTTCCCTGTTCAAAGTGGTTGGGACTCTTCATTCAGGGCTTTGCAGAGTGTGAAATCACTGGTTCAAAGGGCTGAGGATGCCAAGGCAGAGAGCAGAACCACCACAGATCAGGACTTGTTTGCCGGTGCATTAATCTGCTTAATATAAACATCATGCAGTGTAGGGTGCATTCCAGGGCGTGAGCTTTCGTAGCACCTTGAAAGCGCTTCCTGAATACTCGGGGACTTCTTTTTCTCCCCAGTGCCTCACAAAACACCTGTAGAACATGTGTCTGGATCGCTGGGTATGCACCACCCTCATCTACTCTATCCGACAGTTCTGCAAGTGCCAGCCTGTTTATGTTTTGATAAGTTTCTTTTTGAAACGCAGTCCTGCATCTAAGTGGCCTTATGAAAGGCGTTCTGCCTGCGTTACTACGTCACCGCAGTCAAGGTGAGATCTCCGGAGGAAAGCGATCGGATGCAGAAGTCAGCGCTCTGTCGCTCAGATTTCTTCTCTTCATTGACGCTGAGATCGTGGTACTTCTAAGGAACGTTCATTGGAAAGGTAATGGCAGAGTCTGATTAATGCTGTTTCTGGGTATCTATTAAAATTATTGAATGACTATTTAAGATGTTTTCTTCCAGGCATTCAACACCTCCTCTGACTTTACATCCTTCTCTCTTGCTTCTCATCCCCCTTTTCTGTCATGCCTTTGTCTTACAGCTTAACTCTGCGATTAAACACCACAGGTTTTAGGCACGTGAATAACGAAATGACTTGAGATGACAGACCTGATGTCTGTCGTAATGCTCGTAACTTCCACCGCTTCTCTTGATTCTCCTGTCTTCTCCCAGGATTTTAGAGATGGACTGGTTAGTGTCCTGAGAAGTATTTAAAAGCCACCAGTTCCTGCATTTAATAGCCAGTCTGAAAGTAACTTCAGTACAACGACTGGGGTAAGGGAAGGACCGAGATTGAATTAGATCTTTTCAGGTCCTCATGTAGAAAACTTGCAATTACAGCACAAAAAGTAAGAGTTGTTAGCGAGGATCTGCTATCAAGAGCGACCAAC
The DNA here is from genome assembly GCF_035582795.1 of Mycteria americana. Classification (NCBI taxonomy): domain Eukaryota; kingdom Metazoa; phylum Chordata; class Aves; order Ciconiiformes; family Ciconiidae; genus Mycteria; species Mycteria americana. Next base: position 6,789,812 of record NC_134382.1, on the reverse strand, counting down.
CCTGCATGGCTGCATGGACCTCAGCCTGCTATCTCACCTGACAGTCTGATTTCTGATTTTCTCTCACTCCATCTCACTTCGGTAGATTCGGGATTTGAATTTTCTGTGGAAGTTACTGCCCCCAGTTTGCGAGCCAGCAGGGACAGGGCAGGGAGCTTAACAGATCTTGGCCACAGAATTTTATGTCTGACTTCCTATTAAATGGGTGCTCAGGGTTTATTCAGTACTAAAGGGGGTTTAATGGATGCTGAAGAGGCAGGAAATATTAGACTAACTGGCCATTTTTGAGAAGTGATACTATGGACGCAGGTTTGTGTGCAGCTATGAATATGTAGCACGGGTCAGTCGTCAGCCTACATGTGTATACGAGAGCTGTGTTAGACGCTCATGTACTAGGCAGAATACTTGGAACATACTTTATTCAAAAAGGAACGTTACTGCACAACAACCATGCTAACAACAAAAAAGCAAATAAGATGGCTGGAATAGGAAAAATATATACTACTTTTTAACTACTGTAAATGCTAACCTACATACAAAACTACTACGTCCATTTTCAGGTGATGGTGAAGGGTTATTTGGAAGTGAACCAACACACAAATCGGGGTGCTAATACCAAAGAATACATTTCCCAGCAGCTAATGATCTGATAGGGTGATTTGAGGTGAGACTGAAAGCTTTTAAACCAGCTGGATGTTAATTGCCAGGAATTGTGCATCCAAAGGCCATAGCTGCTCATTCAAACCATGACGAAACCATTAAGTAATCCCCTTTATAGAGGCCGGTGTGCAAGTCTTGCACTGCCTCTTACAGGGTGTTCGAGACTCCTTGCCGAGCAGGTCTTTCCCTCTCATTTCGAAATACATTCTGCTATAAAGGGGAAAGCAAGCTAGGAATCGATTAGCCATTAAGAAATTATATTTGGTATTTAGTTGGTTTTTTAGAATGGAAACCTGAAAAAACCCAGTAGGAGTAAGCCAGTAACAACTCATTTGTTTTCTTAATGAGTGCATAATACTTATGTAAAGCACAAGAGTTATCAAGCAGGATTCTCTTGCCACAGAACAGGTACAGCACAGACGGTAGGATTAAATTTCCTTCACGTTGTCTTCCTGCCTTAAAAATCGACCTCATTCTCATGGGAATCACTTTTAGCTCCTATCGTCTTGCAGCGGTGATGAGCTTCTGGGAGAGGAGGGGCTGTGGGCGCTTCTGATCTTGCTGAATGCCCCTGCACGGACCTCGCCTGCAGCAAAAAACCAGGGCAGGTCTGAGCAAGCAACCACTGGGGCACAGACGACTTGGGGAAAGCGGGGACGGAGTTCTTGATCTCTGAAACTGGATGCATCTGTCCATAGTTTGGATCTCTGAGTCATGCACTGCTTTTATAATCAAAAGGAAACGGGCATGTCTGGATTGACCTCAAAGATACCCACGTACAACACAGCATCTGCATCAAGCCTGTTTCTCAGCATGGGCTAGAAAAGAAGCTTAAGGTGGCAAACTCATACCTAGACACATAACTTTTAGATGCCTTCCTGGATCTTACCCTCTATGGGATATGGAGTAACTGCCCCTGTAACACTCACGGAAGGCTCACTCTTGCAGGCTGTGAGCAGCTCAGCAACCACTCTGGCCCACCCACGCAGCTCCCTCAGCCCACACCTCGAGCACAGGCAAAGAGCTGAGCAAAGTCTGAAATGCAGCAGATGCACTAAATGCTATGATTAAACCTCTGAGAGACTTTATATCCACTGTTCCTCCCATTAACACAGGCCTGTGAAAACCCATCTCTTGGTCCATGTCTTTCTTTCCGTCTTTGTGGGACAGATGTTTGCTAGCATCAGTCTGGGGTGCCCTGCTCCATGGGTGAGACCCAGCTCCTCTTTTCCACTGATTTGTTTTCTGTATCTTCCAATTTACCTGTCACAACAGGAATCCCAGTTAACCGGTGGGTTCTCATTACAGTCACGTTTCTTTGATTCCACCACTGTATTTCTTAATCCAAATCCATGTTTGCGCTCCCTTCCCTACCTTCCACATCTATCAACAAAGTCCTCTGACATCTTCAGAAAATCACTGCAGAAGCCTTTTCCTCTGGCCAAGCCTCTGACAAAGCATCTCTTCCAAACCAGCTCTGATCCTGCTGCGTCCTCTCACACAGCTTTCCCCAGTCCCTAACTGTGGGCTGTCTTGCGCTAGGGAAAAAGACCACAACCCTTCCCTCAGGTGTGGCCTCTTCATGAGATGCTGAATGAGCTGCACCTTTCTGATCCCTTCTCTCTCAGCAGCTGCTCTCTGCAGTGGCGGGTGAAGGTCCTGCACTCTGGCCCTAGGGCAGGCTCTTCGCCACCCTAGAGAGCTGATTGCCATGCTTGTGGAGAGCTTGGAGAGTGGTTTCCCCTTCTCATGTGTACTTTTAGGGTCACTACATTCATCTGCCCCACTGAGCTGGACATTAGGAAATTTTACTTCACTGAAAGGGTTATCAAGCACTGGAACAGGCTGGCCAGGGCTGGGGTTGAGTCGCCATCCCTGCGGGTATTTAAAGGACGTTTGGATGAGGTGCTCAGGGACATGGTGTAGTGGTGGGCTTGGCAGTGTTAGGTTTACGGTTGGACTCGATGATCTTAAAGGTCTTTTCCAACCTATACGATTCTGGGATTCTGTGATTCTGAGCTGTGTAGGGGTTAACGAATTACTGTTTGTACAGCTCTTTGAAGATGAGAAGTGCAATGGAAGGGCTCTGTTATTGTTACCATGTACGAAGAGTTCTGTACCAAACCCAACTGTATTGTGTTTGGCCACTGGATGTCACAGCTGCTCGGCACACAATGCAGCTGAAATAAGAAAGGAAAAGTGCTTACCCAGCAGTGGGCAACAGCCACCTTTCCAGAGCCATTATTTGTTCTGTGAAGAGTGTTTGTTTGTTAAGGGACTTGGGGTCTTCTCCTGTGTTTATGCACTGCTAGGATTGATTTTCAGAGAGACTGAGCAGCAACCGTGCTTCCTCTGCATGTTATTACACTGGGAGATCAGGAGCAAAATGAATATTTATATGGAAGGAGGCGCAGATATAACACAGTGTCTGAGAAGGTGGACGGGTATTTGCACATGCTGACAAGCTGTCTTGTCACTGAGTTATTCCTTCTTTATCCCGCCACCACCCGGTCCACAGCACAGAGCCCTGGTATGATGGAAAAATTTCTCCCAGGCCGGCTCTCGACAGCATTCCTTCAATCCTCACACCCAGGCCACGTTCCTGTGTACCTCACGCTAAACGCAGAGGGAAGATTGACCTCCCCTTCCTAATCCTCCCTTCACGCTTTGTTTTTTTCAAAGTCTCAAGTAGAGATCCAGAACGTGAAGGCACTTTCAGCAAATTCTATAGAGCAGACCTATATAGACATTACAGGAACTGTAATTACATTTCCTGGAAATGAAAATGAAGAGGGATTATTTGACCACGTTCTCTTCTTTTTATAGCATCGCATTGTCCTTTTCGCCACCGTGGGGAAATGGCGAGTGAAAGGCTGCTCCTGCTCGCGGTGCGGTGAGGTGATAACCACCCCAGAAGTGATGTGAACATTAAAGAGGGAAAAGTATTTTAAGATAATCCAAGGGCTATAGCTATAACTAAGAGTAATTGGCTGAAACTGAGCAAAAGAAAATTTAGGCTGACAATGAACTGCAGGTAGCAAATGCTGAGATCTGTTAGACCGTGAAATGAAATTCGCGGAGGAAACCTCTCTGCTTTAAAACGGGCAAATCCTGCTTTTAGGAACACTGGTGTAAACCTCCGGTGTCTATCTCTGACTGCCTCAAAGCCCATTTCTATCACACAGCTTCAGTAGAATCAACAAATGTATCTGAATTTATGTCGGTAGAAGGTGAATTTAGCCCAGCACATCAAAATATTCTGTAAGAGGAAGGAGGCCTAAAGGGATTGTGTGAACTGGAGGAATGAATTCTAGCACTTTTCTACCTCTGACTTCTGTGATCTCTGTATGTAGTTGAAAGCCAGGGGGCAAAAAGGAAAAAAAAAAAAAAAAAAAAAAAGCATGGGCAAAATTTCAAAGAAGCGAGGGCCAGTTTTGGAAGGAAGATGTAAAAACATTACAGGAATTGTTGAATTAAAAGGATTTCATGTTTCAATCCGCACAGCTATCGCCAGCTTTGCTCATGGGTTTGGGCCTACCAGCACTAGCTGCTTTTTGTCTTTCGTAAAAATTGTGTAGGCTCTGAATACTTTCATTCATCCAGCATGACTTCAGCAGAGAGAGCTCTGTTTGAAGAGGTTTTAGAGTCACTCACAAAAACCTAGATAGCCTGATTGAAGGCAATCTGTCCGTCTCACATCAAACAGCCTGTTCCTGGTCAAATGTTTGCTGGACTTGGGAGTGATGGCAGCTATTACTGCAACCCCTGATGAAATTCCTGCTGATTCAGAGGGAAAGGAGTTAACCCTTTCAAGTTCTGGGTCAAAGGAGCACTGAGGTATTGAGCCAGCTACTTCAATGCAATGTCAAGGTTTTAATGTGGCTACCAATACTCAGACTGGATCTGAAAGTCAGACTTGAGCTGAGCTTTAGGCCAGCGAGGACAGAGGGAAGAGCCTGGGAGAAGCAGGATTTAAAAGATGGCAAAGAGTCAGGGAAAACTGTAGAGATAAAAGCGAAGTGCATGGAAGCCAATGATGTGGGATTAAAGGCTTATTTCCTACTGTAGTCCAGGCGGGAGGGGGGAGGCTGAAGTCTGTGTAACTGTGTCTGTGTGAAAGCAGCCTGCCTTTGTGAAGAAATCACGCCAAGAATATTCATGGCCGAAATATCCGACGTTAGATTTTCCCACTGGCTAAATCTGGCTGCAGAGATGATTCCTGTTAGACCTACAATCTTCTGCACCTGTAAAACACCAGTTTCCTTCAAGCACGGTCCGGCCGTGATATCTGGAGTTCCTAGGCACTACATCCGTACTTCTCTCTAGCAATTATATTGAGGTAGCAGAGCAGATGACTAATAAAGACAAACCTCAAGCCAGCCAAGTTTAATACCATATAGCCTAAAAAAAGCTATAGCTCCGAGAACCAATAAATGACTGTTGACGTGTGCAATACTTTATACAGGAGAAGGACTCTTTCCATATTATTCAGCTTGTAGTTAGAAGCTTAATATTCAAATACATTTAAAGAGTTTAATTAAAATTATTCTGTCGTAACTCCAAAACAGATTCATACTTAGTGCCCTTAGTAAATCCTCTCCCCAGATTGCTGTGTCTTCCAGAGTAGCCACTAATTTGGGGGAAGCTACCTTGAGCTATGTTAGCTCAAGATGTGGGGTTTGGATGTGCTGAGCACCCACAGTTCCCGCTGATGTCAACTGAAATGTCACAATTCTAGCATGTTGCAAAAGCTCCATTAAAAATTAATTCACTGTCATCTCCAGTTTCTTGGCATCAGTACATTCCCGAATGGGCTTTATTTCAAATCCTTTGTGCAGACTGGGCTAGCGGATCGATAAAGCACAGGCAAGAGAAACAGCTTGTCCCTAAATGACATCCATTTCAACACTCCGGGCACGCACACACGGGCGGGCGACGGGAGGGCTGCTTTGGTGCAGAGCCGACCTCCTGTTCCTGACTCTTGTTCACACCCTCGCGTGCTGCGGTGTGGAATCCTGGAGTGTAAACAGGTATAAACCCCCAAAATTTCTCCCTCAGCTAATTTCAAAGCCTATTTACCCAACTGGATACACAAGGATTATGAAGTGCGTTGCAGGGCATGTTTGATTAGTTTAGTCCTTACACGGTTCAGTGCAACTGTCAGAATAAATGACTTCTTTAGGGGAGAGAGGGAAAAATACGCATTTGGTTAATCACCTCAATATTACAGCAGTTCCCGAAGATTAAATATGCAGCGCACAAAACAGCAAACCAGGAAAGGCCTTTTAATGGTAACAATTCACTTGCAAAGAATAAGATTTTGAATAAAAAAAACCCGCTTCTGTTCTTCAGCACAGTCTAATCTTAGAAACCTGAGTTCACATGAAATCTGTAACTCACCTATGGCTCTTATTGTTGAATTGCCGTTATTACGTACCTTATTGCTGAAAATAATAATTGCAAATATTATCGCAAGCAGCAGGGACATTGCAAGCAGAAGTGCTGAGATTTCACTGATGTGAGCTTTCTTGCCGCGTGTTTAATACTGCTGCCTGTCACCTAAAACCAACAGCAAAGTTGTACTGTATTCGGTGGAAGCTGTAGCTCTTCTCAGTCCTAGGTGAAAATTCCATTCCTGGGGAGATTTCTGCCCCCCTTTTGTTATTAAACCGTGAGTTTATGGGTTGGGAGGCACTGCTGGGCAGAAGGGGCTGTAGGTAGTGTGGCATTCTTGGAGGGAGGAGAAGGCTTTTCAAAGGGAATGACATTTGCTTGGTAACAGGATACAACAGGCAGAAGATCTATGGTCTGTTCTCTGGTCTGCTGAACGATTTCTTTACTGGACCTTGGGCAATTATTTGCTTGGGACACATTTTTAAGGAAATCAAGTGTCCGAAGATGTACAGAGCAGCTAATGAAGTCCACAAGAGCATTTAGACATCTGATACCTGCTAGTTGTTATTTGAATTCCTGTATGTTTTTTAAAAAGCCATCGGGGTTTCAGTATCTTGTATCGTGCCTGTAGCTTTCAACAGTCTAAACAGTTTTTCAGAGCTCTGAATTTTCCAAAGGTTGCAAATCTCTCACATTCAAAACTGGATTTTCAGCGACTAGGGAAGGTGTTGGAAGCAAAATGCTTTGAAATACGAGGCTTGTGGGTGTGGAGCCCTTTTAAATCTGCCCTCAGAAGTCTGATTTTCAAAGGAGCTAAGTGTCTACAATTTTGACTTCTAATAAGATTGTGAATGCTCAGCGCTTTTGAAAATATAAATGCCTTCTGCCTTGGCTCCTTCCTCTGCGTAACAAGGAAAGAGTTGGCCACCTCCGGACAGTGCTTTGAGATCTGCGTTAGGTATCTTTGCTTACAAAGCACTGTTTTACAGATACTTGCAATGAAGCTTTTCTACCTGCTCGTCAGGAAGGAATGGGCAGGAAAAGTGGGCAGAGAGTGCGTGGCAGCTGGGGTCAGACCGTGACTCTGAGGCCATCAGCTTTGGCCATCGAGGGAAACCTGTCCCATTTGCACGGGCAGCTCGGTTCAGAGGATCAATAAAGGGCCTTTAGTGTTTAAAGCTGACCGCCCACATAAAAACATCTCTGTGGCATTGTCTGCTGTTACTCTTTTGGATGGGTGAGGAGAAGGGCAGGATGGGTGCTGGAAAGGCCAGACCTGGAGTCAATCGGTATTTACGCTGCCTGAGGATTTTTAAAGAAACGCACTCCCCACCTTGGCTCTGCCTGCAGATACGGCGAGAGGCATGTGGGTCACGGCCGTCTTGTTCCACCTGCTCCTGGTGCCTCGGAGCTGCTCGCACCTCGTGCACTGGACATACAAAGGTAATGACAAATGAGGCTGTTTCGGGATTGCTACTGACTGCCAGCTTGCTAAAGATGCTCCCCTCCTTTTTGTACCGCAGGAGCAACACTCAGCTTGACTCTCTTCCCATTAGTGAAAGATCTCCACAGAGCAGCTAATTTATTCCACTTTATTGATGCCTGTGTGTCTTGAAAGTGATTCTCTTCAATGTCACCCCCTTTTACTCCTTTGTGTGGTTTGAACACATTGTCAGAGTTGGCAGATCGATGAGGTTCAAACAACGGGGAAAATCTTTACAATGTGTTAGAATAAAAGCTGCCCTTTGGATGATCCTGGAAGGAAAAGCTTTAAATACTGCCTGCTCGTTATTTTATTGTCATATCCCATGCGCTACAGATCACTAAGAAGTGCTTATTTATGTATTTATATGTTTTGTGAAATTTTATCTGATTTTCATTTGTTTCAGGGGGTTGTTTGCAGAGCTCATTGAAGTAAACAGTAGTCCTTTTATGATCTTCACCGGGCTGGGAATCAAGCTAAAACAAAGGATATTGTTGAATAGATACAATATTGCAATTAGGACACTGAGCTGTTTGCAGAAGTTCTCTCTGGATTTTCTTTTGGCCAGGCTGTCGGCATCTCCTAAGCCCCCCATATTTAATCAATGTCAGGAAATGAATACCTGCAAACTGACATTGCTTAAATGAAATAAAAAGAAAAGAATTGGCAAGTAGTAACAAATCCCCAAGTGTGGCCATAATTATAATAACTTGAAAATCAGGAAGATGATGAAGTAGCTTTGAACTATTTTCTTTTTAAAACAATCACCTCTCCAAACCATCTCTGCAGGATTTGAAGTCAGGGAGTTCAACGATCACATGAGGATTATTCCTTAGCTCTAGCTCTGTTTGTCTCAGGCAGACATGACTCTGACACCGATCAATATATTGCAGTTCAGGGCTGAAGAAGAAATTGTTTCCATACTGATTGTCAGTCACAGCCATGACAGAGATGGCATTAAAATTTCTACTTATGCCTAAAGTCCTAAACATAGCACTATGGAGAGGGCGAATAGCCTTGAAGGGTTCAAGCATTTGTTAATAGTTTCAGCAGCACCCAGACCTCTGCAGGAAAGATTCAAATTAGGGCTAAGAGGCTTAGAGCCATTGAGAAAGGATAGCATCCCGCATGCCAGGTCTCCTATACATTTGCTCCCTCCCTAGGTGACCACTGGAGGTTTTTAGTATGAAATACTTGCAGAAACGATGAGCACGTGCAGCTGAAGCTAGGGCCTTCAGTTCTTAGTCCCATGTCAAATGTCTGTGTCTGAGCTAGTGACACTGAGCCGGAAAAAGGGCTGGTATTAACACTGAGCGTGACCTTTAGGGGCTATAGGGCCTGAAGGGGCATCAAGAGCTCGGAGCAATCAACTGAATCCTGAAATTGGGACACCCAGGTCCTATTCCACACCAGGATCTGTCTCACAAAAGCAATAAATCACTTTGTCAGTATTTGTTGTGTGTAAAAAGGGGGTGTCGGGAAGAGGCACAGCACTGCGCTCACGAGAGGGGTGGGTTCTGTTTAAGAATAAGAAGGACGTCAAAGCCACCCCAGACCACTCCTATCCCAGAAAACATACAACAGGCTCCATTTATTTAAACCGTTTCACTCCCATTCTTCTTTGGTTAGCTCTCTCCCTAGTTAAAAACAGCAAATTTGCTGCCAGTTCCTGATCCTAAGCAGAGACTTCCTGCCTCGTGCCCTGCTCCTATTCACTCTCACATTGGTTGAGAACCTGATTCCGCACCTTTGGCAGCTGAGACCCATTTAAATCCCCATTTCTGTATAAACACCGCCTCTCTTGCGGTGGAGGTTCAGTCTCCAGCGATCAGTAAGCTATTACTGCAATGCAGGTTTCTTATTTTGCAGCACAGTTGTCCTGCAGACAGAATAATGTGTATTTTCACTCTAGGGAAAGCAGAGCAACCTTTTATTGCTGCAGCTCCTGGTGTTATAATAACTAGACTGACATACCCTGCTGGCAATTGAGGAGAGTTTTCTGACTCCTGAGCTAACAGCAGTTCTCGCCACGTCCCAATAACCTGGTTTGCTTCTCCTCCACACAGAAGGAGAGCTGGATGAAGAGCACTGGGGAAAGCACTTTGCAGACTGTGCTGGCAAGCACCAATCTCCAATTGACATCCAGAGGAAAAAAGTGAGGTACAACCCCCAGTTGCTGCAGCTGGAGCTGAGTGGTTACGATGGGCCCTCGCAAGGGGATTTCACAATGACCAACAACGGTCACTCTGGTAAGATTGGGGGGATCCTTCTCGTTACCCACCTAAAAAGAGGAGCTGGTCGAGAAGTCTCTGCTGAGACAAAGGAGCAGCCTGAAACAGAAATCAGGGCATACAGTTCCAGGAGTTTATTTGCTCCTGCAGCAGCTCTAGCCGTCAGTCACCTTTCTGTCAGAAAGAGCAGCTCTAAGGCACAAGGAACCAAGTGCTGCCTGTCCCCTTCAGCCCCATTTTGCCCCCGAGCCATGGCTTGGTACGTGCGTGGGGCACTGTACGTGCAGCACCCAGGGGCCTCCGTGCAGCGTTCCCATGATAGCGGATGATGCTGGCAGCCAGCAGCAGGGAACAGGCCAGCAGCAGCAAAGCAAAGGCCTTACATTTTTGAAATGCAGATGTCTTTAATGGTAGGGGTCTGTCCTGAAAAGCCAGCCCCATTATCCACACCTCTTCATTAGCGTCCTGCACTGATGAGTTCAGGTGTCTGTGCATCGTACCAGGTTTAGTCCTGCAGTGCATTCAAGGGCAGAAAGAACATACCTTCCTGCTGGGACAGCTGATAGAAGAAATACCTGAACCTGGCAGCTTTCTGCTTTTAAGCTGTAAAGCAGGCTGTGGTGTATCCTCTGGAGGTTTCACCGGGCCAGCGTAGCATGCACTTATTACATTGTGTTTGGGGTACAAAGCAGACTTTATGGGTTCGGGTATATATTTTCCCAGCGCACACAGGATACGGCAACAGCTCCTGTATGTTCACGTCAGCACTCTGCCATACCTAGAACATTATCACAAATCTTCTGCGGCCAGCAAATGACACTGGGTTGAAATGCAGTAGAATGAGCCAGCTTTGCCGTAGGGGTGGGAAGTCTGTTCTTCCCTGGCTGAGCAGATGTCCTGGGAGGATGTCAAGCTCATGACAGTGCAGGAACAGATTATTTGTTTTAGCTGATTGAAATGCTACTCACAGACAATGCCCCCTTTTTTTTTTTAACTCACCTTACTTTGCTTTGCCATCTCACTTCATTCTGCTCTCCTAGTTTTGCTGTTTTCCCCAATCACAGAGGAAAGCTCTCCAGAAACACATATATAAACCAGAGAAATAAAAGGCAGTTGAGGTTCTGCAAGACATTTTCTCTGTTAGATGTTAAAAAGGGATAAAAAGGCAGCTAGACCATTATAGATTGACCCTGTTTTTCAGTGTACTAGAAGACTGCAGGACTATAGTAGTGAATGGTATTTGGTGCATCTGGACTCCTCTCTGCATTCAGAAAATGCATCTTTTGCCCCTGTGCAATAATAAGAACTAGAAGTGAATAATAAGAATAGAGAACCGTAGTTCAGTAGCAAGCTTGCATCCGCGGTTCAGTTAGATGTAGGTCACACAAAGGAGAATCCCACCCTTATAGTCAGAGGATCGGTATTTCAGGTCTCAGGAAGGGAAGCTGAGCACAGCACGGGTTAAAAGCCTTGCCTTTGGCCACAGAGGGCAAGGCTTATAATTTAGGAGGTCCTGGATTCCCCTGCTGCAGTCTGTAATTCATTGTCTAAATAATTCATCGGCTGGTACTGTTGGGATAATGCTTTTGGACTACAGATGAGCAATGAGAGAATTTTCTAATAGCTGCAGTGGGGAGGGAATGAGTATTTTTGGGAAGGCGTTTGGAACATAAAGCTGGTAGCTCTGTAATCCCGCGTGACAGTCCTCTCTTCCTCTCTGTAACAGAGAGAGAGAGGGAAGTATGGAGCAAGAGCAAGGAAATAAAGTGATGAGAGACATACTGCCTTCAGAGAAAGACTGTTGTGATTGTGTTTCTGAAAATCAAAATGAATACGTACTCCTGTTTGTCACCCACACAAGCTCAACATTCAGTTAGAAGCTCTCATGTCAGCATTGCTACCCTGACTGCCTACAAATGAATTCCTGCAGGTTTAGCTTTCAGATCTCTGACTGCACATGTGTGCTTTCCTATTCTTTTGTTAACATCAAAACAATGATTTTCTGATGCGGGGCATTTTAGAAAAGCACAAAGGCAAAATGACTGTCTGTATTCACAGCTCCTGTGAAGTCAGGCTAGGTTTTCCTACTGGCTTCAGTGAGATGGGACAGGGTAGCAATATCTCTCAAGGAAACTGTTCCACTGGGCCACATCAAAAAACATTGCAGATCTGAAAGGGACGGGAGATGAATTTATCAGCAGGACCCTCCTTACAGGCTCTCAGGAGCTGAAGACCAAGTGTCTCACCTAAGAAACCAGCTACGCTTTCTCTCTAGTTGTATAATTACCAGGCTAAATCCCACCTGATAAAGCCTATTTGCAGCAGTGCAGAGTGTCCGCACAAGGCATTTGCACCTATCTGCCACATCTGTGCAGACACACTCACACAGATAACCTTAGGTTAATGAAGCCTTTTGTATTTGCCATTTAGACTTTATTTTTTAAACTGGATTGGTCCTCTAGTAGGTAGTGAGGACACAAACGCTCTGGAAGATTAAAATGTCATCCACGCAGGGTGTGTGCAGCTTCCTCCAGTAGCAGATTTTTCTTAGAACTGGGATCTCAAGTGTGGCTTTTATTAACTCATTAACTCAACTGCCTCAGAGGCCAGAGGTGGGAGAATAAGCTGGCTGCATGTGCTGTAATCTGTAAGGCAGTGATGGACAAGAGTCCCAACTGCAGAGCAGAAAGGCTAGAGAAAGGCACAGTTGCACTCAGTCACTTTATTAATTTCTATCCCCCTTTTCTTCCTTAGAAATAAAGTAGTTCACAAATCTGTGCAGAGCCCTGCAAGATGCGATGTGCTGTGCGAGAGATGAGCATTAAAGCACTTTTATTAGTGCCTAAGGAAAACCCCAGAGCTCCTCAGATGGAAGAAAAGTCTGCAGACGCAGCTAGTGCTCAGTCATCTCTGTGCCTGGTATGGTCTGTGATGCACAAGCCTGAGGTCAGGAGAGATTTTAAGCAGACCTAGCTTTAAGCTTCAGCGGTTTTCCTTGCATACTGGAGTTAGTTCCCTGAACGTGACTGTGCCAGCTTATTTCAGAGAGGGTGTTACTGGCACAAAGCACTAGGCACTGCAAGCATAGCTACAAGAACGGGCATGGCTGCACCCATTGCTGTCTCCAATCCTGGTTTTCAGTTCAGATTGATTTGCCACCCACCATGCACATCTCCAGAGGGCTCCCAGGCCTCTACACAGCTGTACAGATGCATCTGCACTGGGGTGGCCTGGACCTGGAGACCAGCGGCTCTGAACACACCATAGACGGGATGAGATACTTCGCAGAGGTACTTGTGAACGGAGGGGGCTGGAGGGAGGGTGTGTTGCAAGTCTGGCAATTGGGAAATGGGAAGCTGCGGGCCACAAAGCCTGCAGGAAGCAGCGCAGAGGCAAGCGGGAGAAACGGGGCTCTCCCATAAGCGCAGGAGGTTGGTGCAATGCAAGGGCTGAGCCTGATGGTGCTGGCACAGAAGACTAAGAAAAGCTGTTGCAATAGCACCGATATCCTTCAAAGATGGAGTTGTTCCTCCACATTTGTCACAAACCTATTAAACTAAAGGTCTATTTGGCTGTGCTGTGAGGCACAAGCAGCAGGAATTGGGATGGTGACTCTGCCTTCAGTCTGTGTTGAGTCCTTTAAAGCACCGAGGAAGCCATTAATCACTTCTTGCTAAATGACCCTGTCTCTCTTCTGACAGCTGCACATTGTCCATTACAACTCAGCTGACTACTCGAGCTTTGAAGAAGCCAAAGACAAACCAAATGGATTGGCTGTGCTCGCCTTCCTGTATGCGGTAGGTTTGACGCCCAGTCTGCTGAGCAAGGCCAGTCTGTGATGGCTGTTTACACTATAATCGCAGTCTGAGCAGGTCCAGACACGAGCAGCCTGCCTTAGGTTTGCACGTCTCTCCTAAGATACGTCTGCCACCAGTCTGAGGAAGCTGTGCCGTAGCAGGACTGTTCTTCCCTTATGCCATCTGGGGTTCACACAACACCAGCCAACCCAACTTGGGAGCCCCAGAAAAATTCGCCCCATAAGAAGTACAGATGGATTATCAGGTGGGGCAGCTGGGTTTTCCCTGCTGTTCCTCAACGCCTTGCTCCGATTTGCAAATGGGAACACTTGATTTTGTGTGGATTTAGAAGTGGTGAAAAAGGATCCTTGCAGTTCACTATTCTACCTGAGATCTATGTGTACATACCTTATCATGCCCAGGATTGTCCAGCCTATTAAGAGATCTGCTATAGTATTTGTTTTCTTTGTCTCCCAGTTCATCAATTAGTCCCACAAACTGCTTAGTAGTATAGAAGGACAGGCGGGCCGCTAACATTTTGTTCAAGTTTCTTTGCTGTGTTTAGGATGGGCACTTCGAGAATACCTACTACAGTGAATTCATTTCCAAACTGGCAAAAATCAGGTTTGCAGGTAAGACCGGGGAATGCCTTTCTCCATCCTTGATATTCTCAAAGCCTGTACATAGGTACTGGGTCTGTACTTGCTGCTTTGCTTGCAATTATGTGGCCAGGCACCCTCAGCCACGCACAACTTCATGCCATCCCTGCCCACGCAGCTCAAGCAGCAGCCCACACAGCAGGGTGGCATGGAAGATGCTCAGGGCAGCAATAAACATACTCCTGGTAGGTCTACGCAACACACTGCAGCACCATCAAATAACAGCTTGCTACGATCCTGCAGTCCGTACGCCCGGATAGCAGGTGCTCTGCTGCACCAATCCACTCTGCTCCCTGGGAGGACTAAAGCTGAGGTGCAGTTGCCCATCATCTCCAGGACCCAGGTATCTCTGAATGACAAACTGTAGATCCACTGAAAGGACCATTCACTTCCCGCCATCTTCATCCAGTTCTGCCAAAGGTCCAATATAGCAGTGCTCTGGGCAAAGCGATTTGCCAACCCCAGCTCTGACACCGCTCTCACCTTGCGCTTTGTTCCCCCTTACTTGTTAATATTGCCTCTCTGTTTCCTTTTGAGGTCAATCGACAAAGCTCATGTCTCTGGATGTCCAAGCGATGCTGCCAGAAAACCTCTCACACTTCTACAGGTACCAGGGCTCACTAACAACCCCACCTTGCTCCGAGAGTGTGATCTGGACCATCTTTCATTCTCCGATTGTCCTGTCACACACACAGGTAAGTGATAGCTGTTTACCAGACAGAGCAGCTTCTCTTTCCTCCATGCTTCACCTTTCCACACAAGTTTCCTTTTCTGTCCTCCAGTGATTTTGGGAACAGCCTGACAGAGGAGCTAATAGGGCACTTCTCACCTAGGGTTTTTGGGATAGACTCCTAAACGACTGGAATTACAGGTGGCTGTAACACCACCGTGATGCTACCTCAGTTTCCGTACAGCACCAGTTTACCCGAGGTCTGGTGAGCGATAACAAAGCTCTCTGCTCAGCTAAGCTCAGCCACTGAAGCACTATAAAAAGGAAGAGACCAGTCAGAATCAACAAGGCAAAAACTACTGCAAGAGAGTCCAAAAAAAACCCCCAAAACCATAAGAGCCATTCATAACATTAAAATAATTACAGAATAACTGGCACATTCTTAGAAGAGCATTTCAGGTTTTTTCTTGTCTGCGCTTTCATTCTGCAGCTAGATGGGATCATTTCAGGAGTGGCCTGCTGGGAGTTTTGGCTGCGTGACAGGAGAGGGTCCGTCCCGGCTCCAGCAGACGCGGTACAGAGGACCTTGTCGAGTGCCCAGAGCGCTGGGCAGTAACCCCCCTTGTGCCAGCAGTTGAATCCTCTCACATGGCAGGATCCCCTTCTCTTCTCTGTCGGCCTTGTCAGGACAAAGGCTTTAGCAGGGAAAAAAGCAACACAAGTAAAATAAGCTAACTGCCGAGTCTTGCAAAGTGGTTCGTCTTCCTTAATGAAAAAGAAGCATCAGGAACATTTTCTTCTAGGAGAAGAACAAGATAAAGTGGAGACTACAGTGGTGGAGGATCACAGCGTGTTCTCATTTGAAAAAGAAATACTCTTTTTGGCAGGGGGAAGGCTCGTAGGCACTTGTGGGAAAGCAGTATGCTACAGAATAGCAGCAAAATCTCCATCCATGCATACCATCAGACAGGTGTTAAAAACTTCCTCCAGGCAAAATACCTTTATCATGAATTAGCTGATAAGAGCCCTCATGTTCTGTTCCTTTCCCTTGCTAATATTCAGCAAGAGACCCTGTGGGTTCCTCCATAACAAATTGCTAGGTTTAATCCCGAGCTGCAGGATCTGCACTGCACTTCTAGGCAAAACTGGTGTTCCTATTGCCCTCCATAATAAGCCTGCGTTGCTCACAGATCAGCCTCCTGGAGAACACCTTGCTGGACTGGCAAAACAGGACCCTGCGCAACGACTACCGGCACGCTCAGCCCCTCAACGGGCGGGTGGTAGAGTCCTCCTTCAGAGCCAAACTCACCCAAGGTAAAGGGAGTCAGCAGCAGGACTCGGGCTTTCCCCCGGGAGGGGCAAGAAACCCATGTGGAAGGAGTTAAGCTAGGCATGGTGGAGATCACCTTTCCCAGGAGGAGCAGTATCCCTGCACAGCAGGGGAAGATGGCCCACGTGCCTCTCTGCCCCCTGACAGCACATCTTGTTTCTAAGCACAGAATCGTATAGGTTGGAAAAGACCTTTAAGATCATTGCCTCCAACCGTTAACCTAGCACTGCCAAGCCCACCACTACACCATGTCCCTAAGCACCTCATCCAACCATCCTTTAAATACCTCCAGGGATGGGGACTCAACCCCTTCCCTGGGCAGCCTGTTCCAATGCTGGACAACCCTTTCAGTGAAGAAAAATTTCCTAATATCCAGTCTAAACCTCTCTGACACAACTTGAGGCCATTTCCTCTCGCCCTATCACTTGTGACCTGGGAGAAGAGACCGACCCCACCTCTCTACAGCCTCCTTTCAGGCAGTTGTAGAGAGCGATGAGGTCTCCCCTCAGCCTCCTTTTCTCCAGGCTGAACAACCCCAGGTCCCTCAGCCACTCCCCATCAGCCTTGTGCTCCAGACCCTTCCCCAGCTCCGTTGCCCTTCTCTGGACACGCTCCAGCCCCTCAATGTCTCTCTGGGAGTGAGGGGCCCAACACTGAACACGGCATTCGAGGTGCGGCCTCACCAGTGCTGAGTGCAGGGGCACGATCATTGCCCTGCTCCTGCTGGCCACGCTATTTCTGATACAAGCCAGGATGCCATTGGCCTTCTTGGCCACCTGGGCACACTGCTGGCTCATATTCAGCCGGCTGTCAGCCAGCACCCCCAGGTCCTTCTCTGCCGGGGTCCTTTCCAGCCACTCTTCCCCATGCCTGTAGCGTTGCATGGGGTTGTTGTGACCCAAGTGCAGGACCTGGCACTGAGCCCTGTTGAACCTCGTACTAATGGTGCAGCGGTGGCTGTAGGTTGTGTGCCAGCTTCTTGTTTTGACTGCCGTGGTGTCACACAGATCTCCCCAAGATAAGCGGTGCTATGTGGCACCGCACCAGAATACTGGGTGCAGGTGTGCCTGCATCCATATGGGTGAGGTACACGAACCGTTGTAGAAACAGCTCTGGCATGGCTGATTAGCCAGGCACCATATGGAGATGAGATGCTGCATTTTAAAACAAAGGTTTTCCCCCAACCTTCTACAAACTAGAAAGCAGAATATCTACCATGTGCAGGTCCTGGCCTTCTGTAAAGTCAGCTGTCTGATTGCTCTAGAAAAATGCCATCCAGAAGAATTCAACCTCAGACTGGAACAAATCCAGATGCAGCTCCAAGACATGAAGAGAGAGTTGCTGAATGGAGTGACCCATATAGGTAAGAAACGCCCATCTATTCTAGAGTCCAGCTTGCCTTCCAAGGATGAAGAGCCCATACCCTGCTGTCCTTGATGGCCTAAATCATTAACAGATTTGGTAATGATATGTGCAGGTAGAATTTTGTCCCATATCTAGGCCTGCTGATGGAAATTCTTCAACTACAGCGTCATTAAAGCTAGCACTAATCTAGCTACTCTCACAGCAACTGCAGCTTTCTCCTGCAACATGTAAGCACATTTTTACAAACAGTGAGGGATTTAAGCCCACAGTTCCCCTAGGATAAATAATCATAATCTCTATTTTACACAAGATGAGAAAAGAGGAAGGTGCGGGGGGGGGGAGTTATTTTGCCAAACAGTTGGGTGAGGGAGCTAAGCTTTTCATCATTTCAAGCCCCGTCCCTGTTGGTATGACACATGCCAGTACCTGTGGCTCAAGACAGCTAAGACTGCCACAGCCCTGCCAGTTCCTATGGGTGTATTCTTCAGGATATGGGCTGATTTATAAGCACAGCAGGAAATGTAACAGCTGGCTTTTTGGTTATTTCAGGTATTAAATCCAGCACTTTTCCAGCTTTCTACTTCCCTGTGGAAAACATTGAGAGTTTTGTGAATGTTCATCCCCTCCATGATATGTCTCTCCAAGCCTTCACCTTATGTTTCTGGACAAAAGCCCAGTGTGCTGGCAGTCAGACTGTTCTTTCCTACTCCACACAGGAGAGGGATAATGAGCTAGTGATGACTGTGGGCACAGATGTGGGATTGTGGATAGGAGGCCATTTCATCCGCTTCCCCCTGTACCACAAGGCACAAGATTGGCTGCACTACTGCATGGCATGGGCCTCCCAGTCTGGAATGGCAAATTTATGGCTCAATGGAGCAGCTGGTAAAGCGAAGAGTATCCAGAAGGGGTATGTGAGCCAGGCTGGAGGGACGCTTGTCCTTGGGAAAGCTAGAGACGCTCTTCTTGGGACGTTCTCCAACGGTTTTGTAGGATGGATGACTCATGTGAACCTGTGGAGCCACGTTCTCAGTCCCGCAGACGTTCGGGCACTTGCACTGTGCAAACCAGGGCAACTGAAGGGAGATATCATAGCATGGGGAGAAACCTCCATGACCCTCTTGGGAGGGGTGGTTCTGGAGTCTGACACCAGCTGTCAGTGACCCCAACTTTTTTTTTTTTTTTAAGGCAGCAGAGGAATCCAAATTTCTTGCTGGGGAAACTGAGGAAAACTTAGATTATTTGCTTGTTTCTCCTTCTGCTTTGTATAGGCTCGCTACGCACCTGCTAGTGCTCCAGGTCATTTTTCCAAGTAGGTACATGGGAGCAAAGCCTCCATCAATGGGACAGAGGCAAAGAACAGAGCGGAACTTGGCACAGTCCAACACCTTGTATTGCAACATCCCTCCCAGGAGTCTGACTTAGGTCCCATACATAGATGTTCCTACATGCCAAAGGGCCACTCTCTTTGGTCAAAGGAGCCACTTTCTCAAGTAAAATCTCTCTCACATCCTTCACCCAGTCTCAGTTTCTTACCATCTTCCCTGTATGCAGCCTTCCTTCCCATTTCTCACCATCAAATCACCACCCCTTCCCCTGCAGACCTATCTCATAGGAAAGGGTACGTAAAGCCCTTGCAGGACAGACTGTGGTCCTATGCAATCGTTGTGCTTTGATCAGCGGCGTGCCTTCTTTTCTGTAAATGGATGTGGAGACTGAGCGTGGAAACAGCTTCTTTTTCAACATGTATACATCACAAGTTTGAGGGCAGATATAAAACTCATCTTCTAAGGCTAAAGTAAAACATGTGAAGGGCTATCTCCATCAACAACAAAATCTGTGCCAGGCTGTTCAACAATTCTGCTTTTTTCAAAACAGAGGGCAGCAGCCCCACATAACAATTAATTAAATTGATTTTCCCCATGTTAAATTATGCCATAATTAACCCCCAAACCCCTTAAACTAATAAATACTTTAAGAAATACTCCACTTTTATCAGTGTGCACTTTACTTTCTTCTGAGAGTCAGCACTAGTCCTTCAGACCGAGAGCTTTTCCAAACCAATTTAGCCTTCGGGTGGAATGGTGCCCTTAAGGAACAACCACCAGAAACCAGTAGAAGGACCAAGCTCTAAACCATTTGAAGACTTTTTCAAGGGGTTTCAAGTACCCGAGAGCTGAGTTATTTCAAAAACTAAATGTAAGCAACTCAATGTGAGAAGCTGAAGACAAGTTTGGACATGTTTGCAAACACGGGCTCCAACCTGCAGCCCACTGCACAGGAATCAACCTGAATTTGACTCCCACAACACCGCAGGGAGGTTCTTACTGAGTTCAATACCATGTATCTCTGGGGGATGAATGAGCTCCAACTGGCTCATGCTACAGAGCAGGGATATGGGGTTATTAAAGGATTAAGACAGGGACTGTTGCTCTTGGGCAACACTAGGGAGTGAAGCGAGCTAAACAGCTCAAAGACTAGAATGCCACTGGAACAAATGGGTATCAATTGGCTGTGAATAAGGATCAGCCAGATGGATGACTCCTAACCTCAAGAATAAGGCTTTGGAAGGACGCATCAGCAACAGTTGAGTTCTAGGTTTGATTTGAAGGAGAGAGTCTCATGAGCAGGGTGGGGGTGAGATTATAGCGATATGCATTTCCAGTTTAGCGGTCCTTTGAAGCACACAAAGGAAGGACAACAGCTGACAGGATAAATGCCATTATCAGCCCATCTAACAAAGTACCTCAGAACAACTGACGCTCTCTCCACTCCAGAGCACCAAAGGCCTGGCATCACTCATGCTGGACCCTCAAATACATGAATGACAGCTCCTCAGAGGAATACAGTGCACTCCTTGCACACGACTGACCAAAACCCAGCCCAAGGGCTGGCTTGTGTCCCCTGAGATGTGTCAGTCAGGACATCAGGGACATACATCACCTTATGACACAGGTTACTTGATCACAGGAACTGAGCTGGGCTGAGGATGTTGCCCTTTCCCTGTGACAAATACCATGAATGAGTGATTTGCCTTGGCAATGGCTATGCCATGAAGCAGAATGGTCCTGCTAATTACTCACAGTGAGAACACTCTCAAGACACAATGGCTTATTTGGAAACTCCTGCTGTGGGAAGTTTGCAGAAGGTCTGAATGAAGATCAGTATCAAACGATGAATTGATATAATTGTTCTCCTGCTGAACAGATCCTGAAAAATGTCTGGGCCAGGCCAAACACTGAGCTGGGTCACAGCTCACTGCTGGAGATTTCTTTCTTCTCTGCCTGCCCGCCTGGGACAGTGTGGAAATCCTCAAGCTGTTCTTTGTCATCCTGAATCTCCACCTTGTTCCTCTTGGCCATGATCCTGTTGATTTCCATGAAGGTTTTGTTCTTCGTCTCAGGAACAATAAAGAAGATGTAAACTATAGTGGCGAGGCAGATGGCACAGAAGATGAGGAAGCTGTAGGGCCCCAGTCCAGCCTAGGGCAAGGAAAGACGACAGAGCAGGGATCAGAGGAATACTCCAGTTGTGTACATTACATGCTTTGGACATGCTGAACCCTGCTGTAGCTATAAAAAAAGCAGCCACAGTGATGTGCACGTATTTTAAGTTGAACAACTAGAATCTAGAACCACCCCTAACTTCTGTCTTCTCATACCACCACCATGAATTTATTGGAAATCACCATGGATTTAATGGAAAAGGAGGGTGAGAGTCTGACATAAATCAAACTAAACTCACCAGCTCCCTTTGCACAGGCTAAAACCATCAACTGTAGCAATTTATGGGTCACTCCTGCTGGGGATCAGTTTGAACTGGTGACCTAGAGATCAAAAGCTAAAAATTGGCTAAAATGGAAGATGGGGAATTTGCGATCTGTTCCATGCTCCTGAATTCAGCATCAGACATTCACCTAGAAAAATAACCACTTTCTTTTAAAGCATATGCAACGGACAGATGTGATAAAAAATGCTGATTAACATCAGTTTCTTGCCCTTAATATATAATCCTGCATACAGGTACTGGGAACCAACTTTGGCATTTACAGCTCTCAGGATTAAAAAGGCTCTCTAAGAACACAGGGGTGAAGACGCTAATTTTAAGCTGAAGTTTTGCCCTGTCGAGTGATCGCATCTTACCTCCATGTAGAGGAACACAAGCCCCACCGTGAAGTTGCACAGCCAGTGCACAGACCCACCCACCATGAACGCTGCCGGCCGGGATGACTGCAGGAACATCTCGGTGATCATCACAAAGGGAATTGGACCTGGAAGGTAGTTGCATATGTGGAAATCCCAAAGGCAATTCCCCCACTCTGAATTCCTAGATTACACCGTTGATTTCAGTGGCAGGCAATGGTTTCTAAAGCACTAGTGTTTAGAAACACCCAATAAATCAAATAAGGGATTAAATAAAAAAAAAACCGGGGCAACTAAATGACTTTCCTAAGCTCACACGCAGCAATCAACCTCTTCTCTCCTATGGCTGCACCTTAGCCATGAACCCATCTCCCGCACAAATTGTAAAATAAGGTTGATAAACACGAGCTGTCTCTCCAGAGAGCACCCTATGGGCAGCAACTAAGCAAGTGATTGCTTCTTAAAAAAAGAACAAACAGAGAAACATGCCAACACATGCAGGTGTTGGAAAAATGACTCATGGAACGAGCTCTCAGGCCCGTGCCCCGGACTGCCGCCCCGTGGCACAGTTAAGCAGAAACAGACCATGTTAACGGGGTCAGGCCACAGGTCCAGCTGGCCTGGTGGGCTCCCTCCAGCAATCTCCCTGCCCCGGCGCTTGAATCTGCCTGATGGCATAAACTGAAAAGGAAAGGTTATACGTAATTCCATCTGCCAGTGAAACCTCTACAGGAGTTTCAAAACCGTATCGCTGCATCCAGCAAGGGTCTGGCAGGGCTTTCCAAGCTAAACAGACAACTCTACCATGCTAAGAAGCTAGTCAGGACAAAGCCTTTCCAATATCCACATCCATCTGCACATCTCCTTTCTGCAAAGTGATGTGCAGGGCCACGCGTATAATTTGAGTTGCTTCGGATTTGATTTGTTGCTTATAGATGCAAGCACGCAACATCTCTGCCCAGTTGGTAGGGCTCGCTATCTCAGTGTAGTTTTGCTCCAGGTCTTACTGGGGGAATCTCGGGCACAAGCACAATTGTGCTTTTGCTTTTCCTCTTGAAAGCCAGATGCTCCCCTGCCTCACCGACACAGCCAGCTAATCACTGGAACATAAGCCTGGCTGACAATCAACAAGGTGCATGGCCACCCAGAGAAGAAATTTTATCTCCTTGGCTTAGCTCCACAAAGCTTTTGATTTGAAATTCAGCATAACACTTGGCTTTACCCAGCTTGTGAAGGAGGCTAGACTAAACGGTGCATACTTACTGGCTCCAATAGCGTGTCCGACGATGTAAACAATGACACACACTATGCTGAGGTAAGACATCCATGAGACAGTGGTCTGTGAAGAATTTAATCACAGGTTAGATGTGGTTCCTATCTGAACATCCCCAACACATTCAAGGCACCATTTGTAGTAAGATTTGAAGGCATTCTAAAGCCAGTGTCACCCTCCATACTTAGCCACAAAAATCATAGCCTGGGTATGATCCTTGCTTCCAACAAATGGATGTAACAGGTAGTATGAACATGACACACTGGAAGGAGTATTCAGACAAGCAGGATCATAGCTTTTCCTGGGTTTACTTTAGGTAGATATACAAGTACAAAGACCTTTCATACTGTCCCCTCCCGCCCAGGGTGTAGAAGTAACTTCAAAATATACCAGTGGCCTGTTCCCTGGAAGGTCCAGAAATGCACGGGTAGGATCACCTGAGCCATTCATCTACAGACCTGGAGATTGAGGGCCAAAGTTAACACTGCACAGGAGACACAGCACAATCCAAAGCCAGCAAGGAGAAGGATTCTCCTCCCCAGGGATTCCACGATGAAAACCTGAAAGAGACAGAAGAGGGTGAGAGACCAGACACCTGGGCACAGCACTTCTTATTCCAGAAACATTTATTAAGGTAATCTGATTTCTACCATCTACGGATAGACTGTGGGCATGAAGCCACCCAGGAACTGCAAAAAGCTGGATGCGTCAATACCACTGAGAGAACAGGCAGGCCATTCTTCAGTACCCAGTCCCAGCGAGAACTGCATGGAAACCCTGCACGGTAACACTGGACAGCAAAAGGAGGGCATATCAGCCTGGAGACCCGAGACTGAAAGCTTCCGAGGCATGTGAGAAATCAGCACGATCAATCACTTTAACATAGCTGCCTTCGCCCAAGGGACACTGCAGGGCATCTGTTGTGCCAAGCAGCTCGCAGTATGTGTCAGTAACAATCTAATTTAAACAGTGACAGACAGGGGAGACTGGACAAGCTAGAACTCCAAGAGCCCTAACAGAAACTTACAGCAAGCAAAGTCATGACGACATTGATGGCACCTATCGACACAGTGACATATTGAACGTTGTTCTTGTCCACACCTGCCGACTGGAAGATTCTGTCTGCGTAGTAGAAGACCTGGAGCAAAACCACAGCTGTGTTTGTATGTGGCCAAAGGCAGAACACAGGAATCCCATTTTGGCTGCTTTTACATCCTGGAACTGGCGCACAGAAGCCCAAGAACTGAATTCTTTCGTTTCTGGAGACATTGCGCCACAACGTGATGCAGAACCAGTGTCCCTGATGAAGGGGTACTCCTGTGTCCTAGGTTCTAGCTCCTGTGTCAGCACTGCCCCACATCATCCACTCTGCAGTCCCATCCCTTTATTACTGACCCCACTGGCCTTGCCCACATGCCTTCCCACTCACCGCATTAACCCCAGAGAGCTGCTGGCCCATCATCATGACAATGATAGAGATGAGCTGCCATCGCAGTCCTCTGAAGGTGCATAGGCTGAGTACAGAGAAATGTCCTTCTTCCTTTTCTGATGAGTCTTCTTGGCGCATTTCTTCCATCTCATCATCCACATCATCCCAGCCTCGCAGCTTCTGCAGAGCTAGTTGGGAGAGGAAGGTGAGTTATGGACCCCAGAGAACAGGTCTACAGTGAGCTCTCCTTCTTTCAATTCAAGTCAGAACAATATGGGCAACCGTGCTTCCATGGTGGGAAGTCAGAGATTCACATATGCAGAGAAAAGAGCAATGTTGCAGGAATTCCATCCACCAGCAACATGCCAATGAAGAATTTCACACTAGCTTGCTTCACTGTTGGTTGCTGTCAGTCATGACCCACAGTCAGATCTATCCCATTCCACCTCCCCTTTCATTAAAGGATGATGCTCTACCTTGTCGTGCTTGCTCTTCATTGCCCTTTTGTATCAGCAGATATCTGGGACTCTCAGGGAAAAAGGGCAATATAAGAAGCTGAATTAGTGATGGGATCCCAGTGAGCCCCAGCAGCACGGGCCAGCCTGCAACAAGCAAGACAAGATGACAACTGTGAGAAGTCTTTCCCCAATGGAGCCCACAGAAAAGTCCCGAGCTAGGGCTTTACCTTCAGCATTCCCAAGGATGCTGTGGAGACCAAGGATCTGAGCTACAAGGATCCCAAGAGTGATGAAGAGCTGGGGTACTACCCCAATAGCACCTCTCAGATTTTTGGGGGACATTTCTCCAAGGAACATGGGAACCACATTGGAGGCCAGACCTAGTAGTTAGAGAACAAAGTTAGACAAGCAGCTGACGTCAGCACACTCACCATCTTCAGCTTACTTACCTTTTTCCCCACGTGAGACCAAAGTGATCCCTGCTGGACCAGAGGACACATGGAAACCTCACACTCAAACCCTTCTGCTCCAGCTGAAGATTTAATGTCATCTTCTGGCCAGTGGATAAGCTGTGTATGCTTTCCTCGCTCTTCAGTGGAACATGGGACAAAAACCATGTGGCACTGGTTCCCTCGGTAGGTGGACAGGTACAAAATCCATCACTGCATCTGGTGCCCAGGAATCTAGCTTCCTCCAGAAGCCGTTAGAGAAAGAAGTTTGTCCCACTACCTCTCTGTTCATAAGAAATGCTGTCTCTTCACCAAGGTTGTCAATATTATACTCACATATCTTAAACGTAAGACAGAAATCATCTCTGTGGCTGAGCTGCAGAGGCATTCCCATGCTGCAGTTAATTCAAGGAGCCTGGATTGTTTCACCCATTTCAACTGAAATACAGTAGGGAACCAACCACGTGTGCACGATGGGCCTTGGGAGTGCAACCTGCCCACGTTCTGGTGCTTTGAGGGTCCAACTTATTAACTGCTCAGCAGCAGAGCATTTTAGGAGTCCGAGAAGGCTAATGGTAGCCTGTCTTGCCTACAGAGCTGGCAGATGATTTGGGGGCTCTCAGTGTTCATCTTCCTAAAAGTAGCTTTCTCCCAGCAGAGTCTACCAAGTACTTCAACACAATACATGCAAAGAAAAATTGTGTGCTACTTCAGGTTTGGAAACAAACTCAAAGTATAGGGGAGGAATTTCTACTTCCTCTAAAACAAGAAAATAAATCAGTATCCAAACAAGCTGATGTGAGGGTGGAAGGATGTGAATTCTTGCTGGCTTTTAAAAATCCACTACTCTTAATTGCTCAGTAATGCTTCGCAGAGAGCTTTGCTGGTTTAAGCTCTCTTACAGGTAGCAGGCTGGAAGAGGCATTTCTACTCTAATAGGACACTAAAGACACAGGTTATTTTGAGGAACATTGCATGGTTACCCACAGTAACCCCAGAGAGCTGCCAGCTCCCATGCTTCTGCTGTAAATCCTGGCATGCAAAACCCAAACTCCTGGAGTCAAGTGACCACATGAGACTCTTATCTTACATTTCTAAAGTTCCTAGCCTTCAGGAGCTTGGAGTTACAAAGATGATCAAGCTGTTATGTGAAAGCCAAAAGGCATGGAAACAAGTATTAAAGCAACTAGAAAACATTATGAAACTCATCTCGTGAGGTGTACTAAGTTCACACTATAACCAGCCTTTTAATTGCCCAGATTAAAACATGCTAGCAGCGACTCCTGGACTACCGCGTTCGACAGTGGCTTTCTAACTGTTCAGACCTACGCTGATCAAGCCCTGTCACAAGCTGATCAGGGGCCCTGCATGCAACAGGGCTGTCAACAGTGCTACCGGCACCGGAGCTGCCCTTCTGCAAGGACGAGTGACGCCTGGATCCTACCAGAGCCTGAAGCCGGCTGCCCTGGCTCAGCAGCTTCCCTCCCCAGACACCGTGTCCACAGCTCAAGTGAGCTCAAGCTGCGAAGGGCAAGTCAGGACAGCCAGTCCAGATTCTTTTGTCACTTATAAGTAACTGGAAGGAGGGATCACACTTAACAGGTCCCTTAGTATTTATTCAGAGAACCAATGCTAAGGGCAGCTGCCAGGCTTAGGAGAGTCAAAAGCCAAAACAAAACCATTGGACTAGATAAATTTCCTGCCTTAGCTCACCAATTGCAATTGCTGCACATTACAGATCAAGTTGTCTTCCCATGTCAGTGTTCTCGCGTTTTACCTTTACAGGATATCCCAACTCGCTAGTAAGCCATGGAGCATGTCAGTCTCGCCAGCCCAAAGCCAATTAATCGAGCCTAAATACTGTTAGGACCCTTATCAACCTGACCGTGCATACACTCGGTACAGTACTGCACGGGGTACCCAGCCATTCTGGGTTTCTGTTCGTTCCATATTACTGTAGCTCTAATACAGCCGCTTATACCAGCAACTCACATACACCCTTCTCCTCGGCTTCCCGCTATCTTTGCAGTAAATCCAGCGGCTCCGAACCCTTCGCTCTCCTTTTTAACATTTCTTTTCTCCTGCAGGAAGAACAGTCGGTTCCAGGACTGTGTTATTGGATCTGGCATTGTCTCCAATGACTTTGACTTAGAAGGATATTCTGTTTCTGATTATGTTAAAAAGCAAAAAAAGAGGCAAAAAAATAAAGCTAGGCTATCTGCTTTAAGATGTCTGGGAGAACAAATTATCATCATCATATCTCCAACAGCATACCCAATCATGCTGTTGGAGCTCCAGTGCCTAGCAGATGCTTATTACAGAGGATAGCTGCACCTACAGACACACATCTCCTCTGTACATCTTAAAGTCCAGTCCCACTGCCGTTGTTTGCTAGAGATCTTTAGTACTTCTGCAACATGCAGATGACAACTGTTACTCAAGCAAGTACAGCACTGTTATGCAGATGTATGGCTCAAATGTGCTACCTGTGAAACCATCTGTTGCGAGAATAAAAAACCTTTACGTAGCCAAGAATAAATTTATTGCTTTCGCTTTACCATCCAACCTCTCACTTACCAGCATATATTCCCATGATAACACGTGAAAGGATGATTACTTCAAAGGTTTTTGCTAGCTCTGAGGTTCCCATAAGGATTGCAGCAGCAATAGAGAAGAGGTTGTTTATCAGCAAAGTGCCCTTTCTGCAAAAAGTAATACAGAAGGAAACAGATTCAGTTTATTTTTTCTAAGGCCCCCAGAGCAGATAGATCCCCTCTGTGTTATACTGTCCTGTGCTGGTTTTGGCTGGGATAGAGTTGATTTTCTTCCTAGTAGCTAGTATGGGGCTATATTTTGGATTTGTGCTGGAAGCAGTGTTGATAACCAGGGAT
Source organism: Mycteria americana (assembly GCF_035582795.1). Taxonomy (NCBI): domain Eukaryota; kingdom Metazoa; phylum Chordata; class Aves; order Ciconiiformes; family Ciconiidae; genus Mycteria; species Mycteria americana. The sequence continues at coordinate 6,761,581 of NC_134382.1, read as the reverse complement.
GGTTTAGTTGTTGCTAAGTGATGTTTGCACTGGTCAAGGACTTTTCTGCTCTGCCAGGTGCACAAGGAGCTGGGAGGGGGCACAGCCAGGACAGCTGACCCCAACTGCCCAAAGGGCTATTCCATACCATAGGGCGTCATGCTCAGTATATAAAGCTGGGGAAGAAGAAGGAAGGGGGGGACGTTCGGAGCGATGGCGTTTGTCTTCCCAAGTCCCCGTTACACGTGCTGGAGCCCTGCTTTCCTGGAGATGGCTGAGCCCCTGCCTGCCCATGGGAAGGAGTGAAGGAATTCCTTGCTTTGCTTCGCTTGCGTGCGCGGCTTTTGCTTTCCCTATTGAACTGTCTTTATCTCAACCCATGAGTTTTCTCACTTTTACTCTTCCGATTCTCTCCCCCATCCCACCGGGGGGGGAGCGAGCGAGCGGCTGTGTGGGGCTGAGTTGCCGGCTGGGGTTAAACCACGACATGTCCAAAACTCAGATGAATCACCTTCCCAAAGACGAGTCAAAGAGAAAATGGCGATTGTCCCATTTCTCCTGAAGGGAATGAAGGCTTCAAGAAAGAACTGAAGTTTCTCAGGAAACCCGCGCAGCAGAAGCTGGGCCTGATCTCGGATCCCAGCCCAGGGCTTTCATCATTGCTCTCTACCTGGCTCAGTGCCCAGCATACAGCCGGGCCTTGGCCATAGTGAAACCATATAAATTCTTCTACATGTGGGAGACAACACGTATTGCTGAGTCCAGCAACTAATCACCGGCCCATCTGCCTTACAATCAAGGTGTGCGTGACACAGTCATGCTCCTGATGGGCTTGGCAAGCCGGAGTGACCGGTGAGGCAAGTCTTATCTGAACTGTTGATGAAGGATGTTAAACACCACTGTCACATACCGGCCACAATTGTTGACCAGAGGCCACACCATGAGGGACCCAAACAAGCCACCCAGAGGGTACATGGACACAGTAAGAGACCAGAGCAGTGTCTGGAAGCCACTGTCCATGGGCACTCCACTCCTGTTGAAGTAGGTTTGGTTGTAAAAGTCTTGCATGTACTGGAATGAAACACAGAGCATGTTTAGCACAGTACGTAAAATTTTCATGCTGTAAAAGTTAATTAACAACAAATGCCATAAAGCTTTACACAAATGTCTTGATAAAAAACAGAATGGCTGAGTTGCAAAATGAATGCAAGAGAGGGATGATGGAAAAGCCTGGACTAGATAACTGTTACTACAAGTTATCCTGCCTTATGGGATTTGCCTGGTTTCCAGAAGGGAAGGCATTCCTCGTGCCCTGCCTCCCCTCGGCACAAAGTCCGAACAGCAGCGTTACACACCGTAACGGCCCCCTTCCCTTTCCTGGGGAACCGCTTCTCACCAGGTGCCCGGTGATTCAAAGCACGGAGAAGTACAAGCATCTGCCCACAAACACCCATAACCTGCTGTTACGCTCCCGCCTTGTTTTGTTTGTAAACCTACTCCTAGGTCATGGTCCACTCCACGGTCCAACCTACCGGGGCTGGAGAATTGATCACAGACACGTTGTAGCCATACTGGAAAGAAGACCCAAATGCAGATATCAGTGCTACCAGCGCAAGCAAAAGCGTCATTTTCTGCAGCGGGGAAAGAAAACACACAAACACCGCCTTAGAAGCAGGTTTGGCTTTTAGGTATAAATGAAATTCAGTAAAAATAAAGAAATACCCTAAGACTTGCCTCCTGTGATTTTCACTTCATGTTGCTGTATAAAGAAAGCCCAATGGGTTGTTTTCATTATAACTCATTTTGTTCTGCTTGATTTGCACATAGTCGTTACAGTAATTCATTCTACTCTTTCCTGGTATTGATGGATCATTTGGATGATGAATAATTTTTAAGTTATCATTCTCAAAATACCACCCCGCAGCGAAAAAAGTTGTATGCAATTATTCTTTTTCCAATATGCAAATTGGTTAGTGAAATAACACAGGATATTGGCAGAGGAAAGCTTTAAAAAGAAGAGATTTTGTATGAAGTGGCAAAATCCCTTTCCTGTTCATTTGTTCTGCTTCCACACGCTGGCTTGTTCTGCCTCCCACGTTTCAGGATCAAGCTGTTTATGGATCTAATCCGATTGCCGCTGGAGCCAATTAGAATTTATCCAAGTAGCTCAGCGAGGGCTTGGTTGTCGGGTGTAAGAGCAGCGCTTCGCAGTTAAACAGAAGGGTGAAATTGCCACCTGCAGTAGGATCAAACACCAACCATGTTTGTGGGTACATAGTCCTCAGGGTTACAAGCAACTCGCTTTTCGCAACAATTTAGTTGCTTATTCAGTCCTCAGGCTGGCCCTACTGCGTTGACTGAGCTTGCTTTTTTTTATAGCTCATTAATATACCTCATTGCTGCTACATCAATAAAGTAATTTGTCATTCAGACGTATAATTTTCTGTCACCAGTCTTCATGTCTGCAAGGTTTTATGTCCCAACACCCAACTCGGGTCCCACATGAAGGATCTGTCATTTCCCTAATTGAACATGTGTCCAAAGAGCTGCTTTGGAACACATGTCCCTGTGTTCCTCAGAAGCTCTAGCAGCTCACCTCCAGAGACCTGCAGAGTTTACGGCACTGTAGGAGATCAAAATTCAAGTCAATCTCAGAGTAAAGATCAGGAGGAAGCCGAGGCTTCCAGCTACATTTTCTAGGGGTAGACTGTTGACATTCTCTCATTGGTGACGAAAGGCAGGCTGCCTTGCTCTCATTAAACAAATCCCAGGAGCTCAAAAGAGCCACTGGTGTTAATTATTCACATTCAGCATTTTTAGGAAAACCTCTGGCATACACGAGCATTGCACTGTGCAAGATTCCACAGAAATGCTGCTGTGAAAGGCAGCCCCCATCCAGAAGCATCTACAGCCTAAAACTGATTAGAAAGTAGGAAAGAAAACTCACACACAGAAGAGGAAAGTCACACAGAAGTTACACGGTAGGTCAGCTGCAGACAGAGAGAAAATCACGAGACTCGGTGCAATACTACGCTGCAGACGGACGTAAACTGGGTTCAAGAACATATGCATCTCCGCTCTGCCTGTGAGATCAGTTGTGGATATGTTAGCCCAAAAGATCTTGGTCTTCTCCTTCCTCTCCAAGTACCTGCAGATCTCAAATAGCTTGCTCTGTATCTCTGTGGGAGGCTCAAGTTGGAAGCATAGAGTCCAGCATACTTACCCCCTTTGAACCTTCACTGTAGTCAGAGCTCTCCTGCTTCTCTCCTTTCAACTTCATTTTGGTGTTTCAATCGCAGATGCCGAGTATGGGCTTTTATAGCCAAAACAGACAACGCAGGGGATGGAAACGCCCTACACAGAAAATCCCCCTCTGACTTTTCAGAAAGCATCCAATCACCGACAAGCTCTATCAGCCGAAGTAAGTGGTTGTTGTCTGATCACTCCCTTACTCTGCACGACTCCCTCGTGTCTTCTCTTTCTTTTCCTTGCTCAAGTCTGTCGCCGCTAGGTCAGATGTTCTTTGGCCAGATCCTGGCTCAAAACACAGAGGTGCTGCCTAGCTCCAGGGGAACAGGTTCATCTGTCCAACTAGAAGGGGCAGATATCGCAAGAGCTGCTACAGGAGCTGGTTTCCCCCAGCTATATCTACATGGACAAGATGAGTCTATAGCCATAGAGCTGCTGCAGCTCCTGGGCAGCTGTGGACGGCACAGCTGGAGAGGCTGCCTGGCAACTGCTGCATTCCGGGGAAAATGGGGCATTCTGTGGGAGCAGCCTTGGCAACAGAGAGGGTGTTTGCCAGGGGCCACAGCGGTAAAACGGAACTGTACTAACCCTCCTCCTGCAGCCACAAATTGCATACCTGCCCTTGGGATGAAATGCTGCTCATCGTCCTACCTTGCACAGACCAACTCGCTCAGGGCACTTCTGCAGTTCGCAGAGAACAGGCTCATCCTCTCAGATTTGTGTTTTTGACAGCGCACAGAACACGCTGTTTTTCCACCAAAGCACGTTAGTTCCTTTCCCTCTACCTGCAAGGTATACCACGTGTTGCTGGCTTAGTATTAACCTCCTACGCTATGAGACTGCTTTGAATAGTACAGGACTTGGTTAATAGTCAACCACAATTTCTAGAGTTTATCAGTGAAATGCAAAGTTCACAGATACCTCCAGCAGCTGGAGAAACTGGAGCCAAACCTTGTTGTTATTGGTCCATCTATCTTTAACAGCCAGCTTAAAAAAAAAAAAAAAAAGCATCCTCTTGAGCAACAGGAGTTGTTCATGTGCCTTGCATGCATTCTTTGGTTGCAGCCTCCCTTCCTCCAGGTGAAAGCATCCTGCTCTTAAAGTAGGAATGGGGACAGAGCCCTGTTGCTTTCAGGGTAGTGGAGCTTAGGCTCTAGACTTCTTGTCAGTTGTCTTTCATTGCATTAGTTATAAGTTAACATCCTCAAGGATGCTGTTTGCTAGGATATCTTGACAGTGGATCACACCTCAAGAACACTCCTGTCTCTTTCAGGAACTACTGCTTCAGTCCCACCTATCGCTTGGTGTCTTAACTGAAGAGAGATGCAAACCAGAATCTTCATTTCACCCATAACTCATCTTTCTCTACCTTTCTCTGCATTCCCATTGACAGAATGTACCAGAGAATGTAGCTAGCTGGCACTAACCAAGACACTGAGCTAGCTCAGCTTTTCCCATGCTGCCTTCAAACATTGCTCAAAGCACCCCAAAACAAACGGGACAGGTCATAGCTCACTCAGCAGCTAGTTTAGTTCTCACTTCCACAGATCTTTGGCCAGAAGAGAGAAAATGGAAAGGGAGCCATTCTGCCCCAGGGGTGGGGAAGTTGCAAGGAGGACAAACTTCTTTTGTGAAATCCCTGTTCTTTAAAGGCAGTCTAATTCTTCTGGGAGCTCTTAGCAGAATGACAGCCACTTTGATGCTCAGTAATAATAAGAAAGGAGAATTCTCTATCATGGTCTTTAAACTCCTTCCCTGAACTTGAAGAAATAATCTTGACACATACAGAAATCAAACAGGACATGTATATTTGCCATCAGAAATCCTTCATCAGAGTAAATATTTGCTTATGGCAGCAGAACACTTTCAGTATTTGCCAGTCACAGCAAGAATCTGGTAACAACATCCGTAAGGTCGTAACTGGCACTGGGATGATCTTGGAAGAGTTCAATGAAGGGAGACAGGATGGGGAATGAACTTCTCCTTGGACTTTCAAAGCAATTGCAGGGGTATAACTTCTTCAACAGCCGAGATCCTGTTGGACTTGGGCAAAGAACAGAGCCAGTAACAAGCAGAGAGAGCAAATTTTACAGGCATTTTACAAGCACATTTTCAACTTCAGCTACAGCTTCTTACATCTGCTCTTCACCCCCGAGTGCGTTCGCCTGAAGACATTAACTCAGCTCTGTATCTTCTCTCCTCTGCACTTGTCCACCACATGGTAAGAGTTCCCATGCACGTGTGCAGGAAACCATTTACACTCAGCCCAGTTGTCTGTGCTCAAAGCTGGATCCTGTGAAACCCTGATATCCTTGGCAAAAATAATTAAGAGGGGAGGCTTAATTTCCAGGAGAATAGATCTGCTGGAGAACATTAGCACTGAGCTATAGAAAAGTGATGGTTAGATTAGGAGCTGGCAGTCAGCCATGCTGCAGTATGCCGATTGCAATGCTTGCAGTGAGGACGCTTATTAGGAGACGTCCCACAGTACACGTCCAGAAGAGTGACATTAGCAGCCTTTTCACCTGCATTTTGGGAAGGAATGGCATGTTCAGTCAAGGCTAATTCAATATCATAAGCAGTCCTGAGCTACAACTGGGGCCTCAAGGTGAAACAATAATTTAAGTTACAAGTAATTTGCCTGCAAATTAGTCATATACAGATACTGCTTTATCAGCTGCATAAATGGCGTCCAGCCAATTAAGTAAGAGGTAGATACGGCAGTCTGATCCCCTAGCAATAGGACAGGGGATTGCTGGATAAATAAGCACAGTCTGCAGGTAAGGAGCAGCACACACGAGGCTCGGGAACTAAGAAGTAAACGAGACCCTATTTTTGCTGCACAAAGGCAATGCTAGGTAGCGTCCTGCCAGCCTTCTCCTGTTTCCATTGCTGCCCTCGAAGACCATCTCAGAAGAGCCTCAGCCATACAGACACATCCCCAAAATAAAAACAAAGGAGCAGACAGACCTGTGAACTTACCATACCACGATCTGGTAAGTTGGTCTGGGAACTGTCTGGTCCTTTCTCTATTGGCAGGGTTGTGTGACCCCGGAGGTGTTTCAGAAAGGGTTGGAATGCTTGAATATTAAATCTCCATCTGCCCTTTGTTCAGCAGAAGCACCTGACTGTCAGAATACCCACGCACTGCCCTCCTGGACCTTAGTGGGTTCATTTTTCTATCCAGGACAGAAATACCGACTGTGCCAGCCAAGACCTGCCTTTTGCCAGCTCATGCCACTCTGCACTGATTGCTGCGGTTCCCTATAGGGTTGCACAGACTACAAGATACATGGAATTCAGTGCAGCGCAACAGACCTTCACGCTGCTTCTGAGTAGCAGGAGTCACTTGTATTATGCAGCTGTGAGTCTTACAGACATTCGGTTCAGCAGCATTAGAGTACTCTGGTGTCATCTCCGTAACTGTTCCTCATCACGAGAAGAGAGGATAGTAGTGGCACAGCCAGAAATTACTTTTCTAAGATGCTCCTCTGCTTTAGCAACAAGAAGATTTATCCTTTTCTTGCAAATAGATGGTTTGTCAACTTCTAGGTTTTAAAGTAAAACCGACGTCGCCCAAATCCTCCTGTACTACAGAACCTTGGTTCACTCCTAGAGCCGGGGATCATCTTGCACAATTAGACTCAAGTCTTGGGAAGAAGACTAAAAGGGAGAAAAGGAGAATCGGATTTTGCAATGACCAAATCAGTATCAACAGTACTGATCAGCAGTCTAACAGTAGTGATAGTATGTATAAGCAAAAGGTGAACTCACCAAGTTCTACAACTCCTGCCTGTGGAAAAAGCGTGGGCAAGCACCCTCCAGCCCTTTGCTCTTCTTCCCCTCAATCCAGAGCTGCATCCCACTCCTGCCTCCTTCACACAGCCCGCTCTCCTCCGCTCAACGTTTTCATTGCAGGCTTGTACTTTTTTATCCAGTCAGTCTTAAAACTTCCAACTCCACTTCCAACCACAAGTCCTCCTCCTCTTTCCAGCCTGGTTTTCTTCCAGCTCTTGTTATTTAAGAAGCTCTGCTCTTCGCAGACCTAGCTTTTCTTATGTCCCCTCCCCAGGCTCCACTCCCATAGTAGGCAGCCAGCACCCTCCCCACACGTACAGCTCTTTCTGTCTTTATATACTTAAATACCACTCTGTGAACTTCAAATTCTCCCAAGAGTTACTGGAAACCAGCACACAGCTCAGCTCCCTGCCCTTTGTTCTGACATCAACCCCTAGTCCACGTGTTGGAGCACAGAGCATAGGAGCTCCAAGTGGCAAAGACATGCTCAGGGATGGCAATGTTTAGGATAGAGAAACCGAAGTACAGCCCTTGATGTGCAAGCCAACGTTTTCCTCAAAGGCTTGTCACGCAGTCAGAAGGCAGAGTGTTGACACAAAGCACACATTGCAAGTGCCCTGACAGAGCAGCCAAAAATACTGCAAGAAGCCTTCAATCACTTCTAACACTGCAGAACAAACAAGCTTCCCTCTGCTCGCCGTCTACAGCATCCGGCCTCCTTTCCTCGCCTGCCACAGATCAACCGGTTAAATTTGAGGCACAGTTATAAACCACGGAAAAGCAGATATCCCAGATGGGAAGCATTACGCAACCCTTGTAACAGACACTGTCGCTCGATCAGTTGTGAATATAGCCATGGTCCAGCACCACGTACTACCCCAGGGGTCTTGGCTGCTCCCAGCTCAGAGACGGCCAAAGTTTGAACCTATTCCGAGAAAAGTTCATTCACAGGTTGGAATCATGGCAACTTACAAAGCAATACTCAACTGTCAGCCCGCCCACGCCTCAGGTTTTTCTCCCCATAATGACTTGAATTTTCTCTAATTGGGCAAGTCCTGGGATGGCACCAGCTCTCCCCAACATTAGTCGCACCTATCTTACAGCTTGGTCTCATTTGGAGAAAGCGCTATTTGTAATCTCATGATTACATAACATTTGTCCTCTCACATAGCTGAGAGCCACAGTCCATAAGGTCAACAAGACCCACATACTCACTTCTCAGAGGTCTCTTCACAGTTCATAGCAATAGGCCGGTAAGAACGAACTATAATAATACATACTGGTGGACAGGTTGCTCAATCTGATGAAAGGTTTACGTTTCTATACATACAAAAAGATAATAAGAGGAACATATCTACAAGTAGGTAGAAAAGATTTGTCTTCCTGTACATGCGTTCGTATTTATGGTAGACAAAAAAAACCTGAAGGAAGATCTTGCAACAGTTTCTCATCCAAGTTCTCCAAGGTGCTGAGACCCATCACAACATGCTTGAACAACAACTTGGTAAAGAAACAAAACTTTATTTCGTAAAAGTTGGAGAAAATGTTTAAAAAACAAGCGAGGAGCTGTAAATAAGATAAAACACTATCTCCAAATAGCAAACAAAAACCATCCCCTCCCCAGCAATGATATAACACTCCCAAAGCAAGAACAGACCGTAGCCTGTGCTTCGGCAGAGGACATCTGGAGTTCAGAGCGCGTGCCAGGCATCGTCTTGCTGCTGGTGAGGGCTGTCCTTGCTGGAGGCTGCGGTGGTACGTCCAGATATCCCTGAGCACCAAGGGAGTCTGCAGAGTCTCAGATTTCCCCAGGAGGCAATAAGCATGCTGCCACCACAAACCCTGATGATGATGACCCCTAACCACCAAGGAGGAGGAATAAACCATCAAGAGGAACCATCCATCACCACCACAAAACAAGCATGTTTGCACACTATCGTCCACATTCCAGTGAAGAACAGGAGCCAGCCTGGAGCTCCCTGGAAGACTTCACACACTAGGACTGAAATCCATGCCCAGGACAGTCCTATTCAGCAGTTACTAAAGTTTTCCTATCGCCATGATATTTGTTCACCCCAGAACTCAGAACGCATTTGCCTTGTCAGACAGAAAAGCAAAACCCCAAACAATTTTTAAGACTTATAGTGGAGGGAGAGGGGAAAGAGGGAAGAAAACCAGGGAGCTGGAGTACAGCCAAACAGTATCTTCCAGAGGACAGTTCAAGGCCAGAGCAGCTGGTATCTGACTGCCGAGGAGGAGCGGGACCTCTTCAGTTTGCTCAGCCACTCCAGCAGTGCTTTTCCCAGGCTTTAGCTCCCTCTGTGGGACTCTGGGATGATCCCGCACCTGCTCAAAATGAAGCACAGTTAAAATCCAGGACCGTCCCATCTTCCTGCAGCCAGTGTGCACGGGTTTGCCCTGAGCCAGGACAACAGGCTTGCTGCAGCTGATGCCCACAGGGTGGTGACGTCCCTGTGGACATCAGGGACATCACCTTGCAGCAGCTGAAAACAGGCGCGATAGACCCATTCCTAAAGTACAGCCAGGTACCCCAACCTCAGCCACCTTCAGAAACATCTGAGTGAAAATCCTGCAGTCCATGCCTGCCAGGAAAGAGCTCAGAGTCATCTTCACAGACAGCTGAGGCTGCAGGGAGAACCGCACTCCAGCACCACCCCGGCACTTGCCCTTCATGCCAGAGACTGAGGGGGACCTGCCAGGAGCAGGCAAGCATTTCTGCACGCCGCCTCCCCTGTTATCCCTTCTCTGTTTATACTTAGGCTGCAGTCAGCTTCAGTGTTAGGAACTACAGACACTTCTAAAGAGGTTCCCTGTTGGCTGTTTTTCTTTCTCTGTCCTTGCCGACATGAAGAGGGCCAGAGACTTTCCACGTGTATCAGCACAGGTGCCAGTAGCTGGCCTTCACAAACCAGCATGCTTCCCTCAACCCCTGGGAGCTGGAAATGTAATTCTGTCCAGCTGCACGTTCCTCCAAAAGCATTTCTCAGAGCTCTGTTATGGAAAAAGGCAAACTGAGAACAAGGAATCTGTTTCCCTTAGGTTGGTTTTTCTTTTCGGGGGGGATGGGGGGTGGTGGTTTTTTGTGTTTGTGGTGTTTTGGGTTTTTTTTCCCCTTAAGCCAAGTTGGTGACAATTTTACTTCCCCTCTTCAGGGCTGGCTCCAAAAAACCGAACGCAGCAAAATTCTAAGTCTCATAAAATTTAAGATTTACTATCCTGCCTTTCTGCAAGAAGTTTTTAACAGAGCTCCTCTTTCCAAGCCACGTGGGATTAACATGAGGTTCAGTTACCAAGGTTGCTACTTAGCTGTTAGAAGTCTAAAAAAGCCTTTTGAGAGGAGGAAAAACCTCTTGAAGTCACCTGTGCCAGAGATAAGATGCTTGCCTCTACCTTCAAAGACTCTAAGGATGCTAAAGAGCTATGCCAAAGAGCTGAGCCCCTCTACAGCCCCATGAAATGGGCTAATGAGCTCTTGAGGACTCCACCTCCCCACGTTTACACAGCCTGTGTACAAGAGAGATAACATATATTAATAATAGTAAAGCTAATGCCAAGTCGTCCATTCAGGAAATAACAGGACTCGCCTCTGCCTATAGTCCCATGAGATCACTGTATCATTTAACTGTTCTGCATGCAGTTAAAATGACTAAAATTAAACTAATAAGAGCAGCTTTTGAGCAGCTGGGTGCCTGGAGCAGCGGGAGCCTGACAGCTGCCCTCTCTCCCCAGGCAATTCATGAGGCTCCTGTTCTTTTTGCAAAAACTTGTTACACAAATTAAAAAGAATTGTCAACTGATTAAAAAAAAAAAAAATCCTTTGTTTTTTCAGGCTTTGCGGTCTGGGAGGACAAGAAACAGATGTACATGAGGGAGGTCTACTCGGAGAGCTCCCATACCCAACAGACAGCTTGCTTTCCAGGATGCTCAGCCCCTGCTCTGCCTCACGCCCAGGCAGGCTTGCTGCCGTTCCGACTCAGCCCTTTTTACTGGGTGTCACCTGCGGGGTAAGTATAACTGCAGAAATACACGTGGTTTCATTCTCTTTCTGAAGAGACTGCAGTTCCCAGCACATCACGGTTTACATTTACCTAAGCAGTCAGGAGAACTGCTCTAGGTTTTTTCCTCCTTCAGCTACACTCTGTAACTGATGAGCGTGCTATCAATATCTGCTTCAGACAGGAGCCCACAAAGCACCCCAACCCCGAGTGCTCTTAAAGGGATTAAGTCCTGACACCGCTGCATGTTCTGCAGCCATCATTCATGAGGTCAAGCGCAAGGAAACCAGATGCTTACACAACGAGACCGATGCAAGGGCATCAGTGTCCAATCTTGTACCTGAAATGATGAAGAGCTTCTGTCAAGTTTTTGCTCCTACAGATTTTCTACGTACGCTTGGATGAGTCACCCGCGGTTTTCTTTTTATGATGATCGGCAGCAGGGATTGCATTGCCTTATGAGGAATACTTGAGGCACTAAATACATCTGAACTGCATAGTACTGAAGGAACGTATGTGTGCATGGTATTTTGCATCAGAAGGAGCCACTAATTCCTCTTCTTCAGTTCTCACTGGTGTCCTGTCCTTGTGGGCCAGACAGCACTGCAATCTATTTCCTCATTTTACAGACTTGAGTAACAGACACTACCCCAGCTCACAGGGAAGGGGAGGGGATCGGTTCTATAAATGGTTTCACCCCAAAGGAGCATGATGGGGAGCTGCTGTGGAGTCAGACAGGGAACCCCCGCAGCGGCAGCAGAAACCTACCTCTCTGTCAACCGCTTACTGATAGCGGTTCCCCACCCCTCACATCGTGAAGCTGTGCACGGGCAGGGCAGGAGGAAAGACTCACACTGGATCTTTACCAAGAAAGAAGAAATCAATACTGAGGTGTAGGCAGCCCAGGCTCAGGTGCTGGAAAGCAGGGGTTTCGTCCGCTCAGGGCCTGGCACATCCTTGTTCTTGTGGGGTTCTGGGTGCTCCCAGTAGCTGTTTGATCTTTGCAAAGGCCAATCCAACTCGTCGTAGCGGCAACAGCAAATGGAGGAAAACAGCCGAGTCCGGACCACCCGTGTACAGAGGACAAACATAATACAGTTGGCACCTCCTTGGAACGTGTTACCGATTCCCTGCAAGGGCAAGAGAGGAATTAACCAGTGCTCTTCCTACCGGCACCCCCCAGAGACGAGCAAACATCGTGTCAGACCAGCTACGGTACTGCCCAACCACCAGGCAGCAACTTCCACCTAAACGAGAAAAATAGATTCCGAAAATCAACCTTGCACCCCCAAGCAGACCAGATGGCTGCTGTGGGTTGCCGTTTCCACAGCCCGGTCTCGGGGAGGAGCAGGCTGAGCCCTGCCGAAGGGCAGACACCCAACATTTCTGGTCTGAGCCTGCTTTTCCTACAAGCAGCTGGCATCGCCCAACACTCCTATTGCAGTTATTCTCCGTAGCCACTAGATGCTGCTGAAATAGCTACTGCTGAGCATCCCAGCCAGCGCTTGCCAGCAGAGCAGATGTTCTTGCAATATGCATCTTGTTTTACCAGTACGCGCTGCATCCTGCCACAAAAAAGTGCTATTAAGAGCAACAAAGCTTTATCTCCCTCCCAGATCCTCCTCCGAATGCATTTCCTGGCAAATACTTACATGCAGGACAACCAGGACTGAATTTTGCACTGCAGGGGAGTTACAGAGGGTCAGAATGAATCGCACTGTGCTCCAGATGCGGAGGATGATAAAGATGACGGGGATGAGAATCAACTTCTTATCTGCTATGGAAGTCCGGGGCTGAAATGCAGGCGCTCTTGAGAGAATGGGGCGATACTCCGAGAGAGCTGCGTGCTTCCACGGGGGGTGGGAGGGAGACAAAAACGTGAACAAAAAGCTACACACATTGGACATGGAGCTCCAGGGATTCTTTCCAAAGCAAACTAAATTTTTGCATCTTGCGGGAAGCTAACAGGGACACAGTTATGAGCACCGGTCTTCAGCCACATTCTGCCCTTGCGAACACAAACATTCCTGCTGAAGCCAAGGAGCGGCAAATAAAGGATATCCAGCCCTTATCAGAGTCCCGCTAAAGCTCTATATTAACAGACACCGCTACGTAGTTGCCAAGAAACCAGGTCGTAACAAAATAAAAAAAAAAAATAGCAGTCCACAAAATAGTTTTGCTGGGCCAGTGGCCTGACCCCATTGCTGCTGGCACTTACGAAGTGGTCTTTGTAAATGCGTGGCTACGGGTTTGGCCTTGGGAAGGCCTCTTGATATATATATATACACACACACATATATTTGTATGTATATATAGGGAGAAGTCTAGCTCATCCTTCTCGAACTATTCAAACTTTTGGCCTTCACCATGGACACAGCCAGCAAGTTCCACAAGGAATTTATGCCCATGTGAACGAGCCCTTCGGTATGTTTGTGTAGAACCTGCTGCCTGATTTGTGGCCATACGCCGTCAGCAATGGGCTTCCATAGATTTGGACAAGCCAGCAAACCTCTCTATACCAGCACGTGGAGAAAAAAAATTAGGGATCTGTGTCCTGGATCAGGGTGGTTGGAGGTATAAGGCCCACGAGACCTTCCTGTGATAGAAGCTACTGGATGCACTCAGATCCCTGGCTGGGGGAGAGCAGGTCAACACAGCGCACGGAGCAGCTGCTGGGACACATGATGCTGAATACCAGAATGTTCATGTGGGTGAAGAGATGAAATCTCAGGATAGCTGACCTGCAGAAAACTATTCCTCCTACCATCAGGGCTACAGAGCACACACAACTTTGATGCATAGTATTCTCCTTCAGTCCAGTACTCCCAGTCCTGACACCTTACTTCCACCAGAACAGAGCTGTACGACAACGCTGCACAGTGGCCCGAGTCAAAGCCCGCTGAGGGCTTTCAGCGTAGCGTCCCATCCACTCCCATGCAGTCTTTTCCATTTGTAAAGTCCCTAGTACCCACCCTGCGTGTGTCCCCCAACAGCCACTTCCATAATTTCTCCTGCCTGGAGAAATTATGGAGACCGTGCAGGAGCCGCTACTGCAAAACCCACTTCAGCCATTAACACAGCCCAAACCCAGCTGCTTATTGCTCTTTCCTTGGAAGTGGGAGACCTCCTCCCAGTAAAGAGGCTTAGTAAGCAGGCTACCAGGCTTGGCAAAATCCCTAGTGATGAGAAGAGAGATTCTCCAGTCCAGATGGCCCCGTGTATTGCTGCTCCAGCCCTCAGACCCCCCGTTACGATACGGGATTAGAGAGCGACAACGGCCTGCCCTCAGCCTGCTCCTGTAAGAGGGTCAGGGCTGGGAGTGGGAAAGGGAGAGCAGAGCCCCCAAGAATCCCTGGCAGAGCGAGAGGGCGAGAGCCTGGCCCGGCGGGGTCAGGTTTCCAGCAGTCACACTGCTATCTTTGGCAGCTGCTGGAACACGGCGTCCCGTCTGATTTATGTCAGGTGATGGTGACAGGCACTAGTAAACCCTTCCCAACTCCCCTTTCAACTGCTTAAGACTATGTTGTTCTTCCAACTCGTCTGCGGGATCCTGCCCTAACCAGATTTGTGTCGATCCCTACCTACCACCGCCGTAGCTTCACCACAGCAAGCAGGTTTGCAGTGGCAGCGTTTTCCAGCAGGACATCTATCCAGGTCCATCCCCCCCAATACAACTTAGAGAAAAAAAGAATCTCTGGACGTCGTCCCTTCTGCCACTCTCAATCTAGATTTCTCTATTATGCAAATGCTGTCCTAGATGCCTGGATTCTTTGTATTCACAAGGAACAGCAGCAAATAAGCCTCTGAATTCTGAAACCCTCCTGGGACAGGGTGTCTTCCTGTATTGCGTATGCCTATGGTGCCTTCTGCTATAGTGCCCAGACTCCCAAATGGGGCTTTATGCTGCTAGTACAAAACAGGTATTCATAAACGCAAACTATCATTAGAGATCCTAAAACGGCTGAGGTTAGGTAAGTCCAGACGCTCACCTCAGGCTTGGTACGAGTGGAACTGTGGCAGACTGATTAAAGCTGAATTTTGTCCTTCGCATCCTGTTTCAACGCTTACTGTAGGATTTACATTTCGCTCATTGCGCATCCCATAACCCCTTAAATTTCCAAAAGGCTTTCACATTCTTCTTGTGCTAAGTGATTGTGTCATGATGCTGCAGGCTGCTCAGCCAGGTGTACCGCTGCTCCCACCCGTGGGTGCATTTCAGCAGCACATGAAGCAATTCCTGCCTGCGCAGCTGCTAAATATGCAGCAAAGCCTTCAGAGCATGGGAGGATGTAATCACACAGCAAGTCTGTAACCTAAGCCGAAAGCAGCAAAATACTCACCGCTCTGTTAATGTGCTTCTTGATGAGAATGTAGAGCACCGGCAAAGTCACGTAGGCCAGTATCTCCCAAACTTTCCCCGTTAACAACATCCACAAGACCCGATCCTCTGCATCCAAGTTGACCCAACACCAGCCCACAGAAACATTGGAGGCATCGTAGCCAATCTTCTTCAGAGCAACAGCAGCCACCGTAATGCCAAGGGGGACTCCCCAGCTGAGGAAGGAACATGAAGAGCAAGGTTAAGTCAAGAACGTACTCAGTTTAGTCCTCAGTTTAGTCCTTCCAGGGAAAACGGGTGACAGACCAAGGGATTCTTCACCAGACAGGAGGCCAACATCTATTCCTGACCATCGACGCTCCTGCATCAGGCGTAAGGGAAGTGACTGACAAACAGGGATTTGACAGCATATGAATGCGGACTGCAAATCCACCTCCCGGGGACCCACCCTAGGAACTTGGATCCCCAGTCCTGAAGGACAGACGCATAACGACGTGCTCCACTCTGAACTGGAACCTGGCCTGCGCAGCACGCGGTCAGGGTCCAGCGAGGTGAACAGGAGACATCCCACCTACAGCCCCCCGCTCGCGGGGGTCGAGGATGCGACAAGGCCAGAGCCCTGCACGATGTGACTGTCCTGGGGGTCCCGGCCATTCAAGAGCAAGCTGGCTGACTGGCAGCTCTCGGAACACAAGCAACCAAATCCCACATTCTGATTCCTAAGCGACACTTGGCACAAAGGACCAGCACACAAAGAAATCCACAATTTTATTCCATCGGTGGGGTTTTTTTTTTTTTGCTTTTAAATGGAGGTATAATCAATATTTTGGGAGTAAAAGGATAATTTCTGAAGGACAAAGGGCAAGTTTCTTCCCAAGGAAAAGCACTGGCAGTAACAGCAAAAAGCTAAGAAAGCAAAGAGGAGCCATATTCACACACTTTGGAGCTGTGTTTTGACTTTGGCTTCTCTCTTGACAGCAGAGGCAAATACAGGGAAACATTTAGAAGAAAAATAGCTGTGGTGACACACATGAATTAAGTCACTCAGCAGCTTGGGCTGCCCACAAAAAATAACATGAGGAAGAACTGAAAAATTCCATGAGCCCAAACGCAAAAATACCCAGCCCCGTCCTGGGTGCTGTTAATCCCCAGGACTTCACAGGCCTGCCCCAGCCTGCGATGTACAGCTCACACCGGGCTCCACAGCCGAAATCCTGCCCTGCATTCAACTGAACGCCTCGCCTGCCCTTCCCATACTCATCCTCAGGGAAAGGGCCTGCGGAGCCTTAAGAGGGACAAGGGACACTTCCTCAAGAAGTGACAAACCCTTCAGAGCGCTCAGACTGAGCTTCCAGCATAACCCTCCTGGTCTCTCCAGACACGAAGACGACAAAGCCATGACTCTGTTGCTCTCATTACCTTCCTGGTTCACGCTCGTCTTTCACCGACAGCCTGGAGCAGCTGCCGAGAACACGAAAAGGATCTTCCTCCTAAAATCAGTTTCGCATGCATCAGACTACGTAGGCAACCAGCAGTTGCGTAGAATCTGAAATTTCCACAGCCCAACTGAAAAAATCAGAGATCATCCCATGATAGTACATCTCAAAAATACCCCATTTCCTACTCTTAAATAATGTCTGGGTTCACCTACTCGCAAAACAAACTGAATTTTTTACAGCATTATATTTACGAGTCAACCTTTTAGCATGTTTAGAACATTTTGTTTCAATGTTCAGTTCAGAACAGCCAGTGCTAATCCAAGCCAGTGTTGTTATTTCAGGACAGTTCTGCTGCGGAAAGCCCTCCCCGTGCTATTATCAGAGCAGGCTTTCTAAAAACATTCCAAACATTGCCACCACCGTGAGAGCTCCTGCACAACTCAAGACTCATTTTGGTAAAAAATGGTGATTTGCCCGAAAACAAGGATTACAGATTCAAAGAGATTCAAATTTCAGTACGCTTGGAAGAACTGACCACTAAGGTAAAGAACTCAAGAGAACTGGCACTTCCTTGAAGAAACCATATTAAAGTACACAAGCACAAATGAGTCCAGCATCAAGAAAAAGGAAGTGTATTAAGAAACTAATTTGCCTAAATAATGATCTCCACAGTGACCTGAAACTGAAAGAGAATTACATGAGAAGAAAAAAACAGGTCAAATTACTAGGCATGGATATAAAAGAGAACGGCGTAAGAACGTACAGACACAGTAAGAGAGGCCGCAGTACGAAATTACAGATCGCTAGGCAAGGCACTTAAATCTTCAAGTATCTAACTCATAAAAGGAAGAACGTGGAATAAAACTGCCACACATCAGGCAATTTTCACTTAAATAGCGTATTGGGATCAGATGGCTATTACAACTCACACCAAAGACCAAGGGTTACAAAGCCAAAGTGAAGTTAGAAAGAATCTAGAAAGTAATCAGGCATTTCAGTGAACTTCTTCAGCTCCATTTTAGAAAACTGGAAAGGAGAACTGAGACTTGCGATTTGATTAGTCTTAAGAACCCCTAAATGACAGATTCCCAAGGACTGAAAAATATCAATGCTTTATACCCGTCTAGAAGAACAGAGGAACAGAAGAATCAGAATATTATACACCCAAGGCACATGTAAAGCCTGGAATAAAAAGGATCCAAGATAACACGAAGAGGTAGAAATTCTACTCTGAGCCCCAAAGCCAGGGCAGTTACGTAGGCTGGACCTCTCCAAAGCACTCTTGGATCTAAACGCAATCGATGTGGGAGAGAAGGGAAAGAAGGCTGCTCCTTGCACCTCTGTAAAAAGGCTGGCAATCCCGTCTCTAAGGCAGATACAACAGTACTTATTTCCCCAATACAGCCCCCAGCAATCTGTTAATAAAAATACACTCAACCCAGCATATCTTTCCATATTAACACCAATACTGCATTTATACAAGATAAGACAAGGACCCTTAAACTATAGCAGCATACAGCTCAAGTTGTGTCGGTTTTCCTGTCCTCAGTATGCCTGGGTCAGATTGCTTAATACCACATTTTGATTTACGCTGCACAGCTGCTTTTTTTTTTTCCAGAGGCTCTCACAAGCAGGGAGGATTTGCAGTCACCTGCCTGCACAGGTTAGACAAGAAGCCGTCCTACCAGCAAGCCTGCAGGCAATTCCTTCCGAGGACAGGAATTTTTACTCTGTAAGAAAGAAAAATCACTCTTCTGGATATACCAGCCAATTTTAGGAAAGAGCTTTGAGCATATATTGTAAGCAGAACTCCAGACCAAATCCGTGCCAATTAAATTTTTGGGCTTCTCCCCCCCCCCTTTTTTTTTTTTTAACTCACTCAAAGATTAAACTGAGTTTGCAGTACCAAAGTACCACCTTCCTGGTACCAAGCAGAGACTCCTCCCAGAGAAGCGCGCAAGGATTTAAAAGCTAAGGCACCGGCAGTCGGGTAGCTCACACTTTGGTTGGCCTGACCTTCAAGCTTTTAGAAGCTAAATGATAAAGCCACAGCAAATTTCAAGAGATGCCTGTACCTTACAGGCAACACTTAGGGACTTAAGTCCAGTTCTGAAATTTAGCACTGGCTCGGTCACAGTCATGCGTGAGGCAGTCCATGGAGAACTCAGATGGACAGCACAGCAGCACATGAAAGGATCCCCAAGTACTCCATGGACACGCATGCATATATAGGCATGGTTATAAACATCTAGATAAGCACACACACATATATAATATAGGTAAGTACACACACTTTATATATATATAAATAAAAGTGCATATATATATATATATATATATAAGCATGTATATAGATTATAAGCATATGCTTATAATCATCTGCATAGCCTGATCATGAAATGCAAATACTTCAGAGGTTGACAGCAATTCTAATCAAAAGCAAAGCAAGAAACAAACCCAAGGTGGGTTCTGGTCCATTCCTCACCCCAAGTTCGGATCACCTACTCTCACAGCAAAGGTGACATTACCCAACTAAATGATACTCAGAAATCCAGAACAAGTGAGGTAGCCAGGAAATTCACACTCTGGATGCCAGAACTTACACCTTACAACTACATAAATATTTTCAAAGCTAACTGTAAGCTTGTTTTCAAAGCTCATCTGAGCTCAACACAAGTTTAAAACCAGGACAGAGCCTGTAGTTCTCTAGTCTAGCAGTAGACCAGGTAGATGTGTTACCGCATGAATCAATAAGGAACAAACCTGTTTCACAGGTTTCATTTAATGTGACATCCTAATTTCCCTAAAAAGGAAACTTCAGGCACTGACTTCCAACATATATTTAGTCAGCTCCACTCAGCTAAAGAACTGTCTCGGGTTATACTCAACATTAAAAGAGTATTCATCTTCACAAACACTTGCCCCTTATGAGTAATTGCTTGTGAAGAATAGGAAACGCGCATGACAAAGCCCCATCCTGCCTTGAATCCCTTCCAGAAGGGTGTCTCAGGATGACTCTTGGCACAATGGTCACTGCGTGACTCCATTAGCAGCCTATGAAGCAAGGAGGAGGGAAAAAAAAAACCAACCAAAACCACAAAAAAACAACACAAACAATCCCAGGTTCTTGCCTAGACAAAAATACTGTAAACTTACCTTTAAATCCTTAAAACATCATCTGCCCTTTGCCACCTTCCCGTTTGCCCTAGACAGGTCTCCCTCACCTACCTTCTGCAATTCAAGTATGGACTAGTGTCTTTTCCTACCAGTTGCCGCAGTTCCTATCTGCATGGAACTACAGGATTTTTAGGCTGGCAGCACCACAGCTAGCCAGTAGGCCTGCGAAGCACTGGACAGTGCGAGGAGTGTGAGGGGGAGCCATCTCCAAGCATTACGTCCAGACTTGGATTTTACGATCGAGTACTCAGGTCATGATAAAAGGGCAGGGAAGGAAAGGAGGAAGAAAAGGAAGATCTGTCACAAGGGGATGGGCAGAGAACAGGTCCTCACTTGCTTTCCCTGGCTTTTCATACAGATCATGAAGTAGGAAGAAGCTTTAAACAGTGGCTCTGCACAGAATGGGAGTCACTCACACGTCGAAGCAGAACCTGGCAATAGGTCTCCGATGAAAGCTATCTATATTGCCCTTTAAACAGAGCAAGCGGAGCTGATCAATACCAAGAACAGCAAATGGCATTTTATTTTTACTGCCAAGACCTGAAAATAAACCTAGCAAATTCACCCAGAGGAAGTTCAGTTTGAATACTCCCTTCCTCTCTATCGCAGGGTTAGAGCAACCTTTCAGGATTGTTACAGTTTTAAAAGAGCGCACAGATTACAGCCAACGGTATCTCAGTGACTCTGCCTGTTTCTTTCTGTACTTCGTAGCCGATGATGCTGAGAAGCATTAAACCAGATGGAGAAGTTTAAGTACAGACAAAGGCCACGCAACAAGTGACTAGCAGACAGGAAAATTATATCTCCATCAACTCTTTGATGTAGCCTGATGTAGACAGCATGCCCATAAAGAAGTCAGACTCCTTTTTTCTGTTCCTTAAGCAACACATGGCTCTACTGGCACTCCATCCTCTCCGTAATTCTTACAGCGCAACTCTCTATTCGCTTGAAATGAAAGAACCTGACAAACTCCACTGTCTCACTGCATCTTATTTCAACTTCACCGACAATAGCCTCGCATACCCAGATGCATGAGCAGTCACCTCAAGCTTCTTCACATGCAGACCTTGCTGCCGAGCAATAATTAGAACAGGTAGGGCAGGAATTGTTCCTCCCTGATTCACACATAGCCTTAATGTCTTTCTCTGGCCCGCCTTTACCCAGACTCAGCTCTAATTCAATCATCTCCCAAATGATGCTGTTTGAAAATAAAAGGTGACAAATATTTGACTAAGAAACCAAAGAAAATTCAGTACTTGCCCTGGTATTTATTTTTTTTTTTAACCAGATCATTCCTCTTATAATTTATTGCAAAAGCTTGGCAGCATAGAGGACTAAAGGATCACTGTTTTGCTCAGTGTGGAGGTAGCACATGATTCCACAAGCTCAAATTGCATAATGAAAGCTTTTACTAAACGTGGAAAATCAGCTCGCTAAATCGCAGAAACTGAGACATAAAGCTCCACTGTGGTCTGTTTTGTCTTGCTTTCAATCAAACATGCCAAAACAGCCTTCAAAGTGCTTTTCCAGCAGCCTCCTCACTTCTAGACTACGTTCCCCTACAAGTATTGAATTACAGCAACCTGCCGGGGAAAGGGGAAGGATCTACAGACCAGGCTGATACCGGGAAATCAGGGACCCAGGGAAACACATCCCAAACACGGGAGTTTTGGCAGCAGCAGACGGGTATTGCCAACACAAGCTTTGTGATATTATTTCTAGGACGACAGAGCAGATTGTGCAGGGAAAGCAGAAGCCAGGATTTTCAGGGTCATCATCTCTTGCCAGAGGTTTTTCTATGTGACCTTAAGCAAGTAATTTTTAACTTTTCCACATCTCCGTTTCTTCACTTGGGAAGGGAGGGGGGAAATAAGCAGGGCTGTTTAGTTAAAAGACGGCCAAATCCCGGTTTAAAAGGAACTCGAGAAGGGCACGCCGTCCTTAAGCAAAGCAACCGTCCAAGCGCTTCATCGCAGAGCGGAGCGTGCCGCACGCAGCAGCTCCCGGCCGCGGGGTGGGTGCCTGGGGGGTCCACACCGCGTGCTCTCGCAGGGACAGCGGACAGCACCCACCTCACGACGTGGAAGCAGCAGAGCAAGCCCGTGCCTGTGGGCGAGCCCCTCACAATGATGATATAGAGGTAAAGGGCAATGGCCATGGTCCAGAAGAAGGAGCTGGTGTTGGAGAAGGTGGACAGGGCACCTTGCAGCACGCAGTCCCATGAGGTCCTGTCGAAGTCCTGTAGCACCCCGTAGAAGTAAGAGAGGGCCGAGAGGAGGTCCGCCAGCGACAGG
The DNA here is from genome assembly GCF_035582795.1 of Mycteria americana. NCBI lineage: Eukaryota > Metazoa > Chordata > Aves > Ciconiiformes > Ciconiidae > Mycteria > Mycteria americana. Next base: position 6,739,290 of record NC_134382.1, on the reverse strand, counting down.
TAGAGCAGGAGCTGCCGGGGACGGGTCCGCAGCTCCGGCCACAGGGCGTGGGTGCAAACCAGGAGGCTGGAGCCCAGGAAGGACAGCACACAGGAGACCAGCACGACGACCCGCTCCGAGGCGTACAGCTCTGTGGGGGGCAAAGGCCCGGGCATGCCGGAGACGGAGGCAGGGGCACAAGGAGGCGGCAGCGGCCCCAGGAGAGCCGGGCAGCAAAGCAGCGGCGGGAGGGAGAGCACGGCGGGCGGGGCGGCAGGCAGCCGGCCGCGCCCCGGGCCGGAGCGGGGCGGGCGGGCTTCGCTGGAGAGCGGCGGGAAGGGACGAGGCAGGGATGAGAAGGGCAGGGGCGGGGGCGGCCGCAGGAGCCGGCCCGGCAGCGCGGGGAGCGGCGGAGCAGCGCGGGGCCGCGGGAGCCCGGCCCGCCCCCGCCCGTCATGTGAGCGCCGGCCCGGCCCGGCCCCGGCCCCCCCCGCCGGCAGCCCCGGCCCCCCCGCCCCGAGGGCAATACCGGCAGCGGGCTGGGACCGGGAACCGCTCACGCCGGGACACTCGGAGAGAACCTGAGCCTCCCCCCCGGCCCCGAAACAGCCTCTGTACGTCAGAAAAGCCCGCCGAGACTGCCTGGTGCGGGGCGACGGAGGAAGCGGCTCGGAATTAAACGCCGTTTTCACTGTCGCCTCCTAAAAGCCGAACTTGGTGCCTTTCCTCCCCAAGGAGAGCGCACGGCTCCCCCGCCCTTTTCCGAGACAGAACTATATACACCCACCCCCATATATATCCCCCTATATATACACACGCACGCCCCCATATATATACACACCCACCCATCCATATATATATATATATACATATACACCCACCCATATATATATTATATATTTTTTTACATATATATTTATTTATATATATATACATATATCTCGGTGCTTCACAGAACACTCACAGGGCCGCAGTTTGAACCATACACGTTCCGATACCAGGATCGGAGGTGATCAGGCCAGCAACCCTCCCCCGGTTCCTTCACCCTCCCCCGGTGGCACCAATGCTATCTTTACCTTCCACATCCTTTACTTTGAAAGATGCCAACACTGGCTCTTGCAGTATCCTGCAACCTGTGAAGCGGAACACAAGAAGCAGACGCGGCAGAGCGTTCACCACCGCGTCAAACAGATTTTACATTGCTCTTGGTAAGAAAGTGCTTTTTTCCCCCCTTCCCCTTCAAAGAACTTACAAGTTGAAAGCGTGTCCTTGTTTGCTTCCAACTTGCCTGATACTTCATTGGCTTCCACACAGACAACTCAGACCTTTGATGTGGATAGCGATGTGCTCAGCTTCCAAAGGAGATGCTTATTGTTTCAGGTGTCGTGTTCTCTCAAACAGCTTCATCATTTCCTACCTACCTAGCCATGAAGGATCCCTGCTAAACTCACAATTTCTAACAAGGTTTATTCTGACCCGTAAAACCGGGTGCCTCACCCCCCACCCAAGCTTCTCTCAGCACCCTGAAGCCATCTAACACACCCTAGAAAACACATCTGACAAATATCTTGAAAAACCACAAATTATTCGGTGTTTGCACATTACTTCTGGCCATGGTATCCTTTGTTTTACATTCCCACCTTCAGAATTGAGAAGGGGTTCTCCTCAACAGTTTAAATCACTTTTGACCAGTCTTGTCTTTAGAACACACCATTTCACAACTAAGTTTTTCAGGATAACTAGTGCTTAATTGAACTCTATTTTTGCATTATCGCCACTTTACTGCAAAAAAACAATTACACTTTTTAAAAAATGAACCTGCGTCCCCCTCAGAGGTATGAGGGCCACTGCTGCTTACATGGTTTTTTAAGAGCAGGTTTTCCCATTTTTTCCACTGCAGCAATTTCTCCTTCCACAACTCTGCAGCACAGCTGTATTCAAAACCTGCAGCCGGTTCCACCGCCTCCTTAAGCTTTTGATTCTCTTCATCTGGTTTTGACTTCTAAGTTCAAATCCAATTCTCTAACGAATCCTGGAAGTCCTTGGGGATACCTCAGTTTGTCAGGATAAGTCTTCACACCCATGCTGCCAGTTCACACAGGGCTTTTCGCTAACCTTCAGCTATGCCTCGGCTGCCTAGGATTGGGTGCCGGTTCTGGATGAAGTCTTCAGAGCTTTTTATCAGATTGATTTCAGTCAGTTTTGCCACAGCACAGAAGGGGGCCACGTGGGTCCGCACGCAGAGCGCCCACAAGTGAACCGTCTTACAGTTGCCTTTCCTGTGCCATCCAAACACACTGCTTCTGCTCCAGAGATTCACTTCCACGCTGAAGTCACACCAACGCTTTCCAAGAAGTTGCCAGATAGAACTTCAGAGCTTTTTACAATTCTCTTTACTAAGCCTCCAGCTATCCGCAGGCTTGGCGTGCTGCTTCCCAGTCACCTTGATGCATCTATCATTCGCTCTGTTAGAGTTACTTATTTGGGAAACAAGATCTTCTTTCTACGAACCTTTTTGACATTTACCACTCAGTTAAACTTCAGTCAAGCAGGCTTTTACATTTAGAAGTTTATTTTGGAGCCTGATGCCCTCTGCATACTCCTTATATGAAAAGGAAGTTGCAGCAACTTGCATTTCCCCTGAACACAATCTGACACTAATAGCTTTAACTCATCGTTATTCCAGGCTTTCTTTAGCTACCATCTGACCCAAAAAAACCACGAGACAAAACTTTGTCAAGGCTGTGTTCCCGGTTGTTGCTCTTACACATTCTTGGCTTCTTCCTCGTTCTTTGGTTTCCCTTTCCCCACTTCTGCAGCACAAGACACTCACTCACCTATCGCAAACATCCAGACAAACCACTTCGTCAGATACCCTGGCTTTTAAGTGTTGCTTTTATTTTGGGGTGACAGATGTGGCTCTACAGCACAGCTTAATTAAGTTCTTGCAAGATAGTTGTTTATCTGAACAACTTCCTGACCTGAAACAATGACCTGACCAACAACAATGACCTGAAAAACTACTGTTTTAGAACTGGAAAGAAGGGAATATCTGAATCACAACCACCAGTTAGCAGAAATGCAAATTCTGGTTTTGTCTCAATTCATTGAGAGATGTACCTTTCCCTTAGCAATCAGAAAGAAATAGGACAGGCATATAGGATCTTCTGCTGGATCCCTCCCTATTTTCTAAAAATAGGAATATAGTAAATTTACACACAAGTCATCACGCAACAGAAGGGCATGCATGAAGAGTTAGTGCTTCAAAACTGAGTAATAAAAGGCAGATAACTTCTTACTGACGATTCCCACTACCTTTCATTTTCCTGACGTCTGCATGTGCAAGACATCCACCACCCAGCATCTCTGGCATTCCTGCAGTCTTGATACTTCTAACGGCAGGGTAGAGGAGCAGCTGTCTGCCCAGATATACATTCCTACCTTCAGCCCCACGGAATCTGCAGTTGTCCACAGAACAGAAATATTTGGAAACTGCCCAAAGATACATGACAATTCAAAGGCAGTGTTGTGTGCAGCTCAGAGGAGAGAGAAGTAAAAATCTAAGCAACTAGCTTGTCATAAAGGAACACAGAAAATGAAAATTCTCCTTTGAGAATTTCACCTTCAGACGCTCTTAAAGCACAGGGAGGTGAAGCAACCTGGTATTGGGTGGAAAGACACAGAAAGTCTTTTTTCCTGACTTGAATTAATCTCACCAACTACTAAAAGAGCTTTGACACACAGGCTACACCCCACATCTCATAAAGCATCAGTTGAGCTGTAACTACATAAATTTACCTCCACTAACTGCGAGATAGAATGTACCGACAGAGCCATTTAAAAAAAAAGAAAGGCTTCAGCAAGTTTTTACTTTGCCTTTGCAGCCGGCTAGAAAGCTGGGCTGAGGCATAGTTCTTGGTTAACTGGGAACCTGGGTTAAAAGCCGTAGGGCTTTTAAGTGATTACTAGGGGCCGAGACCCCCCACAGTACCTCTGCGTATCACAGGCACAACGCTTGCTTGCACAGTACCATGCCACTCCCCTGATTGCGTGCCAGACAAGCCAGACAGCTTTTATCAGAGATGAAGACACTTCATGGAGAAAGTACATGAGCAAAAGGTCTCGTCTCGCTCTGTCTTACTCCCCCGGTGTGCTCGAAGGCCAATTCTGGGTTCACCAGGGAGAGAGGAGTCCAGACGGCTCCTGAACATTAGGACACTATTCCACATCACAGCGTCAGAGCACACACATGCGAGGAAGAAAAGACTTCGCACCATTTATAGCTGTTTGTTTCCGATAGCTACCCAAGAGAATCCGAGCTCCCTTTACCACATTCACTTTAAGGCCGCAGACATAATTACAAGAGAATACTGCCCTCTGACTCGGTGCCGGCACAGCCAGCCATCCTCACTCCCACAAGAGGTCACTGCTGTTCCAGGCAGTAATATTTTCACCATTGTCCTGATCTAACAAGAGCTTCTCCGCCATCTCTCCATCTCTGATGAAGGCAGATGGCTCTAACGCCAGCAGATGGACCTTGGTCACCTTTTGCCATCCCTGCGTCGTGCCCGCAGCTTAGAAGTAGTTTCAAGCAGGAGCCTGGAAAAAAGTAGAGACCAGTTTCATTGCACCCATTTAAAAAAAAAAAAAAAGTAGATGGGTACTGAAATAACAAAAAAATAAAAAAAAAATCAGCCATTAGAGGCTCAGTTTGGGCAAAAACCCTTTCATGTTTTAGTTATTAAATCACTTAGTTTTAGTGATTTAGTGAATTAGCACAAATTCAGTTTTTCAAATCATCAAAATTTAGTTTCCAGATGCAGTTCCTCTCAAGGAAGTCAGGACAACTGTTGCTTGTACTCACTAGCCTCTCGGGGCTCAGCCTGGGAGCCGTAAGACACCCAACTCCCACCCACCCTCAGAGGAACGCAAAATTTCATGCATCACGCGTAACCTTTCACTGACACAGATGTTCCTGTGTTCATAGCCTGGCTATGCCCATGCAAGGCATTGCGCATATATGAGAACATCTAGCCAAGAGTTAACACGCCCGATCCTCTGGAAACATAAACCGAACTCTGGAATCGCAACACAATTCAAAAAAGCTAGCCAACAGTTTTACCAGCACCTGAGCTCTCTGCTTCCAGGAGAATGAGAACGAGACCATTTTTCTAAGTCATCATTTGATCCTTAGGTTCACTGCATCAGCTGAAAGGAAGCCAGGGAAGCACGGTTAAGAGAAGGCTTCGGAGAGAGATGAAAATCCTCATGTTTGTCCTTTGTTGCCTTTTCTAGCATGTGACCAAAAAAAAAATCTACATTTCTAGCAGTCCTGGCACAGATTAAGGACCTAATCCCTGACTTTATTAACCCCATCTATTCCATTTTGGATAGACACTAATACAGACAGCTTTTAATATAGCATTAAAGACATGAGGGCTGCTCAAGAAATTCCAAAATGATCACCGACAGCCTTCATAACAATTTCTCAGTAGCTGCCCCCTCCAGACAACAACTTCAAATAGATTTAGAAGAATCAAGCAAAAAACCCACAAGGAAATAAATTCCCTACATATCTACCAAGAACGCCAAGCAACAAGGCAGTCAGTTAACTAGGTGCAGACACGATAGCCAACTCATGTTGCTTTTCTTCTCAGAAAAATAGTTTTCAGAGATTTGAAAGGTTTTCTTTGGCAAACGCTGGGGTCAAGACAGCTCTGTAACAAGCACAACTAGGTACTACCAAGTCAAGTAGGAGGAATCCGACATTCACGTGCGAAGAGTCATGCTGGAAGTTTGGCACGGTGGGAGGCCATTTTACCCACCAAGAACAGACTTTCTGGAAGCAGAATTGCGACACACATAGCAGTACACAGAGCCACCACAGTCATTTGGAGCTATAAAGGGTATGCATTGTTTTCCCGGACTCTCCTTGTGTGGGAAACTACAAAGCTAAGTTGCATAGTTTTGTAAGTAGTTAGTTTAAATTCATTCTAGGTCCTCGGGAATTAACAAATGCTGTATGAATTCCTATTTTATCTTGATTATGCAAGACCAAATACTGTGACTTTCTCTGCTGCTGCTACTTCTAGGTTAATACCCACCATTCTCCTGCTTCCCATGCCTCTGTTGTTCAACAGTAACACAGAAGTAAGCCCTCCAAGGCGGGCAGGTCTGCTTTCAGTGTCCGAGTACTAACTTCGGCACGTTAGTGTTACTCCAACCTGGCTCCTTGTGATTCTCAAGAGACTGAAATATGCAGTCCCCCCATCTTCTTTAACCAGACCAACATGACAGGCGACTGTTAAGAGTAACAAGTTTTCAACCGTTGGCAGGCTCGGCATTGGGATAGGAGAACGGCCCCGAGGCAAGCACGACAGTGTAAAAACCTGCTGGATCAAGATGAGCCTGGGATTTACGCGGTCTTTCGTGTCCCATCTCCATCTCACTAGAACCTCAGAGCAGAGCCTGCGTACACAACTGCTGAAGCAGGACACACCCATCACTTACCATTCTGGATCTGTTTTGCAAGCCCAATGGCTCTTCTTTCATCAAGGAGAGATGCTTAGTCACCCATTATCATCAAAAACACGCAGTCAGGCTGCAGACATCATACAAGAATTCAAGCCAGCAACTCGCAAAAAAGCCACAAGCACTGAGAATTTTTTGCAGGCAGAATGTAATTAGTTACACCGCTGGAATCAAGCCAGCACTATCAGTGCATTAAAGTATGCTCCAAGTGGTGTGATAGTTTTTCATTTCAAATTTAAATTAGGAGATTAATATGGGATATTCCTTCATGCTGTGGTTGCATGGAGAAAAATAAAGGTATTTACTATTGCACATTCACAGTGAAACAGAGTATGCCATGAACAAAAATATATTACATGTAAGGCCTGGCCTTAAGGTCACCCAGCTCAGACTCAAGTATGGAGCGGTGGCACTTTGGGAAAGGGCACTTGCACAGAATGCAGAGACACTCTCTTTGGAGTGATCTTCATGGCGATCCTCCAAAGCTATTTTTTTTAGCCATTCTCATTACCTAAATAAAAATGTATGGACTGCATTTCTTATATTTAGTAGTAGGAAAATAGACCAAACAATAGTATTTTGGGGGTGTAGCTTTTACTGTAAATTGAATTGGAGGTATACGCTGTACTTTGCCACAGAAAGGTCTGCCTATAGCCTGTTGTTTTGACACAGATGAGAGAGGAACATAAAAGCTAATAATGAGACCCTCAAGTAGGAGAAGTCATGAAGCATGTCAGCTTCCCTGGTTACTGAGCTAGAAGCCTCACTCAAGTTATTGCACACAAGTTATTTGAAACAGATGAAATGCAAAGCAGCAAGGAAGCAATTCTGCGAAAGGGAAAGGGTGCAACAGAGCCCGGGAGACTATTCCTTTCATTGACATAAGGACTCTCAACATCTACAGTCCACAATCCAAATATGACCTTGAAAATAGGTTGTAAAACACCATGTCATACTCTCACCCTCGTTCTTTGAGGGCAGACATAAAATTGTGTAAATTGTGTTAAACAATTGACAGATTCTCTCTCTGCGTGGTGCTGACTGCTCAGGTCCCAGCAGACCAGCGCACAGCCACTACCATTCATCCAACTAAGGGGTCAGCCACGGTCACATTCCCAACGCAGAACCCCAGAACACCACTGGGTATTCAACAATGCTGTTGGCATCGTGCTTCCTTCCCAGGTAGCAAAGAGCCCATTTAACAGAACTATTTGAAATTCAGCGCCCACATATTTACAGAAACTAACTGGATGGTTAGTCACTACTAGCCATCCTGGTTTAAGCACTACTGCAAAGTTATGTACAGGAAATTTGAAGAGCAGAACACTATAAGCCAGCATTCAAACTCACTGACTTTATTAACACAGGTGAAGTTGCTCAGCAATTACATGCTAAGGGAGACAGGTCGAGCCCCACACGTTTGTCACCCCAGCCACATTCCAGTCGTTGCATCAGTTCCATTCAGCCAACACCCTGCTCAGACCCCAGTACGGAGCGGTGGCACTTTGGGAAAGGGCACTAGAAAGGGCATTTACACAGAATACAAAGAGGCACTCTCTGTAGCGATCTTCGTGGCAATCTGCCAATGATATTGTTTTAGCCATTCTCATTACCTATAACAACACACTCTCTTTCTCCCCAAAAAGCCTGGAACTGATGGTCATCTTTGGCTCCGTAACAAGGAAAAAACCTGAAAGTAAAAAGCCATAGAAAAGTATTTCTTTTAATCAGGAAATCTGATGTACTAGCTCAAAACATCTGTCCCATGACAAATATCCTGCAAAGGCAGAGATGAAGCGTCAGAAGATTTGCATCAGAAGGATACCGTGCTCCCTTCTGGCCACCCATTATTTTCCGAGTGCAGAACTTTTATATACAGTTCATGAAGTTTCACAGCTCCCTGTAATTGGTGCAATTATGTTCATGTCTGGAAAAAAAAAAAGGCATACAAAAGTGTGGGCGACCAAAGTCATAGCTAGGTTTTTAAAGAGGGTTGGAGCTCCAGTGTCCCTGGATTATGACACCCAGCTCATGCCAAGTCAGTGAGGGCCATAGAGGAAAGACAAAACCAACGTGGTTTGATCAGAATTAATGCAAGCTCTTATCCTCTGTGTTATTACTGGAAGTTTAAACAAGATTTAGGCAAGGCCTTTCCTTCTTCCAAGATCGGGGTGCTCTTGCATTTCCTCCCTTAGAACAATCCCATATTGTAATTTGTCCTTTCCATAAATCCTCCTTGCCTCCCTCTTATCCAGACAAGGTAATAAGTAATGTCTCATTGCATAATTAAAATCTAATTAATTCTTTGCCGGAAAGATCAGCTACGTTTTTGGGCACCTGACTCCATGTATTTGCAATGCATAGCTGCTGACCAGCACCCAGGAGAAATAGTGACAGCAGGCGAGGTGCTCCCATGCGAGGTTCAAAGCCGAGTTAGCTTGTCACTACCAGCCTGAGATTGAGGCTCAGATGAATTCTTCCTAAAAGCAAGCCCTTCTCCCAATATCTAGTGGTGCATTTTTGCAGTGTTACTAACAATAGCTGCTATTTTACTCTCAGGAAGATGCACGTGGGAAGGGCAAAGAAAGAGCAAAGCAACTTGCAACATGTTTATCTTCTCTTCACCTCATCTCCGATGCAGTGACCACCTCATCAAGCATCCTGTGGCATTTCTCACATTAGCACTCTGCTCCATCAGACACCCCAAGCTCCAGCGCAACACAGTACACCTGGGCAGCATCCCAACCTGGATCCCCATCGACCTCTCAAGCCAGGGAGCTGAGGCAGGCCCAACAATGTGTAGCACTTCTAGGGCAGTATACTTGCTGATTGCTTCCTTTACTATTGTTCACAACAACCAGCTAAGACACTGCCAAAGAAACACTCACAGCTGGCATCACGCAGGGAGGGAAGTTAAGACAGGTTGTTCGAGCTCTTCCTCTCTTCTCATTCACAGAAGGCAAGAGTCTGGGGACAAACAAAGAGTCAATGAAGCAACTGCAGCAGTAGTAAAGAAAACAGCTTTCAGGGGCGAAGAGGCTCAAACCCGTAAGTTGACAGTTACCCTGTCCCTTACCCCCCAATCTTGGTTAAGGCCTCTAAGAATCACAAATATGAACATGATAAACCCAGCTTACTTGTCTGTAATCCATATTTATCTCAATGAGTTCCCAAGTTTCACACACCACCATTCAGTCAGGACAGTGGAAAAATAAAGTGTTTCCGGATGCTTAATAGTTTAAGACACAAAACTGTTTAAAATCTTGATGGGTTCACTTGACTGCACAGCTCTGCTCTTAGGTCACGCATACGATGTTAGACAGAAAGAGAACTCACCGGGAACACAACCATCTGCAAAACAAATGAAAAAGGGACCAATACTTATTTGTACTAAAGCCATTTGACTTTCCTATTATACATATGGAACAGCCTGAGATACACAAGATACGGTGTTATCTAGCATTCCTGCAATCCTCGGTTCCTGGAAACACATGAACATGTGAGAAGACAACCTTCAGGGCAAAGCAATTCCTTAACTCTTGCATCATAGCCTCAAAAGCAGGTTATTACTCGAGGGCCTCTTGTGCAACACTTGAGTATAAAGGTAAAACATGCTGCATGACTAGAAGCTCACTGGCTTTCGTCAGCCTCTAATTTCTTTCAGTGATCCATTGGCAACACTACATCTATATATTCTGAGACATTTAAGCCTTCTATTCCCCCTCCTAATGTGCCAGGTTACAAACTTCAAAACACTCAGGAATTTGATTTCTGTTTGGATAGCAAGACAGAGAGAGCTGAGACTCTTGATTCTTTCTTGCTCTCACCCTGTGTTGCTCAGTGAAACTATATTTCACCTTCCAACAAGCTATCAGAAACCTGCCGTGCTGCAAAGAAAGGCACGAGCACCAACTGCAAGGCAAGAATGGGAAACACTTCAAATGGAAAAGCAGATGTTAAAACCCCAAACTCCTGGCTATCACTGAGTCTTCAGAACGGCCAGCATTTGGGAGCATATGTTTTTTCAAAAGACATACAATAACCCAAGACAAACCTGTTGGGTTTGTTGCAAGAGTCACGAGATAAAGTACAGTGGCCTCTATCGTACAGGATGGCAGTGCAGGTGATGGGAAAAGCTCGTGCCCTCTATGTAATATCAAAGGAGAATGACAAAGGTAAAACGGAGTGCTGTAACTGCCCGCCAATCAAACCAGCAGCAGAGAACAGCAATACCCACCAGGCATTGTGATAACAGAACAAGGGCTCCATTCCCTGTGTCCCAGGAGACAGCACCAATTAATTAACAGATCGCTCCTTGCCTGTACCCTTTTCACCCTAAGCAAAAAAGCAAACAATTCCAAAACATGAAAATCAAGACTTGACAACAATACCCACCTTCTTGCCCTGAAAACGTGTCCCACTCTGGAACTAGCTGTCTTGTTTAAACAATGACCTAATCATCCCTCCAACATTTCCCATCAGGATCAGAACAAACCAGACTATCTCAAAGGCAATTAACAGGTCAGGGACAAGCACAGCTATAGGAGAGCAAAACAATCTGGTACAGAAGAAGATACTACTTCATCTGTCATCCTCCTCCAGGGACATACGAGACTGCAGAATTGCTGTTTTGGGAACTGTAAGGCTCTCCTTTGAGCCACTAAAAATTAAGCACGACAGGGCCAGGGAAAAGATGCTTTGGGGAACAACCTTGTATCTATGCAGCAGGATAATGATCCTGCTTTTAATTTTTCAATTCATTTCAGCTCCCCTCTGCTGCTTGCTACCTACAAGAATTCCTAGTGCTTTAGGAAAGGAGGAAACAAGTCACCCAACTGAAACTGTTTAACACTCTGGGAGAACAGGGAGCAGCAAAACCACCCTTGTATTCAAGCCTCACAGGAAGGGCAGCCCAAAAAAACACGTGCCCAACACCCAAAGTAGAAGAGAGGGAGTGCAGCATGCCCCATCAGGCCCACTCAGCCGGTCCAAACCAACCTACTCGAGCCTTCAGCTGCAAGGGGCCAGCATCTTAGGTACAAACGTATGTCTCAGTTGGATCTCATCCACTGAGTCCTGCTCCTGGCAGGCAAAGACCTCAATAAATCTAGACAATATCTATTAAATTAATACAGCTCATCATGTTTTTTTATGGTACCATCTAAGATGTCAACTGAATGGGGACCGCTGTACTAGGCACAGTACAGCGATATAGTAGAAGAATGCATCCCTACCCCTAAAGAGTTGATCCTGCACTAACATTAACAACTGTGTTGCACGAGACAAGATATTAATTCTTTCTCCCAAAACACTGCAAAGTCATCTTAGAAAAACACCATCTTTCCTTAATACGGACAAAAATCTTCATGGTATTAAGTATAAATGAAGTCTCATCACAGGCAGGTATGTAGGAGCATCCTTCTCCACCCTTCCTACTGATGTACCTGGAGAGAAGATATAAGCTGCAACTCAAAGTTTTTAATTACATGAGTCTGGGACAACAGACATGAGTATTTTTCCCACAAATAAGAAACCCACAAGCCTCCTCCACAGATGTGGATGGGATTTACCTTCATGTGGAGTCCAAACAAGCTGGCAATCAGGCAAGGATCCTTCAAGTTTTACAAGCCCAGTTTGAAAACTGTGCAGCAAGCGCCAAGGTACAGACAAGCATCCCCTCTGCAGAGATCGAGAATCATTTAACTGATTATTCACTGCTGTGGCTGCAGGAAAAGCAAGCATTTGCAATACTGAAGAGAGTTATCCAGCTCTTGACTTTGCTCTGATTTCCAGATGGTCAGAAGCTATATTTCTAGGGATGACTGACTTGGGAACAGCTTTGAAGTCTTACAGGGAAACCCAACAATTTAGCTAGTTTAGATTTAAGAGAGACCTGTGCAAAGATGCTGGGCAATAAGCTGAGCAACTTTCCTGTTTCAGCAGCTTGTCCAACAGCAAATCTTTTTCTCCTCCCTTAGTTCAAGTACCTGGCAAATTTACTGTGATTGTGCATTTATAGAAAGCATTCTGCTTTAGGGAATTGTCTACAAGGAATTAGCCTATAAAGAAACCACTACAATAGAACAACGAGGTGATGGGTGCGGAGGATGGAAACACTCTCCTGTTACAGAAATACTGCATTCCAAGAAAAGTAAAAAGTCCTGCCAGGTAAGATCTGCAGCAATCATTGTCATCACTGAAATATGTGATACCATAAGCTTCATTTAATTAAGCACATTTATTTCAAGTTCATTCCCAGCTTTGTGTCATCCTCCTATTGTCAACAAGTGGAGTTTTAAGCTATGACTGACCTAGTCACAAGCCTTGAGCTAGTACCTGAAGAATTACCCAAAGTTTCTCAAAAGATTTGAACAACTCCTGCTGGAAGCCTGATGCAAAGAGATCCTCTGTCCCTGGAGGCTTCAAATACTTCTTGTTTTAAGGCAAAACAAAGCTGAATTTTCATCTGTGAAATTTGTGGGTGAATCTCGGCAACAGGAGAAAGCTTGAATGAAAAAGATGAAATGACAGTTTTCAAACTTCAGAAGGATTTAGGTTGGAAGAGACTCCTGGATATCAGCTAGTTCAACTGCCTGTTTTAAACAAGGCTAACTTCAAAACTAGATCAAGATGCTCGATGTCTTTTATACAGGCTGCTTTAATCAACCCTGTCTATTTCTAAACCATAGAATTAGAAGTAGTGTCTAGCTGACTATTATGCTTACTAGGATGAACTGGCAGTCCAGAGAAAAATGATCTTAAAAATGATCTTGGATCTTAAAAAAATGATCCAAACCAGTAGTGGTGGTTGCAGAGCAAGAACAAATTCTCTCCTTTCTCCCAAAGAAGGTGTCCGTCTTTCCTATTATGAACCTTCAGGTAGGAGAGGAAGCGTATTGCTTCTCCAAATGCAGTCACTTTTCCTGACTTATAACCTTACAGACAGGTTTCCCTTTTTAAGGTAAGGATGCATGTGGTAAATTCTGACTTTGATTTGATGCAAGTCCTACGATCTGTGGATCCTGGGGTTTAGGTTAGTCTCTCCAAAAATTTTCAAGCTAGTGCCGTATTATCCCATCTTCTACTGCAACTCCTGCAATATGCTACCAAGTCAACCAGAAAATGGTTCTAGGCTATGACTCCTGGCAATGCTTATTAAGCATAGTTCTCATCATACTTTTCCCTGTCACTTTTTTCTCCTCCAAACTCCCCATAGCATCCTAATTCCCCAAACACAGGACACAAGCTGCTTAACTCCTGTTTGCCTTTTTTAATTCATCATACAGCAGAAACTTTCCTTATAAGGTGTATTGACATGACCCTAGATAGGAGAGATATTTACCAGTTTCTTACAGTTCTGTGGTAGGAGATGATCCAGCTGGTAGCGGTACCCGAAGTCCATGGAAGCTCCCAAGCGACCCCAGCTTCCTGCTGCGAGGCCTGACAGACCGCGAGCAAGCCGAGGAGAGGCTCCAGCGCGGTGCAGACACCTGCTTCAGAATTCAGACTCACTGCAAACTCAGACAGTTCCGGCTTTCTTGATATAGCTCCGACTCCACCCCACGTACTGCCATCACTCCTGCGGGCCAGCCTCACCGCTAATAAGGAAATGGGACAATACCTTTGCAGTGAGTCACAGGCCATCTAAAACAAAGCAGAACTAAGAGAAAAGAATAGACAGTATCAGCAATTCCTTTCCGTAAAACACGGGAAGACAGGCAAAAATCACGCAAGACAGGTGAGTGACAGAATGACGGGGAAAAGACAGAGTCCTCGTCCGAGACCGGTCAGCATTTCTACCTGTAGGACAGCTCATTCCTAACCCTACTGATTTTCAGCTAGTCACTCAGCTCCGAGGGACACAGCCGTTTGGGTAACAGGCTATTTTTGTCTTATTGCAGGTGACAAGTGAAAAAGCAGCAGCAGTTTTGTAGCCCTGGGATCATGTTGCAGATCTGCTCTCAGCAGCTTCTTTCCACAAACTTTCCTGCACTCTGAGAAGCACAAAAGCTCTCGGATATAACAGGGAAAATTCAGGAAGGAGTTCAGGTTATTACATTACTGAGATCTGCAGGACAGCTATGTCTGTCACTCCGTCACCTACTCCAAGAAATACAGACCAAAATTCCATAAAACATGGTACAGTTAAGGATACTATGAAGAAAATCTAGAGCAACCATCTCCTCCCATTCCTTATAAGGCATCACATTCAAAATCTGCCACATCTCTCTCAAGTGAATCTTCATTTGGGATCTCACTGGGCCTGGCTTGAGCAATGTTAAATCCTCACATCAAAACAAGATAAAGCCATGGAATGGCATTAACGTACACATCACTCAGTGAATTTCTCCACACACTGTGCAGTGAGAAACCCGTGCACGCACACAGTACACCCGACTTGTGTCGTCTTCCACAACAGAATTAAACAATTCATTCTTTGCCAGAGTCAGTGCAACTTCTTCCTTTCTTTCAGATTTCATTTTTCTTTTTACATGAAGACAAGCAAAAAAAGCCCTCTGCTCTCTGCATTCTAGTAAGTTCTGTTCTTCCCCTTGTAATAACAACATTTAACAAAACTTTCATTACCTTTTTCCCCCTTCTCTCCCAAATGAGATCAGAGATTTCCAGCAGCAACATCTTAACTTTGACTGCGAGCTCTTTAAAGTAGTCCAGCCAGTGAGACTGGACAAGCACCGAGCACTTGCATTACAAAGCAAGCAGACGCACAGTCGTATTTCACACATTGAACTTACTGCGTATTATCTCTTCCCTTTACACAATTCCCTCCCCGTATCTTATCTGACTTAAATAAAACACACAGAGTGAACTTCATCACCCGAAGGTTTAAGCAGAAGCAAAAACGTTCTGTTAAGCCTGCTCTGTGGTCATTTGTCAAATACCATAAACATCGGTTCTCCCCATATAGCATCTCAGAGAAGGTCTTTAAGGAGTTGCCATTTCGGAGCTTACACGAACAGCTCAGTTCTACTAGCAGCTGAGCTAGCTACTCCCTCTACATAAGTGCCATTAACTTTTGGGCAGACATGCCACAGACAAAAGTACTTTCCAGCAGCGAGTTGTGCAAAACAGTAAAGCATGGTGGGCAGCCCCATCTGAGGCTGCAATGCTGCCGTAGTCCCGGCAGCACAGGCTACCCCTTTTCCTAGCTGGCTCCACTCGGCAGCAGTCAGTATAAGCTAAGAACACCGGGCTATTCGGGCGTTCTGCTGATTCAGTACCTTGGGAGAGGCCTGGGCAGAGTCCAGTGCACTGCAGATTTCGGAGGACTGTAAGCCACATGTAAGCACCCATGACTCATTAACCAAGCACTGCGCAAGCATTAGCCATAGATCATAAACGCAGAGTCATAGCTGTCAGTAGCCCCATGTCTACTCTAGCACGTCAGTCCAAAAAAACAAAACCCTGTGGTTTTGTAGCCTAGATGGGCCTGGGAAAGACAAGTTTATCCAAACCAAGAAGTTCCCGACCTGTCTGCCCAATTTCGTCTGCTGGGACAGAGAGGACACAGCCAGGCTGAGTCATAGCAGAGATTTTACTGTCACAGCAGTTCTGTCCTTTCTGGCTTGTTAAGCTCAGGCTCCTCCTCTATCGGGACTTCGAGGGACCTTTATAGAGCCTCCTTCTGGACATGCCTCTCTCTTCTTCCAAGGCTAGACCCACCCATTTGTACATCTTTGCCTCAAAGCAAGAGGCAAAGTGTCAAACAGGGCCTGTTGCCTGCACAGCTTCCCCCCTTGCCTGAGCTGCCTTAGGGAAATTCACATTTTGATGCCCACTAGTGCTCAGTCAGCCACTCACCACAATAGCCAGAGAACTTCAGAAGGCTCCCACGCACCACTGGCTGAAGTTGTCACCATCCTCTACGCTAAGAGATGCTCACCACGCACCACCAAAGCATGCAGGGAGATGTGAAGATCAGGGTCATTATCAGCATGTTAGCTGGCCTTCCCATCTGCCCAAGGAGACGCACATTGTGACACCAAAGCTGGTGAAAGGGCAATAGGATGCCTGCAACACAATTAGGGAAGTTACACTCAGATGCTCCCCAGAAGCACATCTTCCGCCCCACATTTCCTTTCTCCAAGGTTACTTGTACTGAAACAGTGCCAGACATGGCTCCTGCGTCTAGCTTCATCCTCAGGTGGCTTCCGAGGTGAATAAAGCCTGCATTTAGCAAAACTTGACATGGGCTATATCTAGTTGTGCAGGAGAAAAGACTATCATCCCTTTTAAGATGCATTTCAATTAATCATGAGTGCACTGCAATATTCTAGACAAGGTAAGAGTCTCGCATCTTAGCTGCTTCCCTTGTAAAGAGGTCTAACAGCAGACTCGCATCCCCAGGGGAGAACATCTACAGGAAGGCTCGACCAAAAAAGATTCAAACTCCATTTTCAGCAGTATACATTTGTTTACTCTAATTCCTCTTACCAAAGCCTTCTCTTGTCCACTGAGTGAAGGATTCTTATTTCAGGGAGAAGGTTGCTTCAGACAGGCTGGGCATAGTTCTGATGCCTGGTCACTGCTCCTATAATACATTCAAATGCAAACAGAAAAAAAATACATCAACCTGAAGGCTTGAATTAGAGTCCCACAGCTGTATAAGCCCCTTCAGCTGAGTCTCTCTTTGGAAACAAAACAATGGCTCGTGTTATTAACTTCTCTCCATTTGCGTTAAGAGATGGTCTGTACCAGTTACTGGAAGATTACTGGTGTTCTACCTTCAAAATACAAGGAAACACAGACTTGCCTACAAAATGGACTAGCAAGGTTCATCATGTACTCAAAATGAGATCCCAGTCGTACAGAGACACCTGCTGAGGAGAAGTCCTCTCCATCCAGCTGTAGAGAACAAGCAGAAATAACTGTGTCTGTTATAAAGAGGAGGATTGACACCTTTTCAGCAAGAAAGCACTGATGTTTTGTTTCTCATTTAACCAGCTTTCTTCCAAGGCCATAGGATAAGTGAGTGCAAGGAAAAGATTTTTCAAAATCTGTACTGAAAATCTTCTAGTTCCCCCACACTGAGACAAAGTACATGCACTGAGATATCAATAGGCCAGGACAGAAAAAAGTTCTCTTCTCATTATCGGTATGAAATCTGCTATTGCATCACTTGCATTACAAGCCTGTCCGTCCTCCATGATTCAGAACAGACAAACAGAGCAAAGTATTAGAGAATACGATGGTCAGCTAGCAGCAACAGACAATTTATAAGCTACTGTTTTCAGAGGAGTTTTTCCTTTCCTGCTCTGATCAAACTCCCTTCCTAAAGCTTATCCATAGCGCTGTCTGTCTAGATAGATGTTTGTCAGCCTTTTTAAGTGAGAAAAATGTTAAAAAGCCCCACAAACCCACAAAACTAGTTTTAGAGAATCTCCATCTGGAGTCAAAGGCACAAAGCAACAAGCATCCCTAGCATTACTCCGCCAAAATCAGTGGAGTTGCCCAAGCAGTGACTTCAGCTCATGTTAGTGCTCCAACATCACTCACCCCTCAAATAGGGGGGTTTTTTTGTGCCTCAGCTTTCTGAAGCTACTTAAAATAGGTCAGTTAACTTTCTCTTGGGGGACAAAACACAGTGTGAGATGACAAGACAGAAGCGCGGTCACCAGAACTGCCTGTACTCAGCATCCTTGGGTCAGGTGCAGAGGGCAGCAAGTGGGAGGGAAGAAAAAAGGAGCCTCGTTATTTAAGAATCCTTTGCCCCTCTTACCCTGTTTGGAATTTAGGCTGAGTAGGTCATTTCACAGAGCCAGAGCCAACAGTTCCACCGTGCACAGGGCTTTGTTGCACTCATTAGGCCTGAAGCAGAGTCCTAGATGCAAGTCCATCCACAAGATATGTCACTCTGTTAGACTACGAGTTCTTCAAAGAATAGAAGAGCTACGGTGTGACCAATGTGCCCACTGGAACTGTCAGTGTTAAAGGGTTAAGGCCCAATCTGAAACTCCCTGCAGCTGCCTGTAAAGGTAAGCACATGTGCAAACATAGCTCCTTGCTGGAACGGCGCACCTTTAACATTACTGGTTGCCAGTACCATCAATGGTAGAAGCAAAGTAGTCACTAGAAGAAAGTGGCATTCATCACAACCAAATATTACATGTTTACTTTCAGGTCCTGCAAAATAACCCTTCTTATCTCTGGTCTACTAAACAAAACAAAAAAGCACCTCACACCACTTAAAAATTATGAAGCCAATAACAATCAACCAAACTCACCCTCAGTAGGCGGAAACTCCAAAACACACTGGCATATAGACAGCTAATAAAATAGCAAAACAGACCGTACAGAGGAGAGATAGGTTGCTTACAAATTAATACATTTTATATCAGGGATATAAAAGGTAAGCATGGGTGGGCCTGTCTTCAAAATACAGAAGAAAACTTCATATCCATTCGCCCCACCTGCTCTGCTGAGACACCCCTTGAAAGGTAGCAGGGGAAATAACAGCAGGCCCTGGCCCCAGATCTTGTGCTGGTGTAGACAATTAGCTCTAATGGACTGGTACGTACTTACCTCTGATCTGAAATGACTCCTAGCATCTTTTTCAATTCTTATCTGAGCTAGTCCTTCCTAAGTAATGGAAAGGCCCATCTCCTACATAATGTAACAGTTATCTAGATAATAGATAATCCCGTTGGGGGTTTGCACAGAGCCTGAAACCTCACGATAAGCAGGCGAGTGATGCACAGGGCACCCAGACGCAGGTAAAGCCAAGCTTCACTTTGCCAATGTTCAGGAAGACGGAACAGGGGCAGCAGGGAACAAAGCCAAACACAGCATAACAGAGCTTTCTTCCCCCATATGAGCATCAGGTGACACCAGTATTTGAGCTATATTATTTACCCTTTCCATTACAAAAAGAGTGTGGAGGCAACATGTTGAGCCAGGTAACAACACTGGAAATAGCACAAAGTGTCCTCTCCACCCTAAGTGTAGCAGGAGAGGGGGAGAGCTGCCAGCTCCTTGCAAAGAGCAAAGAATTAAGCATTCAGCTTCCATGTTCCCCTATGTAAATGCTAGACATGACTGTGAACCACCGAGTGGCTAACACTACATGAATTCAGTTACCTTGTCTCCTGGATGTAGAAGCCAGACGACTAACTCCCCAGAATCACTTACTGCTCACGAGCCTCAAGCTGCTAAGCAGCATCCTCAGCTTTCCCTGTACAGCTGCAGCACATTCAGATAGTGTGAGCACACAGCTGCTTTTTTGGGTGCTATTACTGTCTGGGATCCCTCAGAAACAAGACACTCGGCATCCCCAGTGTGTGCTTGTGTATGGAGGGCTTGAAGGAAGGGGGCTACAGAAGAGGAAAATCAAAAAGGAAAAGGAAACAGCCTTTACCCCATCAGGACAGACTAGCAAGGGCAGTTACTGTAACATTCTCCTACATAACTTTCAAGACCTCTGAAAGCTTACCTATCCGTGCATTTTTGCACAGACCACCACCACCTTCCACACAGCCCCACTCGGACAAAAACAGGTTCTGCAGAAAAGCTGGCAGAGCGTAACACCGGCAGATACACGGCACATCTGCAGGCAGAAGTACAAACCCACACCGAGTGCGCTCACCTGAAGAAGCGGAGAAGGTCAGAAAGGCTCCAGCTTAGCGGGTTGCTGCTGGGGTCTCAAGGAGGTCTCGTCAGCAAAGCAGCTGCAAATCGCAGAGGCAGATCCTCTTTGATCCACTCGGATCCCTGTGATCGCAAAGACAAAGGCAGGCTCAGGCCTGAACAAGCCCAGACAAGCCCAAATAAAGCCTCTTCCTGAGCCTGCCCGTTACACGAGCAGCCAGCCCTCCGGGGGTCGGAGCAAGCACCGCGGCCGCGCTCCGCGCTCCCGGGGCCGGCGCAGGCTGCGGAGGGAGGTCAGCACCGGCAAGTGGTGACAGTCCGGCACCCCATTTCTTCCGCTGCGACATCATCGATTTCGGTGGAGCTGAAACGCACCGAACGGGAGCACTTCAACTTCGGCACGCTTGTAGCAGGGCTGAATTGAATCTATTTCGCTGCCAGAAGCCCACATGAGGAAAAATGCAGGATTTCTCCAGGATTCTTCCTGGCAAAGGAATGTGACCCACAACTTTGCAATCACCTAAGGGGCTCCAGTAACTGGAAAAAAGCGAACTGGCAACTGAGAGCCATCCTGCAGCAACGACATCAGAAACCCGTCGGTGCAGGACCCCAGGTCCGAATTGCAGACCCCCCCCGACCCCCCCGGCAGGGCTCCGGGGCTTTCCCCCTGCCAGCCCGGGCAGCCTCAGTCCACCCGTCCCAAACACGCTCCCCCCTCTCTCCCCAACACCAATTTTGCTACAGACGGCGGGGCTGCGGGGGGAGGCTAAGGCACCTCGCTCGTTCTCCAGAGAAGCGCTTCTTGTGCGCCCAGCTAATTAACAACGAGCCCTTCAGAGACGGAACTGCAGCAGCCTCCTCCCCGCTCACACAATGCAGATATTTTTCCTCTCCTTTGTATCAGTGAGCGTTCACGTTTACTTTTCTTAATAAAGCTGCAGGGACAGATTCAGTTTTCCAGGCAGCACAAGCTCAGAGCAACCCTGATGCCTTACTGGATGACTCCGCTGTCACCTACTTGAGAAAGTGAAGAATTTGGCCCATTAAAGCCACCCACTGTAACAAGAAAAAACCTGCACAAAATGAAACCAAGCTTGCAGGTTTGGGGTTGGTTTTTTTTTTTTTTTCTTTTTAAACAGACCACCCAATTGTACAGCATTTTTCAACCAACAATTAATAGAGCCCCTCTGAAGTGGTGATGTGAAGCGGTGATGTGAAGATGCAGCTGGGGGAAGAAAAGGGGGTGAGGATGCACAGCGTGACTGGGGTGAGTGCGATATCTGACAGCTCCAAAGCATTATTCTTTTTTTTTTTTTAATGCATTTGCATTAAAATATTTAGAAAATAAACTAGCCTTATGCACAGACTTCTCTAAGCTCATACTACAAGTGGATGAGCCCTTCATGCCTTTCCCGCACATCTTCCATTTGGGAAGGATGCAGAGCAGAGTCCCTCCAGAAAGGAGCGTGAGGTGTCGAACAGTGTTAACAGCAACAGGCAGCAAAAAGGGCTAATTCTGCATTTGCTCATACAACTCATCAGGGCTCTCCTACTTCATGAGACTGAGGTTTCCACCTTCCTCAAACTTCTAAACTGACAGCTTCCAAATAAAATAATAAACCACCAAACCAAACCCAAACAACTTCTGAACAGCCTCTCTCGTCCACATGAGACAGTGGAGAGCTCTCTGCAGCCCAGGAAATCCCATCATTTTCCCACTCAGCACCCTTCGCGATGCCCACCTCCTAATAACAATTAGAGTTTGATGCAGAGTTTGGCTATTTGGTACAAATAAGAAATATTTCAGGTCTCCAGTCTTCACAAGTCTCTTCAGTTTACACAGGCAGCAAATGTAAAAGCTATTACATTAAAATACAAGAGGAAGTGTGCAAACCATGTTAAATCCAGATGGCAAATTTTCTATCCTCTCTGCCTTTAAGCTAATAGTTTTCATGGTTTATCTAAGAAATAACAAGAGATTACTTGCTGAGGTAGCCACAAATGGCAACTGATTGTATGCCTAACTTAGGAAGTGCTACGAACACCTAAGTTTTCACAAAACATTAAGTGCCCCCCACCTAGGAAGAGTCACTGTTCAGTAAGGGCTGGTTTTGATAAGCCATCCAAACCGAGAAAACAATAGTCAAGAGATCTGATCAAATTCCAAAGAGTGACTGTATGAAATGTGTACCTACATTGGTCGCACGGGGCTAGCATACTGCAGCACAGCTCTGACATTGCTCAAGAGATCAAGCAGGCCCACAGCCTCTTTCCAGAGAGAGATCTTTATACAGGTTCCACCATGCAAATATGAGTTATACACACACATTTACCCTCATGCATGCCAACAATGGACAACAGCACACGAGCATAAGTGACTATAGCCATTTTGACAACCAGCATTTGGACTAGCAAAGTGAAGAGACATGCCAGAGCAGTCCTCTGGCACTGAACTGAGAAAGCCTATTGCAGAGGAGGAGAAACGGAGTCAGTGACTCAGCTATACTCTACCCACACAGACCTGGATGAGAGAAGACCCTTTAACTGTGTGTTTCTACTGATGCTGGATTTGTTCCTACGTCCATCACTTCTCATAGCTGCCTTTTTTTCTCCTTATATATTGCAGGGCTCCTCTTCGATGGTGCTCTGGCCCTGAAGAGCAGAAAAACTTAACTGTTCAATATTTTCATCAATGACATTGACAGCGAGATCGAGTGCACCCTCAGCAAGTTTGCAGATGACACCAAGCTGAGTGGTGCAGTTGGCACTCCAGAAGGACGGGATGTCATCCAGAGGGACCTGGACAAGCTGGAGAAGTGGGCCTGTGTGAACCTCATGAGGTTCAACAAGGCCAAGTGCAGGGTCCTACACCTGGGTCGGGGCAATCCTCGGTTTCAATACAGGCTGGGGGATGATGTGATCAAGAGCAGCCCTGCGGAAAAGGACTTGGGGGTACTGATGAATGAAAAGCTGGACGCGAGCCGACAATGTGCACTCGCAGCCCAGCAGGCCAACCGTATCCCGGGCTGCATCCAAAGAAGCGTTGCCAGCAGGTCGAGAGAGGTGATTCTGCCCCTCTACTCTGGTGAGACCCCATCTGCAATACCGCGTCCATCTCTGGAGTCCTCAGCACAAGAAGTACATGGAGCTGTTGGAGCGGGTCCAGAGGAGGCCACGAAAATGATCCGAGGGCCGGAGCCCCTCTCCTATGAGGACAGGCTGAGAGAGTTGGGGTTGTTCAGCCTGGAGAAGACAAGGCTGCGGGGAGACCTTACTGCCAGTACTTAAAGGGGGCCTATAGGAAAGACGGGGACAGACTTTTTAGCAAGGCCTGTTGTGACAGGACAAGGAGCAATGGTGTTAAACTAAGGGAGGGCAGATTTAGACTGGATTTAAGAAAGAATTTTTTTTACAATGAGGGTGGTGAGGCACTGGCCCAGGTTGCCCAGAGAAGCTGTGGATGCCCCATCCCTGGAAACATTCAAGGTCAGGTTGGATGGGGCTCTGAGCAACCTGGTCTAGTGGAAGGTGTCCCTGCTCCTGCAGGGGGGTTGGACTGGATGGCCTGGAAAGGTCCCTTCCAACCCAAACCATTCTATGATTCTATGAAAAAGCCAGAGTAAAATGAGTGTGTCCCCCAACATGACATAAAAGGGAACAATAACTAGAAAGACGAAAGATGGCCTGAAAGAACCAGGCTGCATAGGGACAGCTTGGATGAATTTCTACTCTTGTGTGCATGAAATTACTTCTTTTCCCCATTCATTCTGGGCTTTGTGATCCCCCCACCCTCTTCAGCCCCGAGCAGCTGTACATCCTCGCAGCCTGCAGCATTGCTGCTTGCCCGATTCGGGATGCTCTCCAGCACACGGGCTGCAGCACAAGAGGAGGCTCCCCACGTGTGCACCTGTGGCCGTGCCAGTCTCCACACCTATATTTACACTGCTCGTGGATTCCTTTGGGTTGGCCTTATGGTATCGCCACAGGTTAGGGCATGCCTGGGAGCTCCCTTTAAAAGCAGGGTTTGAAGCCAAATGCTTGAGATTTGCCAAGCACGGGTGAGTAGTCTGACAGACCCCAAGCAGATTTAATGGCTGGAAATACACTCCTAGTCACTGTTGGGCACCACCAGCACAGGAACAAACGGATTTTTGTCGTTTCCCAGACAATTCAGACACACAACAGTTGAACAGAAAGGTTAAGCTGAATGACCTTAAGTGCACACCTTTGGAAGCCAGCAATCCAAGGCTTGCTGCAGGCACCCTGGCACTGTGACCGAACAGGTTTTTTGAAGAAGGACTGGCGTCCCGCCATGCAAGGGGCAACTGCCGCCTTTAACCTGCGTGAGCTGTCACCACTTCAAACCCATGATCCCATCCACCAAAGTTCATTAAGGGTGGGTCTGACTGATGAAAGCTCTCCAGAGCTCAGAAACAGCAACTAGCGGCTGAGCTACTCTCGCTGTAATTTCAGCTCGGCTTACTCTCTTGCTGAGCATTTAGGGCTCTGCTGACACTTGGGGAGCACTTGAACTGGTGGCACTGATAGTGCCCTTATTGCTAAACCAAGCTGCCTTCAGACGTAACCTGATTACAGGGTAGGAAGCTCTTCCCAGAGAGAAATGCTGGATGCTGCTGCTTGTTCTTTACAGCAGCAGAGGGAGGCAGAAGAGGCAGTGGCTAAAAGCCAGTGCCAGGAGTTCCACTTAAACTAAGCAGAGAAACCGCATTAGGGACTGAAGTTCAGTACCTAGGCAAATGGTGGATTATTTTATCTTCAAATCAAGGTGAATCACCTTTCTGACATTCTGGTTCAGCCCAGCAACCTAGTAGACTGACTGAATTACCACTGCTTAGTGGTCAGATTACTTTAGTAGATCCCTTCTGTCCTCAAACTCTAGGGAACTATGATCTGAACGTGAATTTATCTCCCATTTTACCTTCACAGTTATTCTTAATCACAGTATCATGCACTAGTTAAAAACTTGTATTGTGTACAGATATTAGCAGTAGGTTTTAATGCCAGATGAGAAAGTGAAATATATATGCACAGAAAAATTACCTCCTATCTTCACCGAGTGTCAGCTTGTTGATCTCCATCCTGCAGCCAAAACATCATGACACCAAGTTACCACTTCACCTACCAAGGGTAGAAGAGTATTCGCAAGTGACGTGGAGGAAAACAGCAGTCTCAGTGCCTCCTTTAAGGTCCCAACCACTCCCCATCCATTCCACCCCCTTCCCCTCAATGGTACCACTATGGAGGCAGATCCACAAACACGCAAACTGTCAGTCACAAGCCACTAATATGTGACTTCTCTCCCCTCAAAAAACATCACTAACATATAGATGGCAACATTCTTGGTAAACAGGAAAAAAATGCAAGCTTTCCCCAAAGTACGTTTCCAAATCTCCTTTGCAAGGGCAGATAAGCAGAGGACTCTGTAGCTATCCGCCTGTAACGAGCAGAGGATCCAGCTACCTTAATAGCAGGAAAGTGGCTGTTAACAGTGAACAGAAATACTGCATGTACAACACCGGTGACTGTGTTCATAGTTATATTTATTATATAAATAGTTTGTGCCTACCCAAAAGTTTGTGCCTTTTCCCTTGCATCATGAGCCCTTCCCAGAGGCTGAGCAAAACATGGCTGAAACATAGCCCAAGGTCTTCATACAAACCTGACAAACCCCAATAACCTGTTTTACACCTCCCATTGCGGAAATACCTTGGTTAGCATCTAAGTTGGGAAACTTCAGCGGCAAGCGAATGTGCAAGGCATCCAACTGCAGTGTCATATGTTTGAACAAGTTCCCTTAGCTTAGCTAAGGGAATGCCATGCTTCAGCAGAGCTGGATTAACTGTCCGTGTGTACAGGCTCACAGCCTGTGTTAACAGGAGTTAACACAACAAATATCAGCTCACGCTGAGGGAGCATTAGCCTGAGTCAGCTACCTCTCATGTGCTACAGTCTAAGAGTATGAAGGCATGTTTCACCTACCAACTCGAGATAACATGATCGGGGGCTAAGCCTATCATTACTTCACTCTTGCGGCTAGCTCTCTGCTCCAGTTTTTACCTGCAGCAACTAGATGGACAAGGGCAGGAGACTACGACACATTAAGCACCTGGAACTTGAACATAAGCATAAGAAGTCCTCAGGCTGCTAGAGGAGCACAAGCTGTCATGAACTTGCTGACTTGAAAGCTCAGATACAGGTCCAGCTCTCCTCAGCTCCTCTGCAGCTACTTTCTCCCCAAGCTGTCTTCTGGCAAGGCTCCCGCAGACATACATGCATACTTTGTAGAGACTAATTACAACTAATGGGGACAAAGTCTCTTCAGTTGCATAGGTGTAAACACAGAGCAAAGTGGTTAGTGTCAGTGAGCGAGCGTATTGCTACTCAGCAAATGCTCAGGCTGCTAGATTATTGGTGCGCCCATTCATCTTGCAAATCTGAGTTACCACTTTCACCGTCACATGAAGGACCCAGGTCCTTCTCATTCTGAATCTAGTTTCTGCAGCGTTTGGATTGTTCTTTAGCTGTCACATTCTGGAAGTGCACCTGTCAGTGCTGGGCTTTGCTTTTGCTTCACATTTAAGGAGGGAGTAACTGGAAAGACTGCTGAAGATCTGGCAACAAGAGCAGAAAAGCCCTGATGAGACACAAGTCTGCAGAGTTCGGTGAGCCTTCCCAAATCCCTGCATGGCTGGCAGGTTGTCAGGGATCCTACGGGGCCCAGGCTGCTGGCAGCAGTCCGGCTATGTTTATATCACATCACAATTGCCAAACGGAGGTGCTGTGTTCGAAGAGAACAGTAATGACTGAAGGTGGCGGAGGGAATAAAATAAATAAATGTATCAATAAGCATTTCTGAGGATTTGTGAAAGCATATTTTCCCCAAGAAGGGAGAAATGTCTTAAGATCTAAGGAAAGACCACCTCACAGGTAATGGTCCAATATACAAGCTACCACGGGCTAATTAGCCTCCCCCATCAGTGCACAGCGACTCAGGTCTGGTTCTGTCCCCTGCACTGCCTCTGTTTAAACAGACAAAACCCCATTTCAATATCACCAAAAGCCTCATCTCCCAGAAGCTCCTGGTCTCCAAGAATGCTAGCAAATTCTCTCCCAAACCATTCTGTGGATACAACAGCCTATGAACATTTCCCCTTTTTGCAGAAACAGGAAACAGAAGCGGAGCGATTAGCATAAGGAACCGTACTAATTCAAGCACAGAGCAGGGGATGGCATTCCAGGCCATTAAGTATGTTTCCCGTGACAACTGAAACATCTGACTGCTCCAACTGAAGTGCCTTACTCACTCCGACAGGCTGTTTGGCCTTGCTCAGACATGTACCAGTTGCAAGATCAGGGTTTTTCCTCTCTTAGTAAGATTCTCTCCCTCCCGATCAGGTAGAAACCGAAGCAAGGACGCGCACGCCCCAGATGTCCGTGCTGCACAGGAGATGGCATCCAGCAGTAACTGCCAGGTGCAGGTACACCTCGACTCATTGACGTGGTTTGCAACTGCCCCGTTAGAAAGGACTTGTACCGCTGACGGACTGAGACACGCTGAAGTCCACTAGGCTGCAAAAGCCCAAAGTTGAGGCACTTTGACATACTCTACTTCTTTTCTGCAATGCAAAAACCTGTCCCTGTAATCTCAGGGAAGAGAATGCTACAGGGGACACAGCAGTCACATTGCTCCTCTAAGAAGCAGGCACCTCTTCAAACAGCCGTTCATCTGCATCGCTCCTCCCCAATGTCACACCCGCTCACAAGAGCGGGGCCTGGATGGCACAGGGATTCTGTGTTTTAGTTGAAGGAACAAATAAAGAGCAGCAAGGTGGAGACTCAGCTGCAGATAAAAAAGGCGAGAAGACAAAAGACAGACTTTTGTACAAAGGGCATAAGAACAAAGAGTCACAAGAAACTTAAGTCATTCAGTCCACTCCCTTGGGCTGACTTAGGGCTAGCTACAGTTCACCAAGTTCATCCATCAACATTTCCACCGCTTTCTTAGCATTTCCTAGTATTTGACTTACCTCCCTCAGAAAAGCAGGGTCTCCATCAATCTCTCGCACGGCTTTGCCTCTTAAAGAGAGGGAAGATGCTTCCCAATTCACTCATTCAACTAATCTCTCCAAAGGCGCAGCCCAAGCCTTAGCATTTGCTCTGTCAAGAACCCAGTAGGGACTGAACTAAGAATAGCACCTGAGGTGAAGGACAGAGCTTGCTAGTAGGATTAGCTGGTGCAATTACAGGTAGCAAATCCCTGCTACTCAAAGGCTTTATCGTTAAGCAGCGAGAGAAATGCCTCTTTTCTTGGTGAGGTGTGGTGGGGGTTTGTTTGTTTTTAATGAGACCAAGGCTGAAAGAGCACAGAGCAGCTGCGGGCTGCATCTCGGTGTGCTTCTGCCTCCCTCTGCTGGGAGGCAGGCAGGCAGCCAGCAGACCCAGCGGCGGGGACACCTTGTCCTGGGGACAAGGGATCCTCTCCTCCTCTAACCTAAAGCACTAGTGGAGGGACATACCCCACCCCACCCCACCCAGGCCTCTGCAGGCGCCCAGGGCTGCAGCAGTAAGGAGGGGTATGGATGGAAGAGTCTCCTTCAGAGGCATCTGGAGAAGCTCATCACATTTTCCTTACTAGTTCACAGGTGGAGACAGAGGGTCGCTTTGGTCAATCGGTTTAAGAAAACTGGGCTTTTTGCTGTCAGCTCCTCCCCCCCCCCCCCAAATGCCCAACAGACTGCGGGTATTTTTATTTTGTTGCATGCTTCACATCTGTGGAAGAAATGGAATTTTCAGCCAGAAAAGGGGTCAAGTTTAGTTGCCTCACGTGCAGAGCTGCTCAGGGAGGGAAGCCTATGCAGCAGCAAGCATCCACCTTTGCACCCAAGGAACAGTGCGAGGCCAGCAGAAAACTGACAGCTCTGTTAGCCTGGCCGTGCTTTCCCTACCACCGCTGCAACCCCTTGATTCTTCTTGAAATGACTGCCAGGGAAATAAATACTTTTCCTAATCCATCCTTCTCTAGAGGATGGACTCCCTGCCTTTTCCTGCCTAGTGAAAAGCAGCTTTGAAGCCATTGAGACGGCACTGCGCAGGGCAGTCCTCAAGAAGAGAACTGCAGCAATTCGAAGCTTTGGAAAACACGCACGGGTCCGGCCGCCCCTCCTGTCCTGGCTGCTACTGCAGCCCCTCAGGACATCCGAGGAGAACGTGGCGAAACAGGCCAGCTTTAAATCAAGCTGCGCAGGCACACACGTGCCAGTTCCATGTTGACGGTTCAAGTGGCTGTTTTTAGGTACTGTGCCACACAAGTTGTTTATGCAACTAAATACACCACCAGTGCCAGTAAGGTGGCTGCGAGTGAAGAGCTTTGTTACCAGAAACACTCATCACACGTAAATCTGAGTCAGTTTCTTAAAATAGAGAGGCTGAAAATAAACATCAGCCAAACATTAATATCATAAATGCTACCTACCAACAGAAATACATTCATCACATGATGTATTCAGCAATTCAACAATTCATCACATGATGTATTCAGCTTGTGTGTTATACAGGAATGGTCAGAATAGAAACAATTTACGACTGCAAGCTTTTTTCCGCATCTGAGGTCTCCTGCAAACTTTGCTTCTCCAGTGCTAAACTCTCAGTTCACTAGCACCACAACAAACTGCATATAAGGTAATCTAAGCAAGCGTCCCCTCTCCTCTACCTCAATATTATGACCGTGGTATAAGGAGTTAAGCTAGCAGGTTAACTTTGAGAGACAAAGTTAAAAAGCCTTACCACACCCTCTTGCAACTCCTTCCAGAGCAAGGTGGCCAAATTCTGCTTGGCTAGCGGGTTGTTCTGCCAAGAGGTCCAGCTTGGAAGCAGCGTCGCAGGACACCCCCTTTACGAGCACTCCTCTGGGTCCTCGGCAGACCGCGGCCAGCAGCCCTGCACTGGCCCACGGCTCAGCGGGGCCTTCTTCCACTCTTGGGTTGCCGCCTTGGGTGTCATTCTCCTAAGAGGGGCAGAACAGATCATCTGACAGGGTGGCCTGCAGGTTGCGGTCTTCCTCTGCAGCAACAGTGTATTTGTTGGGGGCCAAAAAAGCCTATTACCAACTGAAGAGCTTTAATCCCCAGGAGGCAAGACACATGAACTGCCCTTGATCTTACTGTTTGCCTCAGGGTACAGCCCAGATGCTTTGCGCATGCTGCAACAACACTAATCCAAGGATCACCTGCGCTGCATCAGCAGTTATCCATTTCTTTGGTCTACACTTCCTTTCCATCAACGCTGCTGCTACACAATGCGCTACATCTGTCATTTTAGTCCCCAGAACGTTGTAGCATCCTGGCTGAGGCAACTGCAGAGCGGATGCTGCAGTGGTGGCTTGTCACCCAAAGTTCAATTCACCTATTGGAGCCTTGCCACTTCCTCATCATGACTGTTACCTGAATTGTTATAATAAGCCCTTGGGGACATGCCTACACGCAGGATCATCCCTCGTTGCAACTGAAGGGCATCCAGGAAAAGGACACTGCATTCCACTCACAGACATAAGGCAATGGACTTGGCCAACTCAATTGCTAAATGACTTGGGGGGGTGGGGGGGGAGCAGAATACAGCAGTTGGCTGTCACAGCGCTTGCAGCAGCATCTTTCAGTCGTGTGCAGTCCCTTGTTGTGTCGTCCCCCCCTTCCCTGCAATGTCCTTCTTTGCCGAAGAGTTTTCAGATAGGGCTTTTGCTGCAGTGCATCAAAGAGCGGGTGACTTGCCAGCAAACCAAAGTGTTCCCTTCACTTCTCCCCCATCTACCCAAGCCACGCTAGCTGATACTTAGTAAGCGGACACTGAATGGCTGCCTAGCCTGTCTACAGGACTAAGCCTTCAAGGAAGAACAGGTCTTATTTGTACCACCCCTCCTTTAAACTCCTCCAGGTGTACACAAGGATCCTGCTCAGTTTTACCCTCTGTGTGCCATAACCACATTTGTACAGCTTCTCTGCAGAGCACTTTTGCCTCTGCCCTGAGGCACGCTGATTTTACTAGCTCTATAAGCAAGGCAGCCTCGGAGCTAAGAGTATTTCCTGGTATTCAGCCCAAGGTCTGTCTCCTCAGGACTGCAACCCAGTGCTCTAACTCGCATGCTTTTCCACAGTCCAGGTTCATTCCGAGATAGGCTTCAGTGACCTGTTTCCTCCTGCCCTTCAGTTCAAGGATATTTGCTTCAGGCCCCTCTTTGCCTGGAGCAGTTCAGATGTTGCTCTCTGAAGCACAGCAGGCACGCTCAAGCACTTCTACAAACGGCAAGGGAGACACGTTAACGTCGCGTGTTCTGCCACCGACAGTGCTGCTGCTTTAGCACGACAACGACTTCTGTCAAAAAAACGTGTGTTCTTTACTATGTGTGAAGGTCCACTCAGGTATCCCATGGGAGAAGGTATGTGTGGGGAAGCGTTTCGGAGCCTGGGAGCTCCACAGGAGCCAAAACACAGCACCTTAGGGATGACCTCAACCAGCGACTTTCTCCCCCACTATCCCCAATCTGACGGCGACCTTCAACGTTGAAAACGGCTCTCCACATAATTTTCCTTGATTAAACGAGTTGTACATAATCAGCCAACTCTCCACCTTTTTTTGAATGACAGGACTGGCAAAGGACTTGTAACCGATGCTAAATTACAATCCACTAATATTTTAAATCTAAAAATTTCACCAGCAATTCAAGGTCAACAGCTAGCTCAAGGCCATTTCCATGCTTTTCTTGAATATAATCGGCTCTGTCTATGAGCTTTCTGGGGCAGGGACCTTATTTTGTTTTCACAGGATTCAACACAACTGCTGCTGCTAAACCAAGCGAAGGACATCTTCGATAAGCACATCCTTGCTTAATTTTGTTCTTTAAGACAAGAGCAGAGTACTTTCTATTCACCATAAGCAAGCTTTTAAAATGAGGTAAGCTTTGCCCTCTGTTTATGAATGTACACAGTTATTTGCTGCAGAATAATGATGCAAATTAAAACCCATTTAGATCTGCCAAATTTTAATTCTTCCTCACTCAGCAGTAGGGACTCTCCCTTCTGAAAAGATCAGTTGTCTGAAGAGCAGGGGAAAGGCACAAGAAGGGTAGCCGAATGGCAACCCCACCGCAGCTTTGCTCTCCCAGCATAATTAGAAATTCTAAAGGCTGAGCTGGAAAAATTACATCTTAAGGACATTTATGCCCAGGCGTAGAGGTAGGAGAAAAAAACATTTAAGATTCCTGGCACATGGGAATTCTTGTGTTCACATGTCAGACAGGGATGGGCAGAAAGCAATTTACAGCAGCTGGTAAGGCTTTTTAATACACTGGTGCATCACATCACACAACTGAGACAGCCAACAATTTCCCCCACCCCTTGCACTCCTGATCGCGCTGGCTTCTGCAGTGAAAGAGCCAACTGGAAGAATCTGCAGAGGTTTTGCAAGCAGCAGCCTCTCTCCCTTGCCCCAATCCAAATGTTTCAGGTCTGTGGGAAAATGGGCAAAACTTAAATATTTGACATTGTTCAGGAACGGAAAGCATACCCTTCCCAATTCCTCACAGGAACAGGCATTACCAGTGACCCTCCAGCTGGGGTCCAGCAGCAGTTTTGAAATGCCTCTTCGTATAGGAGACCCTTCCTCACATTGCTTCTGTATTTCTTCGCTCATAAAACCCGACCTCTTGGAAGAAGGAAATCTACAACACGCGAGTTTGCTGCAGTGCTAGGTAATACCCATGGAGTATGTCATTCTTTGGGGGGGGAAGAGGACATACTGGCTTGGAAATAAGCTTCAGCCCTACAGCCTAGCATGCAGCCTGCTGTTGCACTCCACTACATTTGCCTCAGTAGCACCAAAGGCAAGAGTTAAAACAAACTGTAGACATATCCAGATATTTAAAGGCTATGTGCCTTTTGCAGTGGGGCACCAGGCACAGAATCCATGACCTTCTCCAAAAATACATGCTGTCATTCGACCCAATCTTTCTTAACCATTTCTATACCAGCCACTGGAAGTAGATAATGGAAGGTCAGTAGCAACAAGCAAACCACCATTTAAGTCCCACTCATTAAACATGTGGTGAAGCAGAGTCATCCGAGGCTCTGGTAGTAGTGCTAGCTATAACCACAAAGAATTTGCTATGGCATATCTCTGCACAAGCTCATGAGTCCCAAGGGCAGGCACTAGGAATAAACCTCCTTACATTTTATAAAGCTAGTACTTTCTCAAGACGCCTTACTCATTAAAAAAAAAAAAAAAAAGACTCTAGCAGGAGAAAATACCCCAGGCAGTCCAAAATGCTAAAACTCGCTCTAAAATCAATATGGCAGCCAGGAAAAGATCACTGTTTCCAGATCAGAGACTGGCATTAAAGGAAGAAACCAGCTGAAATACGGTCTTTCACCAGACACAGCAAAGTCTAGATTTCAGAGGCACTGAATCTATGCACTCGGGCTTTTCAGCACACTGGCTGATGTTATATTCACACTGGCTGAACATCTATCACGTTGGATTGCTGTAGGCATAGCACAGAAGTTTAAGGTGGTACTGGCGGTGCTACGAACGCCAGTTCAGCCTTAACGTATACCAAGGATGCCTTCCCAAGCGCGCAAAGCAAGAACTGCTAGGGCAGCATAGGACGTAAGAGGAGAGAGAGCATAAAGCACGTCCTCCCTCCCCAACCCTCGCACTCTGGTGTTATCTTTTGCAACTTTTCCTCCCATCGCTCGGCACCGAAGGGCTCTTTGCTCTTCATTTCCTTGTAGCAGCGTGTAATCAGTTATACATCACCTGAATAGGATGTTACCAGTATGATGACACTTCAGTACAGGGACTATCTGAAATGCACAGATTGTGGATTTGGTCATTTTTGTCCTCTATAATCATTCTTATTTTCTATATCTGGTGGACAGTCATCATGCCAGGTTTTCAAGGAGACATGAGGAGAACCCTTTCGAGAGGCTCTCATGCCCACCTCTAGAAAGCAGAACTCCAGAGAATGTAGCTGCTTCCCTGCAGTTCCCATGCTTTCACCACTTATACCACCTTCAGTGAAGTCTGCTCTTCTGTTCAATTTTAGAGCAGTTGGTTTATTTCTTAAGGCAGAGACCAATATTCTTTTATGCCGGTTACCCTTCCACAGTGCCCATATGTTGGAACACCCTGTCACATTCATTATCCCTTGGTGATTTACATCAAGCCTGGTGTTAACTCAGTTACTTTTATTGTGTTCCTATCCTTCCAATTAGAGTGGTTCTTCATAAACGCCACAAAACTTATGCACTTTACAAATGAACTTAAATCTCTTTGCTCATTAATACGATGATGTAAGGAAAACAGAAGTAACACAGGATTAGTGGGCTGCATCACAACTGTTTGAGTTTCAGTTACTTGAACTTCTGGTTTACATCATGCAAAATTCAAGGTTTCAGCCTTACATCTAGGACTCCCCTTGTGTCTTCAAGACTTGGGGCCAGAGACATCTCTGATGGAAGATCTGAAAGTCTCGCTGAATTTAAAAGAACGACTTTGCAGTTGAGGGTGCCTAGGGGCTTGCCTCTACCATCAGCTTGCATTGTGTGACCTTGAGAGATCACGCTTTGGTCCCAGCTCCCCTCCTCTGCGATGAGGATAACACTTACCTTTCCTACAGATCTGACTGACTTTTCTTAGTCCTTGTGCAAGCACGTGATAAAAAAAAAGCCTCCACAATTACAGATCTAATAAATGTTAACATACACTACTACTCTCAAATAAAGTTGCAGACACAAGTAATTGCCTCAGCCTCAGTGGGGACAAGAACATCCTTCCTGGTGTCAAGAGACATCACTAAAAAAGGGAAGTCAAATATTTAGTCATTTCAGATGCTGCTAATGTCATCCAGCATCAACTCTGCAGCAGCAGCAAGGATCTAACTTGGTACGTGCTGTAACAACTGGCTGCTGAGTAGCTTCCCCCCCTCGCCCCCAGACACATGATATGAAATCCCTTTCTGCAGGGATTTCAGCACAGCTGACTTGACCGCTATTTCAACAGAACTGATCATTGCTCAAACTGCATTTTCCCCCTTGCCCCATTCATTCATACAGTTACCAAGACTCTGGAATTGGTAAGAAACTACATTTCAATTAATAGAGATATTTTTATACGAGGAAAGTGCAAGTTGCTAACAGACATTTATGTCCAAGTGAGGGTTTTTTTTTTTACTTTAGAGTTAAAAATTCAGTCTTCATGCCATTAACAAATTGTGTGCAGACTGCACATTTCTCCAGAAAATGCAAGTTCAACTTCTGCAGTAAAAGGCTGTGCTAACACATTTCCGATGCAAATTCAACTTTTGAAAGCTGTAGAAAGGTATTAATGCTTGGAGGTCATGAGACCACTTTTCTTAGATTCATAAACCACACTTTTTAAGCTCAGTTCAGCAGATACAAGCACACAAGGACATGGTCTTTTGGGGGAATGGTGCCGAAGCTGAGGTCTGACTCCGGACATTTCAGGAAACAATTGTTTTTTAACTGATTGCTTAAAAATCGGAGGTAAAGGCAAGTCGGTTGGGGCTGCAAAAACCCCGATTCCAGCTGGTAGCTCCGGACGAGCACGAAAAGGGGAATCCCTGGCTGAGGCTGCTGCTTTGCAGATCACTTGAAGGAGAAAAGCTCTGGCACCACTGCACTCTTAAAGCTGCAGTGTCCAATTTCTCCTTCGTCCTCCCGTATCCTGCCCCACAACCCCCAGTTTCTATGGGGGGGGTGACAGGGAGCGAGAGTGGGGAGACAAGC
This sequence comes from Mycteria americana, assembly GCF_035582795.1. Lineage (NCBI taxonomy): Eukaryota > Metazoa > Chordata > Aves > Ciconiiformes > Ciconiidae > Mycteria > Mycteria americana. Next base: position 6,703,363 of record NC_134382.1, on the reverse strand, counting down.
TGAGAAGTGGCAAGAAAGGGGGAAAGGAGGGAGGATGCAGGAAGTTTCCTCGCCGGGAGCACTGCATCAGCGGCAAGTCAGCGCGTCCTGATGCGCTCCTGCAAAGGCTCTGCAGCTTAGCACAGGGCTCGGACTGCAGCACAACTGCACCAGCCTAAAGGCATTAAAACCCCACCACCTGCTTGGAAAAGCAGCAGCACAGATAATGCAAAACCAGAGCTCCTGACAAGTCATTTTAGTGGGTTTAATTCTGGTTTGGGGTTTTTTTTTTGTTGTTGTTGGTTTTTAAAAAAGCAGATTAAAAAAAAAAAAAAAGACTTCACTGATTCAGCCTCCCTCGTATTGGTCCCAAGGAGAATTAAAAAGGCAGAAAGGAAACGAACTGAAGGAAGTTTAATTAGCAAGCAGACACCAGAAGTTGGACTTTTTAACCTTTTATCAATCATAAAAGACAACCCTGCAGGAGGAAGGACCACAGCCTCTTTAAAATGCCTCCCCCTTCCTAAAACAGCATGCAAAGGAAAGAGCTTCCATTAAACCAGGTTAGGAAACCCTCCCTCCCTCAGAAGTTCTCTCTTCTTACCCCAAATCCGCTCTGTAGAGCTCTGCTTTCTCAGAGACGGAGCGTTGTCTAGAGCAGCAAAAGTTGCAGACTGCTTCTCCTGCGAGGGAGGCAGGACCTGGCATAAGTAGTGTCAGACGGGTCCTTGCACTGAAGTGATGCCGGGAGAGCCCAGAGCTGTTCACACAAGCAAGGAAAAAAAAAAAAAAAAAAAAAAGGAGGGAGGGGGAGTTAAAAAGTCTTAAATCCCTGACACCGCAAGAACCCCCATCCTATAGGATGATTGTGTCTAAAAAGCAAGCGCTCGCTCTCCGTACAGCCGTATTTCCTGACAAGGTGGAGACTGAGCCATTTGATTGCCTGCTGGGTTCTCTCACCTGGTGATGTTGCTCTTGCAAGAGGAAAACTGAAAAGCAAATCAGACATCTGCAGAAGCCTCTCAAAGATACTCTGCTCCCACCTGAGCTAGGCTAAATCTGGGGTGCAGACCAGAACTTATTCATAAGTCAGCAGTGGCTTCTCAGGCAAACAGAAGCCGGAAAGATGCAGGGACGCTCTTTAACTTTGGTGAGTAAGGCCAGGGGGTGACAAAGAGAACAGGGGAAAATCTCATTCACCGTGGTATTGCTAACACCAGTCTTAACCATATCAAGAATTCAGACAGAAGCTGCAAGTATAAATATCAAATTTGAAAAAACCAAAAAGCTCACACTTTCCACAAACATTTAACAGGTCCAATTTTTTTCCTGATACACAGAACAGTGTAAAGCCTGATCCAAAGACCTATCATTAACTTCAGCAAAGCTCTGTTGTTTTAAACCAGCTCAGGCCTAGAAAAGCTTTTTGCCCTGTGCACATTTAATTCCTGCCTCTTCTCGGTTTGCCAGAATGCACAATTTATCCCTCAACTATTCCATCGATTAAGCCATTGGAAGGCTACAGCTATGTAGACCCCTGTATTTCATGGTGGATTCAGCCCCTGTTTTTATGGCAGAGAGATTCAAGAGCACAAAGACAACATGCACCAGCCCTTTTTCCTTCTGTTTCGTGGAAGTGAGAGTCAGCACTATGGAACAAAAGAACTAGTGTCCAGAGAAGAGACTTCACTTTACATCCTAGAGTTACAAATTACTAAGGATTTCTGGTGCTGTTATTCTACTCTCCAGTGCTAAGTGAGACTGAGGAAGGGGAAACCTTTTTAAGCTCAAGGTTTTTGAAGGATATTGCCAGGGGAACAAGTGAACCAGGCAGCATCTAAAATATGTGGGCAAGAGCTCTACAGCAACCTGGCTCTGGAACCAAGAGTTGCAGAGTGACATTTTTGAAACATGTTAATTTTTCATCCACATACTTCAATGCACCATCGCAAAATGCCAAGTGTACATCAGGGTCAATCTAAATTTATTATTGCCTTTTGGTACCACCCTTGAAAGCTTTTAGATCAAGTTTTCAGATACGTTGATTACCTGCATCCAAAAGAGTCCTGGCACTGACCGGAAAGCCTTTTCCTTCCTTTCACCTTTACTGCTTTTCCATTTGGAAATTATTTTTTTGACTGGACCACTGCTACCTGCCTGTGGGTTGCATAACCCAAACCCAGAGGATACCTGTTCTTTGCCAGGTGAGGTGTCGTATATGCAGATTAAGATCTGCATCCCCCACGCTAGGGATTACCACCCACTCAGCAGAGGTCTAGCCTAGGATTCAGGGGACTGGGTCAGTTTTTACTTCGGTATACCTGTTGCACAAGATGCATATTCACATCTTCTGGTTTTACACCACCACCAAAGAGCACAGAGAGACAAAGCTGGGTATTCAGCTTCGTATTTATAGTTACTTGTGCCTCGCTACCAGCATTGTACTGCTGCAGCTACTGCACGGCAGAGCTGGCATTGGCAGGCAGGATACGCTCGGTGTAGGAAAGCCCGCTACCTCCGCAGGCCTTCAGCGGCACCTGGAAGCAGCCTAAAACCAGCAGCACGGAGACTCCTTGAATGTCAAAATGTTTTACTGAAATTTTATACATCTTTGACAAGGCTTTGAAAGCATTGATTTACTGAAGTGTTTCACAATACTTCAAGGCCGCTCACTCTACAAACCAGAAACACATAGTTAATCTGTAGCAGGTAAGATGAGAAAAAGCACAACTTTAATGAAACAAAGCTCCGCTGCACAGCCTGTATACGATATGCCAAGGAATGCACTGAACAACACGTACCATCCCAAACTCTGCACCAATTTGCTGCTGCACCACAGTCCATTAATAGTAACATGGTCATGCATTTTGCTGCATTTCACTTTGTTATAGGAGAACAAATACGTTATGATGAAGAATTTTGTTTTTACACTTTATCCATTGGTCTAATCTTAACGTGGCATTGAGATAAGGGCAGAGGGATATCTTTTCAACTTTGCTTTCCCATTCAGCTGTCAGATGTCAGAGAAAAACCTTTGACTTTCCTCAGCTGTATTCATGCAGTTCAGCCGTTCTCAAGCGCAGCAGCCCTGGGCTGATCAGCTTTCTGACATGAAGTGCAACACAGCTCTGCTGCAGTATTTTGCCATCAGATACTGCCTAGGCCTCTATTTATATTAGAGCATAAAGGTGGTCGGCAGAGAGTGGGTTTACTTTTATTACAGTTTCCAAAACTTCCTGGATAGAAGAAATAACCCTACTGCAACGGTTAAACCTGTATCACTCAGTAAGAATTCAATATAAAGGTAACACTGGCATTCAGTGTTGCACTGTCCACTCAGAACGATAAAAACCTAGGAATGAAGATGTGAAGGTCAAAGCAAGAGCTAAGATATTCCTAGACTAGGAAGCCTCCATGTATTTGAAGGTTTCTTCTCACAAGTGTGCTATTTATATACTATTAATTTATTTTGTTGGGGTTTTTTTCATCTAGAACAATATGTCCGATACTAATTATTCAGGAAACTGATTACCAGCACAACAACATCCATTATTAATTTCAGAAGTTCAGTGTGTCAATCTTCAATCAATATTTACCTAAGATACAGTAAGTATTAAACTCCAATCAAGTACATTTTGGGGAACTTCAGGTAGCTCAGTGATTACAGGACTCCCTACATGCCTGTCTTCTGTCCACCTTATACATCACAAGCCAAGGAAAGTCATTTCTTACTGACCCAGCCCCAAAGAGTTTGGGGAAAGCCAGCACTGTTCAGCGGACAACGTACTGCCACAGTAGAGCTAAGCCTTCAAAGGCTTGCGGTTTCAAATCCTGAGCGCTCCAGAAGCTGTCAGAGCCAGACAGACCGCAACACAAGTTACCTGCCCCGTGCTTCTTTCTGAAGTAAATTAACGGATTACGATACAGACTCAAAACTGCTGAAGCTCTGAATCGGTTTGGATCACACTGAGAACAGTTCATGTCAGAGAACGAACAAAGAAAGATGACCACTCTTAACACCAAGGGCAGAGAGGAGGCAATCACTTCATCTGGGAACTACCTTTGCTTATCTTCAGCAGACAGATTTTAGTCCATCTCCACATATTATGTCTACAACAATGGGAATCCGTAGTTGCTTTATGATTTTTTTTTTTCCTCAGATAGGATAGGTACAACTTACTCTTTTAGTTAATGCACTAATAGGTCCTCAGGAGCCACAAGCAATGTCTTCGGCTGCTGAAAGCTAAGCAAAGCTGCCTAGCTTCCTTTGTCCTCATGCACAAGAGGAAGATAGTATTTCCCCTGCCTTACAGTGAAGAAACAGCATGTTTAGCCTATAACTTCCATTTCCATCCTCATTTAGCTCAAGATTGAGCAGGGGACTAAAGGCAGCTTGTCCCAGCGCAGGAATTCCTGGGGAAGATGCCAGCGCTTTATCTTTAATCTGCTGATCAAGCTGATGAGAGCATTACTTTGTTAGAACAAAAGGCATAAAGTAGGCACAGCTTGCTTGATTGATCAGTTCTGTTTTGATGCAGGTAGAGTACTCGGTGAAGATTAGCTCTCCTCCTCCCCACCCCTCAACTCCTCTCCCCTTGTCACTGCTTTTACAGAGTATTCGTGTTGCAGCTGCATCCTGGCTGCTGAGGGATGGCAGACTGCATCACTACTGCAGCAATGCTGCTGAAGGACTCACCTAGTCTTGGTGACAGAACTTAACAGTGGGGCATTAAGTCGTGTTTTAGTCCCGTGACTGGTTGGGGACAGCAGCAGAGAGGTAATTGAATCGGCTAGCGATGCCATTCACACGAGCTTCACAGCAAGGCAGCTGCGTTAAGACACTTTCCTGCCCCACTCAAGCTGCACACCCATGAGGCGTTCACTGGACGTGATTTGTACAGCTGAAAAGCTACGGTTTAAACAGGAAAGTGGACAAACAATAGAAACAGAAGCTCTTAAGAGGAGTATTACTCTAATACTCTCTCACCTTGGAGTGTCTCAGCTTTACTCTGATGCTAAACTCTTTAAGAGCCCAGCTGTCCAGTCAGAACACCAGAGCAGTCGGGTCTTGGGAACGTCTCCTGCCATAGTTACAGCAGGGCTCCTGTGTAGATCAGCTGTCCAGCCTCTAAACATCGTTTGTCTGGATGCACAGACATGATATTGTTTAATACCAAACAGGCATAAGTATTTAAACCTAAACTTCTTAAACTGGATGGAAGATTTCCCTCCATCAGGCCCGTTCAAGGCTTTAGGTGAGCATGCTTAACCACAAACCAACTTCAAGCACAACTGCAGCTCCAGAACTCATTAAGTAGCTAAGTCATTGACTTGCCCCAATGGCCATAACAAAGCCCCTCTTTCTTACTCTCTCCCACACCAGTTTAAGAACTGCTGTTATGATCGTTACAGTCTGGTTTTCCAGGAGCCACAAGACAGCAATTTTATTTTCTAAGAACTCCAGCTGCTGTACAGCTGCTCTTTATTGCTTCACAGCAGAAGTTAACAGCTTTACTCAAAATCATGTGAACGTGATAGTCTAGAACTTCAGAGCTTTCCTGGAAGCTTGTCCCCCCAGCACAGCGACAGACCAAGCTCCAGCAGGCTCTGCAGCAGCATGACCAAGCAGGGCTCCCAGCTCATGAAACAACACACAAAAAGTGAGGAGTGATAAAGCATCCACAGAAATTACTCAGTCATTTACAGCCACATCTATAGATCATTGGCAGTAGCTGCCTTTGCAGAGGCTAATAAATTTGGCAGATATCAGGCAAGTTTCCTCTGCGATTACTTCATCAAAAGCTTGCTATACTGAACCACACCTTATCTCTTCAAAGCAGTACAAACCCCATCCTGGCTCGGTTTCACCTCCCCGCACCTTGAGACTAGTCTGTGAAAGGGCGACAAACTCCCACTACATTAAGCTCACTTTTTATATTGTTTTGCCTACTCCTAACTACAGAACCACTTGCTATGGAACAGCTTTCAATTACTATGCCAAAACACAGCCTTTACCCAGAGTTTATAGGCTAGAGTCTCTCAGCTGATATTTCCTCCTCTGAAACACTATCTTTATACACCAACAAGAACAGCTCTCTTTCCTACAGAGCTTTTATTTGCTTGTAGAACATCTGGCTCCTTAATGCCCCTTCCCTTGCTAACTACCTTTTATTCCTTTATTGGCATCACATGTCTCATCTGTCACACTGGACCTATTTCCCTTAAAGGAGCATGCAACGCAGTAAGTCTGAAAAGGCCCAGACAAAAGCACACTTCTTCTGACGAACGCAGATTCTGATCCAAACCATCATCCTGATAAAATCTTACTTGCCCCAAATTATGAGATGTTAGAGCTCCTTAATGAAACAGCTGAGATATTTTTAACATGGTCAAAAAACCTATTTTATCTTCTGACCTTCAGCTCAGAAATAGCTGCACCATTTTTTTCAGAGACTTCCAAAAAATGACTGCATAGACCGACATCCCCCCCCCCCCCAATTTCAGCCTCAATATTTAAAGTTTGGCATCATATAACTGGCTGAAAACACGGTCTCTCAACAGAAGATGTTAAACAACTGCCGCTACTCCCAGCTTCCAGCTCTGCCTGTAATAACAGGCTGGAGTGACCAGGGCCTCAGCTGTTCGTCTCATTCAATGTGCCAGAAATATGCAGCAGGGAGATTGGCACTTTAATGATTTCTGCTAAAGTAGGTGGCAAACCCCCTTTTTCTTCCAGAAAACCGAAACAGAAAGGAGACTCCCGTTTACCTCTTCTCACAGTCTGCTATACCCAAACAGACCCAGATTAGCTCCTGAGAGCTAAGCAAGCTTTGTCATCAGGTCATTAACGGGTTAAATACATAGCTCTGGGACATAGGACTGCTTCCCCTAAGCTTCTCGCTAAATGTACTGTGTAGTAATATCACCCAGAGCGGTAAGGGGAGATCTCTGGAGCTGGATTATTTGTCCAGCTGGCTCTTTCAGATGAGTTATTTACCCCCTCACCAAGTTTAATTTGTTAAATTTCATCACCTGAGTTATGCTTGTGATCCACCCTCTGCTGGGTTTCAGAAATAGGGCCACTGTTAGCGGCATTCAGACTTTACCCAATCCAAAGCTGCATTAGTAACATGGTCGGAATCATAAAGCAATGTGTAATGTGAAGCAGGGTAGACTGCAGTCTCCCTCATCCCTAATTTGGACCCGTATCTTGCAGACAAACCTAGGTGCTAACACTCTGTGTCGCTCTGACACCTTTGCAATACCGTAAAGGGTCTTTTTGAGACCAGGCACACGTGCTGATGGAATAACCTCCAGAACAGATTGGTGAAGAGGTTACAGCATCAAGAAATTATACCGTAAATATAATTCAAAGTTTTATCACAGGTATAATGCAAGGCTGGTCTTATATGTAATATCATTGCTAGATTACTGGCCTGAGCAGCAAGGCACCCCAATTCTGTTCTCAGTTCTGCCAATGTGACTCAGTTTCCCCATCTGTAAAGTAGTTGTGGTAAAGCGTTATCTACCTGTGTAAAATAAGTTGAGACCTTTGAGTGAAAAAGACAATAGGAATGGTGTTTAGTCTTGCTGTATAATGTAATGCCATTTCTTATGGGATACAGTTATAGCTATTTAACTGTGTAAGTCTGCTTTACAACTCCTTGCTATTGCCATACAAGTCATGGTTTGCAAAAACACAGCATTTTCTGAAGTCTAGGGTGGTATCTGTGAAGTCTGGCTGGCCAGGGCTCTTAACGAAGGAATTTTTAATATTCGTATTAATTTTATGTGTTGCATTATGGAGAGTTGGTGGAATCCATAATTAGAGCCCTGATGTAGCAGTGAGCCCAATGCTAGCAGAGACCCTGAGTCTGACTACAGCCCGCTTAGATCTTAGAGCCAGCAACTGTAAAGATTGCCATATATTAATGTACTTAGCGCAGCCGACTATGGAAATGATACCTATGACATCGTTCACCCCAGTGAATTTGAAGACAGCAGCTGAGCTCCAGTGGAAGTTTTACATTGTACCAGGACATCTTATGAGAGTGCTGTGCTGTGCGCATTCTTGGGCGGAGGGGGCATTTGTAGAGTTTTGCTTCTCTTCTGTCTACTTGTCATCCCTCCGCCTGCCTTCCCAAAACTTGATGTGTCTGAAAGCACTGTCCAGCTGAACTGAAATGCGCTTCAGGAGGCTCACAAGGTACGTACTTTGTTGAGAAACATAGGAGTGGAGTCATGGATGCACACGTGTAGTTTGAAGGCAGTATGCTAGAGTCACAATAATTTCAGGACACAAAGCAATGCAAATATATACCTACACACACATATTAAAAAAATTAGAGCAGCCAATGCAACTGGGGACAATAGACACTTTCTCTTTTGGTTACTGAAACTCTTGGCCTCAGTAAAGGTTTTGCTCTAACGGTGCATTAGGAACCTCTCCAGCCGAAGTGCAGTACAAGAGAACGCACCACGCACCCATCCGTGCGGACATGCCTGATGCAACCCGCAGGTGCCGAAAGGGTGCCGGCCGCAGTGCCCAGGGCGCAGCCACAGCGGCGGTGCTCAGCTGGGGCTGGGCAAGGCTCTCCCACACGAGGGGGGGCCTGCGCCCCCAGAACCCCCTTAGCCCTGCGATTCTCCCCCCTCCCGACCGCCGACGCCCGGCCAGAGCCGACGCCAACCCCAGACTCTCCCGGCGGTGGGAGGAGCGCCCGGGCGGGCGGGGCGCTGTATCGGGCCCGCCCGGAGCCGCCGCCGCCGCCGCCGCCGCCGCCGCCGCCCCACTCGCGGGCCCGGGGTGGGAGGGAGGTGAGTGGGGGGCGGCGGCGGGGCCGGGCCGGGGGCCGGAACATGGAGGCGGCTCTTTGCGCGGCTTCCCCCGCCGCGGCCGCGTGTGGCAGCCCGGAACTCCCGTGCGGGGCACTGCCGTGCCCTGCGTCGCCGTGCGGCAGCCTGCAGCGGCCTCCCCGCTGCACGGCCGGGGTGGGCGGCCGGGCCGGGCCGCGGCCGGCGGGGCGGAGGGAGGGAGGGAGGGAGGAAGGGAGGCTGCCCGCCCGGTCTGCCCGCCCGGTCTGCCCGGTCTGCCCGGTCTGCCCGCTACCCCGCCGCCCCGTCCCCCGGCAGGGCAGCGCGGAGCAGCCCGGCGCGGCCGGCCGGCGGTTCCCGCGGTGCGCGGAGAAGCGAAGGGCAGAGGCGTTTGTCGGGAGCGCGGTGCGTGGCCGCTGCAGAGCCGGCCCCGGCCCCGGCCCCGCTCCCTCCGCCGCAGCGCACGTTGTCCTGCCGCCCCGCTCTGCGCCAAACCGCTTCCCCCCCCCCCCCCCGCGGTGTTCCTGGCACGGCCTCTCGCCCCTCACGCGTGCAGGTGCCGCTTACCCGTGTCCGTGGTGAGGGACGTTCACCGAGTCCTCTCTGCATCCCCAGTGCTCGGGAAACCGGGAGGACCTCGCCAGCGGAGGAGGCTGGGGAAGGCGGATGATGAGATTGGGGTCTCTTCTGGCGCAGGCTGCCCGTAATAGCAAGGTACACACACCGGAGAGATTTCATCGCTTGGTTTTGGTGTCTGTGCGGCTGAGGTGGTGCCTACGCGCTGTAGTCATTTTTCTCGCTGTAACCCTGTCCTCCTGCTTTTCCAAGGCTTCGGAAAGTGAGCTACTGTCACCGCGCCGGGGCCAGAGCTTGCTGTCTTGTAGGAGTGAGGCTGTGTATCAGTGCTGCATTGGATGGTGAACAAGAAAGGCCAAACACTGATTCATGCATCTCTCGGCTTGCTTTTAATGTGAGTCTCCACATTAAGCCTCTGACCTCTCCAGGAGCTGATGGTGGGGTCATTCCTGCTCTAATGTTTGCATATGCAGAAGACCAATATGTTTTTCCTGATTCTCAGAGAATCTCAGTAACTCTTTCCGTCATGTGTTCATGTGTTAACAGTTGGACTCGATGATCTCAAAGGTCTTTTCCGACCTAATGATTCTATGATTCTACACGTGCGTAGCCTTGTAGGAACCCCAGGCCATGCTGCGTTTGGCCGTGCATCTGTTAATTATTTTTCAGTGGGGATGCAACAGTAACAAAAAAGATCTTTTTCAGTTTTTTCCATACATCAGGGGAACTTAAAAGACCTGAAATGAGCTCCTGTCAAACTGGAACTCCAGTGACTGTGCAAGGGAATGCACAGTCTTAAACTTACTGCTGGATTAAGCTCTTACAGTGTTTTATATGGACCAGGCCCAGGAGGCTTTTCCTGAGGCCTGACTGAGTAACTTTATTCCGGCTGGCTGGGGAATTTTGAGAGTTTTATTTTTTAATGTGAACAGTGGTGATTATCTGATATGAAAGCAGTAAACAAACATCCCCTGGGTTTACTGTGCAGTGTAGCACAATATTTTGCAATTGGGAGTGTTGTGAAACTGGTTTTCAGCTAGCTTGGAAATACATGTGACTGTGTAGCTGAATCTGCCAGGAAACTGCTTGGCTAATTCACTCATTTCCTTGGGTACGTGGAAAAGAATAACCCACCCAAACTCTTCCCATTCCATAGTAGGTACCCGCTCTTCAGCTGCAGTCTCTGTACAGTATCGCAGTAACTGCAGCCTGCCAAGGTGCAACGGGCAGTATGTCAAACTTCTCTGGGTTCCTGGAATAAAGGTTGCTCAAGCAAATGTAAATATTACTTTATTGCACTGAGAAACTTTGTCATCTGCATTATAACCCCATAGTGGGGGAAGGAAAACCCAACCTCTGCTTAAACTGATAATTATTTATACTGCAGGCAAAATCTTAGGAGCCACCCTTCTGCCCCTCTGCGATTGCCAGCGCTATTTGCTGGATTCCTTAAGTGGGAACGTGGAGCTTAAATAGCACAGCAAGAAGGGAGGGAAGGGAGGCAGTCACAGCAGAAGGCTGGGGAGAGATGAGATGAGTTAGACTGACAGACTGCAGTATACCTTGTTGAAGCTCCCTGGAGAAGAGCAATGGATACTGGACCATCTCTTGAGGGAGCGATGTGCCCTGTGGGGAGCATTGAGGCTGTCTCCTTGCACAGCGGCAGAGCAGAGCGGGCTGCAGTTGTGGTCAGCTAACTGACGCTCGGCTGCTGTATGATTTCCATGCAGAAAACAGGGAAGGAAAAGCCAAGGAGTCTCTATGCAAACTGACCTTTGAGAAGGAAGCCCGGGTGTCCAGAAGGCACCGCAGCATCACACAAGTGCCATCCTGCTGTCCTGGAGGGGCTCACTAAAACTGCCCCCTTCTCACTGCATTGGGGTTGTAGTCTTGGGAAGCCCTTTCTTCTGAGAGTTGGAGTGGGGGACTGCTCCCGGGGAGGCTCACTAGGGTCTCTGATGGAGACCTTCTGCGTCAACCTGAGCTGACATGCAAAGCAGAGGAGTTAGGAAGACACTCTGGGAGCAGGAGTTGCCACATACGCCTGCATTTTGCCTGGTCACAAACGGCAGCCAAAGGGTTTAGCTCAGCCAACGTGTATGGGCTGAGAGCTGGAATGTGCTGCGACGTTGCTGGCACAGGCATGTTAATTTTTTCTCTGTTGTAATTGGGTCTTTCCTCCCATTTACCAGAAAGGGAACAACCTGCCTTATCTTACTTGCTTACCTGACCATTGATCAGAGAGTCTGCCATACACTCAGTCACAGGAGAAGAGAGATCTGTGCACTGGAGAGGCTGTGAAGAAGACAAGTTTCCAGCTGCTTTTGCCACTGCAATCTCTGTCAAGCTCCTGTATGACTCAGGTGAGTCTGCTGGGGAGAGAAACACAAGATTTATAAAGACCAGTTCAAGCTGCAGATAGGGAGAGATATTCGGAAGTTCCTTGTTTTGATTTAGTTATCCTCATCCTTTAGCTGACTTAGATCCTGTGTTGATTTAGTGATGGAATAGTGACTTTTCTGGGAGCTTTCCAGGGGGAGAACCAGTCAAGAGCTAGGACAACATCCATGTTTCATGCCTCTGCCATTCAAGAGGAGCGAGGACCAGGAGTTTTGCTCCAGGCTAGGAAAAACAATCCTGAGTAAGTCTGGGCAGGTAAAAGCTAACAGCTTGTGGTCCTCGGGCATACGTACAGCTGCAACTGGAGCAATGGAGCCAGTGATATGTTTTCTAGCTGACTGTGAATGTATGAGTCTGATGAGACACTTTTCTGTCTTGTCTCTGCCTGCAGAAGAAGGTTAAGATGGTCAGGTTCATTCTCATACCCAAGATCTATTTCTCAGTTTTATAGTCACAAAACTGCCATTTTACAATGGTGTAATCATGCCAGTGCAAAGTCTAGCGAGACTGCAACTGCACCAGTATAAAAAAGCCATGTACTTTTTCCTCTTGCTGTCAAAAACTGGCTGGGCTTCCTACACAGGTAAAATAAAAAGGTATAAATTTATTGACCAGAACCAAAAGTTTTTAAAGAAGTTAATTATCTTGTGTGCTGTGAAGGCTATGCTCCAACTAAACACAACTTCAGAAAATTAAATTAAAAGAATGAGATAGCCAGGGTAAGAGCTTCTGAAATAATACTTGATGTAACGAGAACAGCACAGTGGTTTATTCACTTGTTCTGGATTCTCTCTGTTGAGATGTAAAGTCATTGCCAAGTTTGTAGGTATAAGAACTAAATGTGTCATTTCTCCTAAAAACAACTTTATTTTGGATTAGGGAAACAAGAATAAATAAGAACGAGCAAAGGGGCTTTTTGGTCAGGGAAGCCAGCTGTTGCTGGCTGCAGTGGTTTGAATGGGTACTGAGGGGAGAAGGCCGGAACGGGTGCTGACATGCACTCTTCAGTGAGGGAAAGGTGCAGCAGGCGGAACACAAACCCCACGTTGTCTCCTGGTCCCATACACAACCATCGTAAGGCAGCATCTAGACTGGCTCCTGTCTAGACTCAATTTTAAGGACTAAACAACTTCTTCCCCTGTGTTGTTTTATCAGACCATTTGTCTCCCAGTAGCTCGTTAGAACCTAATTCAGCTCTGTTCATGAGAGCGGTGGTGCACATGAGTCATTAAAGTGCAGGGCATTAAAGAAGAGCCTGTGTGCTGGAACTGCCAGTGGTCGTGCTCGTCTCTGAGCTGCTGTGACAATATTGACATGAAGCGATGCCAAGGCAGCATAATACCATTTGAGCAAAGTCCTAAACAGCAGGTTGTTGAAAGCAGTACTTAATATGCAGGCACATGTGTTCGTTTGTAGCCAGCTCTGAAATTTGTATTAAAATGGATTTCACTCTCACAGTCTAAAGGCATTGACACCCCCTCATTAACTCAGCTGTGGAAACAATGCTTATGCTACTGAAAGACCTTAGGCACACGCTGTCTTCCACTTCTTGGTTTGCATAAGGAGGCTGTAGGTAGTCCTTTCAAGAGCCCCAGTTACTACCATGATTCAAATCATCGAGGGGAGGAGAGACTGTTGGGTGGAGGATCTAGGCAGAAGTCCCTGGCTCTTCAGCCGTGGGAAAGCAGATAGCTCGCGTTGTGTTTTGCAGTGTTGTAACATGGATTGACAGATTTTCTCTTTTAATCCTGTCCTCTAGTGTTCCTGGGTCTACCTCTTCTCTCCCAAGATGCTGAGAAGAGTCCTGTGTACAGTGTTGTTCATGGGAGCCTTGCCATCACTGGCTGAAGTGTCCCAGGGCCACATCTCCGTGGTCTTGCTGGGAGCCACAGGTGATTTGGCCAAGAAGTATTTGTGGCAGGGTCTGTTCCAACTCTACATGGACCAAGTGAGCAGTGGCCACAGCTTCACTTTCCACGGGGCTGCACTGACAGCTCTGGAGCCAGGGCAGAGGCTGATGTTTGATGTGCTGAAGAAGCTGGCCTGTCCCCCAGATGAGTCTCCCAACAGGTGTGCTGTGCTCAAGGACCAGTTCCTGAAGCTGAGCCAATACCACCAGCTGAAGACTGCCGAAAACTACACCGCACTGAACAGAGAGATTGAGACGCTGCTTCGCCAGGAGGGACTGAAGGAGGCTGGAAGGATCTTCTACTTCTCAGTACCACCATTTGCCTACACAGAGATTGCCCGTCACATCAACAGCAGCTGCAGACCGCCTCCGGGAGCCTGGCTACGTGTGGTGCTGGAGAAACCTTTTGGCCATGACCTGGAGTCAGCCCAGCAGCTGGCTGCAGAGCTGAGAAGCTTCTTCAGGGAAGAGGAGATGTACCGGGTGGACCACTACCTTGGCAAACAGGTGAGCAGCTTGCAACGCGCAGCCCCTTTGCCAGGTTGAGGGACTTAGTGGCTGGGTGGATGTCAGCTCTGCAGCTAATGAGAGCGTTATTCCCCTCTCAAAGTCGGGCAGAGCCACTGAGTGTGGTCCCGGGCCTCCATTTGCTTAGGGAGTCCTATACTGTTATTCTTGTCCTGTACTGTGCTGCTGTCCATCCTCTTACAGAGCAGGGGAAATGTGCAGACCAAAGCAGGGCTTTCTCCCGTTAGAGTGATGAGGGTCCCCTTTCCAGAGGGAAGCCAGGGTGTAGGGGTGAACTCTGTGTGTGCATGAAGGAGAGATGCAGAATTCATCTGGTCTTCTCACCAAGGTCAGGGCTTTGATTTCGCTGAACAAGCAACGCCCTTTCCCTCTCACAGTTCTCCCATCTCATTACACACAGGCCTCTCTGCTTAGCCGTGGCTTCTAGAAGCAGTTTTTAATTTGATATGATATGGAGCTGATGGGATGTTAGTTTTGCAGGATGCTTAGGAGAAGGTTTCTTCCTGCCCTGTGCTCTGCTCGGGGCACGGAGGACTGGCTGCTGCAGGGACAGCTCAGGATGTGGAGCTGCATTGTCCCAGAGGGAATGTGTTCAAGGACGTGCCATCCTTGTTTTAGAGGAATGTGATGCCACATTTTGAAAGTAGCCTGTTCCATCCATGGCACTGTGGCCAGATTTTAGTCAGAAGGTTGCATGTCCAGCTGCAAGGAGAGCATCTCTACCAAGACAGGGGATTTCTTCTCTTTTTTTTTTTTTTTCTTTTTTTTTTTTCCCTCCCCAAAAGAGCAGATGGTTTTAGTGGTGTAAGCATCTGATCTGATGTATTTCAGCACTTTGGAACTGTACGTTAGTCCCAGGATGGTCTGACTCAGCCCTTTGTCCTTTGACAGGTATAAACTGAGTGCCTTGCAGTTTGTAGTTCAGCCTTTTTCACATGAAACCTCAAAATGCCTCAGAAAGACCTTTAATGTCTGCTCTGTACAGTCATGGGAGACCCCACTGTGCATCACTGCAAGCTCTCTTGCTGATTTTCTCTTCTCTGACCCACTCTGCTCTCTGCTGTGTGGCATGTGTGCTGGCACTCCAGAGCTGGCCGCATCCCAGTGCCGGACGGAGCAGTGAGGCAGAGATACTGTGGAAACCTGGTGAGTTTTTGTTGGGTCTTTGATTTTTCCCTTCACAGGCTGTAGCCCATATCCTGCCTTTTCGAGACCAGAACCGACAGTTTCTGGATCCAATTTGGAACCGACATCATGTGGAAAGAGTGGAGATTGTCTTGAAAGAGACTGTGGATGCTAAAGGTTGGTGAGGCGAGTGTGCAGAGCTAGGGTGAATGAGCGAGAAGGAGAACTGGCAGGTTCATTAATTATGTGAAAGTAGCCCTTGAGGTACTGCTGTGCAGAAACAAAAAAGAGCAGATGAATGATATGTTGCTCCCTGGAAATAGAGAGGGACTGTCCTACACTTCCTATGCTAGGGACTGACTCACTTCCAGGTAGTGTTGCTGCTTCCAAGAAAAGATTCCCATTGCAGTTCAGCTGGGAGCAGGGGCAGAATCCCCCAGCTTTTTCTGCTGCAGAGCTTTGGGGGCACTGCAGCTAGCTTTCTATCCCAAATCTTGGTAGAAGGCACTGGATTTGGAACTGATGCAATCTAAGGCCACTTCAGTTCAGTGCTGCAATCATCTGGTGGTTGTAACAACAACCCTTTTGTATTCCTGTCCTGTTAGCTACCAAGCTCACACTGAGTATACATTTGCGCTATTCTTTGGAAGATGCTCTTGCATCTTTTGCCTGGGTGTTACTTGTATCGGCTAGTTGGTGTCAGTCCAGGTACCTAGATCAGTCTGTGTTTGTCTGCCTGTTTCTTTCCCTTCCTCTCTGTAGTAAGAAAGAGCATTGCAGAGAGAAAATCCAAGCCCAGAGTTGCTAGCATGGGTCTGCTGCTGAAGGACACGGCTGCAATCCCTCCCTGCAATGCTGCAGCATCCCCTCTGCAGTGCTCAGCATAAAGCGCTCTGGGCTGGACTGCCACCCGCAGCACTTCTTGGGATGTCAGGCGCCCTCAGTTCTGCAAACATCAGGATTGCTTCTCCACTCGCTTTACCTCCTCTTCTATCTTCCTCCTCCCTGCCTCCTTCCCTTCCTTCCTCAGCCACCGCAAACTCAATTAATGCAACTTTATCAAACTTGGAGTAATCTTTGGTTTGGCAGCCCAGACCTCACCTGGGCCTGTTTGTGGGAGAGGGATGCACTGCAGAGGGATTTAGGGAGAACAGTGCTGTCTGTGTGTAGCCCCAGTTACCCCCTGTACCCTCCCCACTCGGAACAGCTTTGTAATTTTTCATTTGATGTCTTTTTTCCCCTGTGCGGCTTCAGCTGGCAGCCTGGCTCCCAGCAAGTCTGCAGCATTGATTTCGTTAATGAATGTGCCTTTGGATTAGAGCAAGGGAGATAAACGTATCAATCAATAGAGGAAGCCTATGGCCGTGATGTAGTCTGCAGTGTGCAGCCTGCTGCTGATGGACTACAGAAAGGCATCTCTTTGAGTCACTTTCTTTGTAAGTGCATTGTCCTTCTCCCCCTGTTCCCACCTGCATGAGAAGTCAGGCAGGGAAAGAGAAGCAGGGTTTTGTGCATGAAATTTTGTCTCTCAAGGGCATGGCTCAGCCAGAGCCTTCCGAGGACATGAAAACCAGGGGAAAAGAGGCAGTGAAGAGCAGTGCTCATTGCCAGGGCCCAGCTTCAGCTGTTCTGTGGACCTGGTGTGTAGCTATAGAGCTGCTGGGGTCCCTGCTCTGAGCCCGCTTTCCAGCTGCTCTGTCAAAGCTTTTGCATAGAACTGCACATTGTGTGGGGTCCCGGGCCCAGGTGCTGTGACCTGTGGGACAGGAGTGTCCGGGCCAGGGTTATACAGGGGCCCTGCATCACGCTGTATGTGGGAGGTTTGAGCTGGATATTGCTGCCAGTCACTGACCACAGCTTCTGAAAGCACAAGCAGTTCAAGAAAGCAAAGCTGCCTTCTGCTCTGTGCACTCGGGAAGTATCAGGCAAGAGCATTACTCCTGCTGGGTATAGGCTCTGTAAGCACCCAAAAGGTGAACTATGTCTGGCTCGGTGGAGGACAAGCAGTCCTGAGGGAACCTTTTATCTTTATTTTAGTAGCAGAGACATTTTGGAAGCCCCTCTGGAGGGAGAGGAAAGGCTTAGGATCATAGAATCGTAGAATGGTTTGGGTTGAAAGGGGCCTTTGAAGATAATCCAGTTCAAGCCCCCTGCCATGGGCAGGGACATCTTTCACTAGGTCAGGTTGCTCAAAGCCTTGTCCAGTCAGACCTTGAACATGTCCAGTGACGGGACATCCACAGCTTCTCTGGGCTTGATAGCTTCAAGTTAATTGTTGGGCCAGGAGAAGAGGAGCTTGGTGCAAACCAATTAGGGCTTGTGCTCTTCGTTCTCCTTGGCACACGTTATACGTGCAGAGGGCAAGGCTGCAAGAAAACCACATCAGTTTAGTAGCATCTTACCTCCTCTTTGTCCTCAGGCCGCACCAGCTTCTACGAGCAGTATGGAGTCATCCGGGACGTGCTGCAGAACCACCTCACAGAGGCCCTGATGTTCCTGACCATGGAGCTCCCAGCCAACGTGAGCAGGGCCGAAGAGGTTTTGCAGTGCAAGCTGCAGGCCTTCCAGTCCTTGCGGGGCCTGGAGAAAAACAGTGCCGTGTTGGGTCAGTATCAGGCATACGCCAGCCAAGTACAGGAGGAACTGCAGAAGGCACAAGGCTACATCACCACAACACCAACCTTTGCAGGTGAGAGTTTGGTCTGGGCCCTGGAGAGGGGAGTAGTCTAGAGCTGAGGAGAGCAGGAGATGTGAGTCCTTGCATGCTGATACCAGCTCCGTGACTCTGGACCTCACTGCTGACACAGGGATGTCTCCAGGCATCCACCGGCATGGTAACTGGGAGCTGTAACAAGATAATACCGTTGTCATGTTAGTTAACTAATGATCCATGGGAAGCATTGCATAAGAGCTAAGTCCCATTATTCTTGATAAGATCTCTGTGTTATTTTTAGAAGTGGCCTGCAAACTCCTTTGCCTTTTCATAAAGTTGAGTTGCTCTCTGCATCTGAGAGGTAAAGCATTGGCACTTCTCTGTGATGAGTAGACCACAAGGCCATCTCTGGCCATGCTGTGTCTTCTGAACATTAAAGATTTTGTCTGAGTGATATTTGTGCCCAGAAACTGGGTTTTCTGCAAGGTGAAAGGAGGCTAATCAAGTAGGATACCTGGGAGGAAGCACAGCACGGCAGTTGGAGAGCAGTTAGTCCAGTGATGACATGAAAGGGCTGAATGTGGAGCAAGAGACGCAGTGGATGCCAAGATCTGGGAGCTAAGGAAGGAGAATGATGGGCAGGTGACAGAGATCCCCTAATATCTGCTTGCTCTTTGGGTTTAATATGGTGGCTGAGATCACTGTCATTTCAGGTGTGCTGATTCACAGTGACAACCTGCGTTGGGAAGGGGTCCCTTTCCTCCTCACTTCTGGGAAAGCTCTGGATGAACGGGTAGGTTATGTCCGTGTTCTCTTCAAGAACCGGGCCTACTGCACTCAGAGCGAGACTCTGAGGGATGCAGGGCACAGCCAATGTAAAGCCAAGCAGATCATCTTCTACATTGGGCACGGCGCACTCAACACCCCCGCGGTGCTTGTGAGCAGGAACCTTTTCAGGCCTGTCATGCCAGAAGGCAGTTGGAGAGAAGCAGTGAGTCAGTCAGACCTGCACATTTTTGGACAACCATTGTCTGATTACTATGTGTACAGCCCTGTGAAAGAGAGAGATGCATATTCTGTCCTCATCTCCAACATCTACCATGGCAGGAAGGACTTCTTCATTACCACCGAGAACCTGCTGGCCTCCTGGGGGTTCTGGACACCACTGCTGGATAGCATTTCCCACCAGCCCCTGCGCCTCTACCCTGGGGGCGTGGAGAACCAGCACCTCTTAGACTTTGAAATGGTGAGTGGGGAAGTGGCGTTCACACTGGCAGAGCCAGTGGAAGTGCTGAACCCCAACAGGCTGATGCCAAGTGATTACAAGACAATCCAGTCCAAATATCGGCACAGTCCCCTGGTCTCAGCATGGTCTGAGGACCTGATTTCCCAGCTGGCTTCTGACATCGAGAAGACAGCACGCAGGACTGTGGCACGCTCTGGGCAGTTCCACTTGGCCTTCTCGGGTGGCTCAAGCCCGGTGGTCCTATTCCAGCGGCTGGCAAGACACCATTATGCCTTCCCGTGGAAGCACACCCACATCTGGCTGGTAGATGAACGCTGTGTCCCTCTCACTGACACTGAGTCCAACTTCTTCAGCTTGCACAACCACCTCCTCCAGAGTGTCAGGGTCCCCTACTTCAATGTCCACCCCATGCCTGTGCACCTGAACCAGCGGCTCTGTGTGGAAGAGGACAGAGGCACAGAGCTGTATGCCAAGGAGATCATGGCCCTGGTGGCCAATGCCAGCTTTGACCTGGTGCTGCTGGGGGTGGGCACTGACGGGCACACTGCCTCGCTCTTCCCCCGATCTGAAAATGGCTTGGAAGGGGCTCAGACCGTGGTGCTGACTGAAAGCCCTGTCAAACCTCACCAAAGGATGAGCCTTAGCCTGCCCCTTATCAACAAGGCCAGGCAGGTGTTTGTCCTGGTTTTGGGGAAGGGTAAGCACAGCATCACCACCCTGCTCAGCAGAGTGGGCCATGAGCCAAGGAAGTGGCCTGTCTCGGGTGTCAGCCCCAGCTCTGGCCAGCTGGTGTGGTATGTGGATTATGAAGCTCTGCTTGGGTGATGCCTTCACAGTGTCCCTCCTCCCTTGTCTGCGTGGCCCTTACAGCCTGGATTTTCCTACACAATGTCCATGTTTTTCCGTTGCCAGCAGCAGCTTCATCTCTGACAGATGCCTCTAACCTTCTGGGAAATCTGTGGCCTGCAGTGCCTCTGACGTTTGAGCCCAGAAAGGAGCTCGGCTCAGTGTTCAGAGCTAAGTAGGACCCAAGAAGCCAGTGCAGCATTTCTGGCTCTGCTAGGGATTCTAACTGTGACTTTGGACAAATTACCTCACCTTGAAGTGCCTCAGTTTTCCCTGTCAGGCCTTTGTGGTTATTAGCTTTTAACTACCTCGCAGGCACTACGGGAGACTTTTTAAATTAAGTACCTGCCAAATTTTTTTTTTTTTTAATTCTCAGGCTAGAAGACAGTAATAACATGTTCATCCTCTGCCCTGCTCAGTCTGGCTGGGACGGAGTCGTCGTCTCAGTAAAACGATCTGTGCGCACGGGTCTGGAGTCTTGTGTGTGCAGCCCGTCTCGGTGTCAGCCAGCCACTGACTACGGCAGCGCTCTCCTGGAAGCACAGACGCCCATTTGCTTTTGTGGCATGTGGCCCCGAACTGCTGACGCTGATTTGTGAGCTCACTGCAGTCCTGAGTCTTTGCAAATTGCCCAGCAGCAGAGGCTGAGTTTATAAGCAGTAATTTGCTGGTTTCGTTAAGTGGATAGCTGATACCACGGGGGATGGAGAAGGAAGACACATTGCTTTTTAGGCTGTTAGAATAACGGGGACGGGGTGAGGAATATGGCAGTTCACAGAGCTGTTATTTGCCTGCAGTGCAATAATTATTGAGGGGAGAGCTTGGTGTTCAGAGGAGTTGTTTGGGTTTAGCTAGCAAAGAAATGTTTTCTTCAACTGTCTTTCTCTGTCTCATTCTCTGAAATGAACTTTTCTCTGTCCTCAGAATTGAAGCTTGCAGTGTCATTCAGTGGCTTATAAAATTTCTGTGGGAGGCAGCTTTATAAACTATCAACGTATCCATCATTACAGCACACATTAAGGTAGTTACAGTGTTTGTGGACGGTGGTGGTGGGGTTTGAACTCAAGGACGCTGGCTTAAAAGGGGAGGGAATTTTCTCTGCGTATCTCTTGGGCACACGGAACTAGCAAATTGCATCTCTGTGTTGACAGGACAACGTTAAGTGGTTATAGAAATGTATAGTGCTGTTGCTCCCAGGAAGGGCTGGAGACATCTAGTCCTACCTAGAGTCCCCACCCTCCCCTTCCTAATTTTCACCTTCCCAGAATGCTGCCATGCACAATGGGTGTCTCTCTGCTTTCACGATATCCCCAAACGCTCTGTGATCTTCTCTAACGGGTAATTTACCACAGCACACCAGCAGCTTTTGGTAAGGAAATCAAGACAGCACAAGATGGGAGAATCTGGGCTCACGGTCCATGCGGAGGCTAGAGACAAACCCACTCCCCCGGCGTGGCCCCAGGATGGGACAGACCCACCGCAGGAAGCTGGAACCTGGATGTGGTACTGGATGCTAGCAGGGAGGATTCCGCGTAGGAGCGGAGGCCACTTTCAAGGGGATTTCTCTCTTCTTCCTGTGAATGCTGGCCCTGTTTCCGCAGAGAAGTAGCTGTGTGTGGGTGACCGGGTGGAGATGGCAGGGTCTGAGGTGACCCAGGGACCTTGGGCTCGGCGGGGGCCCCGATGCTGACGGGAGATGGCACCCCGACCCCGAGCAGCAGCAGTAAGTTGTGTGCTGTTCGTTCAGCAGGGCTGGTCTGAGGCTGTGCCAGGCTTGGCCGCCCATCACGGCCCGGGAGCCTCACAAGGGAAAAACAGGATCCTCAGGAGCTGGACCTGGGAGTCTGGTGACCCCTTAGGGACCTGAAAGTCTGCAGTCTAGGGAAGGAAGGAGACTTTGCTTTAGAAAGCTGGGTGATAGGCATTGGCTTCAAATCCTTCCCTGCACAGGGATCTGCTGAATCCTGGTGATGAAGGTGCAAATCCAGGTACAAATAGGTGCTATGGTCTGATAGAACATGAAGCAAGGTGGGCAGGTCTATACAGCCTGTGCTCCCAGGTTTCCAGGAGCTGTTGCCTTTCAGCGTAATATTTATCTTCATGCAGAAATCAGAACTGTTGTCCCCTGCTAATCGCACAGATAAAAGTGCACTGAGCAAGCTCTGGAGAGCCTGTTACTCATCAGCAGTCCCTAGGCAAACAGAGCCAGGGAGAACATAACCTGGCAGAAGCTCTGTGCAGCAGGAAAAGGCCAAATTCTCAGGGACTGGCTGTGATTTCTGGCAGACACCCTCCCCCACCGTGCAGATGGCCCAGAAAAGCTGCGTTTTACGTACTGTATTTGACTAAGCTGAGCTGAGTTGCACTGATGTGCATCACTCTGCTTCTGCATGGGAAAGGAGGGGAGCTGTGGTGGCGTCGCTTTGTCAAAAGCTCAAACGAAGAAGAGACACAAGTGCCTTAACTGGTCTGGTTTGACGACGGGATGGCTGGTTACCCATCTTTTGCGGGTGTTCACGAAGAAGTTTGCTGCTGCCTGTTTCGTGGTTACAGGCAGGCTTAACTACCAGCACGATCAGCAAAGGGTGGAGTAAACCACAGGGGATGAGAGTAGCATAAAAAAGCAGGAGGAGGGCGAGCACTGCAGGTTCCTTGCTGCAGGCCTGGCTTGTCAAGGGGATGTGCTGACAGTGGAGCCTGGAGCAAGAGCTTACGCCTAGGAGTTAACTGGAACAAGTCTTCTGGAATAACTCTCTTCGTAGATGAGTGCTAGCAAACACTGGCTCCAAAATATATATCACAGTGGCTGAAACAGCTGTGCAGAGGAAGATGTTTTAGGTCTGGTATGTCCATAAATTCAAACATCATTTTTCGGTTTTAAACAAAAATAGCCATGTTAACTTCACTCCTGTTCTTTGGTATTTGGTGTGAGGGAACAAGTTTTAATGAAAAATTGACCTATGTGAGAATAAATATATTGTTATGAATGACAGAATTTATTACTACTTTAGAGATGACTGTGGCATTGGTGTTTTCTTATTTCTGCACGCTTTCTTGTTAATATTTGGCTGGCACTGATTTTGGAGAGGTTTATTTGCACTTTTAAATAAGCATGTGTTTTTTTCCCAGATCGCAGCTGTTCTTTCCAGCTGAAAATAGAGTTCATTTGCGAAGTCACCCCAAAATTCATCTGAGATTTTATTAAAATCCTGTAAATACTTACACACGTTTTCCTCCGTGAACATAGCTGTCTGGGTTGTTTGGGGTTTTTTTTTTAGAACCGTTCTTTTTTTTTTTTTTACACAGACATTCCTGTTAAACTGTTTAATACTTAGCATTTGCCAAATGAGAACAAATATATTAAAATATATAAAATTTGTGACTGGCAAGACAGAGACTGCAGATGGGAAGAAGGGTTAAATGAGCAACAAATCTGATGAGGACGAATGGTAGAAATCCACTGGGCTATAGGCCAAGGAAGCAGTGCTATTTTTATTTTGTGAAAGCTATTAATAGGAGCTGTGCACCTTCTTGAGAGCTTGTATTAACCTTTCTTCGCAAAAGCAACTCCATGGAGTAACTTCTTATAGTCTGTTTCTCCCATAAGTGATTATTGATACCAATTTGATTTTTTTTTTTTTAAATGGCACGTGCATTCCTAGAATTCAAGGGCATGATTATTTATATGTTTTACAGAAAACTAACACTGGAAGTAATTAATTTTTCATTTCAACTTTCATAAATCAAGTTGCAAAATCTTATTTTCCCATGAGTTTTGTGATTCCTTTCATGTTGTGTAATGAATAGAGAATTATATTTATAAAAAATAAATAGTTTTTAACAAGAGTGTCGTTTAATTTCTTTCAAAGATTGGTGGTCATTCTGTTTCTTTTCCTGTCCTCTTGGCGAGTGAAGTTTTAACATTCTAGTTGTACAAAGAGGGCAATGTTGAATTTTCTGTAGGGTGAAACCAGTAGTCTTAAATGTTCACTCTGACTCTTTTTTTTTGTGTATCATCCAAACAAGGCCAGGACTTTTCAAGCCAGAGGAACAGCCGAAGCCCTTTGAAGGTGAGAAGATGGCATCACCCAATACTATGCAGGGTCCTGGAATCACCAGGCCTTAGGAAAGTCTCCGCTGATCCACATTTACTCCGAGTTGCATTTCCATAGATACTATCACCATAGTACAGAGTTGCTTAATAATGTAGACTTTATCATAGAGCTGCGTTTTTAACTATAATCTATTCAAGATCTGTGAGCTGAGATTATGGAGTTGAACTTCAAGAACAAGCTGTGCTGTGACTCTGGCTAGGAAGGCATTACGCACGGTCCCTCCGGTTTAGCTGATACCCAAGTGTTCCTGTCCAGAACCAGCCACCTCCTCCTCGGTGAAAGGAAAGTCTCACCTGGGACCTCCATTACACAGAAAGAAGAGGGACAAGGAGCATGGCAATTTCATCCTATTGCCCCAGGGGAAGGCTTCATTTTCCTGGCAAGGGGAGGATAGGAGGATTTAAATCAGATGGATTTTTGCTGCAATCGTGCTGATTCACAAATGCTAGTTCCCCTGAATGCAGCTGCAAGGGCACTGTCGTTCACAGGCTCTGGTGGGTTTTCAGTGGTTCCCTGGGCGGCTAATGTAGCAGAGCATTTCTGTAGTACCAAGCAACGTGGGTCTTTTCAGTGTCCAAACCCTCTCCAGTGCTCCCATGGGTGTCCAGGTACATTGCTATGAGGTGTGTATGATACTTTCTGATGCTGTTGGTGATGCTGAATTATCTAAGCGACCCATACATTTGAAGATGGTCGTGCAAGTGAGGAGATTTAACAGTCATGTCATAGGGCCGGGACAGTATTTTCCCATCCCGGTCAGAAGTGTTTTAATTCTAGTTTAGGGAGAGAGTTGCTCTAGTTTAGAGACCATTGCACATCACTGAAGAGAGACACTCCAAGCAGTTACAGGATTAGTGAATCCTCCCCAAACACCGGGAGCAGAGGCAGTGGTGGTAAGAGCAGCAAAACTTACCACTTTTCAAAACAATTTTCTTGGTGCTGTGCATGACTTCTCCTTTGGCCACAGCTAAGGGCAATCCTTAGTAGGATCTGTGCCTCCAGATTCATTGCCTGCCTTAGTAGGGATTTGGTTTATTGCCTTCCTTTCCCCAAAGGGATGACTGAGAATGTGGCCGTTGCCTAAAAAGGGGCAAGAAAGGAGGTGGAGGGGAGAGGGTGAAAAACAGTACATTTCAGGAGCCAGAGCGATCCTGAAACAAGCTGCCTTGTGAAATGTCTGTGGGTAATGTGAATCAATCCAGTTCATTCCAGCTGCTCCCCCTGCAGAGAGCTGGCATGATGTCCTGTAGCAATGCAGCACCAGGTTCTCCTGCAAGCACCACTGCAGACTGTGCCAGGCCTGTGCCCTCAAGCTGCTTCCTGCGGCGGGACGTGTTGGCTCTCCTTTGACAGATTGCTCTACGGAGAGGAATTTCCCGCAGAAACTATGTCCCGGTGGCGCTCTGACCAGACATCGCCTCATTTTTTCCTTAAACAGGGCTCCCTTTTTGTAGGCATCTCCTTATCCACAAAACAATCTGGGTCTTGTGTGAATGATGTTTGGCTCTGAGCAGTGTTGCTGAAATGAGACCTGCGCACAGACGCAAACTGTTAAGCAGGTTCTTTTCTGTAGATCCCAGCCTATTTTTAACAGGATTCAGGCATTTTTTTCGTGCTTTGCTTTTCTTACGTGGGCATATTTTATGGGCTGGCACAGTACTCTGTGTGTTTGAAGATTTGGGGAGAGTCCCCCCTGCTGCTTGCAGAGAGGAAGAGGAAGATCGTGAGATGGCGGGGGCGGAATGGGAGCTCGAGTATTTGTCTCTGGCTGAGCTGTGGGGAACCGGAGCTGCAGCCGGTACCAAGTTTAGCTTATTTTCCCCACATGAAGAAGGGAAACCTGGGGTCAGATGCTAGGGGGAGCATGCCTGCCTAGGGGAGAGGGAGGAAATAGGAGGAAGAGACCAAGTACTCTGCGTCTGTCTGAGGTGTGCATACCCCATTTGGGAATGTGCTTGTGGGGTAGACCTGTTCGACGTTAAACAGCTTAATTTGGGAAAAGCAAAAAGCCCTCAGCAAAAAGGAGGGAAAAAACATGGGCGACTAGGATTCATCTGACTGCATGGATCCTGCATCATCCCCCAGCTTTCTAGGGAGGCAGTTTGGTAGCGATACATCATCACGGCTGTGTGCCCCACGGTAGGATTGCTTAGGGGTGGGAGGAGTTGGGACTCCTTCCTTGTGTTCCCAGCCCATGGGAACGGCTGGTCCACGGTTAGCACGAGAGAGCTGAAGGGGCAGGACTCTGCCACTGACTCACTGTGGGCGAGTCACGTTGCTCGCCTGAGTTCCCCTTTCCTCTTGCTATGCAGCAATAGCAAATTAGCTGCTTCATGGGGATACGAAATGTTTGGAGTAGGCCGAGGAAGGCTGCTGGAGGAATGGAGAGCTTTATCCTATAGCGTCCCTGTTGCGTGTATCGAGTCATGCTCATCAAACAATGTCAGCCGAAGAACTTGCCGGGAACAGCAGCAGTCGAAATCTTTCCAGCACAAAGCCAGGGCCTGTTGTTATTGCTGCTGCAAGCAGATGCTGCCTGGCATCTCCTTTCCCAACAGCAGTATTTTGACATGACCAAACTGCCTGACAAGCCCACCACCCACATGCTGCAGTGCTTAGGTGTCTTAGGCAGTACTTAGGAAGTACTTGGGTGTCTGTGAGTAACAAGGTGCTTTGGAGGCAAGCATGCCAGCAGCAGAGGGTGCTGCTTCCTCACGCTGCAGGAGCTGGCGGGAGCCACTTTTCCCAGCCCTGTCCTGCAAAGGGAGCTTTTCCTCGAGGCACAGACCGACACAGCTGGGCCTCTGACACCAACCCTTTCGCCGCTGTTCCTGGAGCCACACGCAGCGCAGAGATGAGCGCTGATCTCCTGTGGCACAGGGAGCTCTCTGGTCAGCCTGCTCTGCCGGGAGCTACTCCACAGCTGCTATTCCTGTATTATCCTGGTTGCTACCATTTCCCATTCATGGCCCCCCCATTGAAAAAGCAAGGAACTCATTTTTCTGCTTCCCCACTCCCAATGGCTTCTCATGCAGAGACTGCACCATGTGCTTAGCCCCCTACATACAGGCTTGCGCCATACAGCGCAATAAGGAAAAGGAGCGTTCTCGTGTGTCCTTTCTACTGCAGACAGTTGTGTCAGCCAGTAAAGTTACTGTGATTTTAAAGGGGTGCTCCTGGCATGTGCTCTCATTAAGAGGTAGCCATGTCTCTACTACATGTGCCTCAGAGATAACTGGGCAAGCAGCTGGTGTTGTAAGGGTTACTCCAAACACAATTGGAAGTTTGTAGAGTATCTTCTGCATCCAAGTGCTCCAGAGTTACATATATCCCATTCTTTAAGGCAGGCCACTTCACATCCAGCACCCTATGCTGAAGCAGAAAGGCAAAGGAACAGTGATGGGAGACACCACAGCAAGCCCTTGCTTTCCAGGTGAATGTAAAGCAAAATACCTGGATTCCACGTTGTTTCTGACAAAGGGTTCTGATAAACAGCCTCATTTATTTGTGTTGCAGTGTGCAAAGTGTTGTGTTGACTGTGCTGAGATCTGAATTCACAAGAAGAGACTAACTAAAAGGAAGATGACTTTTTTTCCCCCCTGCAAAGGGCCCCTTGGGGATGCCTCTTTTTTCCTTCTCCATCCCACTCTCTTGTACTCCCTTTTCCACCACACTGAGCCATCTTCCAGCTGAGGAGGGCTTGTTGATTGTCCTCTAAGCAGCCTTGGCAGGATTTCTACCTCATGAGGCTGCTGTTTTAACAGTCTCTTTCTCTGTTCTGCGGCACACTGGGTTACTTTGGCTTTGTTGCTGTACATTACAGACGCTCATTGTTCACTATCTGTTGCATTGTCTCCCTTAATTCCCACAGGCAGAGCCTGCATGCAGCACGTACATGTTTCCGGGCAGAGTGTTTACTCTTTCTCTCTCCCCCTCTCCCCAGGGCATAGAAAGCTGCATGTTTGCTGCCTGCCTGTCTTTATACAGCCCCTCCAAATGCAAAGCAATAGGATCCCCTTTTTTGCTACAGTCTCCCAGCCTACTGCTGCAAGGTTAGTATCGGTCAGGCATAAAGCACATCTACAAAGTCTGTACCAGCCTGAGAGTCCGTGATCTTAAGAAGGATTTAGATGCTTAACTTCAGACATTCAAAAGGGACCAATTTTTCAGAAGGCGGGTGCTCATCCACTTCCAGACCCCATAGATAATCTACAATACTGAATGCTGAGCACAAAAAAGGAGGCATGCCAAGTCATTCCCCCTCCCACCTCTCTTTTAATAATCTTAGCATAAATTCACAAGGATGAGACCTGGAAAAGTCTCTTCTAATCCAGGCTCCATCCCCAGTTAGTTTTCCAAACAAGCTTAGAGGGATTCCATTGCAGACCATAAACACTGGCATTTGTCAGCCACCCCCCTCTGCCACTGTTTGCACTGTTGTTTGAGATGTAGACAGTATTCAAAGCAAGTGATTGAAGATTAGCAATTCCTGCTTCTTAAGGAAGCAAGAAAGTCAAGTATTAAGGAAATAAAAGGAGACAAGATTCCGTAGGAGCTGTGATCTCATCTGGCGAGAAGCCACCACAAAGCTGAAAAGTTCTGCTTCAGCGCTTGTCACGTCTGGTTTCCTCCAACTTCCCTGCTGCTCTTATACCTCCTCCACCCCATTTCTCCCTCTCACTGTAAAGAACAGAGATCTCTGTTAGAGCAGGAAACCCTTGCCCACCTGGAACCAGTGCACAAGAAAATGCAAGACCGTGAGTAGCCCTCAGACAAAGAAGCTCACATCCGGCAATGGCAATGTGCTGCAAGGTGCTCAGGGAGAGATAATGGGTCATAGTGCTGACCGGTGCTGGGAGGCAGGTACCACGGCTGTGGCGGAGTTAGCAGAGCCGCTGAATTCACAGGCAGACTAAGGCCTGCTGAGTTTCCTGCACAGTTCTCAGACATCATTCACAACTTTCTTGGACCCAGTGATGACACGTCTCTGCTGCTGCAGAAGGTGCTCACGCTGTGCTGACCATTTAATACACCCTGGGGAGCTGTGGCTAGGCAGGCCAAAGAGAACCTGCTTTTGAGTCTCCACGAGCGAGATCTTGGGCTTCCCTCAGGACCCTGGCCCTGGCCATTGCTCTGTTACTCCCCTGGGTCACAGCAGATGGGGAGGAAAAGGTCTCAGCATAAGAGGAAAGTCCCTTATCCACATCTCTAGGCATCAAGAGCTACTGTCAGCCAAGTAATTAACAGCTGCTTCCCCTCTGCCTTTCTAGACTATGAATCCATGCTAGCCTTTGCCCTGCTCCCACCAGTCAGGTTCTCACGTAACAGCAGTCTCCCACCTTGGGAGTAATGAAACAAAGCATTTAAAGTAGGCGTACTTTAGTAGGTGTAGTAGATTGATTTACCATAAGGGAGAACCTGGTCCACGGAGCTCCAATTCTAAGCAGTTTTGGAGTTTCCCTAGACAACACTTCAGTTTGTCTTGCTCTCCAGCTAACGTATGCCTGGCACGTTCCTCTAACATCTTTGGCATTGGCAGAAGAGACAGCAGTGGATCTTCTGAACAGTGGAGGTCTACTGGGAGAACTCTCCACAAACAAAGATGGATTCACACAACAAGCTGCAAGTGTGCCGACAGAAAACACTGGCGCCAGTCTGCAGTGTCAGGATCCTTCCGCAGCTCCCTCAGAGCAATATTTAGAGGGTCTCTGGGTGAGTATGGGCCCCCAAGGTTTGGCTCACTGTCCAAGAACTGAACACTAATCTGCAGGAAAACTTAAAGGGGGAGATTTTCACAACATGCTTGAGGGACTATTGCTGAAGGACTTCTGCTGAAATTAGTGGGGAAAATTGACTTAAATGGGAGCAGAACCAGGTCAAAGCATAGCAGTTTTGAAAAAGCTACCCAAATATGTACGTATTTAACATAAAACTTCTCCTATTTCTATCTTGCAGGGTGTGAAAGAACATGTTTGTGCTGTATCTACAAACTCCCTGGTGTTTCTGGTCAGCTAGAGTAATAAATTTAATCTAATGTGAATGTGTTTTTTTAATGAACCACAATGGCTGGCATAGAGCAACTATTCCCCAAGGACTCCAAAATATGTTTAACGAATTAGTGCCTCGGTCCTGCAAAGATATGAATGCACACACGAACAACTTCACACGTATGTATCGTCCCATGGAGTCCAACAGAATTTCTTTCCCCGCACTGGCTGAAGTCCTCTGTCGGGGTTTTTTTGACTGCACGGCCTGAAAGGGGTGAGGAGGAGGGGAGTATTCAGCAGGGTAGCTGGCACACCTTGGCCTTCGCATTACAGTCGTTTCTTCTGACTCCTTCTGACAGTTCAGTGGGTTCAGCACTGGACCCTGCCCCATTATATGTCACTGAATGTCCTGCTGTGACCACCTCGCTGAAGGAATAACCTAGCAGTGGGAAGCCTATGGCCCCTGGGGACCATAAGCAACGGTCCATAATGCCATCTCATTTCACCCCATGTGCAGCTGCAGGAGTTTTTTCCTTGGACACACTGGTATAGCAAAGTTGTACATTAATGCACGGCCCATGAAACGTGACAAAAAGCCTGTTCGGCTCTCAGCAGAGCACACCTCCTTCTGCCAGCCTCCCCAGAGATCCAGCACACGTGTACACCCAGGGAATCGCCTTCCTCACTACTCACCTCCCCACTCCCTAAAGAGGAGCATAGCCAGGAGAAAAATGGCTGCCTACCCTCTCTAATTAAAAGGTAGGTAAGGAGAATGCACTTGCCCACTTATGGTTGAACCTCTTTTGAATTAAGGCCCTGTGCTGGAAATGAAGTTCAGCCGAGATGAAAGCAAAGTCCTCTGAAGCGGAGAGATAAAAATGAGGACACTCAAATTAACCCTGCTCTTTTTTTCACATGTGCCCCAAGACCATTAGTGATGACAACTGGTCAAGGCCCAATGTTAACGTCCAACCTCAAAAAACAATCACTTCAGCAGCTTGCAGGGGCATTTGTTCCGTACTGACTCAGATGGCAGGCTGCCACCTCCTGAATCATTCACACCACTTCCTGCAGCTCTTAGGTGGTCCTTGGAGGTATCCCATGCAATATGGCTTGCTTAATTTATGACAATCCACTGGGTTATAGCTCCAAGCCGTATTGCTACAAACAGACTCTTTTTGTCTGGGAATACTGAAAAATGAATCATCTCAAAGAGACATTACTGGGTCAAATGTGTCCATAAGGTTGCTTTTTGAAGAAAGACTGAAATGAACAGAATTGTATCTCCCTGATTTATTTTGGTAAACAAATCGGTTTTAAAAAAGCAAACACGGGTTCCCTGGAGTGTTTGCAATGCAAACATTGCAACATTGTGTCAATGTATAAGGACACTGAGGTTCCCATTCATTAAGAAGTTACTAGATTGTCCACAAAGAAACAAACAGCGTTAAGCTGAACCTCGCTGCTATTTTTAGCCGTTCTTAGGGCAAGCCGGGCCGCGCGGAATCAAACGAGCCCGACTCCGTCAGCGATGCCGCCGGCTGTCCGGCCTTCGCCGCCAGCGGGGCGAGGCGCGGCTCTGCTGGGGCCGGGGCCGTGTGTCAGCGCCAGCCGCCGCCGTCCTTCCTCCCCCGGGCGAACGACTTTCCCCGCTGCCGGCTGCGCCCAGGGCCCCGCGGGCCGGGGCCGCTCCGCCGGGGCCGCCCCGCGGCGGCACCGCCCGGCCGCGCCGCTTCCTCCGCGGCCCGGCCCCGCCCCGCCCCGCTGCCCGCCCCCTTCCCGGCGGCGGCGGGCTGCCCGCGGCGGGGCGGGGCGGGGCGGGGAGCGGGCCCGGGCGGAGCGGGCCGCGCCCCGGGCCAGGCCGGGGGCGGAGCGGGGCCGCCGCCGGGCGCTATTTGGGCCATGTGACGGGCCGGGCCCCGCTTGCCGCGCCTGGCGCCGGGAGGAGCCGGGGCGCTGCGGCTCCAGCCTCCCCGCCGCCGGCGCTGCCCTCGCTGCGCACCGCACCGCGGCCCCGGGAGCAGCCTCCGGCCGGGCCGCTGCCATGGTCCGGCCGGCAGCCTGGGAACGGTAGGAGCCGGCGGGGGCGGGCGCGGGGCGAGGCGAGGCGAGGCGAGGCGGGCGGCGGGTGCCCGCGGGCCCGGGCGGCTCCGCGGCGGTCCTTTCCCGGGGGGGCGGCCACCGGCTCGGCTCCCCGCCTGGGGTCTGGGCTGCCGCGGCCTCCGCCTGCCTCCCTCCCTCCCTCCGCGGAGCCGCCGCCGTCCCCAGCAGGCGCGGAACGGGTCTCTCCTCCCCGCTCCCCTCCCGCCCGTGCAGGCTGCCCGGAATCGGGGCCAACTTAAAAAACAACCAACGCCGGGCTGGGGCGAGGCCGAGCCCTCTGACCCGCCCGAGCAGCTCGGAGGCGCTTGCGAAGCCCGGGTGGCTCGGGCCCCGTCTCGCGTTTGCTGTGGGGCTGCACGTGAGCGTGGAAGGCCCCGTCCGTGGGGAGCACTGGTGTCAGTGGGGCACGGGCACGGTGGCCGGGCCCGAAGCACTGGGGCTAACGGGGCACCCGTTGCTCAAGCAAGCATCGGGGCCCGAAGAACTCGGAGCGTTTGCAAGGCTCCTGGAGCTGCGGTTGGGATGCCCTGAGATGGGTGGCTGCCAGAGGCCAGCTGGTGTAGCTGTGTGTGGATTTGAAAAGCAAACACTGATAATGTCAGTTCAGAGATCTTCAACTCATTAAGGAAGTCGGGTTGTTTGTTCAGTGTCTGTGGTTACAGTGGTGGTCTCTGGAGCACACCTTACAAGGCCAAATTAATATGTCTGGTTTTTTACTACATAAACCTATACTAATACAATGGGAGCTTATATAATCCTATATTTGAAGTACCTAGACTGTTGTTATGAGATTGATCTTGCTGTAGCCTTGTGCTGAAGTATGGCGTTACTGCGAAGTGGGTGGTCAGTGTGGCCGATGACTGGTGGTGGCCATGCCTGGTTAGAAACCTATGAATTGTCTGAGCCGTTGCTCAAGATAAGGAAGTTTACAAAATGATTGTAAAAATGGGAGTTGCTACCTTGGAGAATGATCTCTTTTTCCTCGTAGCGATGCGGGATGAATTTATGAACCTTTTGTCCTAGAAGCGATCTTTGCTCTTCCCGCCCCTCTAATGTCAGGTTTCTACACCAGATTCTGCGTTGCGAAGCACAGTAGTACAGGCAGCGTGGTCTTGCTGGGTGCAAGTTGACTGCTAAATTAACTAGGACCAAACTATATGGAGTTTCCAGTGGCTTGCAGTAAAAGAGGTCTGGCTATAGGATGGATGAGGTCAAAATGGCTATGCCAGCCTAGGAGGAAGGATATTTCTGTGGCAAGTTGGTAAGGGAACTACTGGGAATGTGATGGAGCCGTGCTACTGTTTACAAAGTGAATGGCGATGCCGAGAGGCACTTAACT
The DNA here is from genome assembly GCF_035582795.1 of Mycteria americana. Classification (NCBI taxonomy): domain Eukaryota; kingdom Metazoa; phylum Chordata; class Aves; order Ciconiiformes; family Ciconiidae; genus Mycteria; species Mycteria americana. The sequence continues at coordinate 6,669,743 of NC_134382.1, read as the reverse complement.
GGCTTGTGGAGGAGCATCTTCTCTGACCAGCTAGTGGCTACTGTGCCCGTCTCCTCTCTGCTCTGTCGGTATGCCTGGCCACTGGCCCTGTCGTGGCTCTCAGTAGTCGCGATGATGGATTCATAAAGCAGCAATTTATTCTTCTCCCCCCTCGAAGACAAGAGATGCGCTTCAGCAGCGTATTCCTCTGGGGGGCATCGTATGTTGCAGTACATCAGCAGCAGGCTCTTGCAGCCTCTCTCCTCTGCTTTAGAGGTTACTGAAGTGTGCTATAATGTGGTTGAAGTTCGTTTGTAAACTTAGGTTAGATACTTCTGAGATGTGGGTTTGTGTTCCAGGAACTGGCTAGCTGATATGTGCTGCATCTGTGTGGAGTCAGTTCACTGCCGCTAGATCCTGGATGTGGAAAATGTGCTCTGCTCGTTGCTCTCCTGCATCTTTTTTTCCCTGGCCCCCTACATTTCCTTTCCTCAGAAGAAGGGAAAGCAGTCTGCAAGGGCTGCTTGTCTTGTCTTGCGAAGGCTAATTAAGAATTCATTAAGTTACCAGAATTAAAGATCTGTAGCTGGTGAGCCAGCCAGGACACTGTGTATGCCAGGCTTTGGGAGTGAGTGCAGACCATGCTGACAGTTAATCTTCCAAGTCGCAATGTAGGTTTTGAAGAATATAAATGTGGAAGGGAGTATGCTCTGTGGCTGTCTGAGGTTTGTGTCTCAGTCAAATTTTGTGGCTGGTGCCACTGAATACACTGGAATTGGCACCTGATAGGCTAGCTGCGATAGGCCAATGCAAGCCATGCTTATAGTTTTGGGCTGTAGTACACATGTACTGACTGAGTCTGGAGTCACTGAGGGCTTGTGTTGACAAAGGGAGTGAGGATTAACTGGTGTTGGCAGGGAGTATCAATGAGATGACCTCAGCTGGGCTGTGCTTCTCTTCATGTCCTGTGGAAGGAGGCTTGTACATGTATTAACTAGTAGAGTGACGTAGCATTATAGCAGTGGAGAAAGAGCTTACTAGACCTGCATGGATTATACTAATAAGCTCTGTTTTGGTATGAGTTTCTCTAACCTTGACTCTACCAAAGGCTCGTGGTGTCTGTGGCTGGCTGTGAAATTGCTGCCCTGCTCCTTTATATTTGCAGGCATGTGATGTGACTTAGCAAGTTAAGTTGCTGGTACAAGATACAAGTTAGACACTAGTTGCTTCCAGACAAAGCTGTGTAATGCCTGCAGAATAAAAGTGAGTAAGTGTCTGAGAACCAGGGTTACCAAACTGCAGTCACTGGACTGCTTTGCTGGTGGTCATTGCAGAATGGCCTCATGTCAAGGTGTTGAGTCACTTCCAGTTACACTGCTCTGAGCTCCAAAAAAATATTCCCTTGAGTTACTCCATGTGTCTAGCTGCTACTGTTTCAATAAATAATTGGGGGGGGGGGGGGGGGGGGGGGGTGAGTACAGTTGTCCTTAGCAAAGAAGGGATATGTTACAGGAGAGGGTCAAAGATACTCTACTGAATGTGAGAACCTAGCTTAAAAGTACTAGTTTCGAAGCACATGGTGGGGAAAAAGTGCCACTGCTAACTGTGTTTCCCCAGGGACTACTAAAGCAGCATCACCTCTTTAAAAGAAGTAGGGAAGGACTGTTCATAGATTGCCTTTTAACTCTGTACTGCTCTGCCCTCATAGGTAATGCTTTGGAAGCTCCTGGGCTGAAGTAAATGGGTCTGTTGACTTGATCAGGAAATGATCTTCCAAGTGATCATACTTCGGGTGAAGTAGTATCAAGCCCAGAAAGGATATCTAATGGATCTGTCTTGGAAAGATCTAGCAGTCTTGTTGGGCAACTGAGTATGATGGGAGATGAAAGGAAACTCACTGTTGTGCAAGGCAGGATGCCTTCCTGGAGGAATTGCAGTGAGTTGTAGAAATTAAATATAACATATAAAGGTAGTGATGAGTGTGACTGAGAGGCAGTCTTGTCTTACACACGGGAGGAGAGCAGTGCAAACCAAGTTGTCTGAAGGATACAAGCGTGCTACTAGAAACCAGGATGTTTGGTTTGGTGCATACCGTTGGGAGAACTTGTATGGTGTTCTTGTATGTCTGCTCCTGCTTGCCTTACAGCTGAGAGGTCAAGAAAATCTGTTACCTACCCTGATCGTGATCCTTCCACCAAAGGACAGACTGAAACACTTTGCTTCTGCTGTGTCTCTACACAAACAGCTTCACATAAATGTCACGACAAAAAAGTTTGAGAGCAAGAGAATGGATGTCTGTCAGTCTAGCTCTCACTGACTTTTGTCCTAGTTATCTTCCCTGATAAACTTGAAACTCTGTAGTAAACACTCAAACACATGTGGTGTTAGGTATATGTTTGTCTGACAATTCTTCCCTGACTTGGTTGCAGGAATTGACGTTCTTGGTGGCAGTGAAATCTTCCTCCTGTGCAGTGACTGGAATAACTGACCAAGTACCAAAGTGCTAACAAATCCCTGTTCATCTTCATAGGCAAGGCTTGACTTCCCTCCCTTGCGGTCAGTCCAGCTGGACGCTTCTTTTCCTTCTTGTTGAAATATGAAGGTTTCTTCATGTCAACCAAAATGTCTGTTGCAAATGCATCCTATTATGGGGGATTTAAAAGCCAGCAACTTTCTAGTAGTGACTTCTTAGCTAGTCACTAGACAATCTGTCACCATTTGCCTGAAACGGGGACACAGTGTGAGCTTGAAACAAACCTGTCTGAGCTCTGGAAGCAGGCTGTGCTAGTATGGTTTTGATCCTGAAGGGGTTCAGGAGTTACTGATGCTCCAGAGTTGCCCATCTGGAAAGAGTGTGTGACTAAGGAGTGTTTTATACAGTGAATGTGATTTAAATCTTCAATCTGGGTGTTAATTGGGTACGGGAGCTGCTTTCTTCTGTAGCTGTGGGGTGGCACAAGCTGCCTCAACTCTGTGTAGCATTTAAGGGAAGGAAATACAGCAGACTTTCCCTAGTAAAATAGATTTGGTGTGAGCTGGATGCTATATTGAGGTCCACCCCCAGCATGTAAAGGCAATGAGTAAGGGTACTGACAGAACGGCCAGCTGAACCATGAATAATGTCCTACTGTTGAGCTGAAATCGAGTAAAACTTCAACTCTCCCAGCCCAATGGACTGCCTGGGTACTGCAGGCTGCCTTTGCAGAGGCCCCTTCTTTGGAAAGAGTACAGAGGGGAAGAACAATTTCTTAGCACGTTAACTGTACGTTTGAGCTCTGGGCCTGGACCGCCGGGATGAGCAGATGCAAGTGCTGGCTAATGAGATGGGTGCTTGGTGCTGTCTCATGACTGCTGGGGACAGTTCTTTTTGTCACGTGTTATCATGCTTGGGATCGGGCTTAAGGTCCAGAGCTTTCCAGGCCAGTTGGTGCTTGTGGCAATCTGACAGTATTGTGTGTGCCCCAGGGAGTGTGGTTTAGAGGGATGAGTGTAGGGCTGCAAGCCAGGGACAGCTGTGGGCTAGTCCTTTGTATACATCTGACTTGATGTGTGGCCTTGCTTCAACCCCTCAACGTTTTGCTTTAGGGTTTTTAAAAAGGGAGAAAATAAAGCTAACGCTTTTCTTGTCTGATCACCTTTGGCAGGGATGGATACTAATACCAGCTTTTATTTAATGGGCTCTACCCTGTGGCTCATCAAAGCAGTTGGAATAGAAAAGACTTATGATGCAGGGATTTCTGGCAGTGGGGTGGAAAAGGTGGGAAATGTCTTTTCTGTCCACAATGTGGAAGTGCCACGGCTAGGAGTGGGGGGCTTAGCATGCCATCGACTTTCTAGAGTTTCATTCATGTGGTAGATGTCTTGCCATCCTCCCTTCTGGTTTTATGTGTTGTGCTTAAGCAGCATTGAACTTCAGCTTCAAAGATTTTTGGATTAACATCTTTTTCTGATCTTCATAGAGGAAACAGCCACCTGCCCTTGCCTTATCTTTTTTCCTTAACCCTGGAGAGTCTTGTCCACTAACATTTTGTTGTCTTACGGCTCTGCTAGTTTTCCCTCTTCTAGGACGTGGGAAGACAGACTTCAAACTGAAGCAGTGCTGCTACTGTATAATAGTAAGGCTTTTAACCTGCAAAACTTTCCCTGGGAGGAGAAAAAAAAAATTACTAAAAACTCCCACCACCATCTGCCTGATTTCAGAGAGCAACAACTTTTGACTTAAGAGCTTTGGGGCAGAAGGTGGTAATGTCTGAATGGAGTTACCAAACATGGGCTTTTTCTTTTAGCCTGGGAGGGGAATTTGATGAAGCTTGTTAAGTCAGAGCAGCTGTGTAGATGTTAGTTTCAAACTGCTTTCTTTGGATAGCTGGTATGTTATCAAGTCAGGAATCTGTCCTGAGGAGATCCCAGATGGGGCCTTGACACCATAAATGTACAAAGGCACTCAGTTGCACAAAAACTGCAGAAACAACTTAGTTCTAAAGAACGTGCGTTGCAGATGGTAAACAGCCAAGAAAAGCAAGCAAGGGGTAAGGCCAAGCCGCCTTCTACATGAGAAGGCTACATTGGTCTCAGATGTTTAGAAATTCTTAGTTTAAAGTTTTGAGAACTTCACTGTGGATAACTTCTGGTTTGAATGGCCTTTTGGAAGTTAAACTCTACATTAAGTAGAGATGTGAAAAATGTCTGGATTCCAACTACAGTGTTTGGAGGCTTGAAGGAAGTCCTGGAGTTTGCCAAAGTGCAGTTCTTACCTAGATACCCTAATTCATTGTCAGAGTGCTTCAGGATCCCTGGGTTTGTAGTGGTGTAGCCTAGTGAGCTGTGCTGCAGGAAAAGAAGCATTGCTTCTCAGTGAGAAGAGAATAATGACCCTTGAAATGCTTCCAAGCAGTAGTCTTTGGTCCATACTATGGAGGAATTGGGACAGTGGGTATGTGGAATGGATGGGGTTGATGCTATGTTGCCAGCACTTCTACATGGGGCCTATCTCTTTGATAGACAGTCTCCTCATGCTATTTTAAGACTAAACTGGTCATGTTATTGAACTTGGCCGATGAGGGAGGGATTGTTTTGTTCCGTACTAATCCCAGGCACTAGTACATCTGGGACTTGAAGTTTCAAATTGTGCCCATGTAAAGAAATACCTAAAACTTAGTGGACCCACTGGTAAGGGGCAAGCTGAACTGGGAGAATTAGTGTTTATGTCCTAGTTCCTATGAACTGTTGAACAGCTGCAGAAGAAACCTGTTGACAGTTTTGCTGAAAAGAGGTTTGGGGTCTGTGTGAATCCAGAAAGTACCTGGCTTGACTCCTATGGACGGGCAATGTAGTTGCTTGGACTTTCTGTTCTGGGGTTATACAATAGGCATGAGCTGCTGCAGGCTGTGCTGTGTTGTTACCCTACAGCTTGCTGTCGACGTTCCGCACTACTGGCTTGAACACTTGGCTTCCTTGCCTGATGTCCCACACAGTTTCACTACTCATGTTCTGGGGTTTTCCATGTGGCATGTTGTGCGCTTCCAGCTGGAACAAAATGGAGCTGGGGGTGGGAGTGAATCAATCTAATGAACAAGTTTGGGGTTTTTTTGTGAGCCAGGGCATTGCTTTCCTCCGTATTACTTCACAGCTTTGTTGGAGTGCTGTGTGTGCCTCTTGCAACAAGGATCAGACAGGCAGCTGTAAGTGGCTTCAGCCTCAGACTTGACTCTGGTATTGATTCAGGCACATGCATCTCTTCAGATCTTGCTCGCATAGCTTAGTTTGCAGCCTAAGAGGAAAAGGGCAGAAGGGCTGCGCAGATGGCACTGATTCCAGCAGGATATTGCTGTAAGGTTAGGTATGTGGCACGCTGTCTTGCCAATGTGCAGCTGCTGTGTAGAAGTTAAAAAGGGGCAGCTAATCTGCTCTGAAGTGGCTGTGAGTTTGGGTAATGGTGAAAATCCAGGGAGTCATGGTGGACCGGCATGGTATATGCTACTGGTTTTCCAAGTTGTGGGTTTGACTTGCTGTATGTTGGGATGGGGAGAAGAAGAAAGGGCAAAGTGTGTGTCTCGTGTTTATTAATATGGGTCAATTTTGGTGGCGGAGGTTCATCCTGGAATTTGGATACCGTAGTTTGTTCTTGATATCTGCTGTAGTTAATTGACTTTGAGGTGATCTACTCGAGGACCAACAAGCTGCTAAATAGTTTAACTTTCTTAACTCAGTGTTTGCAAGAAGCAGCTTTTGAAGGAACTGAGAGCTTTCCTGGAAGGTTCACTCTACATGTTCCCCAGCTGAATCTTTCCTGTTTTATTGAGGTACTGGTGTTCCTCATGTGCTTCTGATCCTCTGGGTATGAGGCATGCCAAGTGGCTGTAAGATGTTGCCTTCCAGTGAGATTGTTGAAGGGGCAGGTCGTATGTGCCCACACAGGCCCAAATCTGCGCTTTTGGCATGAATAACATTAAATCCTGAGGCTTTATCTGAGTAATCAGATAAAGCCTGGTGTGTGGACACTGAACTGGATTTGCAAGAGGCACAGCTTTGTGTGTCAACACTTTAAGTGGGAGGGGACACCTGACTAGAGAGAGCCTGGAAGGAGCAATAACCTGCATCTGCAGGCAACTGATTGTGCAACTACCCTCCTGCTTGCTCCATAGCTAGAGCAGTGCACTGTGTTACTAGGGGAAACATGCCAAGTATGCTGTGTCACTCCAGGATGGCAGATATGTCCAGATGTTTGCCTACAAGGAACTCCAGAGAATCTGCTGCTTTACTGAGCTTATTCGTTTTAGAAGAGGAGAATCTGTGCTGCTAGGTGTACTTACATACATACTTAGTGGTATTTTTTCTATAAGGACTTTCTGCTGTACGCAGTTTCTCCAAAAAGGAATTTGGCTGTGACTCATGAGGTGCCTTCAATCTTTGCCCCTTGATGTAGGGATACAGTTGGAAGTGCACGCTGGTGTTCCCTTCCCAGCCAGATCCCTCTAGGTAGAACAGCTCAGCTTGCTGCTGTAGGCACAACCATGTGGCAACACATTAACAGTGGGGGCAAATAGAATTTCCATTGACTGCACGTTGCTTAGTCAGGGGACATGTGCAGCGTCTCCTGACTAAGCCTAATAGGCAGAAGCAGGTTTGGGCTTTAGGCCAGAGGGGTGGCACGGCTTTTGGTATGCATCTAGGAACATACAAGAGCAAGATAAGATACATGGCTTATCCTCAGCTGGACTGTTTTACGGGATAAGTGTAGCAATACTTATCTGTGAAAATGGAGAAGGATGGATGTTATTGGCTTTGCTATTTCTGGCAAGAAACAAGAATTGAATGGCTCTTAGAGCTTTAAGTGGGAAGAGATTTCTTGATGCAGGTAAGACCTTAGTGGGCACTGGGGAACAGTATGCTGTAGACTATATATTAAGACTGATGACAAATCCCCCTGTGTATTTGAGATAGGAGAATGGTTTTCAAGCTTATGGTCATTAAGGTGAAGAGGGAAGGATAAGGTGGTATAACCATTACTTGTATGGAGACATGTACTCTTACATTACTTGGATAATGCTGTCTTCAAACCTTCCAAAAATGCCAGCCAATCCCCAGTCTAGACTGCTCTTGAAAGAACACTTGGCCTCATGGGAATCTCCATTTCAAGGTGCAAAACAGTACAGCAGAAGGCTCACCAGTGGTTTCACTGTTGAGATGGCTTTTGTGCCAATGCAGTGTTCAGTATACTCTTAAACCTTGTTTTGGCATGTCTAAGACGCCCACAAAACAAGCTTGTCATGGAAATTGTGTCTGACCCAGGGTTGTGATGCTGAATAGGTATCAGATGGAAGTCATGTCCTTAGGTCTGAGCGGACAAAGCAGGTGGCCCAGCAGGTGGCAGGCTGGCAGCAGCGAAAGAGATGGCTTTGCAGGTTGCTGAATGTAACCCTCTTCTGCTTGCAGGTCTGATAGAAAAGCTGGGCAGTCCAATTAATACATGCCTAGATGCATTTATCCAGGGTGAATATCTCTGTAGCCAGCTTTTTCAAGTCCTAGTACGCTCTCACCAAAGTATTGGGATTATCTGTAGTGGATGGGTGTGTAGGGTGACTTCGGCTTACACTTTCATTGAGTGTTAGAAGTAGTAGTGTAATGAATTAACTGTAGAAATAAAACTGCAAGGTAAGTCTCTTCTGGTGTGAGGTTTTTAAGGCAGGAAAATACTGTTGGATGTGGTGGCTTTGTCTGATATTCCAGGCATTAGATATTCTAGAGAGTTTACATCTATTCCATGTTTGGGGGGTTGCGATGTACTGAATGGCGGGTGGCAGTGGGCTTCTCATTGCTCTAACTGATGCTTGTACGCAACAACTCTTGGCAAAGCCATCCAGCCTCCTCAAAAGGAGGAGTAAGGACTTCAGCAGCAGCTGAGAAACAGTTGAACATACTTTGGCTGAGACTGACCAGCCTTAGAAAAGATAGAAGCTTAGATACTGAAGGGAGCAATTAACATAACTGTGCTTATATCTCTACCATTCTTACTCACTAAGCTCTGAAAAAGCAAGGCAGCTAATCTTTTCTGCTTGTTCCTAAGTATATTGAGTGCATCTTTCTTAAGAACAGATCTTTTGACTGTTTCTACAAGGTTTTTTTCTTCTCTCTATTTCTTAAGTTCTATTAACGTGTTTCAAACTTGGTTTCCTAATTGGAAACTTTCTGTTGATGTCATGGGAGCTTTCTGTGGCCCACATCAAATAGCTTCATTCACCAGGAATTAAGTGACTGTACAAATGTTTATATTAAATGCTTATTTAGAAGGCATGTTGACTTATGAGGACCTATGATGACAGTGGTATGTTGGGAGGATAGGTTGACCATACAGCTTTTGTCTTGCCTTTGAACTGTAAAAGTACAGGCAGCTGTTTAATGCCTAGATAAGACAACTCTGGCCTGCTTACATCTAATGAACTTGTCCCATCACTGACTATTGCGCTGTTTCTTTGTGCTCTTACACTGGAGAGGTTTTTGAATGGGTAACCTTAATGGAAAGGTCTCAGATGGCAATGTCTGGAATAGTCACAGCAGAAAGCTGTTGGCTTAATTACACGTACTGGAATTTTGCTGTTTTAGAAAGGAAAACCACAGTTTAGTCTGCTGAGAAGTCCTAGGGAGGGAAGGAGGAGATGGTGAGCATGCATGTTCTTCAAACTCTGCTTACTCAGGCTTCTGTGGTGGCGTCAGGGTATTTGGAAGGTGGAAACAGAAGGGATAAAAACCATCTTAGCATCCCCTCTCACCCCCAAATAGACCTCAGACATGGAGCAGCAGCCATCTCTTTCCTTCCCTGCAGGAGATTGTGCTTTTTCCTAATTTAAAGGAAAGATCTTTTTGAAGTTGCTTGGGGTGTTATGGAACCTTCCTTATGAACATGATGTGCTAGTAGCTACTGTCTTTGCAATAGACTGTCTTAGCAGGTAGCTAAGCAAAACCTTTGCATCAGGCACCTCTGTAAGACTTACTGGGCTTCTGCACTAAATTTCATTATCGCGTGTGGCAGTGTACTCTCTGCGTATGCAAGACCAATCTGTTTCGTAGTTACGGGGAGAAGAGGGAAGCCTTGTGTAGAGCTGCAAACTGTATTCAGTTACTTCCCTTTTGAGAGGGCAAAATACCTTTGAAAACTTACTGTTGTAACCTAAATTACAAGAAGAGCAAGGCCTTAGGTATGACTGATATCTGAAATTAAGCTTATTGGTGGGCAGAATCTTTTTAGGCAAAGAATGTTTAAACACTTTTTTACTGCTCTTGCCAAAAGTTACAATATTGGACTTGCTGTCAGACTAAACTGCCTAGAAAGCCAAAAGTGTCCCTACACAAACTTCAACTGTGTTCTCTGGTATGGTGCTCTGCCTTGAAAACAGGGTAGATACTTGATACCTAAAGGAAGAAATTCCATTTCCTTTACACAAACTTTCCTTCCAGTATCCTTCCTCAAACTGATGTTGAAGCCGTCATGGATATTTCCAATTGCAGTCTTTCCATGTTCCAGCATCATGCCTGTTGATGTAACTGTTGATGATGCTGAGCTGGGAGGCTTTTTGGAAGTGGATGATTAGGGAAAAATATTCTTGTGCCTGGGTGTAAAGATACAAGACTTAATCTTGTAAGTCTGGATGATTATGCTAAAGTGGCCCAGAGTAAAAATTTCTGTGCTTTCAGATGCTATCTGAATAGGTGACAAAGCTGTTTACTATCAAAAAGCCTGTACAAATCTGTCTCTTCAGCCAATCTATGCTGTTCCTTCAGCAATATATCTCCTCTGCATGGTGCAGAGCATGACTGTCTCCTAGCCAGTTGCTCTAGTTGCATGTGCTGAAGCAACTGATCTGAACTGCTACTTCATACTCACTTTTTTCCAATGGAGAGGTAATACCACTATGTAAATTAGCAGCGTTGGACCTAATCATACAGGTTTGCTTTGTTGCTCGAACTAAATGCTTGAGGTGCAGCTTAATGTTGGCACACAGGAGGTGATGAGGAAGCCACTTAAAATATCACTTGATTTACAGAGCTTAAGCTAGTGAAACTGTTGCTTAGGAATGCATTTCTGAGTGTGTCCCAGTAAGGCTAAGGGACACATTCCACTCCTTGCCACTTGAACCAGCCACTTTGGACACTAACCAGCAGTGAAGCAACTGTGAACAGTGCTATAGGTGCACTGTAGGTCTTGGTTGTGCTTTTTGGCAAAAACACTTGTTCTGTATTATCACAACTGTTATTTCCAGGAAAAAGTTGCTCTTGGATATCTGGCCACCTTACAGTGCAGATGTCCTCTGAAGGCAGCATGTGTATTCCTGCAGCCACAGTTTGCATAATGTGCTTTAATCCATTTCATTTTGGCATGCCCTGCACTTTCAAATCTGCTTTGTCTAGTTGCACTTGCAGAGGGATAACACTTCAAGCAGTCAGGCTAGAAAGGCTTTCTAAAATTGTGCTATGTTACGTGAAGCCTTTTGCTGGATGATGTAAGAACCCAGCTGAAGCTTTTGGTCACCCTGCCTATCTCAAACAACCATAGCAATTTCCACGGACCCTTTCAGGTAATGGTGAAAGCAAAACATTGCATCATGCTGAGACCGTGCCCAGCTGTAGGCTTTGCTGAGATGTACAATGTCTCTCTTCCTAATTATGGTATGTCCCAGGTCAATTATATTTAAACACAGAGTCCAACCATGCCATTAAACTTTTTTGGCTAATGACAAGTCAGAAATCTGGTGAGGCATCGTCCCAGAATGCTCTGCTTTGGGGAGTTGCTGTGTAGGTTCCAGTAAAGCTGGCAGTGTGAGTTGTCTCTTGTGTAATCTGTCTGCCAGGAATATTCTCTTAGCTCAGCACTTTGAGAGCTGCTGTGAGATGGCTCGTTGCTTGTGTCTGTTCCTGGATGTGGAGGGCTTACCTTACTAAGCATACTGATGGAGTGGTGTGAATATTGACAAATGCCTCAGCACTAGTCTGTTGCATGGTTATGTGGCTCTTTGGGTTTTTGCCCATATAGCCAATGTTCGAGTTGCATAGCTTCTGGCAGCTGCCTCAGAAATGAGGTGAACGCATCTTTCTAGAGACTGGCGATGGGTTGGGTCAGGCAGAGCACACTGCGTTGGCTTCTCTTTGCTTGATAGTTTCAAACGGTTTAAAGGTTAGATAGAATTAGCTTTCTGTATTAACTGCTAATCAGTGGAAGGATGGGGATCCATGCTTCCACTGCAGAAATCCTGGGCTGAAGTAAAACAACAAATGTGTGCATGGTAATCAACACAGCCTTTAGATTCTACAAATCTTGTATTGGATCCACGTTTCCTAGCTAGTTTTCATGTGAGCTGCTTGTACCTTGTACTCTTATGCTAGCTGTCTGGTCCTCTCCGGATGCTTGCCCCAAGCTCTAGCAGGTGAAGCTTGATGCTACTGAAAAGCATGGGGCAAGAGCAGAAAAGAGTCCTTCCCCACCCAAAACCTCAGGATGGCAGATCAAGGTGACCCTCAGTAAAGCTAATGAGTCTGCATAGTAAAGATATTTAGAGGGACTTGTCTCAGCGGTACTGGGGGGTTGGGGGGGTGGACAGGAGCAAGTTGCTTATATATATTTCTCCCTGGTTAGATGGTGTGAGCAGCATTGTAGAACATAAAATTTCTGTTTGGTTTGTTCCCAGTGGAAGCCCATTGTACACCACAGCATGGCTGCTCTTCCTACTGTTTTCAGTGGTGTAAAAGCTACCATCTCTTGCCCTAACGTGTGAAGTGCTAGTAAATACTCTCGAAATGGCGCACAGTTGACCTGCCCTTGATAGACTTCTGTGACAAACTTCAGTGCCTCTGTTACTGTTACAGGACTGGACTTGAGCATGTCTAAAAACTTGTGTTATATAACAAACCCATGATGATCCTGACCTGACTGCAAAGAACAGACTGTACTAGGCAGACGAGAAATGCCAATGCTTTTTTCCTTTCCCTACTGGCTGGATTGCAAGCCATTTATGCCCAAACATTCTGGAGGTGTTCTGTCATGGTGTGACTCTGCTTCCTTTTTGCTAAGGGAGATTCCTAGGAAAGTGCTTTCCCTCTGGAGACTTAGAGGGGAAGAGGGAATTGGAAGCTGAAGGGGGGATATTGTGGACTTGAGCAAGCCAAGGTACTTGATTACACTGGGATGGCAAGTTTGGATTTGTCTGGGCTCTTCACCTCAACTGGCTGTTGCAGCAATTGGAGAAGAGAAATTGCATCTTCTGGCAATGTTGTTGGATTTGGAAAGGGTTTTTCCACAGCTTTTGTTATGTTTTAAGGGTTGTTGTTGTTCCCAGATCAAACTTGAATAGAAAACATAAGGCTGCTGCCAGCTTTCTGTCACAGACACCTTTTATCGTGCATTCATCTCTTCCAAGCAGATGCTGCTTTCATTTCTTCTACATTTTTTGCTACAAGACTAAAATTAACAGCCCTTTGATGCAGGGGAAGAAATTGTATTTCAAAGCAAAGTACCTAGTTAACTTCGATAATAAAACTGTTGTTTTTATCTTGAAGGTAAATCAGTGTTCCTTTGAAACAAATCTGAGGGTTGGAAGCTCCTGAACCCTGCTTGCTCTAAGTTAACATGCAGATCCCTCCTTGGCTGGGAACGTCAGTGACTGTTCGTTTTGGGTGGGAGGTATAGATGAAGCTGAGCCTCTGAAGGTGAGGCTGTACATGGGGAAGAGGTGGCAGACATTAATGTTGATGCACGGTGTTCCTGCAGATAGCGCTCGTTCCAGCTGATTATAAGCTGCAGTGCGTGGCTAATGCTATATCACAAGAGTGCCAACCACATAGCTCAAGGTGGAGCACAGCAGGGGGAAGGAGCTGAGGAGTCTTCAGACGCTTCATTGTGGTAGTGAAGCAATCTGTATCCTCTAGCCAGACAGTGTTGTCTTGCCCTCCCTAGCCTTCCTGCCTTCAAAGACTTCTACTGAGCATGAGGTTTGTATGAACATCCAGCTTTTGGCTTTCATCTTTTCCACTTAAAAAGATGAGCCCTGTTCCTGTAAGGTGCAATACTTCCTAAAGGGTGATGTGGCTAAGCTGTGTGCATTGGGAGGATTGTTTCCAAGAGGGATGCTGAAGCATGCCTGTCCTCACAGGGAGGGCAACTGGTGGATAAGGCTGAGCCACAGCATTGCTCATGTAGCAGGTGACTTTGGGGAATGAAGAATTCCTAAACTTAGGCCATGGCTGGCTTGGCTAGTGGTCAGGACATGGAAGAAAAGATGTTGCTGTCATCATTTAGCATGTTACAAGAATTATCTGATGCAGCAGAGGCACATCTGATGTGCAGGTTATGGGTCCAAGATCTCATTTGAGAGTAGGGGCTAGGGGAAATACCTCCTAGAAAATGGTAGAAGCCAGAGGCTTTCGGAGATGAATTGCAGAAGGCTTTTTTTTTTTTGAAAGTGGCAGTGGTTTATCTTTTAAGTCTGCTTGGTCCTACTGAAACTACCAGACTTACTGAAGGAGGCCACAGAAGGCTTGTGTGCATATAGGCAGGTGCTGGAGGCATTGAAGAATCTGACAGGCTTTCAGCTTAGGAAGCCTAAACTTGATTTAAAGAACCTGTCATGATTGTCTGATGAGCTCCTGCTTTGGACGCATGTGCAGGGGTGTTGACTTCTGAAAACATCCTTTTGCTAAGTGAACAGAATGGTTTCCTAAACAGTATGAAAAAAATCACTTCCTCAGTGACTCAACTGTCTCCTCTTGTGAGGTTTTTGTCTTCAGTGGTGACACCCTCAGTCTCCACAGACCTCAGGACAGGAAAGAAGCAAATCTGTAGCTTAAGCTGTGAAAGATCTGCTGGGTCTTTATACACAAGCATGTAACTTCAGTCCTCTTTTTCAACACTTAACAAGCCCAGGATGAAGAGATGCGGGTAAACACTGTAGAAGAATGCTGAGTTTTTCCATGTAGCAAGGTAAGACAAAGGCCTGTGAACTAAATCTGTGTTTATATTGCTTCGAGTAATTCACTGTCCAGTAAGAAGGCACTAACAGCCAGTACAAGAGGCTGAACTACATTCACTTGTTTAGGATTTGACTTGAGGATTAACACTAAATTCAACCTGAAACTGGCTGATTAAGGAACTGGAATGACTTGAACAGGGAGGAAGATGCATAACCCGAAGCATAAGGAGTTTTGTCACCATGAGGCTTGTCAAGCGTTGGAACAGGTTGCCTGGAGGTTGTACAGTCTCTGTTTTTGAAGGTTTACAAGAGTAAACTGGATAAAGCTCTGAGTAACCTAGTCTGACCCTTGCTTTGAGGAGGAGATTGGACTAGAGACCTCCTGAGGTCCTTTCCAGCCTGAATTAGTCTATGATTCTATGAAATAAGCTTGTATAGGCATCTTGCTGTGATATTATCAGAACAGTTAAGTTCTGGAAGTGGGTAGGCTGCTTCATTAGTTGATAGACAACAAGACTTATCTCCTGCATAGCCAGGCTAGAAGCTGGGGTTTTTGGTTGTTTCCCAGCTTGTCTAAAACTCTCATAACCAATTTCTGTCCTACAAATCGCCCTGAAACACAGAGGAGAGAAATTACTTGTTTCAAGTCTTGGCATCACTACTAAAATGTCTTTAATTAAACATTTGTATAAAAAAAGCTTTCTTCTAGTCTTGTCTCAATGTCAAAGGTGAGCTAAAAAACAAAATTTGACTCCGATTTGACTTCACAACTACCCCCCATCCTGCAGTACTGCTGAATACTTAGTAGTAGCAAGACCTTTTGCTTTGACAATAGTATCTTTCCCTTTAGAGCAGGCTGTCCTTGGAAGGACACCAGTGTTTCTAGGCTCTCAAAGCAGCCACATAAGCTTTCTTTATCTTCTTTATCTCTGAGCCCATCCATCCCTATGTCAGGAGGTTTTGTACAGTCGTCATACAGGGGTTTGTTTTGTGATAGCAGTTGGCACTACTTGATACAACGCTCTGCCTCTGAATCCTTTGAAAACTTGTTGCAGTGCTGTGCAGTGTAGCTCTTGGTGGTAGTTTGTCCCTTCTGGGATGCTGGAAGAATGTAGTAGGAGAGAAAAAACTGGTGGATCCTTTCTCAGGGAGCAGTGAAGGACTAAGTTTTAAGAAAGCAGACAGTATGCTGACCAAGCGGCTTCCCTCTGCTTTCTGGATTTATAGGAAGGAGCAGCATCCTGAATTGTGTCCTTAAAAGGTGTTTGGGACGTGGGGGAATGATTAACAAGGCAAACTATCTTTCTCCTCAGTATTGTAGGAAAAAGTTCATATCCTTTAAATCCACAGGATGACAGATCTGACTTGCAAGGTATAACTAAGATCAGTCAAATGTAGCTTTGGAAGATGTTTTTCTTCCCAAGCAATCCTGCCCAAGGCCTTAGCAGCCATGCTGCCTACCTTTCAGGCTCGTTCAATAAGACAAGATATAAAATGAGTTACTGAACTGCAGTGTTTCTAGGCTTGGCACTTAGTTTGACTGTTTGATGTCAGCCCCTCTCTAAAGAGGGACAGGACTACCATGATAGGTCGAAGGAGCACAACCAACTTAATCTCTTGACCTGGTGGTGAAAGGGTGGAGGGAAACCTTCTGTACAGGCTGAGGCAGGCTGCTGGTGACAAGGTGCTGCTAGCAGCAGTTTTTGAGCCGGTGGAAGGAAAGAGCTTGGGGAGAAGTTGTGCTTGTTATACTGCATCCTTCTCTGCCCTTTTTTCTACTTAAAGCTCTGCATAGATTGGGTTATGCTATAGCACTGGTCACATGTAGAAAGACACAGTAGCTATGCAGAGGTCCTTAACTGCATTAAGCTCCAGGGTTATAGAAAGAATTTTCTTGTGTCTCATGATTTGATTGTCATAGTATCTGATCAGGTAGAAAAGAGTCAGTCAGGAAACTCATTAGCTCGTGCCTGAGGGCCTTGCTTATTTCCTCCCTGAAAAGCACGCATAGTTAGATGGGAGTCTTTCTACATCCATCCTCCTGGCTGTGGTGGGATTGCTGTGACAGTAGAGGTCAACACAGTGACTAAATGCAGACTGTGAAAAGGAGGATGAAAGGGATGAACTTGGAAGTGGAGCATGATTGCTGAATGTGAGGAAAAGGATGCCAAGTGAGTTGCTGAGGATGCAAATGTAAATAAATTGTAAAACTGGAGGAGAAAGAAAAGCTAACTTTTGCTTCCTTAAATGTCAAGGACAAAGTAGCTTATTGTGAGGAGGACTTGAACGCTGTCCTGCTGGGTGTCAAGTGTGCTGGGCCTTGGAATTTCCTCCTCAGCAGCAGGCAGTTTGTGGGCCATCCTCTGCGGTCCTGTTGTTCTCCTTTTGCCCCAATTCTCTCCCTGTGATGCAACGATGAGAAGTGTGCAACACTTTCATTGACCTTCTACTTGTGCAGAAAGCATTTTCTCCTACCCTACGTGGCAGGCTGGTAGTGGTATTGCTGCCCATCTAAATGGGGGACGTGCAGATCCAAGCAAGTCATGTGCTGAAGGTTCCCCAGCGGAGTGGCAATGAAGCAGGGACGGAACACAACTTCAGTTCTGCACCGTAAGGCCCTGCTTTTGCTGTGACAGAATGTGCTGCTCTGCCCTCTCTTGCAGAGAACAGTATTCTGTTTGTGGTGCTGTAAGAATCTAATGCTCTGCTTGGAGGGAGCAGAGAGACACCGTTGTAATGGACCAAGAATTATTTGTTTCTAGTACACGGCCCAGATTTCAACTATGCTTTTTCCATAGTGCTGATGAGCGGTACCAGACACTTGCACAACTTCCCCTCTGGCATAGATGTATTTGATGTTGATACATGTACTGAAGCTTCAGACACAATAAACCTATTTGAGGGCAACAGGCTGAGTAATCTGGTGCTTGGCAGCTGCTCTGTTGTGGGGATTTTTGCTTTACTG
Source organism: Mycteria americana (assembly GCF_035582795.1). Classification (NCBI taxonomy): domain Eukaryota; kingdom Metazoa; phylum Chordata; class Aves; order Ciconiiformes; family Ciconiidae; genus Mycteria; species Mycteria americana. The sequence goes on along the minus strand of NC_134382.1, from coordinate 6,652,343 downwards.
TTAGCAGTGCTTGTGACATCTTTAAATGAAAAGAGGAAGGAGGAGGCAGTAGCTGGGCAACCTTAATGTTAAAATAGCTCAAACTGCAAATAGTTTTCCTGGGAGAAGGAATCCTGCTGGATTCCACGTCTCCTAACAGAGCATACTGTATTGCTTTTAGCAGCAGGGATTGAAATCCTCACAATCTGCTGTGTAACTTAAATTTTCAAGCCATCTATTTGAGAAAATGCTGCTTTTCAGGTGTATAATACTTAAATCTGTGACTCGAATACAGTAAGGGCTCAGTTCCTGTTCTCATGCAGGTATCAGTACTTGGTGTGTACTAGGTGACTTCGTTGAACTCTTGACGGGCTCTCTGTGCTTACGGAGGTGTTGTGCATTGCCTTATTCTGCCCACTGAAAGCAGCACAGCAGCTATCCTGGAAAAAACTAGGACTTCTAAACTAGCGCTTCCAGCAACTGGGATAGCATAGTTTTACTCTTAAGCCTATGACAAGCCCAACCATGTTGCTTCCCCCATTCCTGCAAACACATAGCATACGAGGCAGGCTTTCTAAAAAATTGCTTCTAGGCAAAAGATAGCTAAAATAGGAGGCTGACCGCCCCTGAACTGGGAGAGGATAGCACAAGCTGCAGCTGTACAAGTGTCTTTGCTCTCTCCTGCTGTCACCTAGGAAGGAGACAGAAGGGGAGTTTTGGTAGGTGACTGCTGAAAACTTTAGCATGGATTTCTTTTAATGCAGCTGCTGCTAGCATTAAACCGCAGTGATTCATTGTTAACTATTTCAAGGGGAAAGCAGTGCTTTGTTACGAAAACTTTTGTCCTGATGGCTTATTTTGTTGGCCGATCTTGCAGTCATAGCAAAAAAGCACTTTTGACACAGGAATGGAAACTCTGGACAGAGGTAGAAATGTCAAGCTTCATTCTTTCCACTCACTGCTCCCCTTCCCATCTACTGATTATCAGACAAAACTAATGAATCAGGATACTTAAATGGACATAAGGGATGGACAGTGGGCTGTGTAGGATGCAAATTAGTAAGTGGGAAATAACTAAAAGCAGGGAGCTCTTGTGCCAGAGGGTAGCTTATGGATTATGTGGGCTTCTTTAATGCAAATAGTTCTGACCATAAACATCTACTATTTAAAATTTATGGTGGCTTAATTGTGGAGGAAATGCCTTTCTAAATGCAGCCTGTCTTGGGATGTTACGGCTCCAGTGCTGGAGGGAAGGAGGGAGAAACATTAGGCAGGCATGGCAACTTGGCCAGGTGCTGACTTTATTTTTCGAACACCAATGCTGAACAGTTTACTACTCCACCTATTGAATGGCTTCTGGAGGGTAGTGGCTGTCAAAATAATTGCTGCTTGCTTCTGCTCCTCTTGTGAGCTGGGGCAAATGTCTGTAGCGTAGGGTGGTGAAACAGCTTGGGGAACAATATTATCCTGGATTGGTTCCCCAATTCAACCTTCAGTGTGATTGCACTAATGCTTGCATTGGTACAGCGGTGTGAGGGAGTGGGATGGGAAGGGCTGGAGGAAGACAAAACACTAACTAATAGATGGTTGGCCTGTGGTTTTCATTGCACTGGAACAAAGTCTGACCTGATGATAATCCTCTGGTCCAGCCCATAACTACAGTGAAAGGGTAGACTGTCCTGCTTCCCCTGCTTCTCCCCACTTCCAGATCAGTTTTCAACAAAAGCTTCTGAGTAGCTGACCAACCTAGTCACTGTGTTTGAAATCCTTTTGAATGAGGAGCTAAAGCAGACTAGTGTTGTAGTTTAACTTTGTCAGGGCAGGTCCATCTTCAGTCCTTTGTCATTCCTGTTCATTTTCCTGACGCTACTTGGACCATCCTTTGTTGATAACTTTGCAATTTAGGTTTTAAGGCATGGTTCAAAGGTAGACTTTCTAATTGCTTGCTCTTCTCTTGACCTTTTGTGAGCATGGACTAAGAGCCCTGGAAGACCCTGGGACTTGTTCCTGAGTAGCCATCTAACCTACAGGTCCTGAAGATAAGCTCATTTGAGGCACTTCCATGCTGGCTGCATTAGCGCTTGGCTATCTTGGAGTTGCAAAGCTCCTTGTACAGATAAAATGACAGCCCTGTTCTCTGAAAGGCTTTTTATCTAAGGGCAATACTATACGGTACCTGAACAGAAGCCTCAGTATAATCCTTGGTTATAGAAGAATTTTTAAAAACTGGGCTGTTCTTTAATTTTAAGAACATCTGGCAACAGAAAAGCAGCATGGAGTTGGCTACTAAAGGACAGGGAAGCTTTAAGACAAGTGCTGTTAGGCAGTGTACTTGGTAGTTCAGTCCTGCAAACTAGTCTTTCAAGTGCAGCTTGTTTATAAAACTGGGGAGTTTTGTGTTTGCGATGTGCCAAGCATAGATTTCAGCTTTACAGGGATGCAAAGCTCTTTCTGGAAGCAGTGCTTGTTTACACACAAAGTCTCAGTAACATAAGGAAAAATCAGTTGAAGGTGGTTGGACAGGTACAAAGGTGTAAGAAAGGTGAACCTCTGGACAAGGTGAAAAAAGGTTGCATGTGACCTTTCTTCCTGCTACCTATGGGACTTATTTCCCATAGTACTTAGTCCGCAAGCAGATCATAGAGCCATCTCTTGAGTGCATGTAAAGAAATCAGAACTGCAAAAAGACAGTGCCTTTTGCAGGTGACTTCTGCAGTTGGTGTATCTATGCTAGCCTCATATTTTCTTCTTGGAATAAGCTCTCGAGACACTAGGGCCTTTTTCTTAAGGCAAAGACTGCACTGAAGCAACCTGGGAGCAGCCTTCCATAATTGTATCAAACAGTCTTAATTTCAATACAAGCAAACTCCATCCCCAGAAAATGGATTCTTGACACAAGCAGTGAGGAAAAGCATCACTTGTCTGATGGATCTAGCCTGGAAATAATACCAGGAGCTAAAAAAATATGACTTTGCCAAATATGACCAGTGAGATGAGAACTCAGTGTGTGGGAAGTATGTCTTGCCTGGTCTGGAAGACATTTGATCTGGTGCTGCTGTGTTCTCTAAATGGGTATCCGCATGCTGAAGCATGCAGAGAACTTGCTATGCTGGTGGAACACGTAGCTGTAGCCTCCCATAAGCTGCTCAAACCAGTGCATCAGCCGTAAACAGCCTGCGCTCCAGAATGGCTGTGCTGATGACTGTGTGCAAAGTGGGAATAGGGCTGTACGTAAGGGCATAGTAACTGCAACAATTTACTAGTTTTTCTCCAGGCTCTCCATCTGCAGTGGCTGCATTGCTTTGTGCCCCTGCTGTCACATCTCCCTATACTTTCTCACAGGAAGAAGGGAACTGCGTGGATCTTCCTGCTCCAATAGCACCATGTACAGGTGCTGTCTCAGCTCAGACTGAACTGCCAAACCACAGCTGTTTTGCTATTTCCTCCAAAAGAATCTATCTGGAGTGCAGATCTATGGCTGAAAGCTGAACTTGACACATCTGATATCCATCAGCAGTATGTCCCCACTGCAGCCTGTCCACAACTTCTGCATTAAAAACAAGTGATGTCTGCAATTCACTTGTTTGTATTGCTAACTTGAGAGCCACAGGTTGGTGGTTAGGCTGCTAGCTGAGCTGACTGTCATCTGAGCACGTGACAATGTGCTTTGTAGCACCAAGCATGACTCAGATGCTGAATTCTACCTGGAACCCAAGTTCATCAAGTCAGTCTTGTAGGTTTGTAACAGCTGCCTGTAAATACTTGCTAGAATACAGAGGTTCAAGTTACTTCTGGAAAATAGCACTTCACCAGTTGGCTACAAACAAATATTCTAGACCAGCAGGAAGTTAGAGAGGAGCAAAGGGGAGAGGTGTAAGGAAGGTCAGTGCTGCAGCTGCAGATGTGGGACACGGGAAGGGTCTCTGGCGAAGTTTCTCAGTGCTTAGCTAAGATGCCGAGCAGTCAGTTCAATGTGGGATGGTAAACTCGGGGCTCCATCCTGCCTTATGGGGGAAGAGCTTTAGTTGCTGGCTTTCTGGCCTGTTCAGTCAGCTCCTACTCACTGTGCATACTTTACCATGGCTTCTCTCAGGCCTCATGGTCAGCTTAGCAACCCTTGTTACACCATATAACGCTGCTTAATCTGCAGTACAGGCACTTGTACGCCTGTGTGGCAATATTCTGCGATGTTTGGGATATGTGTTTGGAGTAAATTTCTGCTGTACAACTAGCATGCTGGGAAACCAGAGCGAATTGCTTAACTCCTTTTAACATCTGTATGTTACACTACCAATAAATGAACTGTTTCTAGCTAGAGTCTCATTGTCCTGACTTGAACAGAGTTTTTGCTCTGTAAAGGCCACAGACCATGAATAAGGGTAGAAAGGAGATGGACACACCAGATAAGGGGATAAGGAGAAACTGTGCTGTTGGTAATGCAGAGGTCTGAAGCCAGCAGTAGTACTTGTTTAACTTACATAGCTTTCTGATGCTGCTGTCCTCAGAATACTGAGGACAAAGCATCCTCAAGGTAGTTTTGGAAAAGGTACAAAAGAATTGCTTTAGAGTACTGGTCTAAGTAGACTGACCATAGGAAGAGGCACTAACAGTGCCTCATGCCAAGAGCGTAATGGCTTGCAGTGACTGAATCTTGTAAAAAGCTGATCCCAGCATCTTTATGGATGAAGATTACTAGCACTCAGGCTGGCTTCCTCTTCTGAAGGGAGGCAAGGAAGCAGAGGTCCTGATGAGATACTTTACTACCACTTGTTGTTTAAGGAAGGAAAGTCTCTAGCCCCACATCTCTGTTACAAAACACTCCTTTCTGCAACACGCTACAAAGTATGCTCAGGCATGTGGGATGGATGAGAGGTCACGGATTGTGCCGGTGGACAGAGCCATTATGTCGGTACAGCATGCTGATCTTAGTGCTGTGCCTGTGAGTACATGTTAGTCATAAGTGGGAGAGGCTGTGAAATAATACATGTTCCACTGTGGTTATGAAGGCTTATTAGGGAAGAGAGTCTGTCACTTTAAGTACAGGGTTTGAGTGAAAAGGAGAACTTAACTCCAAATATTTGACCATTTTAAGACTTGATGCCCACCAAAGATGGCATTGCCAGAGCAGGCAAATAGCTGGAATCTGCCTCTGAGAAGCTATTGCAAAGAGCCTTGAGGAAACATTGTGCATGGTCGCTAACATGCAGTTGGCATTCATAAGGTACCTGCGAGCTACCTTACACAGAGCTGTAAAGAGTCTAATGACCTTTCTGAAACATCTACTACACTTCCTCTGTGAGGAAAACCACCCTGAGTTCACTCTTTTCATTTAAAGACATATCTTAGTTTCTCTGCAACCAAAACTGCCATTCCTAACTAGCCTTTAATAGAGAATATCTCTGGCAGAAACTTGTGGAACTCCTTTTATCTGACTTGCTTCCATCATTACAAATACTTTGCAAAGTAACCTCTCTTCTGTTGCTTAGTAGTATTTTCTGCTAGATTATGCAGCACTGCAGTTAACGGGAACTGGCTGGGTAGGTGGACAGTGGAAACTTGCTTAAGTTAGGTTCTAGTAAGTGCTTAGTTCAGGCTGGGTGATTGTTGTTGTTACTTCAGGTTTTAGTTTACTCAGATGTGCTACTCTGTGTAACTTCAGTGCTTTGCTTTTGAGAACCAGACGCTCCATACATGGTGTAAGAGGGCATGCTGCCTTCAGCACGCTGCCTTTCAACATCGCACAAATAGCTAGAAACTTCTGCAGAAACTGTCTGAATCATCCCAAGGAGAGAACACTGGAGTGCTGTGTTCATACAGACAAGCTGATTCTTAGTGGTTACAAGTCCTAGCAGCGTTGTTTGACATGCTCTTGTCTTCCTTGGACAGAAGCCTTTTTTGGTATGTATCAGGGTGGGCATGCTTAAGCTAGCTGCCTCATGTACAGAAGAGCAGAGCTCTTGGTGTCTGCTTAGTAGATGAATGAGGCTGTTAGCTTAGCAAGGCAGCTTGTTAACTTTGTAGTCTAGGTAAATCAAGCATTGCCAAATACGAAGTGTCTTGTTCTCCCCATCCCTGGTATATCTTGAGCACAGCTACTCGTCAGGGGCCTGTCGCTCTGCTGGAGGATTTTCCTTTTTGCTGTTTGCTGGGAAATGTGCCATCTTTCTTAATTCTTCCTTGCCCAACCTCTTGTGATCTCGGAGTGACTGCAGTTTCACTTTCTGTGGAGGCCACACAGCCCTGCTAACAGCTAAACCTGCTGAGCCAAACTGCTTCTGCTCTTCAGTAGGTGGGGCTGAGGAAGCTGCCCCTGTGGCAACCTTCTCTGTGCAGAGCAAGATAGCAGTGAGGCTGACAGTGCCGCCAAAACCAATGCTATGCAATGAGGGTTGCCTGCCCAGCCCTGATCTAGGCAAAATTGCAACACTCCGAAACTAGCTCTAACCATGTTGTTAGTGCAGTTGTTCCTGTCATCTGTTCTGTAGCTGCTTGGTCTCTGCTAACACAGCACTGGAAAACTTCTTCAACAGCATAGGTGAGCTTATTTTTTTTTTCCCCAAGGTTTGATCAATATTTAGTGGGGTGGGAAGGGTGCTAAAGCCAGACTGCTGGTCAAGTAAGTGATGGCATGGTGTGTCACAGCCTTCCTGTGACCAGTTTCTGCAGTAGGCAGAAATACACAGGGCAAGTAAGGTGGTATATTTTTGATGCTAAGAATTAACGCCAGGGCAAACGGAGTGTCCTGCTTCTTTGGGCCTAAAGTTTGAATGCTATTTGAGGCATGCAAGTTCTTCTCTCTCTCCACCCCAGTTAGGATGTCTTGTAGCATTGCTGATCCATCTTGGCTTTTAACTTGGCTTTACAGGTCTACGTGATCAGGGGATCTGTTCTCAGCACCACCAAGGGAGGAAGGGGAAAACCTCTGGTGTTGAAGCAGCTTCTAGAGATCACCTTAAAGAAGGGCTAGCACTGTGAAGGGTCTTTGTGGGGAGTTTCTGACATGCTAGTTGTACGCAGGTGACCCCAGGTAAGCTGCTGCCAGCAGGTTAGTCAGCAAACTAGGAGTAGTGTAGCTCTTTTGACTGTTGGCTTGTGGGATGAACATTTGGCCCAAGAAAATGGACCAAGTTTATATAATGTTTTTTCTAGTAAAATAATGGAAACCTGAGCAAAACTACAGTGGGTTTTTAGTCTCATTCAGTAGTACTGTCTGGGATCTTTTACATCAACTTTCCAAAGCCGTAAGCAAGTAAATGACCATGTGCAGAATATATATATATATATATATTCTTACCTTCTCCTGAGGTTTCTCAGGCTGGAAACGTTTAGGGTAGGGCTCTGATTCATTGTCTGTAGGGCACCCAGGGTACACTAGGTGTTCAAAGGTCTGGCCTCTTATCTGTAGAAGTACACTTAATAAATATTGGGGGGGGGGGAATAGAGCCACAGTAAACTGATTTGAAGAAATAGACTTAAAGTAAGACTGGATCAGGAATCAAGGAATTTCAGAGCCTTCATGTATTCTTGTAATTGATGTTCTAGACAGATGTTGAGCTGCAGAGCAAGGGAGGACCTATGAGGAGCCATGGGTTTTCTGAACTAAAGTTAAACTTTTTGTAACTGTCTGATGTGTTTCTGGTCCTTTCTGGTAAAGTTTGTAACTGAAGGAGAATGGTTTGCCAGTACTTGGCCTCAAGAAAACAGATGTTTTCAGTGGCTGAGTGCCTCACAGGTGCTTAAACAACTGGAGGCATCTTCCAGTAAGGTGGGTTTTTTTGCTTCCCCTTGTTTTGGAGAGGATGCTTCTAGAACTCTTTATGCTCTGGGTTTTTCAGTTGTGAACCATTGATGCTACACTAAGCCTCTGGCAGCACTTGGGCAGCTCCGGAGTTGGGCTGGTTAATGGAACCAGCAGTGACAATGACTCCTGAAGGGCTAGTACTAATACTTTGCCTTGTGTGCAGATGTTGGACTGGGACTTTGAGGGCTCTTGCTGCTGTGCAAGTCGCTTCCAAATGGAGCTGAAAATCTGCACAGCAGCCTGTTGAAATTCCTATGTCACTTTGAGATGTAGCTACCTGAAATAACCTCCCACTGTGTGATAAAACTTGCATGGGACTAGCCTTTGGTGTCAGATAAAACAATGAGGGCATTTTGGGTGAGTATTCTTTGGTATAAGTTCACTCTATTGATAGCTTGGATTGCATTTCTAGGGTGTGGTCAGATGAGGTGAATGGGTTTGAATGCCAGCATAGGTAGGAATGAGGTAAATTGGGAGCAATAGGGAGCCTTGTTTTGAATGTAGATGACTTTTTTTTTAATCTAGCTGTGTGAATTAAGGGGCACTGCTTAGCCTCATGTCTGCAAGGTGTGTTCCTCTAGGTTTTGGGGGACACTAGGGAAGTAATTGAAATAGAGATTTAGTTGTTTGAGTCATACTGGGGGACCAAATATTCTGCTGTGGATAGTTGAGACTGCTATCTGCATGACATCTGCCTAGCTGGGTTCTTGGCTGCATTTTAGGAGGTTCACTGCCAGCTGAAGGTGGTAAATATGCCCATGGGCACAGAGTCTGGCTCTGCTCTGTTGTACACAGCATTTTGGTGAACTAAAGCAAGATGAATGCCTCAGCTGGAGAGGTCTGTGGTAGGCAGTTGTTTTGCCTGGTTCATGTCAATGCCTAAACAGAAGAAGTTGGACACAAACTGCTCTGCCATATACACACTTTCTTTGCAGAGCTGTGTTCTCCCCATTTGGCAGCAGGGACTGTGACACCTTCCATTGAAATGTCTTTGCTGTCTCCTGCCTTGATCTATTTGCAGCAAGCAGTTGTTTTGAAACCTGGCATATCTTTCTAGTATGGCAAATTGCCTACTTGCTCTGAACAGCTAAACTGAGGGAGATCTAATTCTCACTGAAAATAGCAGTGAGCACTTTTCTCTGAGACACTGTTATAATTTTGTTCCAAAGCTTTTAAGCCCAGAAGGTTAACAATAAAACTGAAAATAGCATGAGAGCAGAACAGAGCATCATGGGGATGAGCTCATGTTTATAAAGGAGAGCATAATTGCAGCAAGCCTGAGCTGTTGATATGATAGATAAAAGCACTTTCAGTGCTTACATTTGTACTTAAACCTGTAACAGTTCAAAGATTTTGAAGCAGCTAATTCCCTAGCATATCTTTTCATTTATGGCTGGCTGTGTCTCGTACTAAGCTGCCCAGGGCATTAATCCATTCATTTAAGAGGGTAAGCTTTTTGTGTATATGTGCTGCTGAGGGAAAGTGCCTTTATTGTCTTGTGCGTGAAGAGGCTTTTCCTTTTAAAAAATGAGGGCATAACTGTGCTTCCTGACTGCAGGGCAAGGAGCCACTCTGCAGTTCTAGACCAGGCTAGTGCCAGGAACAGTGGAGCCAGCTCTGAGCAGGAATTGTTGCCTTGCCCTAATAAGGAGCCATGTTGCACTTAAATCTTGGCATATGGTGCTCGGTATCTGACCTGCTCTCACTCTAATTGACCCCTTTGTTCCAATCTTTTTTTTTTTTCCATCTTTCCCCTTTTCTCTTCTTGCTTCTGGCCTTTGTCCTTCATCTAGTGTTAGTCTGCCTAGGAAAAGAGTCATAACTAACGCAAGTGGTGAGTGGTGCTTGTGTTCAGGAAAGGCTGCTTTCTCTTTGGAGCGGGCAGTGAGACAGTATGCTATCCCAGCTGCTTCAGAAGTCCTCGTTGTCTTTCACTGTGGTGATTCCCTTACTGGTGCAACAGCCTTGAGAGAAAGATGATGAAACTTATGTTGGGAAAAGGCAAAAAGTTGTAAAGAATGAGGCATTGTTTTGCTAATGAAGAGCACAGAATTGTATTGTCTTACTTCACTTGAGCATCTTGTGCTTCAAAGCAGTCTGCACCAGTACTCCTGCAGTCTGCTTTGTTTTGGTTCTCGCTTCCTATGCAGTGTTCTCACATGTACTGTACAGCTCTCAGGAAATCTCTGCCTCTCCTCCTTCTGCCAATGTTTTGTTCCTTTATCCTAATCAAAGTTCCAACAGCTGAATTTGCCTGTAGACTTCCAAGTGTGTTTTAGCCAGTGCCTTGTTGACAGCCTTTGTCCGTATGCCATAGGCCTTGGGAACACCAGGTAGTTCATCTGGTTCTTTCTGTAGAACACCAACACCACTGATTCAGTTCTGTCTCAGCAGCCTGATTGTCTTTATCCCAGCCTGAGAAAATAACTTACACTGAAACTTTTTAAAAATTACTGCTTCTGGTCAGCATTAATGTGCCTTTCCCAGGGAAGGTAAGACACCAGTTAGAGTGACTTCACAAATCTCTTCATAACAGAGTTGGTGTCAGCTTTGAGGTATAAAACTGAGAACTTGAGTACACACAGGCATTAGGGCCTAAAGATGGGACAGTGGGATGATTGGGAGGAACTGCTGTTAAACCCTTGAATAACTGCATGCAATACATGTGCTGAGTTGACAAAGTAGATCAGGCAACTTACTAGGTGGGTTTGTAGGATTTGTTGTGATGCTGTGTCAAAGTCCCTGGAAGACAGTTACAACAGTGTACTTGAACTTGTCCACCAGCGGCTCGGCTCATGTCTGTATCCTTCCTGTTCTTGGGATCCCTTGGTTTGAGATATTGCTGTTCCGTAGGCTTACAGAGCCAGGGAGCCTGTGCCCGTAGAGGCTGGGAGTGCCCGTGTGTCATGGAAACAGTTGGGCCCAAGCACCTGAGCTGTGGGGCAGAACAACTAAATGGGTTGGGGAGGGCGATGCACTGGCATGCAGTGACTCTGCCATCCCTCAGTTGGTTTTGCTGTTACTTGCTTGTTTTCAGCTGTTGACCAGCTGGCTTACTTAATTCAGGGTTTGTTTTGATGTGGATGATACTTATTTAACTTGCAGGATGTCTCAGTTATCTTACCAGCTGATAATGTGATTGGACCTTATTTAAATGGCAGTTGTTTAATGAATCATCTTCTGTCTGTCAGTGCTGTACATCTGCGGTCCCTGAATAGTTTGAAATAGCTATACTGCTGCCTAGTAATGCACATTGGGATGTGACTTTTAAAGAACCTCGGGCATTTTCCTCTCCATACTTGAAAATAAGGAGGGAAGGAAAGAAAAAATAGTCTTGTCTCTTTTTTTACTTAAGAACTACAAGATTTGAGCTCACTGTTCCAATGGCATACCCTGGACTAGTAGTAAAAACCTGTAGGGAAGCTGGTGAATTGATCCCTAACCCAGAGCATACATGAGCCTTCCCTGTCACCTTCTAGCTGAAGCCTCCTGCTTATGTCCAGTAACCTTATTTTTAAACCAGATCTGATTCATGCTCTATTTTCTATGCCAGATGAGGTCCTTGGTTGTGAGTAAGTGTTGTGACTGTAGCTGGCAGGAGCCCTGCGTGATTGCCTCACTTCAGGAAATGTTAAAATAACACTTTTTTTTTTCTTAGAAAGCTAGTTCACTCCCCTCCCACTTCTAATTCTCCTAATAGCTGCCCCCAGTTTGGCAGCTGTCTTAGAGGGTTGTTTGTGTTGCTGAGTGAGAGCAGAGACACTTCGGTGGATGCAGTGCTGGAGGAGAGGTACGAAAGTGAGCTAGTGTATCTAGCCAAGCTGGCTTAAACTTTTTAGAGGTTTCTCTGAAATTTGGAAGGAAAACTGCTAAACTGTGAGAAGCAGCTTGCTCTTTCCCCTGGACTCTGCCTCTGAAGCTGGGGAATTTTTTTCCTCTTGGAGAAGAGAAGCTGCTCATTTGAGACAAACCATACAGCAGGTTTATCTGCTCTCTTGACTATAGTAATTCAGTGGGGCCAATAGTGCCAGTAGCTGCTGGAATGGATGTCCCCCGAGGCTGGACCCAGCAGGTTTTGTCTGCTGTTTTGGACTTGCAGTCAGGCCTCCGGGGTACTTAGCAAAACTTTAGTGGGGTTGAAGAGAATTATTTCCTCAAACCTGTATCAATGGCTGCTAGCTGCTTTGCCAGCTGATCTGTGGAAGGTTTGTAACTCTCCGGGTGGAGAAGCTTTCATTTTTATTGCCTGGCTCCTACCTTGTTTGATCACTGCTATGGGGAGATGGTTTGTGTTCAGTGCTTTATTTCTCTTTTGAAGCTGGCTGTACTGAGGGAAGGAAATTATTTATGGCTGAATAACAACAACAAGAGGCAATACTTGTGTGTGTCTTTGCAGTATATAGCCTTTACTCCAGGGGATGCTTACATCCTAGAGGTTCCCCAAGAACTTTCCTTGACAACTGTCAGTCAAAAAAGGAAGGCTGGAGTTTAGTTGTCTTCATCTAATGTCTGTCAGATCTGGGAGCACTGCAAAGGAAGTGCTGGCGTACCAGCTAGGAGAACACAAAGCGCTGATCTAGTGTGTTGCATGAATAGGCTGGTTTGGACCCTGGAAAAACATTGCAGGTACTAGGCCTGTTTGTAGTGCCTGTTCTGCTTACCAGTCGAACTGTGGTGCTGCTCTTGAGCTAGAACACAAACACATCCCTCCTGAATTGCAGCCTGCTTTGCTTTCCCTATAGTGGAAGCTATACTTATGACTGTTTTGCATTCTGAAGGCTAGTTCCAACCTCTCTAGAGCAGCAGAGGGAGAAGTTTATTCAGTAATGCCACTCTTTCCTGCTAGGGGCAGCTCAGACTAAAGCTTTGCAGAGCAGTTATTCACATAAACTAATCCCTCACTACTAGTCAGCTGCAGCATGTTACTACAGGGTCCAAAGACAATGCAGTTGTAAACTCAGGTCTATCTTTGAGAAATTGACTGAAGCTGTTTGGACTCTTTCTCTGAGTATTAAATGCCTTGTGTGTTTTGGCTCCATTGTGGATAGCTATAGAGATGGCTTTGGCAGGAGAAGAAATTCTCCATGGTGGTTGGAAGGAGCTGGAGCAGTGGCCAGCCTGGGCCTTCACTGGGATGTCTTGCTCAGCCTGACCTTGTGGTATGAACTACGGCTGGGAGACCAGGCAAAATTATGCTTATACAAGACACTTTTCAGTCTTCCTACCAACTGAAGACAATCAGGAAAAATTTAAGTCTCAAGCATTACTATGTACTGGGTTCTGAGTCTTCTGCATTGAATAAACTCTTTTCTTGAATTTTCCAGCCTGGACAACATATAGGTGATCATGATGTAAAAGCAAGGTTTGCTGGAGGCAGCCTAAATACAGATGTGCTCTCTTAAGGTTTAGTGATGCAGTAATAAGGAGCAGTGCATTCACTGTAAAGAGAGGATGAGCTCTGGTGGCTGAATCTATACCTGCCTTAAAGAAGCAGAAATTCAAGTGTGTTTCTGAAGGGGGCATTAGAAGCTTAGTACCTATCTATGTGATCTATATGTTATCTCTGCTATGCAGGGTATACTGCATAAGTAGCATGCATTACCCTTCCTTGCTGGTGGAAAGGAAGGACAAGTTGTCAGGATAAAAGATTAAAACTGCTCTGTAAATGTTGCGTACAAGGCTGTATGTGCTAATGTTTAACTTGTCTCTTGTTTTTATTTCCATCCATTAGGCAATACTGACTGGTGCACATCTTGACAAGGTCTCCTAGCAACCTTTTCTGAAGGGCTGCATGACAGCAGGAGCGGCCGGGTAAATCGATGAGCTTGCCTTGGGAGCCTACGAATAGGCAAAATCAGAACACACAATGGGTCAGAAGGTCACAGGTGGGATAAAGACGGTGGATATGAGGGACCCTGTATACAGGCCATTGAAACAGGAACTCCAAGGACTCGACTACAGCAAACCCACGCGTCTGGACTTGCTACTGGACATGCCTCCGGTATCATATGAAGTCCAGTTATTGCATTCATGGAACAATGATGATCGCTCGCTGAATGTATTTGTGAAAGAGGATGACAAACTCATATTTCACCGGCATCCGGTGGCTCAGAGTACAGATGCCATCAGAGGCAAAGTGGGATATACACGAGGACTGCATGTGTGGCAGATCACGTGGGCAATGAGGCAGCGAGGCACGCACGCTGTGGTAGGGGTGGCAACAGCAGATGCCCCTTTGCATTCAGTAGGGTACACGACGCTTGTAGGAAATAACCATGAATCTTGGGGGTGGGACCTTGGGCGTAACAGACTGTACCACGACGGCAAGAACCAGCCAAGTAAAACCTATCCTGCCTTCTTAGAACCGGATGAAACTTTCATTGTGCCGGACTCCTTCCTGGTGGTTCTGGACATGGATGATGGGACGCTGAGCTTCATTGTCGATGGGCAATACATGGGTGTTGCATTTCGAGGACTCAAAGGGAAAAAGCTATATCCAGTGGTAAGCGCGGTGTGGGGACACTGTGAAATACGGATGCGCTACTTGAATGGACTTGACCGTGAGTATAACTCCCTCTATTTGTTCTAGCAGCACAGATCTGTGTGCTACTTAAGCGCAGGCTTACTAGACCATCCTGGGGAGGGGTTTTCATTTTGCCAGAGAGGTGAGGATTTCATGTCAGCAGTAGGATTGCTGGATACAGCTCTGAATCCTTAATGGCTACTTCAAGAAGCTTGTCTGGCTGTACACATGTACTGTTACCAAGGCACTGCAGGGAGCAAGCAGGGTTTGGGGAGGCTGTATGGTGGGAGGAGGTGATGCCAGTTGTCTATTGAGAGATGACAAACCTTTCTATATTGCTACCAAAGTATCAGCAGGAACGTCCTTTGGACAGTTGCATTATTGGCAATGTAATCCTGGTGTCTCTTTACAGGAAAGTCTCTGAGGAACAATTACCTTCCTTGAATGTCTAATGAAGGGACTTAAAATCCCTTGCAGGCAAGAGTGGGAAGGGCTGTCCCTATCTAAGGAAAGGGGAATGTCTCATCTTTCAAAAAAGTAGCTCACTTCTCTGCTTCTTTCAGGGCAGGGTGTGCTCATTTCTAGCATGGGGCTGGATATCGTAGCCAGCCCAACTTGCATGCCAGGCCTTTTACTAATAGGGACATCAATCTCTAGCTAAGCTTGGTAATTTGGCTGTCCAAATGTGCTAAAGTCTGTTATCTCTCATAGTCAGAAGTTCCCATTGGGCCAGACTGTGACTCAGTCCTCTGGGTAGGGTGGAGGAGAGAGGTGAAGGAAGTGGATTAAAATCTGGATTTATGTTGTTAGTGAAATAAATTTGGCAGAATTGATATGAAAAGAGTAGTGTTTCCCCTGCATTCCAGAACAGTGTCTGCCCAAAGGCTGTAGCATACTGGGCTCTTTCATTTGTGCTTAGAACATGTTCTAATGCTGGGCTAGCAATGGCAAACCCCTGGCACTGCTGACATGAGGTACAACAAAGCTGACACTGGGCACCAGAAAAACTGAGCTGTCGGAATAACCAGGAAAGCCTTGCAAAGGGATAGGAGCAAAATCCACAAGTGCTTCAACTCAGCAAGACCAAATAGAGAACTCTTGGCAGAGCACTTTCTCACCAAAGGAAAGAAACCTAGCTCCATCTGCCACAACAGCTTACAGAATGGCAGCAGCTCCAGTAACCAGGTTTTTCTGAAGGGTCAAAGCCAAAATCTGCAGCTCCCCTCAAAGCCAGCAAGTCTGTGGAGTTGTTGGCACAGAACTGCACTTAGCAAGGAAACGGCCACCTCCAGTATTGGATTTGGTTGTAATGTGCTCTCAGCATAGGAGTGAATTGTGGGCATAAGGCCAGGAATGACGGGACGCTATTTTGGCACAGACAGAAAGAAGGTGTCTGGCTCTAACCACTTCTGAGCGTTCAATAGTAACACTGTCCAGTGATTGTAGTGCTTGTGAATGGAAGGAGGTCAGAGATGCGTGTGCTTTCTCTTTTGGTCTCAACATCTCCTGTCAGACTGGGTTATCAGTGCAAACTAGATGAGGACAAAGTTCTTATTCTTAATCTCTGTGGGAAGAAGATCCTCTCCTTTTAAGGCTGCTAAACTGGAATGTATTTGTTATGTTAATGTCTATAGGCTTTGAAGGTTAGGGCCCCTTCTTCTCTGGGATGTTGGCTAGACAATGTCTCTGTCCCAGCTATCGCCATACAGAGCAGGAGGAAGTGGGACAGATTTTGAATACAGCGTATTTGTACCCCAGTGGTTTAAGAATAAGCTACACTGGGAAGTGCCAAAGGAGTTGCTGCCAGTAATAGGCTTCCCTGGCAGTATCGCAGCCAGAGCCGAGACGTGCAGTCCAGCTGCAGAGACCTGGCCCTGCAGAAGAGGCAGCGTGGAGGAGGGAGGCAAGCCCAGCAGTACCTCGGGCTCAGTGCAGCCGTGTTTGCCCTTGCGGCATAGAACACGTTTGACAAACGGTGGGGCTTGGGAAGCAACAGCGCTGCCCTGACAGATCTGTTTGCTCTCCACCCAGCTATCAGTGTAAAAGAGGTGTGCATATAGAGGCATGATTCCTCAGGAATAATTAATGCTTGAAGCACTGGGAGAACTTTGGAGAACTGCTAGAAAAAACATTCCACTGCAGCTTCCCCTGGAGCAGGTAATAGCTTGTGATCCATAGCGGGGAAGGAGGGGGGGTAAAAAGGGCATTAGTTCAGCTCTGGCTGTTAACTTGAGGAGACAGACCAATTCAAGCGTGCATTTCCTGACTTTGTTACCAAGCCTCTCCTCGGCTAACAAACTCTCCTTCTCACAGACTTTTTGCCAAAAACTAGATAAAAATTAGCTTTCTCCACTTTTCATTGGAAGTGTTTTCTACATGGAGCAGTATGACTGTTTACTTTTTCCAAAGTAGAATCAGGAGTGGCCTGATCAGAGGCTACTGACAACGCTCTTCTGTTTGAGCTTTTAATGGTAGCTGTTATCTTTGAACCTGGAAGGAAGAGATTTGTATCCACCTTATTGATGGAATGAATTCTGTTTACAAAAAATGCAGTAACATGACCATGCTCAGGAAAACTAAGCTTTCCCTGTCTCTCAGCTGTTTAAAACAGCTGTATGAACAGTCAGATTAATTTGGCTTGTAGCAGTGGAAGCTAGAGCTTTGGCATCTATCAAGGTTCCTGAAAATTGCAGCTTCTCGGCCAAACTTTTCCATTCCTGTGGATGTTTTTAGGTGTCTGTGTTCAGCCCAAGATGTCTGTAAAGGAAGCTTTCTAATGGTGCATGCTGAGCCCTCAGGCTATTAGAAGGATGTCCAGTTATCTGCTTAATTTGGGATGTCTTTGTGTTAGCCCTCTCTAGGGGGAGGAGAAACCCATAGGCTTGAGCCTTGTGTAAAGGTGAGCTTTGACAGACTTAGCAACAGAAGCTGGGAGAAACTAATCTCTATCTTCCTCCTGCGCAGCTGTGATGTGTTAACTCTGGCTTTGACCTTAGTCCCCTGGATGTTGTGACTGACTCTTCAGCATCAAAGGGCCCCATATGCCATTCCTGAAAAACTAGTATTATCTTGTTCAGTGTTTATAAGTATAGGATGGAAAAACGATAGCCAAAGGCTTGTATCTTTCCCAGGTTTATGATACAGGAGGGAATCCTCTAATGGAAAATGTCACAATACAAGTAGTGACATGAAACTTTGACAGATGGCTTTGTTTTTCATGGGAAGTATGTAGTGCAAATGAAGGGGTTGACAGCTGTTATCCTAAGAAACAAATCATGGTACTTTCTGGGTACCCATTCCACAGGATGCTATCAAACTGTTTGCTGCAGTCTTTTACTTCAGTGAATCTCTTATAAAGGTTTTTGGATACTGCAATAAGAGGCACAAGCTAGAAGATGTGTTCTGACTTGAATGAATGGTATTGCAGAGGGGGGACTTCCATTAGGGGATTCTAGTATTTTTTTTGTTCATGCACATGTATGGCTTAACCTCTACAGAAACATCATGCTCTGCCTGTGTTATTTGAGGAGCTGAAGTTGCTGATATGTGAATGCTGAATGGCTTGGGTCCTGTAAACATGCCAGGCATTCATTTTTCTTGCTCAATCTGTCCTGGAGGGATTTTTAGAACTAGCAAAATGAATGTGTAACTTGTGGGTTGGGATGTTAATGTCTTGGGTCTCTTTTCCCAGCTGAACCACTGCCTTTGATGGACTTGTGTCGGCGAGCTGTGAGGCTTGCTCTGGGCAAGGAAAGACTGAATGAGATCCCTACACTGCCACTGCCAGCCTCCCTCAAGAGTTACCTGCTCTACCAATGACCTTCATGTTCAAGGATAGAAGTTGGAACCAAGGCAAAATACTGGAGCTGACCCACTGGGCAATGGGTTCTCCACCCTCATGTCATCGCTACTGTTGGAACTCCTTGGCCAAAGTATTCCTGCCACTGCTTAAGTCTCCACGTGCCCTTATTGGCAAGCTCTCAAGTAATCCTTGTTTCACAACTGTGTTGTTCTTTGGAAGTCACTTCCCCAGCACACTTAAAGGAACATTTACAGAAGCTCTATGCTTCCCTGATTCTCCTGAGAAAAGGCTGTACTGCATCCATTGGGTTGTAGAGCCTAGGAGTGAATGATTTTTCTGTACTGCTAAAGGGAAGAACATAATTTGGGGGAAGGGAGGCATTAGGACTAGAAATGTTAAGACCAGGTCCTAAGAATGGAAAGGCACGGGGTGGCCAGCAGAGTTGGGAGGAGTCTGGAATACCAAGAAGAATTAATTGCTGAGTTTTTAAAAACCAAAAAAAAAAAAACCCCACCCCCCAAACCCTGAAACACCAAAACCAAGAACCTTTCTACCAGGACACTTATTAATTTGGAGAAGGTGGTTATGTCACTGATGTCTGTATCTCTGTCAGGACTTCTCACCATGTTCTAATGCTATTTCATAGACAGTGAATCCTGCTTTCTTGTTTATCACCATTGCCTTCTCAGTTCTCCCATTCCATTCTCTGTTCTGCCGCCTCTTAGTGTGTTTGACTCAGTTGATTGAGCAGTCATACCATGCCTTCAGCTGCCCTCTTCTTGACTTAAACTGCAGGGTTTAGTCTGGGATCAGGGGTTTCTTGCTGATGTGGGGGCAGAGAAGGGACAAACTTCTCCTGCAACAGGGTGAGACGGGCTGTATGAGCTGACATTAGTTACGCAGCTATAGGTCCTGCCATCTTAGGTCTGCTTTCTGTATAGCCTGTTCCATGTTAAGCCTTTGGAGAAACATACTGATGTGTTTCTCTAATGGCTCTGCCAAGGAATTCTTAGATAAGCGGCTTAGTCATCCAAACCAGGCTTTGTTCTGTCATAGACCGTTGGCATAATCTCCACTTAACTATGCAGCAGGATTAGTTCTCTTTCTTGCTTGGGGGTGGGAAGTTGTCCCAGAGAAGGTGGTAGCAGTGTAGCTGCAGAAGCACCATCAGCAGATGAGAAATCCAGAACGTGATTGCTGTGGAATGTAACTTGTGAGACTTTAACAGAGGCCAGTGGTGTGATCTTCATGTACAGCAAGAAGAAACTGAAGCTCTCCAGAGCTGGGGATGGGGGGCAGGAGAGAACTGCAATAAACAGGACAAGCAATTCAGGCAAAATCAGCACATCCCAAATAGATTATCACCTCAGTAGCCAAGTAAAGAGGATGACACTCCTTTACTAGCAGGAGCTGCTCTCTTGACCTATCCACAGGTTACTATGCTGCCTTTCTGGGGTTATTTTGCACATTTCTTTGTCTTGAAAAATGTTTGTGTGGTTGGTTTTTTGCTCTTGAGTTATCCCTTCAGTTCTGTGTAGGTACAAATGAGTTTAGGTGTTGAAAATGTTAATATATATATTTGTGGTGTATGTATAAGAACATGTTTTAAACAGCTGCTGTAGGGTACCTTTTTTAAAATAAACTACTTGCATAGTATATTTTTTAAAGCACAGAATTGGTGCCAAGACTGGGTGGGGTGTGATGTGCCCCTTTTTTAATCTAATATATGATTTTTTTTAACGTAGGGGTTTGTACTAGTTTCTGTTACAGGGTGGAACACAAGAAAATTCAGTGTGTATGGAGCCCTACTTGGTTGCCTTCAACTTGAACCAGTGTCTTCCAGAACTCCAGGGAAGCAGCTGTGTTCTCCCGATGTCTAATGTTCTTTGTGCTCCCTTGCTTCCATCTCTTCTCACTTCACCAGTACGTTGCTTTGTACAGTTTTAAATTCTGACTTTCTATTTTATGACTGTAGATAATACTCAGTAACCTAATAAACTTTAAATATTACTTGATGCTGGTTTTTATTTGCATGAAATGATCAGAGTTCTTTATATCTAGTTTCTACATGAATGGTGAGCTTATTCCCAAGAAGCCAGCCCAAACAGGTGAAGCAAGGGCTGTCGTGGCCTTGTCTCTGCTTGGAAGAATAACAATTTAAAGCTGGCATCTAAAATGTGTGTACAGGTGGAGGGCAAGCTGTAGCTCTTGGTACAGGGTGGCAGGGTGTGGTTACCTGAGATTTTGTAGAGCTGCCACTAGTGTCTAAAAATGGCTACTCCAGATGGAGTTGAATCAAGTCTGTGATGAGGCAGCAGCCTTGGTTTCCTGATTTAACTTGGTTTACAACTGACTTATGACACCATACTCCTCCTTTTTATTCAAATAGATTCAAGTAGATTGAACAGATCAGGGCTCTGGTTATCTTGCCAAACTTGATGCATTGTGCAGGCTTGCAAATTTTGCTCCTAGATTACAGCAAACAACTTCTCTTTTTCTTCCAGAAAAGAAGCTCATATGAAAACAAGTCAGTAACCCACTATTTTATGTTGATACCTGATCTTTTTCTTAGGAAAGGAGATGGTGGATAGAACAAAGCAAAATAAAATGGTGAGGGCTAGAGGGAGCCCTAGCCAGTAGAACAGCACCAGTTAACCTGCACTGCACCTTCTGTAATTAAGCTGAGTGTTGGGGGAGTCATTCCTGTATCATGTGTGCTTGAAAAATGGCTGATTGATTTCAGTGTGTTCTGGGTAACTTCTTCAGGCTTATTCAGGTCATGAACCTGATTTAGTTCAAGTCACTTGGCATTAGTTTTCAGTCACTCCCTACCCACTGCTATAAGTTGCTGTGTTTTTGTATCTCTTGAGATCTATTTGCACAAGAGCCTTCATTCTTGGGCTGTGAGGACATATGGATTATATTGTTCGTGGAGTACAAACTGTTTGCTTGCTTGCTGGTAGTGCCTTCAGCCTCCTCCACTTCCAATCTGTGCAATACAGAGATGCTCTCAAATTGTATCAGCAGTTAGGTTAAGCCTCTCCAAACTGACTGGAAGTGAGATGACTTGGTACTTTTGTCAGTTACGACAAAGGCTTTAATTCCCCCTCCTGGCCACACTTTTCTGTCTTCCCTGCAGCTATCAACTTGTGTGTGAAAACCAAATGATTTAATCAGTTCACACAAATACACTACAACACATGAGGCTCAACTGAAGCTCAGAGGTATGCTTACAGACTGCCTCATAAGGGTACTGGGTGAGGAGAGCTTAAAAAAAAAAAAAGCAAGTGATTTTTTTTGTCTTTGTCTCCAGTCAGGGCAAGAATCTTTTTGAATTTTGGATGTGTTAATCTTTGTTTTTCTTCCCACATGTAGAAGACAACAGTCTGTAGATGCTAAGCCTAAATATCCAGCATATTCAATAATCATCACTTTTGTTTTGACACAGGTAGTGGAGGACTTAAGTGAAACACTTTATTTTCTGCCTGTATGTGAACAAGACCAGCTTCCCCTTACCTTTCAGTGGAAGGCTGCCTCTGCTTTGCTGGAAGTGTGGCTGGAGGGTTCTGGGAGAGCAGCAGGCTGGGGAGGGTGCATAAGGTGGGGCGGGTGCAAAAGACTGAGAAATTAGTTCATGCTCAGCTCCAGACACCCAAACAGGCTTGTGTTCCAGCTGCATGGAATATTTGAAACAAATGACCTGCTCAGGGCTGGGAGTTTGCAGTGTTTATGTACAGTGCTATGGCAACAGTGGAGGAAGCCATGAGATGGGGATTGGACCTGCTGGAATCAACAAATGATATCACAGATTAGCAAATCCTAATGAATCAGTGGCTCTCTGCTTCCCCTGCTATTGCCTGTGTTCAAGCACTGGCATGTGGCAGGCGGACCTACTCCTTTTTGAGTAGCATTACAAAGAGCAAGTCCTACTTGTATCGGGGCCTCCTTGAAAACCAAGCCTGTTACCCTGGCCAGCAGCTCTCATCTTCCCGCTGTTGCTGACTAATCATGTTTATGTGCATGGAACTGTTCCTACAGTTTATAGGAGGCTTCTGGCCTTGATAGTTCGCCTGCTGTTGCCTTGCTGGTGATGCAGAAGTGCTGTGGCAATTCTGCAGAGAGTCTGGTATCGTGATACTCTAGACAAGCAGTGGGGTAGCTTTTGTTTCTTTCTGGAAGTTGAGGCTTTGGTGAAAGTAATTTGAGTCTAGAAAAGCGTGCAAGAGGGGAAGTTTTCAGTGGAGGAGTTTAGTAGCTGATAAGGAAGTATGTCATGCTATTTCAGCAGTCTTGTCACAATTCCCTTCGAAAGGAAAGCCTGTCTGGGGTGCAGGTTACACTCCTGCCCAGCATATCTGTGCCAGCAAACATCCCTACTGTGGATCCTGGTCAAAGCAATGACAATGTCAAGACAGAAAAACCTGGGTGGGGCGGGGAGGACAGTTGCCAATTCTCTCCTTTATCTGCAGAACTGAGAATTTATTTCTCTGAGCTTAAACAACTTCCCTGTTGGAGCCTAGACATCAGTCTGTACCTGTCAAGTCTTTAGCCAGTACCAGCACAAGGCAATTTTCCTTTTCCCTGTGCCTAGAAGGATATGCATCACACTTTTAATAACTTATTTTGGCAGTCACACCTTCTCTCCTGCATAAGGTAGGACAATTACGAAAAACATTTCCTGCATGCTCCCCTTCTTCTCTCCCATATGCTTCCTGTGCAGAGCTAATGCTGTTGATCTTATGCCAAAGCCTAAGTTGCATTTGACTGGAGAAGGAAATACATAGTGATTTATTTAGTAAAGTTTATTAAAATTAAAAACCTAACCCAAAGCACAACCTTTCTTGGCATACAAAACACTGCTGAAGGGAACAAAACTCATTCAATGCTTGCACAAAACACATTGGAGCACTGATCCTGTCCTTGCACATGTTTTGATTCGAAACTATTGCAGGCTTGTCTGCCCTTCAGACAGAAAACTATTTGAAGCAGCTGCCAGATGTTTTGTCTGACTTGTGTTTTACAATTTGCTTACTGCTTAGCAATGCTCTTCCCATCGGGTGTTCAAGCTGCCCTTGTGCATTCTGTTCCTGTGACACCTCGGTGCTGGTTTCTCACCCCTTCGCCGTAGTCATACACGCACGTAGCACAGGGGAGATACAAGTCTGAGTATTGTACTCAAAGGCTCGGTATCGCGTGTCTGCCGCCCAATCTGCTGGCCTCATCTGGGACCTTTTCTGGGACTAGCAGAGACCAGCCACATTCCTCGCTCACATGTTGCCACAGTGTATAAAAGTTAAGGTGATTTACAGTCTCTTATAAAAGCACTTATGGCCTGAATTTAGGCCTTGCTAAACAACCTTACACTGAACACCCACAGTTCATGGCTTAGGCAGCCTCTTTGACTAGCTGTAACTTAGCCGAGTTGTAAATCTTTTTTTTTTCCCCATAAGTAAGATGGGCAATAAATTCTCAAACACAATGAAACAGGGCAAAGACCTTTGTGTTTTTTCAGAACTGTGACAAATTTGACTCAATTGAAAGATATACCTGCTGAACAGGGATACCTCAAGATTTCCTTTGTGTTTGCCCAGCTCCAGCAGCATCCCAGCCAGTTACACTATTTGTGTAAAATTTCTCAGCTGGGAGCAGTCCGATATGCCTACAGGTTTAGAAGCACACAGCCGTGGCTGTCTGTGCTTCTGCACCACTCACGCTCCTACAAAACCACATCTATACAAATACGGCATCTTAAGGCAGAGTCCTTGTTAAATGGGTTTAACCTGCAGTTTTGCACTTTGCTTAGACTTGCATCTTTTAGTAATCAGAGTGTCAGAAGCGTGGGTCCGCACTTCCTAGGCACCTAGCATGGTGTTTTCCCCTAACATCATGTATGATTGTTCTGCAGTCAACAGCTTATGGCCCAGGGAAGCTTTGCTGTTCAATGGTATTGTGGGGGACAGAGGCCAAGAAATAGATGCTACTTCTGGATAACCTTCTAGATAGCCCCTTGTTTGTCCTGACCATAAATGCCTGTTCCTACCAGAGTCTGTCATTGTTCCCTCTCATAACCTCTTGTTAAGCCATTAACTATTATTTAGGAGGGCCTAGCAAAATTTTACTGTCTAAAACCTGCATAAGCAAACATGCTCTCCAACTTATTATTATAAAGGGTACATGGGCAGGCAAGACACACCTGCCTAAACTGGCATATGGCCAGGACACAGGTGTTGATCTTTTTTCTTTTCCTTTTATGAAAAAAATACTGAGAGTTTCCCACAACTGAGGTTCTGAACTCTTTGTTCTCTAACTTTTCCCAAACCAGGTACCTTTGGGAGCGCAGAACTTTCTTGCAGGCTGCGCAAGTGGTACGTTGATCTGAAAGGTAAAGTGCCACCTACTGAATCAGTAACTTAATTTCCTGCAACACGCTGGATGTTTGCTTTGGAAGAGGACCACCTCATATTGATAGGGTCTGTTCCTGCTTAATTTGAGGTCCAACAGAGACTTGAGGAGTAACAGCTGTTACTCCTAAATATGAGCTGTATTTTTCAAACTGTCTAGACACCTGGGTGGGTTGCACACATTACCAGCAAAGCTAGTTAATCATGTCAAACTTTTGCTTTCTATAAAGGCCTGGTTTTGGTTTGGTTTGTTTAACGAGCTGTATGGAAACGCAGGGGAAGACAGTGAATCAAGCGGACAAGTGGGGAAATTTGATCGCTAAGGCTGACATTTTGACATTTTTCATTCTGACCTGGTATAGACAGTGCACAAATTTCAAGATTTTGGAAGTTATTGGCTGTAGTGTTTGATAACAACACTGACACAGTAAACCCTTGAAACAGTAAGCTATATTGATGTATCACGTGATCTCTGAAATGCTGTTAAAGGAGAACTGACTGAAACTGTGCTGCACAATACGAGATTACAGCAGTGAAAATTAGGTTTACAGAATACTAGAAATGAAGTTTGTAATTGATTTTGTAAAGGAAAACCTAGAAGAATGAGCAGAGTCCTTATGCGGCATCCTGCTTGGATAAATACAGATGTTTTCAATTGATGTTCTCACAGATGCCAACTATCTATTCCAAAGTGAAGTGCTGTGCGGTAAGATCATCATTATTAGAAAGGAAAGAAGGTGATTCTTCGTATGCAATCTGACATTTTTATTTGCATTTAAAAAATAGTCAGAAAAATGCAAATTGACCTGGAGTGTAAAAGGGCGACAGACATTTCTGGACAGGACCCCACTCTGAGAAGCTGCATCCTGGAGTACAGACGCTCTTGAGCTGGGCTCGCAGATCCACAGGCAAGCAATGCCTTGGAGGATGCCTAACGTTTAGAGTAAGAGACTTGTGCCACACACGCTTTCGGTCTGCATTTTCTTGTGTTTATGTTTGTGTTTGCTAACTGTGTTTCAGACTTCATAATCAAGACTAACCATGTCCTTCACTAGAATAAACTTCTTTTCCTCTTCAAGGTTGCCTGGTACTTGCACTAATCTCAAGTACATTTCAGTAAGTACAAGGCATGTATGTTTTTCTCCAAACAGCAAATGCAAATAAAATAGTCTTATGGTCATACAGGTAGGATACCTGCAACCTAAACAAGCACGAGAATCCCAAGACAAGCTATGATGCATTTCCCAGAAAGTTTAACTTGGAGTCTAGGAGAATCGGGCACCAGCATTAAATACTATCTCCCCAGATGGGTGTTAAACAGTGTTTTCAGGAAGGGATGAACACTGAAAGAGCAGATCCAACTTCAGAAGAAGCCAAGGTGCAAAAAGATTGTTGGTCAGGAAAAGCCCTTGACATGTTAATCTCTTACCAGATGCATTTGGCAAAGATTCAGAATCATTCTTGCGGAAAAAAAGAGGAGGAAAAGATTTAGCCTAGGGGCTGGTTCAGTGTTCTGATCATGGACCCAGCTGTTTAGCTGTTTGATAAAGGTTGGTAGGTACAAGCTGGCAACTGAGGCTGAACCTGCAACCTTGCCGCATCTCCAAAATGGCAGGCTGGGTACCTGATCAACAGTGAGGGTGGTTTTCTTTGGTTCTTTTCCCAGTGGTCAGCTGCTCCAAATGGTGCTAGAAATAGTGTGAGAGAAGCAGCATGCTGCAGACTGCTCTCAGTTTCTAAAGTTTCTCAGATATCTTTCTTGCCAAATTCTCTTGGAGGGAGATTGTGTAATCAGACCGGGTTGCATGTAAAAACACACTTGTGTACGTCCAGGCGTGCAGGGTATTGCCAAAGTGGACAGACTGTCCTACTTGTGCCTGCCAGAAAAGTTGTGTTTTGTCCAGCGGAAAAGAAAACATCCTTTTCTCTTTGCGCGTTGGAATTTGTCTTTTCAGACTCTGAACTCATTAGCAGTGTCTCCATACTATGACAAGTTTGGCCATCTTGGGTCAGGACCATGGTCCAGTAAATTGAGTCTTGCAACAGTAGCCAAAACTCAGCTATTCTCCACAGAAAGTGGCCCTCTTGGTAATGTGGCAGATGCCTCAAAGATTGCAGACAGCGTGCAAGGAGGGAGGGAGCAGATCGTTATTTTGTAATATACACAGTCTTTTGTGCTAGTTGGTCTTTGCACTATAAAAGACAGTATCTGCCTCTAAACAAAGTAGACAAAGAGGGAATAGTTTCATAACTAACATGTTTAATAGCTGAAATTTAGAACACAAGCAACAGAGGCGACTTGCACAAGGCTTTTGTTTCCCTTTTTATTGCCTGCATTGGATTAAAATGGCAGATTTCCTTGGACTGTATTTTAAAATGAGACTGCCAACTGTAACTGGTAGTTTCATTAAATATGCCCCATGCTCTGCATTCATGTCTGGGGGCTGCCAGAATGGCTGCATGACAAAAACCCACATTAGACACTAGCAAAGTAAAATAGAGTAAATAATAGTAAAATAATATTAAAATAGCCTTAGCACTCTTAACTTGAGAATCACAGAACCCAGGATTGCTTCTCCACTCGTAGACCTCTGAGTCAAAATACTTTCAAACTGCTCAGAATTTCTGCTCATCATCCTTAGCCCAACTCTTGCCCCTGCCGACGCTGCACAAGGACAGTCCATGGCCAGCCTGATACCGCTGTGTTCTCCTGCAGCTGCTGCCTTCTTGCCTGAACTGTCCCTGCGTGGTTTGAGCACCGTAGCACTTCACCAGCCAAGCGGTTATGCATTAGGCCTAATGCTTCACTTAATACGAACTTTCTGCTTCAACAAGGAGCCTGTGGCTCCTTCTAAAAGGGGAAGGTCTCATGCCTTAGCGTAGCTTGTTTTTAAAGTTTGGCAGCTGCTGTGTCAAATTATAGGGTGATTCCATCAAACTCTTTTTATACGCTGCCCTGGGTGATGGTGCACTGCTCATTCAAGGGAAGGGAGCAGATGGAGCCCAGAAGTTTGTTTTGCTCTTTTCCTGCTTAGCTCCATGTCTGGAAACCTCCTAAAGTCTGTCAGCCGGCAGTGAAAAATGAGTGCGGTGTGAAGGCCAAACAGGTGGTCTGCAACCCAGCCATT
This sequence comes from Mycteria americana, assembly GCF_035582795.1. NCBI lineage: Eukaryota > Metazoa > Chordata > Aves > Ciconiiformes > Ciconiidae > Mycteria > Mycteria americana. Next base: position 6,624,709 of record NC_134382.1, on the reverse strand, counting down.
CCAAGTGCAGTAGGCACCCATGGCTGCCTGGCAGAGCCTCTGTGGCAGCAAAAGGGCAGAGCAAGGGCTCCTGCTATCTACCTCCCTGCTTTTATTTTTTGCTGCAGGCAGAAACAAAAAGATTGTCAGATGTCAGTGTCAACACAACATGTTGCCGCATCTGTGACATTCGGAGTCTCTCTGCATGAAAATATAGCAGCTCCCAGTTTCAAGGATTCTCTTGGAAGGGTAAGAGCTGCCCCTCTCCAGTCCCGCTTTTCAGCGGGTGACCAGTTTGTTTGGAAACTTCCTTATTGGGGGTGGACAGGGATATGTTTAAAGCAGCTGAACAAAGGTGGGAGGAGAGGAAGCAAAAGGAGACACTCTCCTGAAGCCAAATTGTTTTGAGGGGCTGGCTGGGAGGGGGAAGTTGTTTTGTTTTGTTTTCTGAGAAAACATCTCTACAGCCAAGACAAACAAAGATGCCTGCTCTAGATCTTGTTACCTTTGGTCTCCTTGGGCCCTGTGTCAGTTCCCAGATTATTTTTATGAACTGTTTAATCCAGGGCTTTTATTTCCCCTGCAAATAAATGGTATTTCAGATTCCAGGACAGCTTCAGATACTAATACCAGCTGTCTAGACAAAGAGTGGCCCATGGACATGATCATAAATAAAAATAGTCTTGAGGCTTTGGTTTGGTTTTTTTTTTCCTTCCTTCTCTTCTCAAACTAGCTTGCAGCCAGAGACTGGCAGGAGAGGCTGGCCGTGTGAAGGCAGGCACAGCATAGTTCTTACTTCCTTTGCCATCTCTTGGAGGGGATTGGAGCTGGCTCGGGCCATGCCAGGGGATGCTTGGTGTCTCAGAAATGTAAATAGTTTCCAGATAAGGAACCAGGGGATGGAGCTCACAATTACATAGCACATCTAGGTTTCACAGAGGAGCACTGGAAATGTTTTTATGCCTCCCATGGCTTTCACTATACAGATCTTCAGCTGGCTTTTCCTGCAGGAGGGGGAAAGTTTCTTGCAGCTTCTGTTCTTCATTACAGCTGTGCAGAGCCACTCTCCAGAACCTGCCACCCCCAAGCGCTGGGAGCATGCAAGAGAGAACAGTGTGCTAAGACCTGCATTTATTAATTGTAGGAACCAACAGCCTTTATAAAATGTGGACATGCAGCTCAGATCGCCAAAGGAAGTGCTGCATTCATCCCTTTTTGTCAGCCTTTTCCATGCACCTGGCTTGCGCCTTGCTCTGTTCATCCTACTGAGCAGTGTTAATTGCCAGCAGCTTCTTTCATTGAGGTTTTTCAAAGCAGGTTGCAGTCAGTAAAGAATTATTCTCCAGATTTACTGTCCAGTCTCACAAGATTGTTACTAAGATCTGCCTTTTACGGAGGAGGAAAACTGTGGAAGAGAACAAATTAAATGACTAAATCTAAACCCTCAGAGCCTGTGACAGAGATGCGAGTAGGACCAAAGAATCCTGGACTGTTCTCCCTTTGCAGAGATGATCTCTCTGACATCAAGACTTGTCTTGCTAAATTTCCTTTTCTGATGCTATTTAAGGAAGCATTGATACTCACTTAAAGCATGTACAGATCTTTTTCTAATGGCGGAGCTGATGCCAAAGGCTGAAGAAACAGATCACTTCTTCCTGCAGCACCGCTGCAAGCTGTTAATAACATTCTTCCACATGCTCCTAGGATGCTCGCCTATGGCTTCTCTACAGGCCACACGTACCTGTCACAGATGGATGGGGATATGCACATTCCCAGCTGACTTTTAGGTGCTCGACCTACCTTTTTACTGCCAAAATCCATAAGCAAGGAAAAGAGGAGTGAAAGGAGAGGGACTTTAAGAATGGAGATGCACTAGCAGAATAGCCTGCTGGCCTGTTGGCCTGTACTGCACTTGCTGCCACCTGACAGTGTTGTCAGTATCTTGTTGCAGAAGTAAATTCTGGAGCTTTTTTCCCTTAATTGTATGCTTTCTATGTTTAGGAAAAGACAAACATTTGGAGCTGTCCCCATGTGTCCCACTATTTGTGAGCCTGCTAAAACACCTTGGTAAATGTCTCCCAAAGGGATCAGGCAGGGCTTTGGTACAACAATGACTCTTGCACCGCTAGGAACGGATCACAGCCAGCTTCCCAAAAAACCACATGTTCTCAGGACTTCTAATGTGAGAGTTTAGTGCTAATAGTCAACAGGAGGGCTGCCTGGAACAAAGATGCAGAGCTGACGAGAGCTAAGCCCATAGAACATGCTACATAAACATCACAGAAAAGTCACCTACCGTAACAGCTCCCACTGAAGTGCTGCCTGCATGTTAAAGAATGACAGTACTTAAAAAGAACAAGGAAAAAGAAACTGTCTTGATTATGGGAAATTCAAGGTGCAATACTTTGACCTTCATATAGCAAACCCAGATTCCTGGCAAGAAAACCTGTATGTATGTGACATATCTTTTACAAACACATGTACATGTTCATTCTCAGCTGTTCAACATTAAAAAATTATATTCTCTAGCTGCTTGGCAACAGAGCTGATTTATGTTCTTTGTTTCAAATGGGGCAGACACCCATGAGGCTATGGGTGAGAAGTGATGTTTAAGTCACTTCATTTAAGGTCCTTACAATCTTTTTATTTGGCTCTACTTTCTAGAAATTATACACGTGGCTTAGTAGTGACCACCCAAGGTTCCTCACAGAAGATCTCAGCTCTAATGTCACCCAGAATCACTCTCTTAGAGCTGACAGGATTCTACCCACCTGCTTATATTTCTCATCTACAATCTCGGATGCTGCTTATGCATCAGGAGGGTCTCCTTACAGCAGCTGCAATACATACCTATTGGCTCGGCTGTAGAGATGGATCTAATCCCCTGCCAGGATCCTGAGGCTGCAGTAAGAGGCACACAGTACTGATTCCCTTTCCATCTGCCCAAACAGGAGAACTTTGCTTCTGTTTGTAGGAGTATGGGAATGAAAAATGCAACCGAAGTTCCATGTTTCTTTTCATGTTTCAGTACCATCTGTGGCACCTCCCTGTGCAGGCTCTGTGCACTAAGCAATTATCTTTACTTCATGTGAAGGGGGTATAGATGGAAGGGAAGGAAAATGAAATTGCCGTAAAAAAGTATGGTTAGCTGTGAATTCTTAATAGTTCTACACCTTTCTCATCATTGTCAACAGACTTATGAGCCATAGGTGTTTAAAATAATCCCTCATCTTCCAGATAAGGGCACTGGTCAAGTAGCTATTATATACACATTGAAAATAATTGCTCACTTGCAACCCCAAAGCCTCTGAATTTTCTATTCTAATGCAAAGAAATCCCTTCCTGCCTGTCAGTAGCATCTCCTTCTACCCAAAAGTTTCATGGAAATCTTCAGCATTAACTGAAAGAACAAACCTTTTTGAGACAGTGATGGCTATGTCCGCTGAGAATTATCTTGCTGTTTGCACCCGTGTCTTATTGACTAGGGCAGAAGCATGCTGCCAGATAGCCAACTGGATTCATGCAGTTACCACCACAGCCAAGCCATAACCAGCCCACGAAGTGAACAGCCTAACTGCAAATATCCCTGGGGAGCAGGACAATATCTTTAATTACCTGGAGAAGGGTCTTTTCAGATTTTCACAGCAGAAAGCAGTATACAGCCTGTCAGAGCCCCAGGCAGTACTTCTTTCCAGGGACCTGATTAGATCTTCCCAAAAGGCCTCTTAAAGAAGGAATAGTCAAGCAGAAACCATTTTAAAGGAACATTTATCATTGTCCTTACACCCAGTGATGACTCATATGGCCTTTGCTAAACTGTGTAGAAGGAATGGAATTTATTGCTTGACTCTGGAAGACAGGGCTAGGAGCCAGAGTGGCATCCGCTTGGAAACTGCCGTGCTCTGAAGCAGACAAGATACTTGTGCGTAGAACACATTCTCTTCCGATCTGAAATAGTAGTTGGACTTTATAAAAAACAGATGAGCAAGGCTACAGTTAAGGGCCAGCACACTCACAACAACAAGGGATGAATGGCATACAACAGTGCCTAGGTATCAGAAAAAGAAGGACTTGCCTTACAATTTTAATGACAATTGTAATTAGGAATGGGCTTATGCTAACTCCTATTGATGTCACTGGCAAAGCTTGATTTGGCGATCTCAGTGTTTGCCTTCCTTCGGCCTCAGCTCAGCAACATGCTAAGTTCAGGTTTTAGCACCTGCTCCAATTTAAACACTCACATAGGTGACCTCTGTAAAGAACACTTGAGTTAACTTTGTCTGTTGTTACCACCAGTTCAAAGCTAGTGTCCCTGAAGGGAGATTATTGCAGAAAAAAAGAAGGAAAATCACAAAGCTTAAAAAGCTTTTGGTGGGTTGCTTTTCTCTTGACAAATAAAGGGGCAGTTATGTACTACAGAGAAAAAAAAGGTTAAAATTTTCATGTTCCTTTCTAAATATTGGAAGAATCATGCTCATACAATTGTATTGAACATGGATATTATTTCAGAAGAAGCAAAATGATACAGTTTGATGGTTCCTGACCAAAAAGAAATCCGGAACTCCCATTTTGTGGGAAATGTCAACATTTCAACGTTTTTCCAATACTGTCATTTGTAAGAAATCCCCAAATTCCTGCTCTCAACCAGCCTTTCTGGCCAGCAGCATTAGACACAATGCCAAAACCTAGCAGAAAGAGTGTCTTTTAATAGTGTACGCACACCATGTTTATAAAACCTGCACTTTGTTTTTAGTTGACTCTTTGAGAGGATGTACAATTTCCTCAGCATTTCATTTCCATAGGTTCTCCAAAGGCTTGGGGTATTCCAAGCTGGCTGTGAGCCAAAGCAACCATAAATCAACCATGACAAGAAGTTCCCTTCTCCTCTGTGTTGCTTCCCCACGACAGCATTTTGGGGAGCATGATGTTTTCATTTTATATGCACCACTGGCCTCTGCAGGGTCCTTTCTTTGGCGCTATGATCTCAAGGAATTTTTAAAATAACCATTCTATGCAAAAGGCTTATATACTCCATGTGTACCCATGGAGCCTGCTCTGGCACCGCTCAGGGAAGTGGTGCTGTGATGCAAGGGCAGTGGTGGACGTGACAGAGAACTGTGTTTTAGCATCACTTTGCTAGGCTACGGTCTTTGTTAGGATGCAAAATCCAGGACTAGAGCTTTGTTCTGAACTGAAATGTCTTACAGATAAACCCTGGAATATATGTGAGAAGACCCAGAAGGGACTTTTTTCACTGGAGTTGCTGGAGTTGGGGCAGGGAAAATATTTGGACTTGACTTCTCAGAAGAGAAGAGTCTGGAGAAGAGTCCAGAGAAAGGCCTGGAAGGCCTGGGTGTTTTTTTCTTTCTTCTAGGAAATTGTCCGTCCCTTTTAGCCTTTCCAGAAGGTGACAGCAGGCAGTCCAAAAAGTATGGAGGTCAGAAAGACAGCAGCATTTCTATGGGCTGGTATGGTTTCTAAACCTGGTATGTATTACTACAAGGCAGTGTCTGGCTGGTGAACCCACAGAGCAGATATATATAGGCCAGGAAAAAACCCAGAAGTAATGAAATATAAGTGTCCTACCATGGGATGTGGTGCTTCTGCCAAAAAGAGTCTGTCTCAGGGCTGCCTGGTGCACAGTTCTCCCACAGAGTTCTCCAGTTCAGTCCAGGGCATGCTTCCTCCTCCAGGCATCGGATCAGATCTGCTGATTTTCCTCTAGGAAGGTGAGGCGACACCAGCCAGGAAGCTGGTGCCATTACAGTTGTCTCACGAATTTCCCCGTTTTGCTAGCAGCCAGGGCAGAGGAATGGTGAGAGGAGGGGGAACGGGCAGATGGATTTTCCAGGTAACACCTGGTGAAAGAAGGACGACAGAGTCTCACTAAGAACAATGGGTTTGTTTTGAGCTACTTGTCAGGAACTGACCTCTTTCCCCTCTCATCCTCTGAGCACGTGATCCTCGGGGTCCTTGTTTTCTTTCTGCTCTCCCTCCCTGAGATAACTTTTTCCTCTCACTCAGTGCAGTGACGCATACAGTGTCCATCAGGTCTCCTTGACATCAGTGCCTCTAGGCTAGGTCCTTGCTGGTGTCTCTGTGGCTGTTGAAAGACTGTGAGGGTGGACTCTAGTTGCAGAGGCCAGGTTATAGTAACTCCTCTCCTAAACCAGCTGCCTCCTCTTGCAGACAGCCCAAGGCTTTTGGCAGATATGGTAGCTATGTGAGGGCAGACGTGTTTAATTCCCTTTCGCCCACCACCTGAGCACGCCTGAGCACCTTGTGCAGGGCAGGCACACGTAGGAGGTCAGTTATTGTTGGGGTTGCAAGGAGAGGAGGTGCAGCACTTGCTTGAGTTCTGATGAAGGAAAATGCAAGTGCAGATCTGGTGGGGAGGATACAGCTGCATCCTCTTGAGTGTACAGGCTGTAGCGGATATGGCCCTCCCTGTCAGGGATCTGTTGCTGTTCTACTGGCTGCTTTCTCCGGAAGCCATAGCCATGATACACCCACTAGGAATGAACATTGCTCACAGCCTCTGTAATCAAAATATAATCTGAACCCACAGGTACAGCATGTCCCCTGCTCAGAGCCCCTCTGCTGAAATCCTAGCTGAAGCAATAAAGTGTGGGTAGATGGAGGGGAAGCGAGCCAAGGACAGGCCTCAGGCTCTGCTCTTCACACTGGCCTGGCAAGCTCTGAGAAGGGTCCTGATATTGTGTTCATCCTTGTGGCATCCACCACAAGTCTGCCTCTAGCCACACAGTGTTGATATGCCATTCTAGATCCCACAGAGCAAGCAACAGCTGGGCTGTCGCTGCTGTGAGATTTCAACACGTAGTGGTGGTATTGTACAGGCCTCACTGTGCTGCTGCTAGGCCTTATTGGATTAAGGCTGTAATAGCATTCCATTTCCTCAGTCCCACCAGCACAGAAGCCACTGCCACACCAGCATGACATAGTTCCACCCTGCGGATGGGCCAAAGGGACCGTGCCCGGGATCACGCCGCTGCTGTTCCTCTCCTAGACAGCACGCTCTCCATGGCTTGGACGGACGCTGGCTGTCACTGGCCGTGTGGGCAGGATGCTGCCAAGGGTTGTTAGTGTCGCTTCTTTAGATAGTCAGCACAGCCCGACCTGGGACCTGGCGAGGGGGGGAAGCTGCACTAGGCTGTGCTGAAGCGGTCCCAGAGCAGCCCTGCAGTTGTTAATGTGGCACTCCCCTCCCCGCGTTCACCATGACCTGAGCAGGCTGGCAGCTCCTTCCCGCCCTCATGGCCTTCTCGGCAGGCTCTGCTCATCTCTGCCTGCCTCTCTGAAGGAGAGGGACATTTCCCTGCTCCGCGAGCTGCCCGACTGGGCAGCAGCCTCTCCCTGCCACAGCTTCCCACTGCTGCAGGCCTGCTGTGGGACGGCACCGCGCTGTCCGTGCCTCTGAGGGCTGGGGAGAGCTGGGGCCTGGCCCGCACACAGGCCAGCTGGGGCACCTGCTTGCCAGGCAGGGCGAGGAGGTGCAGAGAGGGTGAGCAAATCCCCATGCTCCCCTCCCTGTCCACAGCAAGGGAGAAATAAGAGCAAAAATAAAGTGTGTGCTTTTAGCCATGAGGCGAAATGGCTGCCGGAGCAGCTTCCCAATGGCCCCCTCAGAGAGGAACAGTAAATGCAGCCTGGTAGATCTTCTGAGAGATATGCTCTGGCTCCACTGCAGAGGACAGCAGAAGAGCCCTGCGGCCTGTGTTGTGTGAGGGCAGGCGAGACATGCCCATGGCCTCTGCTGGTTGTAATGCCTGGATGCAGGCCACCATGAATCATCAGCCTCCTCCCAAGCACTCCTCCCTGCTCTCACACTTCGCAGCTGACAGACCACTGCTTGGAGCAGCTGCCCATGGCTTCCCTGCCCGGGGGACTGGCCAGCCGTTGGGAGCGGCACGAGAGAGCAGAGGGCAGCCATGACCTCTGTACCGTTCAGCATGCGCTTGCCAAACCTTGGTTTTCTCAGCCAGACACAGAATTGCCATGACATTCCGTACACATGATGGCCTGCAGTCATGGGAGGCCCTGGACAGGGTTAGCGGGAGGATGTAAATTTGGAGTATCAGGGACCGTGCATTCACACACAAAGGAAATTCAAGGCAGTAGAGTTCCTTAGGTAAGTTGTGAGCGTCTTTGTTACAGGGAGGGACAACACTAGCCTAAGTACCTGTGCCACAGCATGCTTTATCCTGATTTACAACTAAAAAAGAATATATAAAGGTATAAAAAGAATGAAAATAAAAGAGAAAAATCATCACACTGTCTGTAACAGCAGAGCTTGGCTTCTCATTCTCTGTGCAGAAAAACAACCCTGCAAATGCCAACAGCAGCTGAGGTCTCCTGGTGCTTCTCCAGAGCCGTCTGTTAGCGATTCTCACCGTGGAGGCAGAACGGGGTACACCTGCCTCTGGGCACCACGAAAAGGGAGTGACTTTAGCCTTCAAATGTGCTTAGTAGCTGAGGCCTGCCAGCAAAGCTTCTGCGTGGAAATTCTCCTGGGAAGAGGTCAGGAAGGTACTTTTCAAATTTCACGGTAACTGAAATCACAAAAAGGGGACAAAGAAGGGAAAGAGGCTTTTCATTTTTTCTATTTTACTTTTTTTTTTTTTTAAACTTGGCTTGGTTCTAATTAGGTGATGCAAATTCTTCAGATGAACTCCGGGTCTGAGGGGGAATATAAGGTTTTATAGAGCCCGGCGTGAGGTTGTGTGTTTTGTACCTTGTCTCCTAGCAGCAAAAACCGCATGGATGTGAGAGGCTGTTTTATGATCCGCCAGGGCTGTTGTTGGACAGGCTACAGTGAGCAGAGTTATTCCAACCATGCGGGATTGCTGTTCCCTCCCTCTTTCTTTCTCTCTCTTCTTTTTGTCCCCCTTCACTTCTTTTTTTCTTCCCTCTTTTCCTTTTTTCTTTCTTTTTTTTTTTTTTTTCTCCTCACCAGGCAAGTGTGAGAGGGGATGGATGCTTTCATCCTCCTTGTGCCAGAACTCTCTCACTGGACTTGGCGTCAGCATGCTTCTCATCTCCCTTGCAAACCCTTTTCCCTTGCTGGCTAGGATTTCACCAGGCATTTCTAAAGAGGCAGTGAACTATGTTGGTTACTCTTTCAATTGCTCATCTCTTTAGTGTTTCCAAAAAAAAAACCAACCTAAAAAACAACAACTTTGTGCTCATGCTGTGCAGCAACTTCCGTCAGAGGATTTCTAAGCAGCTTGGCAAACATTAATGAGCTCAGCCTCACAATGCCGCTGTGTAGGAGAGAAGGGCTGTCATATCTATTTCGCAGCTGGGGAAACTGAGGTGTGGGGAAGCTAAAAGATTTGCCTGGGCACGCACAGTGTCTCAATTCCACTCTGACCTGGGTTGACTTCCCTTCTTGATGCTTTAACCTGCTCAGGTTGATTTTGTTCTTGCCCTGCTGCCCCCCCCCCCCCCCCCCCCCCAAGCCCTTAATACTCTGACTGCAATTCTTCCTGTCGCTCAGTCTGGTGGCTTTGCAAGTTGTGATTACAGAAATAACATCCTCCCATCTTCTCTATGTTATCCCACTCCCAGTCAGTCCTGGGAAGACCTATTCATTGAATGACATGACTGTTTCTTTTGGAAAGGAGCTTGTAACTGGTGCTCCCAGAGAGACACAACTTCAGATCTGCATCAGAGCATCACAACAGCCCTCTGTTACATTCATGTTTCGCATTGCTTTCCTTATACTGCCTTTTCTCTCTTATTTTCTGCTTGTTAGGCCCATGCAGCAGAACTAAATAGTGACAGATAGTCTTGCATTTAGCACCAGTTCTGGTAGAGCCATTCAGTGTAAGGGCAGTATTGAATTGTTCCCCCCCGGCTTTGGAAATATCACCTGCGCAATCTTTTCAGCTCACCTGAAAGTTCAATCCAAAGAAAACTGAAAGAACTGTGAGAGTTTGCATGGGCTTTAGAGGCCTTTAGGTCATAATCCAAACCACATACTGAAAGATTTTGAAGACTTTTGAGTAAGAACCTTCTCTGCCCTTCCCCTCAGTTCACAGGGCTTCACAACACCAATAATTCCCAGCTTCTTCACTGTTCTGCAAAACATAGAGGAGACAAATCCCAGCAGAGGAAATGCAATAGCAGTGCAGCTTCCTCTCTGTGGAATGCTTTTGGGCTGTTCTATCAGCTGCCACCCACAGTTCTGCATAACACTGAAATCATGAGCCGTGGCAGAAGGGAGCAGAAAGCCTGAGGCATGGACAAGGAAGTGGATTTGTGATTAAAGATGCGATGTTGAGATATGGCACTGGCTCCAGACAGTTAGAGATGCAGACACAGAACACAAGCCATGGTTATGAATGAAGAGCTGATAGCATCAGATATGAAATGTGGGTCCCTCAAAAGACCATGTGTGACCCAGAAGTGCAGTGATGAATTGTGTTGGTTCTGTAACCAACAGGGTTACAGAACAAAGGGTCATTTTCATAGCTTTTACCACCTCACTTGGCTTAGCCTGGATTTAGGCCCTTTGACTGTCTGTCTGCCCAAATAATTATTGGTCCATTGCAAATGAGTCTAACGGAGAGGAGGAAGTTCCTAAGTCATTAAGTTCCTGCAAGTTTCATTGAAATGGCACCTGGTCAAGGACAGAGATCCTCTTTGTGATAGTCTCTACTGGGAAAGGTTGCCTTGTGAGTTCAATTCCCAAAAATTCAAATTTAACCTCCAACATAGGAAGAGCTACACGTTATTAGGCATGAGAGAATGCAATCACAAGACATACATACACAAGAAATCAGGCTTCAATTAGTTCCTCTGCTAGTACAGATATGCCTACCTGTACCACATGCCTGGTCTTTGTAAATACAAGGAATTGCTTGCTTGCTCGCTGCTTATTATAGATAAAGAATCAATTTGACTTTTAGGGTAACTCACACATCACTTGGCTGTTACATCTCCTGGGTCCCTATCTCCTGTCAGATGCAGTCAGTGGTGTAACACACTTCTGATTTGATTTTTCAGAGGTGCTGAGCACATTGCATCCCATGAAGCTACAGGGACTTACAGTTGCTCAGCATCACTGAAGCCCAAGCTAGGAATGCATGTTCCCAATCCTTCATGCATATCGTACCTTCCATCCAAAGATGTCTTGCACATAATAAAGGGTAGAGAAAGAACTACCAGCTCCCTTTTTATAGCTGGGGAAACTGAGATGCAAAAGGTCCCACAGTGAGCCAGTGGTAAAGCTGGAAAACAAATCAATGGAAACGTGACTCCCTTTCTTCCATCTGGTGTGCTGGGCCTCACAAGCCGACATTAATGGAGAATCAGAATAGTGAAAAGGTGGTAGGTGCTCCGTCACAAGCCTGAAACCTGGCAGTATCTAACCCATCTGTTGATGGGAGTAAGGGAGTAAATCAGAAGAAGGATCACAGCCTGCTTGTAGTCTACCTTGTTGTATTTCCTTAAACATGTTACAGACCACTGTCAAAGAAAGATACTTGCTAGAAAAATGGTCTGACTCAGTGTGGCATTCTTTATGAATCCTGGAGCAGGAAGAAAACATGAATTAGCTTTTCGCCTTCCTGCCCTTCAGAGGGGGAAACTGTGCATTGTCCCTGTCTTGCTGTAAGTGGAAACAGGCTGTTCATGGAAAGAAAGTCTGTTCTGAGACAAAAACATCTGGCTCAGCTCAGTCTTATCCGGCCCAGGCTGGGATTTGCACCAGTTGTTATCTGAATCTTCTGAGAGCTTGTTTCTATTCTGCCAAGGCTAGCACCAAGCTTTTATTCATAGTGGGGATGTTATTCACAATGTGCACATCCAGGCAGGGGTAGGGAGGACTTGATTGATCGTGGTGATGGCTGATTGTAATGACAGCTATGTCTCATCATCAGTAAACTCAAGGCCAAACTGCAATATATCAATCTCTACCTAAATACATGTGGTCTAGAGATGCACATTTCAGTCCTGGATACAAAGGATATGAAGGTGAGGAGGCCTGTCTGTAGACTGAGCTTTTGCCTTAGCTCCTTAGATTGTTTTGGGCCAGGCAAAACATTTTAATCTGTACATGTCCTGAATGTTAGGGTGTCAACTCTGCCCCAGGCAGATGGCAGTGAAAAGCAACGGTGTTACTTGCATCCAGCGGCTCCTTGCATGACCCTTTGCTTCCTAGTGGCATGGAATTGGCCAGGATTTATTTGCCACTGCCAGAGGAAATGTCTGTGACGAATTTCTTTCCCTGCACAGCCAGTTTGCTATGTGGGAGACAAGTCAGGTCACAAGTCAGCCTGAGTAGGAAGTTTGCAAAAGACACAGACCCCAAAGGCTTTGCCTGCTTTGCTTGTGACCATAAGGATACGTGATTCAACATGTTAAGAGGACTATGACCCAAGGCACTATCTAGAGAGATTTTGAATGCAATGCTGCTCTCATTCACACTGGTATAAAGCTGTCAGTTCCTTCCTGGTGATTACACAAGTATAACTGGCTCCTTTTTGGTATGAATAAATCACCAGGGAAGTTTGCTGAACGATGGGGAGAATCAGCGGAGTTCAAACCCCTACGTTTGCTCCTTGCTCCGTTCTGCCACGTTAAGATCGCTGGATGTACATGTGATTCCTGCACATAGCTGGTGGCCAAATGCCACCCAAGCTAAGCATCAGAGGCAGAAAAATCAGCTTTGCTTAAAAAGAGAAAGACAGGCATGGAAAATCCCCCTAATTATTGTGAATTGCAGCCAAAACCACTTGAAAGCAGAATAGTTCATGCTGGTTAAGCAGACTTCATAGGTTGAAAATGTCGTGTTTAATTAGCAAATCACTTTCTTAAGGTCACACAGACAAACTGGTATAAGGTACAACATATGGGCCCAGCAAGAGGCAGACGTCAAGGTTGCTGGAAGCCAGCTGAATGTGCAGGAACCTCAGTGGAGATGTGTTGTCTTGGGAGCCCTGTAGCAGCCAGTGTTCTACATTTATGCAGAAGGGACCCTTCCAAGAGCAGAGGTGACACTGGAAATGTCAGAGGAGCACAAATGTTTCACCTACAGGAAATCATCTAGCTCTGGGTTCTTGAAGAAGTCCATCTGACTGAATTCATAGTGAACAGGCATCCACCACCCTTTTCTTATCTCCTCCTCTCTTGGGACAGTGTTCCACTGGACATAATCCGGGGTTTGTACTACAAGTTATTCTAGGAACTATGAATCTGTTCTTCCAGACCAGGCTTTCTAAGGCTTCCTGTGCTTGAATTCGGGTGAGTGGAGGACTGGGGTCGGGTGAGTGGAGGACTGGGGTATAGGGATCCCCTGCCCTGTTAGGTGTGGTTCAGTCTCTGCCCTTAGGTGCACATGTTGCTCTGCAGCAAAATATGGTTCCAGAAAAGAGAGGGACAGGCAGCTGTGGTTTGGGTGGGTTTGTTTCCCCTCTGATTAAAGTCCCACAAGTACTGTGTGTAACTGCAACTAGCAGCAACACCTTTGCATTTTTTTATGGAGGGAAAATGCACTTTTTCCATGAGCCAGGGTCTCTGTTACCATTCCCTGTGCATGGCTATTGACGACTAGGAAAAAGAGAGAGCAGAAGAGGCTACTTATTACATCTACTTATTTCTTACCCACTGGTCTGATTTAAAGCACTGGTGGAAATTAGTGTAATGGATGCCACTGACTTCAGTAATCTCTTATGCTCGCCTATCCCCAGGTATAAGAGAGGGCATAAGGTGTGATGCATGAGCAAATTATGCTTTGGACGGGAGCACACATTGTACATAAGTAATGAGCCTGGCGGTGTGCACCAGACAGAATGGCACACAAGTGTCCAAGCCCATTGTCCCAAGCCACTGGGCTGCCAGAAGTCTGTGCTATACCCGATGAAGGTCTTTCTGAAGGGAACAAAGTTTGCCTCCTTGAAGTGATCAAATCCAACTGCATAGTGTGTCTGTCTGCTGACATCAATGGATTGATACCACAGATGGAATTGATCCAGTACCTCAGACTGGTTCATCTCGGCGTTGCTGAAGTGATTTACACTAACGGCTGGATTCACTTTTCTTGCTGCTCTGCCCCTTTGGTTTTGTTCTTCCTTGCCTCTCTTTCCTGCTTTATACTCTTCTTCCCTGTGCAGGTCCCCTGCTCTGCACTCCTCCTCAGCCCCCCTCCTTTTTCCACCACATGTGGAGAGGATGACATCCTCCTACAGCCACCTCGAAGGCCTCTGTCTGTGCTCTGAACGGCTTCCTGCCAGAGAGGGGGCCAGACAGTGCCGTGGTTCATTCCTCCTGCCCTGGCTCTGCTTCAGAGAGCTGAGGCAGACAGCCTTGCGCGAGTGGTGCTGCCCACATGGCTTTGTGGAGAAGCGAGGAATGGGCTGTAACTAATCAGGATTACACCGCAATTAAATAAAAGACAGAGAGAGAGTGCCCTGTGTAAGGAAGGGGAAGAACGGCCATGAGGACCCTGAGGCCCTAATCTGCACAGAGAAATACTGCTATAATATTCTAAAGTGCTTTTTACCCCCAGGCATTGCGCATATTTTTACCGAGACTGTTATTGCTGCCCTCTATATATCTCAAAAGAAAAAAATAGTTTTCTACATGCAGGGTAAGAACTAATATGGTTTATCAGGGCCTTGTCAATGTTTTAGATAAATTGCTTGTGTCCTGCTTCTAGTTCCACTTCACTGCAGACTTGCCCAGCCTCTCCAAGCTGTTCTGGATTACTTGCTGTGCTCTGATCTCAGGAGACCTGTGAGCAGTTGCTAGCAATGTGTATACATGCTGGCCCATCTTATACATTCCTCCTATTCAGTAGTGGCCAAAATATGCCATGCAGCTGGTCTGCTTTGCTTTCTGTGCTTTGCCTGCTTACAATTTCTTTTCTGTAGTAGAGACAATTGTATTTACTTTTTGTGTTTGGTTCGTATCTTAAAGGTCTTTTCCAACCTAAACGATTCTATGATTTTATATGCAGCCAGTTACAGAGAAGCAATGTGAAGAAACATGATCCAATATAATGGTGTTTACTAAACATGCCCTAACATTTCATGCCTGACTCTCTACATCCTGCTAATTTCTGCAGTGCACCCTAGTACAGGACATTGTGCCAATAGAAAGCTTCCCAACTGTTTAAAGAAATACCTCCTCATTGCTCCACGCTACAACAAAGCATATGCACTTGTATTTTCTTTCACTGAAACATAGTCCTTTCATTCACCTGCATCACAAAAGGGAGTGAGAATGTTTGTGTGTAGTACAACAAGACAGAAAAGAGATTGCTGTGGAGGGTGTGGGGATTGATTTCAGTTTCTCTCCTGCCAGAAATATTTCAATGGGGGGAGAGGGGAATATCCCTTCTGTGTGAAAGCCATTGGCCACCCACAAAGGCAGAGCCCATACGGCACCTTTCTTTCTGTTATATTATGTCTTTAAATCCTCCCAGTTCCTCAGAGTAAAGAGCCAAAGGGAGCGATGTGAGGCTTGCTATTACCATCTTTCTGTGCTAGTGTTCCCTAGCAAAGAGTGCGGTGCTGGCCAGATGGTAGAGCTGCCAGACACATTACGTTACACAGTGTTGGCACCCACAGTGGGTACTAGCAAATAGCACTGGTGTCTGTTCCTGGCATTTCCTGGCTTGTGCGGGAGGGTTTTCCATAACTTACTGTCAGGGAAGAATGTGCTCGTTAATCAGTACAAATGCAGATAGAGATGTGTACTGCCTTTTTCTGATTTCATGGCGTCCTGCAAGTCTGGCACATAAATATTCTCTGTGCTCTGCTCTAACTAGAGAGGGAGAGCTCAGACCAGAAGTGTAGCTATCTGGGCTGTTAAGCTCTGATTTTACCCCCTACCACAAGACCCAGACAGATTCTTTAAACCCTTTGAGCGTCTATGTAGTCATTTTAAAAATCCTGTAATCAGTGTTCTCTCTTTGCTTGCCGGTTAGAAATCTTTTATCCTCCTTCCACCAGGTATAGCGTCACCATTGCCACTGTCCAAACTGGACTTAGACTTATAAATTGTATGGCAAGAACAAAAGGGTTGTGCAGATCCTATATTTAAACACACTTTGTTGGTCTAACTTAGCCTATGCCTCCCTTAGGATGAGGAAGAGTATACGGTGCTTAAAAAGCATAATTTTTCTACTGCTCCCCTTATTCCTTCCCCTTTACTTGTTGGAAATAGACTGGATTTGATTATTCTCCTTGCTGTACTTGAATAGTAGCTTTTAAAGGAATCCATCCAAAAGACTGTTTCCAGTCCAAATGCCCACTGATGTCAAGGAAGAGTTTCTGTAATTTCACAAGCAGAAAATGGTTGACTGAATTAACTGTAATTATAGCAGATATTCCTGTCAGTATTTTCCTGCTGAGAACAGTTAATTTTGATTACAGGGTTAATCTTTGCTCTTGCATAAAGCATAGAATGACCCTATCACAGAAGGAGCTGTAATATCAAAGTCTCGGATGCAGTACAGCAACTTCCTTAATTTCTTCATGCAGAAAGATATTAACCATTTTCTGCCATATTTCTTTTAAAACTAGCCCAAAGCACACCTTTTTGTAATAATGTCCTGCTTCTGTATCTTCTATTTGGAGGGAGGAACACCACCTTGTCTGGGTGTTAGCAACATGAGCCCTGCAGAAACAAAACCTCCCATTTTGAGACAAACCTTGGGTTTTGCAAGGCCATCTGCTGTCAGGTGTTGCTGCAGATGAGCAGCCACAGAGCTGGGCGGAGTTTCCAGTAAACACAGTTTCAGTCTCTCGCATACGAGCTCTAGACAGACTAACCACAACCACAGGCTATGGCAACTGTGGCAGCAGCGGACAGGAAGCAAGGAACATCTGGCCTTTGACTTCCTTTAAAGAGATTTGGGGTTAGGTTGTTCTCTCTTTTTTTTAAAAAAAATTATTTTTTTTTCTCAAATTTATTTTTTTCTCTCTCTCTGTTGGCTTTCACTGCTGCTCAGTAGGACCGGGAAGCAGACAGGATATGAAACCACACGCCTCAAGGTGCCAGAAGAGACAGACACTCGGGTCAGCCCAACCTCTGCTGTGCCTTCGTGAGGTCGTTGTTGAAAAAGGGAGAGCTGACTCCTGACATGACCTTGTCAGGGTCATCTTTACATAGCCTTTCTCCTCCTCCCCAGCTAAAGGAGTTCATTTCTGTGCAGTTTCCATCTTCCTCTGCTCCCCAAATTGAACACACCCTCACTTGAGGACACAAAAACAGCTCCATTCACAAGATGCCTCTTGGGCAATTAGCAATTTGCCTGGGCAGGATGTCACCTAGCCAAATTAGTTTCTTTGTCTGATTTTTTTTTTTTTTTCTTCCTGGCTGATGGAGCTGTGGTTTGTTTACTTATTAGTATATCTTTTTTGCCTTTTATTCTAAGGCAAAGTGTTTGAAGTACAGGATCCTTTAGAAAGAATGAAGTCTAGTAAATGCATTAGAAACAGGGATCACGCTGAGGCTGAATTAGGCTAGCCCACTAGCAGCAATATTTAACTCTTACTTAGCAGTGTTCAGGAGTAGATCCCCAAGGATGCCTGTATCATTGCCTGTTACAGAAGTAGGGAAACTGAGGCACAGATCAATGAATTGACTCATTGAGTGGCAGTCAAAAGGCCAGTGTAGATTTAGGAACTGAGCCACAGTCTCTTGAATTCCAGCCCAGAGCTCTCTTCACAGGGACACAGTGCTTCTGGGTTTGGGTGTTGCCTAGTTTTTATGCTGCTCTGTCTGCACAGGAAGCAGTTTACTCAAGACATGAATAAACATAAATAGTGCTTGGAGTTTGGTTGGTTTTCTTTTTTTTTTTTTTTTTTTTTTAATTCCCCCCTCTCCGTTCTGTTTTCTTTTTAAAGGACAGTCTCCCAAAATAAATGTTCCCTTGAGTCAGTTCAAGTTCTGGTAAGAATAGTTTCCACAGAGTAAAGACCTTTACCATTAGAAGTATACAAATGGGTGAGTCAAAATTAAAAAAAAAAAATAGCCCCGTGATCATATAACTTGCTATATTAGGAACTTGTGTAATTGAGTCTTTGCTCAGTAACTTCTGAGAATAGCTAGTATAGATACTTCAGGGGAAAACAGAACCCTGTCCTCCCTTTTGCCTGCCCTGCGGTATCTGTAAAAGACACTTGTGTAATGTTAATTTCTCTGTAATCTCAGCTGTGTCTTTGGGACCAGCATTGTTACCCTTCCAGGCTTTTCTCTGCTACCTAAAAATGGCCTAATCTCAATTTTGGCTTCTCAGCTGAGGTTCTGTCGTGGTTTAACCCCAGCCAGCAACTAAGGCCCACACAGCCACTCGCTCACTCCCCCCCGGTGGGATGGGGGAGAGAATCAGAAGGTAAAAGTGAGAAAACTCATGGGTTGAGATAAGGACAGTTTAATAGGGAAAGCAAAAGCCATGCACACAAGCAAAGCAAAGCAAGGAATTCCTTCACTCCTTCCCATGGGCAGGCAGGGGTTCAGCCATCTCCAGGAAAGCAGGGCTCCAGCACGCGTAACGGTGACTTGGGAGGACAAACGCCATCACTCTGAACATCCCCCCCTTCCTTCTCCTTCCCCAGTTTATATACTGAGCATGACGCCATATGGTATGGAATAGCCCTTTGGCCAGTTTGGCTGTGCCCCCTCCCAGCTTCTTGTGCACCCGGCAGAGCAGGGGAAGCTGAAAAGTCCTCGACTAGTGTAAGCACTACTTAGCAACAACTAAAGCATCAGTGTGTTATCAACGTTATTCTCATACTAAATCCAGAACACAGCACTATATTAGCTACTAGGAAGAAAATTAACTCTATCCCAGCCAAAACCAGGACAGGTTCCCATAGGCTGTGACAAAGGGACTACTTGACACATATGCAGCACAGCCCTTTCCTCAGTGGATTCACCGATGCCTCTGGTATGTCTTTTCCCCAGGCTCGGGGAGCTTGTCCTGAGCAACTCAGTGTTGTGACTTTCCATCCCTTATTCACTTCTCTCTACTCTGACTCACTAGTATGACCTGCCTGTAGCTTCTTTACTGAGCACAGTGCTTAAATTAGACTAATTATTGTCACAAGGGCAGCATTGATTAGGCTATTCTATGTCAGAATGCACTTTCTAAACCATGGTGTCAGGACAGGAGAGGATCCCGATGAACGATGTCATCATTAAAGTGAGTGTCTGTATGTCTCTCTCCGTGCCCCACTGAAGAAAGAAAAGGGAATGGGATTTGGAGAGGAAAAGAACTTGGAGAGATAGGAGTTAATACCCCGTGGTGCAGACACCTCTAGGAAGGGAGGAGAGAGCGAGATGACGAAGGGTGGGAAATGCAGTTTCCTGATGGAAGAACTTTGGCTGACACATTTGCTGTGAGTAACACAGACTTAGTGACCCCTGTCTGATAGCTATTTATAACTTCTCAACAATGATTCCCTTATCACGAGGCCATGGTTGGTGTCTGCGCACCAAGCAAGGAGAGAAATCAAGTCAGAAGTGGTATTTTTGCAACAGGAATAAGTGAATTGCCAAGAACCCTCTTTATGCATGAGGCCATGGTCCAGCAGAATACATGCTCTCAGAATCAGAGAAAGAACCCTTGTGCTACCTGTATACTGTGTAGATCAAAGGGATTAAATACAAGCTGTCATGCTCTTCACCAAAGCACACGGATCCATGATGCTACCCCTTCTGGGAGGTGCTCCCTAATTAGGTGGGAGCAGCACATGAGGTGAAAAGGTAGCCAGCAAGTGTCTCACTGGGACATTGCTGTTCTGCTGTGTGTCATGACCAGATGTGGTTTGCAGTTCACAAGACCTGGCTGAATAGATAGATTGCCCATAGTGTAGAAAGGCGTTCTTGCTTTACAGTGTAATTTACTGTCTGTTTATCTATGGCATCAGATCACTAGCACTGAACATGAGAAACGTACAACGCTTAGATGTAAAATTCCTAGAAAAAATTTTAGGAGACAAAAGGTAATTGTATAAAGCAGAATTAGCTCTTTCTTGTGGGCATGTATGAATTTCTCAGGAATCTTTAATAATAAAAAGTGTGTTGGATCTAGTTTGTTTGTATCATTTCCTTCCTTCCCCGTCCTAAGATTTCCCAGTAATCTTTTCATGCTGCTAAAGTTGTGCTGCATTACATATCAGTCTTACATACTGTAAACATGATGTTCCTCCTTGTTCCTGAGCTACATCTTACACCTGAGTTCCTCCTCCAACCGTGAGCTCAATGCAGTCAGTACCATGTCCTGGAAGTCCCTGGCTGTGAAACAAGCAGAATGTACTTACAGGCCTGAAAACTACTGCGTCTCTATATAGGTGCTACTTCCCTGTTAGCTATTTACACCTATACAGATCAAGATCCCTTTGTAGTAGTGAGGTTGTGTGAAAGGCTGTAGAAAAAGACAGTGGAGTTGCTGGAATCCAATGGAGATTACAGTCTAGCTTCAGAGGTAATGACTAATAGCAATCTTCTAAAGAAAGACCAGGGCAAGGTGTGTAATTTAACATGCTGATGTTCCTAATGGTTCCCTGAGAAGGACTAGCTGCTTTCTAACTTATGTCAATCTGGAGCCATCGTTCTGTGTGCGTGTGTGATAAATCTACCAATGGAAATGGTTAGTGAAGAGTCTTCCCTGGCCCAGCTGTCAGGACTGTAGCATGCAGAGGCGAGAAATCTGTTATCTGGCAGGCATGGGATGAAACGCAGTGAGAATCTCAACGGCCGGTACAGCTCTGAATTTGTTACATTTTGACTCAGGAAAAATTTGAAGCTTGAATTGAGATTTTTTTCTTCTTTTGTCATTTTTATTTCTGTTCTCTACTATTAATTAAATGGGCATGTTAAGAAACTAATGTCTTTATATTAAATAACGTCTATGCTTAATATATTGTTTGGGCTCTGAATTTGACAAGAGCTGGCAGCAATTAAGAGGTAAGGAGGAGGCAGCATGAGAGTAAGGACAAGGATGCAGGCTGTGATCCAGTGGTGAGAACAAGAGAGCATCAGTTAGGCTCAGGTACTAAAGAAACTGGAGAGTACTGCTCATTTCTGCCAAACTTCGGTAGTGAAGGAGTAGGGAGGAGTGTTTCTTCTCTTCAAAGCTAGCACAGACTTCTGTTCAAATAGGAATAGCACTTGGCCTAATCATAAGGGTAAAGATGGAGAAACACAGGTTAAAACTACAGCGAGGGATTGAAGGCAAGAACCCAGTCAAGCTTTCCCAGCCCAGAGTGGGTATGAGATGGCTGCAAAGCCACCAGGCTTTCTCACTCCCAGGACCAGGCGAGTGCATTTGAGCCTGTTTGCTCCCAGTCCTTGAGTGTCAGCTGCTCTGGGAGGGGAAGGTGGTTTTATTATTCAGCCAAATAGCTCCGCTTGTGCTGCAAGGGAATGACTCAAAAATGCCTTGGAAGCTGTGGTGAGGGTGATGACATCACTGGGCAAGTGCGTCACTACAGCAATCTCAGTAAGCTCATTAAAAGCAAAATCTTAATAGCAAGACAGGGAATACAATGATCCAGATCTCCAGCAGTAAGCCTGGGGAAGTGTGAAGGCTTTGGGAAGGGACAAAGGGAAAGCGTGCATGGGCACAACTAGGTTCTGGCTCTGATGCCCTTAGGCAAGCCTGGGCCACCCCTTTAGGCTTTAGGCATATGGGGCCTGTCACCTGAGCTGAGGGACTGGTGCCAGTGGGGGATGGCCCTGGAGGGAGGACTGCTTATTATTCTCCAGGTAGGGGCAGACCATTACAGTACATGGTGAAAGGACTTAATACAGCCCAGAGCGAGCTGGTTGTGTCATTGATATTCCTGGATGGGAATAAGGGAAACCTAAACACAGCTGCAGAGACAGCTGAATGGAGACTGTGCAGCTTAGCACAGAGCCCTGGGAAACCTAGCTGAACTTGGCATCATGGTCTTGCTGCAGCTGCTAGGACTGTCCCCCATCCATCTCCCCATACAAAGAGGCTGGATAATTTTGTCAGTCCTATCATCTTTAAAGCCTTGAAGCCAGTTGCTGTCCTGCTGCTAAGGGAATGGGAAGGAGCAGTGGGGATAAACCTGCTGAGACCTTGCAGATTCAAGTTTTGATTAGTGCTTCATCTGCACACCAAGAAGGAGTGTTGGGGATTGGGAGCAGCGAACACAAGCCATGACCATTGCATGTGCAGGCTTCCTTAGCTTGTCCTGGCTGCCCGCCATTTCTCCTCATTCCCACATATTCATGCTGGGGTTTTGCAGATCTCTTATGCTTGCACAGGAAAGGCTGTGGAGGGAGGAAGCCAGACACTAGTGGTTCAGGGCACCCCATCCAGCCCTCTCCTCAGAAACAAAGGAGACCTGCAGAGAGAGAAAGAAGGCCCAGGTGCACTGCAGCCGTCTGTACAGGGCAGCCTCCCTTACCCCGCGTGGGAGCACTGATGCTGCACCATAACTGCACATCAAAATGGGAGCCTTTGTTGTGCCTGTTCTTTCTCTACATAATTGCTGCTAGATTACTAGCTCTTTTAAGACGCCATTCCCACTTCCCTTCCTGGTCGGAAGGGGAAGAAGTCTTTGAAATCTGCTTTTGTGTCCAGGAGCCTTCTGGAGTCTCTGTCTTCCCCTGATTTCCTTTATTATGCCTCCCACTTCATCCAAGCCCATGAAGATGTGAATTGTGTTCATATACCTGTGGCTTGCTTTCATTAAAGAGCACAGGTGCTCTCAGCTTTACCTGTTTATGAGCTTGCGCAGTTTGCTAGTCAGAGAAAATGCATTTGACATGCTGTTGGACTTCCCGGGCCCCCTTTCCATCTGGTGTTGATGGCAAAGTAGAAGTCACATAGAAGCAGCATGTCCATTACTCGGGGTTTCCAGGGAGAGCTTGGGACGACGGATGCCCAAGTCATGGAGAAAGGGAAAGACCAGAGCCAACTGTCTGGCTGGAAAATGTGTGTAATGGACACCTGGAGGGAGGCTGCTGCGGCTTTGCCATCGTATTCTTTGTGGCACCGTTCTTTAACAGTCTGGCTCCTGGCTTTCAGAGTGCCCTCAGTTATTGCACTGTGAGAGGAGTCAGAGCTACACGCTGGTCCGTAGAGAAATCACCTATCTAGCAAGACTGCCTGGTTCCCCCAGACACAGAGCGTCTGTAGGTAAAGTTCAACATTCCCATAGCTTTCCAGCTGTCCTCACTGCAGTGAGAAGAGAAAACCATGAAAGAGAAAACCTTAGCATGAATTTTCCCTGGTTCTAAGCCATGTAGCTGTACCACCTTGTATTTCTGGGTGCCACTGAGCTCCACCCTGTCAGTGAAAAATTGAGTGGACACAGATCACTGCAAGCTGACGTGTTCGTTTCTGTGGCAGATTAGGGAGTTATGCTCAGTTATCCAGGAGGTTACTGTGGGTGCAATGGGCGAGGGTGAGATTCTAACATGGACATTTTGAGGGTGACAGTTTGAAAACCAGGTATTCTGAACAAAATATCTGGGCTTTTTTTGGTCCTCTTAAAAATCAAGGCAAAATGGTGGGTTTGCTATTTTAGCTAACAGACATTTAGAGATGTTTCAAGAAGCAAATGTGTCGTGCATGTTGAAATCTTTCTCCCTATCTGCTCCCTCCTTTGTTATTTTCTCTCTGCAACTTGAGACCCCTGGATTCAACCCCTCTGGCCTTCACAGATGCTACGTATGACCTTAGGCAAACACCTTTGCTCTCCACAGACGCCTGGGAACAATGCACGGGCCCACCTCACAGAGGCATTAGAATATAATATACTCCTGATACTCGGACATTCAACTGCTATGGTATTGCAGGCCATTTCAGTTTCTTAGATAGTTTTAAGCTATTTTTGCAATGAAGGAAGTTAACATAGAGCAGGAGTGGAGTACAGGTAGAGAACCCAGAAGTGAATAAAAAAGCCCAAACAAACAAACAAAAAGACCGCAAAAAACAGGAAAAGAGGTCAATCTATTCCATAATTCAAACTGAGAGAAGATCAACACCTGCCTCCTCTCCCACCCCCATCTATCCACTGGCTGTTTTTACAAAGTCTCCTGGCACCATGCTATGTCAGCGCCTTCCACTGAGGGTAGATACTGGCCTGGGTGAGCAGCACAAAGTCTCCTTTCCAAAGAAGCTTGAGAACTTCCCCTTTCAACCAGTCATTGGCAAATCATCTACAAGCAAATCTGTTGGAGATAGAGGAAAAACTTTCAACCTGCTATTTAACGTGCTTGGTGCAGGCAAAAACTCACTGTGCGCTCAGCTGAACAAAGAGCAGCTGAAGTCCAGAGCCAGCAGAGAATGGAGAAAGCAGCAATTGCATTTTGGAGGTTGCAGAGATACAGGGACGCTGGAGAGAGCAAATGGAATTCCAGAGATTTTTCACGTGCAAATGGATATTTCCTTTGAGAGTCTCTAGACTAAATAATACTCCTTGTGTCTAAATGGACAATATATCCTGCTGACCTCGTGGCATCCTCTCAGTCCAGCACAAACCAAATAATGCCCTACAGCTGCTTGAGAAGGATAGAAATGGGGGAGGCGAGGAAGAGGAGGAGGCATCAGACAGGTTGATCTTCTTTATAATTTCTCCCTGCCTCTCTCTCTCTTACATTTCTCTTTCCTATTTTTCATACCTGCAAAGTCTCGACACTTTGGTTAATGTTATGCTGGAAATCAAAAAAGAAATGGTCTGTGCTACACAGATGGTCGGCTCAGATAAAGGAGGCAGTACTTTCTCACCTTCACGTGTAAAAGGGCCGCTGGGTTGTACCTTGTGGTGCAGCATGGGGCATTCAGAAGATGTTTGGACCATGTGCTCAGGAGTAGCTTGAGAAGGGTGCAAGCATTTTTTCAACAGAAGGGAGAATCTTTGGTTCTTTGCAGCTGGGAGGGTGCACCGAGCAAGCTGCCAGGAAGGATGCTGATGTAGTTGTTCCCCACTTCGTGCAGGAGAACGAACTAGGTGACCTCTCAAAGGCTTGTTCTGGGATGAGATGATTCAGCACTCCCACGCTGACACTTCCCCCTCACAGTTGCATTTATGGCTGTCAGATGAGGGATTTGGCCCACTGAGATGGGCAGTGGTTCACTGCACTGCCCACTTCTTTCTCTGTCTAAATACAGTTCAAATGCCTGGGCTGACACTGTTTCTCACAGGTCAGATGGACATGAGAGAGGGGAGAGCCCATTCTGACAAATCATGGCACTGATTACTGATAACGACGCCTCCCACCAGAAAGCTTCCAAGATATGCAAGTGTCCCTGAACTGTGTTGTCTGTCCCTCTCCCTCCAAAGACCAGATGCTGCAGAAACCAGTCTCTGCTGATATCCCCCTTCACTTTACAGAAAAGGCAGCAGATACTTGAAAGCAGAGAGCCCTGGGATCCATGCCAGTGTGAAATAGGACGCAGCGTGGGGAAATGGCACATTCTTATTCTTGCAGTGTGGGAGAATGTTGTTTTGCTGAAACTCTTCCCATTGCATATAATGAAAGATGGTCCCTTGCTTTGAACCCTTGCAAAGCTGACATACAAAGCTGCGGCTCTAAGTGGGAGGTGTTTGCCCCACAGTTTATCTAAGTGTTGTACAGCACAGAATCGGGGGCCCATGTTCATGGCTAGAGAGAAATTGAGTAAGGCCAATCTCACGGATTAGGAAAACAGCCTCCTTAAAAACCTCCTAGGGAGAAGGAACATTTTCCTAGTGAAAGCACTGGAGGATTCAATTCTTTCACCTTTCTCTGACTTCTAGGATGAGCTAACATTTGGGCAGTATACTTCCTGCTTGGATCATCCATCTCTACCGATGAGTGACAGCGACATCTCTGTGTTCAGGGCAGAGCCTTGGAGGACAGATGTTTGCCCAGTGCGTGGGATTCTCAGGAGAAAGTACTGGCTTTGTGCAAGCTATTATTAAAGCCAATTATGTCTGTAAAAGTTTCTTTCCGGGTGGAAGGTTGAGGTGTTTCATGACATGCCAGTCACCCAAAGGACACAGATGGGTATTTATTGCCACACGAGTCCAACCTTACTCTTCCCCTTCTGCTCCCCCACCATCACCTGCAGAACCGGTTCTCCCCACCTAGAGGCAGCAACCTAAAACCCTTTGTAGCAAGATGAAGAAAGGAGAGGGAAGAGCAGTCATGTCCAGCTCTTGATGTGACACTCCTTTCCCTGAAGGGCTGAAGGAAGATTTGACATGGAGACTTCCTTCACCCTGTTATCACTGACTGATCCTGTCACTTTGCCTGGCTGTCTCAGCCAGCCTGTCTCACAGGGTGTCCATGTTCTAAGAGGCTTGGGACCTTAATAGCCACCAGGCATGACTTAGCCACACTATGATGACATACCAGAGAGTGGCTGTCTGGTGAGACGTATAAGCAGTTAAAAACCCTATCCAACTCCTGCATCAAGGCCAAGATAGAATCAAAGTAATCTTGTGAGCCTACTCTAAGGGTGCAGTTTCCACAAGGAAGCCAGAGAGCTGGCTGAAAGCTCAGACTCCTCGGCAAATAATAACACATCGTGCTTCCATCCCATTTCAGTCCAAGAGCTCAAAGAGGTCCATAGATATTAACCCTCCACCCTCCACTAGATTAGTTTTGTCCATAAACAGGCTAAGATTCTGGAACAAATCATTCTGTAACTCTTCCGTTTCCTCAACTAGATCTTTAGCTGACGTTGTCAGCTCCGGACACTGTCTCCCAAACCTTACTTGACAGTGGACTGCATCTATGTTGCATCAAACTGAACTAATTGCAAGGAGCTGCTGAGATTGTATATCCAGTAAAGCCTCACTCCCTCACAGCCTGAGCAGCCTGCAGGCTCACGGTACTCATGTTCTCTTGTATTCAAGATGCGGTACGGATGCTGACTTCTGTTACTGTCATGAATTAGTTCGTAGATTTGTGAGTGAGTTGCTGCCACTCAGTCCACTGGATGGTGTCAAACTGTCCGTAGAGTTTCATTGTGAATATTACCTGCTGAATACGGACATTTTTGCTGTTGTGATTGAAGGGAGATTTGCCTACATCTCGGGCGATGGATAACATTCAGCTGCTCCTCATTCTTTTCATCTCTTGTGGCAACAGGTAAAATCAAATTTATTCTTGAAGAAAAACCTACTGCAGTTCAGAATTACCAGTGAGATGCGGTCAGTCTGGTGTCTTGCTGGAGCTCAGATAGGGGATTAGACAGTGATCTTAACTCCTGTTGCGTCCCATTCTCAAAACCCCTGCTCCTGCTGGTAGGGCAGCTTCTTCCTATCTCCAGTAAGTTGCGACCTCTGCCCTTGGGGCTGTGGTACCCTACATCAGCACCCTGATGTATAAATAACTTTGCGCCTCATCGTTTTTGAATGTTGTTTATACCCCACTGCCTGCCACGTCATGTGCCAAGGTTATAAATACGCTACTGCGTCTAGACTGTATCTAAACTTGGCATTGGGTACCCACGTTCATGAGAAGAGCAGTTTCATCTGTTAGCACAAAAGGGGTGCCCCAATGTGTTTGATCAGGAGTCCAGAGGGAACTTGGCAAGAGACTTCTCTCCTTCTGCCATGCCAGAGTAGCACTGGCCCCGCTTTCTGAAGGGGCCTTGGAAACTCTCTTCCTCCCCTGCTCTAAAGCTACTGGGCACCCAGCCCAAAGGAAATACCTGACCTTATCCTTTCCTGATGTGCTTCAATGCACCATTGAGTGCAAGAGGCCTGAAACATCACAGACTTACCTTCACTAGCCTGGACAGATCCAAGCTGAGGCTGGGCTTGGGCTGGCAAGGCAGACTGAGATACCGGGGGTGGGGGGTGTGAATTGCTGCAAGACTGAGCTGGAAAGGAAGAACAAACAAGCATTAGCTGCCTGTTAAAGCTATGCTGATATAGCGGCAGCAGGAACCTCTGCTAGTAAATAGAGTCAGAAGCAAAGCTGAGGTATTTCCCCATGTAACATGTGACTGATAATATGTACTTTGACTAAGGACAGTGAACCACTTACGGCCAGATTGTCTGTATCTATGTAAGGGAGGCTACATGAGTTCCTTCCCACTTCTGGGTTTTGTTTGGAGGCTAAGAGCACTCTTGGCACGTCGCAGGGCTGTTATATGATGGATGAATGGCAGAACAGAAGATCACATCTCACATTAGAGCACTGGCTGTAAATACATTTTGTGCCAACGTTGGTCAGACCCGTGTGAAATCTCACTGGACCACAACCTTAGGAAGTAGCCTGCTAAAGCCTGGTTGACTCCATAGGCTGGCTCAGTGCTGTACAGCATTGCTCCTCTCTAACTCACAAACGCCACAGCGTTCCCTGAAGGAACAGGGAATCGGGACAGACTTTCTGTTGCTTGACTGTGAACAT
This sequence comes from Mycteria americana, assembly GCF_035582795.1. Lineage (NCBI taxonomy): Eukaryota > Metazoa > Chordata > Aves > Ciconiiformes > Ciconiidae > Mycteria > Mycteria americana. The sequence goes on along the minus strand of NC_134382.1, from coordinate 6,596,371 downwards.
GGAACATCTCGATGTGGTTGTGGCACGTCGGCAGGCAGGGCTTCCAACAGCAGGGAGTGCAGAACTGCCAGTCAGTCCCTGAGAAGTCCCTGATGACTTACTGGATGCAGCTAAGCTTCTCCAGGGTTAGAAAGGTAGAGCAAGAGCGCACCCATTCTGGGGAGCACTGGCACTCCTTTTCTTTTATGCCACATCACATCTAACTGGCCTCTTGCATGGATCCAAATGAAACCAGCCCCAAGTGGGTCCAGCTGCTCTAAGCAAGCCCAAGAAGGGCTGAAGGACAAAAGGACCAAACCAGAAAAAGAGAAAGGAAGCAAAATGGGCCAGTGATGACTTAGCTGAAATATGACTGTCCAGTTGCAAGAGGCACAGCGAGCCAGGCACAGTGAAAGGGCAGGCTTGGGAATAGCGGGGCCAGGGCCCACAGCTCTGAGCAGAACCTGTGTCCTGCCCCGGAGGGTGGTCGGTACTGGCCTCCTGGTGGCCTCAGCCAGGCTAACCAGCTCGCCAGCACCAGCCCCGGCTGTACCTGCTGCTCCTGGCATGGCCCCCTGTAGCTGAACAAGACTGGGATGATGCAAACTGTAAATCTTCTCTCGGATCTTGTGTGCACCACGGTGAATCTCCCCCACCTCGGAAGCAGTCTTGCCTTCAGCGATGCTTCTGGGGAAATATCCAATCAACCCTAACAAGATGTAACAAGTTACACCTTGCCACACCAGAGGGTTCTCGGTGCTGCTGCTACTGGCTGTCTGTGGCGATGGAGTTGCTTTAGCCATGAGGGATGGTCATTTGGCTATCAACAAAAGGAAAGAGGGGCAGATTCTGTCTCTGCCATGATGCATAGACAAGACTGTGCAGGACTTGATTACTTTCTGGCCCCCAGTGGTTTTGTTTTCTGACAACTCCAGCTCTTTTTGTGTTGTTGAGCTGCAAGGATTACAGAGATCTTGACTCAATGCTTCTCTTGCTTTCAAAGGGGAACAAAAGACAAAGACATGCATGAGAAATCTCCTCTGTCATGGAAAATTGCAGGGGATACTGGTCCTTTGCTCCCTGCACTGTGCTAGTGCCCACACAGCTTGCCCGACCACTCTGAGGTTAGTCTTAAAAAGCAAAGAACAATCTGAAGCAAACCTGATTGCAGTCGTACTGGCAAAAATCACTCAGCTCTTCAGTAATCTGAAAACTGCTCCCATTCATGGAGTTAAACATTCTCTCATATCAAGGCTCCCAGCAGGGGGACAGTAAAAGGAATTGAGTAACAGTTCAAAAGATATACTTTGGAACCCCACCATCATCTCACGGTATTTAAAACTGTTGAAGAATTCCCAAGGATTGCTTTGCCAGTGCCTGACTGGGAGCAAGCATCCAAGCAGTGAGTATTTCTGCTGGGGAAAGATTTCCACCCATTCAGTACAAAAGGTGTCACCTTGGATTCCTGTGTACCCTTCTCCAGAATACCTGACAGGTGCTTTTGATGCCTAGAAGATGCGAGATCTGGCCCATATCAGACATGATCTGTTGCAGAAGTGCTACCACACTTAAAGATGCGGGTCTCAGTGTGGCTAGGTGGCAAATCCTGATCTGCTATGGCTGTCCCGTAACCTCACGGGGAGTCTGTAGGGTGCCAAAGATGTGTGTTCTGAGTTGCTCAGGGACTCATCCCTCACTTATTGACTTGGGGTGTGGAAAAGCAGGAATAGGAGAAGAAAGAAAAAGTTTTTTGGGGTGCTGAAAGTACCCAGTGAGCACCTAACTGAACTATAACAACGTACTTGGGCCGGAAGCGTGTCTGTTTGTAGACACCAGCTAAAGTGTGAGCTAGAGTGCAACTGCTGCCACAGAGATTATTTAAAAAAAAAAGATTACTCTGCAGATTTATGGGCACGGAGGAACTGAAATTGCTAAATGGCTGTGGTTTCCCTGTTTGACATGTCCCCTGGCCCCCACTCCAGCAATGACCTACAGCACCAGGAGCACAGCACTTGCTTCCTACATGTTATTGCTTGTAACCTGACATGCTGTTTGTTTCCTCGTGCATTAGGCCAGAAATACATGCAAGGCACCATCACTACAAGTCCCATTCGCCCCTTCGGCAGCGCCCTCATTTTGGTCATGATATACCAAGCAACATGCAGATGTGTTCATTTCGTTTCCTGATAGCAGATTGAGCCGCAACACTGCAAGAACTGGGTTTTGACTTGGGAGATGAGCACATTTGATACGAAGGCTGTAGCAGGGACACCAGGCTTGATACTATCCGCTTTACGCAGATGATGTTCCTTGTGACTTCAGTGAGTGAGTGGCCTGCATTAGCAGTACAGGATTGCTGAGTGCCTGCCACAGCCTTCATTCCAGCTCCTTAACCCCTTGCATGGCTTGAAAGGCTCTGTGTGTTGAGTTCGTGTATCTCAGTTCAGGCTGGGGCTCAGGAGGACAGAGTATGTACTGCAGGTTATATATTTGGCTGTAAGTACTCCTAGTGAGTGTCAGAGGACGCATACTTTCTAGAGGATGTGTCGTGGGCCTGCCTTCGCAGGTAGGGAGGGGTACCAACGGGAGCGGTGTGAGCTGGACTGCATGTGCCTCACGGGTTTGCATGAGTTTGGAGAAACCGAAGGCTGTGAGGGGTGGGGGGGATGCTGCGGATTTTGTGTCAGACACTGTGTGCTGAATGAGGTGCCTGCCCAGGAATCTGGCTGGGGATGTTTCTCCTCCAAACTCTCCAATATTCTGGGATTTCCTGGGGAGGCTGCAGAGCTCATTTCCACAGCGCCTGGCACTCAGTCTGCTTCCCAGCTCTCCAGCAGCCATGCGAAGCTGCGGGGAGGCCATGAGGTGAGGCATGTTTGAGCTGTTACCTGGGCAACAGCTAAACACTGACTTCAGATAATAATTGTAAAATAACTTAGCGTCAGGGCGATGAGGCGGGGGGAGAGAGGGGCTGCCACTGCCCGTAGTCCCAGGGAGCCCCATAAAATCCTCAGCGCAAAGCTACTTGTGCAAGCCAAACTGGCTGAAGCTCAACGTGTGCTCAGAGCTCTTGACAAACTATACCCAGGCAGAGGCTCTGTGGTCTCCTGGTCCTTTCAGGTGGCCTCCTGCATCGCCATATCCAGCCACCTGCGACTGCCTGCCACCTCTCTGTGTTGTCTGTGGCTTTAACGAGACTTTGGATGGCTCCATGAAACGCATCCAAGGGGGAAGATTTACACACAGACTGTTCCCCACGGATCCTCGAGGCAGTACAGCCTCTTGGCACACTCCTTACAGTCTCTGAGCAGCAATCTGGGTCCCTTGCACCCAGGAGCTTTGCTAGACTTTAGTCAATAATAGGTTACTTTTTGGGTTTATCCTTGAAACTAACAGCAAAAGAAATAGAAAGCACTAGGGCAGGTTGCAACTCTCTCAATGTTGGTCCAGTACTGTGGTTGGATATATGGGTATGTATGCTAGTAGCTGGGGACAGAGTATGACCTTGTTCTGCATGGAAGTAACCTGGGTACTATGAGCATGGCTCAGCCATGACTTGCATCTTGCTTTGCTGTGACAAAAGTTTGGCTTTAATGGGAAGCAGAAAGCTCTCCCTGGATTTTTAGATGCCTCAGAAATGGGAGGGAGGAAGGAAAGAGCAGCAGTCTGTAGAGAAGGTGGCAGACTTTCTTCCTTATCTTCCTAAGGATATCTTATCCTATCTGTGCTCCTGGATAAGAGGAACCGAGACTTTCTGCAGCTCTACCCTCCCTGCCCAAGTGATAATCTGTGCTCAGTTCTTGCATAGTTCATCAGATGCACAGGATGCATCAGCTGCTGCTGGGATGGTTGCTGCAATTTGCCCTGCCTGTCTGGATTGCGTTACCTAAGGGCATTATGCACAAGCTGAACAACAGAACTGAGGCAGAGATCCTCCTGTTTGTCCGGTTGCACAGCACCTAGGACACTGAGGATGCAGGTCCATGACTAGGTCTTTAGGCACAATAGCAATATCAAGACAAATTAAGGGGGTTTTGCACAGTGTGTATAGCATGACATAAACTTGTACCTAAGCACACAACCATTCTGCATCGCATATGTGTTACGGTGCAGGACTTAGCATTTGTTTGCTGCTCGTAGATTTACTGGAAAATGCCTTGATGAGGGTAGGTTGTATAATACACAGTCATTAAAAATTACTAGCACTGTTCTGTCTCTATGGTAAAGCTGGCCCTGGTGCAGTGGGGACTTGCTTCCAGACAGATGGAGCTGTAGCATTAGGTAGTCATGGGAGGGATGGGATTATATTTGACAAGCAGCATGAGGTCACTTTTTCAGTCCCCTCTGGGTGGGATATATCAACAGGCTGCCATTTGCCTTGAATGCAGTGACTAATTTATTTTTTTAAATCTGCTTATGCTGCTTCCCCTTCCCTCTTAACTCATTCTCATCCTTTGCCTTTCCTCATTGTTTCAGTCAGAGATGACAAAGAAGTGTGAACTACATCAAATGATGACATTTGCCATGGAGTCGCAGATTAGCAACGGGCACGTTTCTTACAGTACCCAACATACCGTAAGATCACACACTGGCATACCCTGCGGTCGGCCACGTGCCAACTCCCGCAGGCATCTCTACACATCCATAAAAGAGGAACAGTTCTCCTTCTTTTACCTGCCTTATCCCCTTAGACTGTGAACCACGTAGGTCTTGACAGTGGGATTAAAACCGCAGTGGAATCCTGAGAATCAGACAGAAAGGTATCACAACTGCAGTGGCATTTAGGACCCATCCAGCGTTCCCCTTATGGTTTGGCTTGGCCAGCATGTTAGAAAACAGAGCATGGGCTGAAGGACCACTTCTGGAGGTGACTGGCATGAATTCCAAGAAGAGCCTAGAGAAATCCCCAGTTCGCCAGCAGATCCGTGTGCTGAACCCATTTATGGCAAGGTCTAAAGTTAGCAAATGTGTAAGTGGTTTTGAAGGGGAAGCACCAGCAGGTTAGTTGCTGGGCCAGCAAAAGCTAGGTGTTAGGATGGCAGTTTATACAGCGTAGTGGATAGATGGTTTGGTTTGGATCCCAGTGCCAAAGCCAGAATGAGGCCCAGCAGCACTGGGAGAAGTGGAAAATGCAAAAGCCATTGTACAGTGAGCTGTTAAAGTACATTCCCTCCACCCGCATGCAACCTTGGTCTGAACTGTGTTTGTCTGAGTGGCTCTCATATACACACAGAGTCACTACCAGGTTAGCTACATGCCAAACTGCCATGGTAACAAAACCCAACTCTCCTCCCAGAAGGGCTGGAACTGAAGTCTGACACAGACCAGGACTGACAGTGTATCTCACCAGCCAGTTGGAGAAAAGGGGTATCAGCTGGTGTAAGTCCCCACCCAGTGAGGGAGAGGACACTGGGAATAAACCTGCTCCAAATCTTTGCCTCTGAACAAGATGTTCTTGGCGTCTGCCTGGAGCTTGTCCTACCAGATCTCATTAAAAAAAAAAAAGGCGACTACGTTTCTGTGCAAGTCAGGCAGGCGTTTTCACTCCCTTGCTGTTTGCTCGGCTCCTGGAATTACACCAGGTCATTCTTTCTGGTGAGGAGTGCTTGGGGGTGGAGGTGGGAGGAGAGGAATGAAACCTAGCTGATCTTGGAAGTTAATTGCTGTCTGTGATTCCTCTTGTTAGCAAAGAAAGCCTCCATGCTAGCGTCTGTGCTAGCGATGACAGACAGCATTGCAACTCCTGAGAGCTTCAGAGGACGCTGGGCCTCTAACTCTATGGAGAATGTGGATCTAACAATTTCTTGAGCTGCAGTTTCTCTCCAATGGCAAAACTCTCATAGCTGTAAATGCTGGAGCTGAAGCATTAGCATTTCTGTTTATCTAACTCTACCGAAAGTAATTAATAGCATTAATACAGCACTTTGGATGTTTAGGTTATGTTCAGGCATTAGAGACTTACTATTCAGAAAAGCTACTTAAATGAGTCAGTGAATTCCAGGACAGAAATAAATTCTCTGTTGCTGTCTTCAGAAAACTGTAGTGGCCGCTGCATCATGCAGGGGGATGAATGCCTCGGAAGAGCTGCGAGTTCTCCGAGTGCAGGGGTGGTACGTGGAAGTCGCTGCCTAAACCCTTCTGGGTTCCTGTAGGCAGCCGTCTGCCGTGCCCTGCTGTGCCTGCGCTGGAGTGCCAGATCCGTATGCCCGGGAGCCTTGCTGGTGGTCTAGTGTTCCAGTGACCTGTGGGTTTACGCTGGTGGCTGAGAAGTCCCAGCAGTTCTGCCCAAGCGAGTGCCTTTTCCCCGCGCTGGGCGAAGCAGCTGAGGATGCTGGTAGAGGGGCAGGGATCCCAGAGCGGGAGGAACTGGAGCTATGCAAATGGTAGACAGATGCTGGATTCCTCCATGTTTTGATTACTCACCAGAAGAGAATGCCGAGCTGTAGGCATAGGGACAAGGTGTGAGTAGGAAGTGTGTAAGGAAGGGGGGAGCCTCTCCCACCAAGAATATGTGCTTTGTACCCTACACTTCTCTGTTTTTCAGCTAGCCAGCAAAATGAAAAACATGTGAGGGGTGGAGCAGGAGGGCAGGGATTTATGGGTTGTTTTATAGGAGATGATATAAAACACTTTTATTTCAAGTTCTCTGTTGTGTTAATTTCCTTTCTCCTTCTCTTGCTCTTTTTTTAATCACATGCAGGAGAGAGGCAGAGCAGGCTAGATCCAGGCCCTCTGCAGTCACAGCATAAATCTACCTACAGAATGCCTGTGGTCAATGGCTAGCCCACCCCTTCAGTTACCATGCCATTTATTCTGGCTTATGGGAAATGAAACATGGAGCCAGGTGATGTCTTTGTGCTGTGGGCACTTCAGTCTGTGCTGGTTCTTCAGCTCTTCCAACAGCTGTGCTGAAATGTGGAGTTATAATAACAGCGCGCACCATTTTCTTTATAAATAACCATCCTTCTGCAAAGGCGCACAGGTTGGGAAGAGACTGGGAAGCTGCAGAGCATTCATTTCTCATTGAATGGTTTCTCATTGAAACCATTTCTCATTAAGTAAAACCAGCCTAGCCCCACAATAAAATGACAAAGAGACAAAAAGACAAAGACACACTAAAAGAGCAAGAAAATAGCTCTTTTATTAAATCGCAATAAAATGGATGCGATTAAAACGCACAACACGCACATACACACAATCGAGCAAAAGTAAGAGCTCCTTTAAAGCAGAAAGAGTGCCGGTGGGACACGTTTCGGGAGGAAGCACGTTCCAGGCTGGTGGCCCCAGCAGAGCAAAAGCTCCGAAGTCTTGCCTGCACCACACACAACAGTGCAACCTCTGACAGACGGCGAGTGTAGAGTCCCATCTCACAAAGAGTCCTGGTTGTCAGTGAAGTGAACACAGCTCATACAGGATCCACAGCTGAAAAGGTTGCCTGTGTAAATATCATTAAGTGGACTTGATGTGACTGAGGAAGCGCATTGCAGCAAGGACACTGAGGCAGCCCTTCAGCATCAGGAAAAAGAGAAAGGACTGAGCTTTGACAGATCCTTGGGTCCAGATTTGGCCCCAAAAGAAATCCTGAGATATTTCAGGGCATTGCAGCTTATCCTGGAGTTCGGGGGGACGCTTTCTGGAAGGATCTGGTGATCAACAGTGTCCAATTTATAGAAAAAGAGGCAGGGCTGGTAAAGCTGTAACAATAGGACACTGAGTCCTTGTGGGGTTTACTGCTGTATTGCAAGATCCATGTTGGCACATTGCTCTTGTATCCAGATTGTAACATTACAGAGCCTCATCCACTGAATAAAAAACAAATGCAGGAAAAACTATGTTCAAATTGTAGCAATTATTGCTCTTGTTTCTATAAAACTTAATCCTAATCTTGGGCTATTAGACCAAGTCTTTTTAAAGCCGTGTTGGACAGAAGGGTTTACCGAGGTAAATCTGGAGGTCACGCAGAGTTTTGCTGTTGTAGCGAGAGCCTCATTAATTTCAGGGGGTCTGTGAACAGACTTCATGGCAGGATCAGGATGTCAGGGATGAGGTAAAGGAAGTAGTCCTGGAATAACCCTGTGAACCTTGTATGGCAAGGCACGGAAAATGCTTGGTTACAACCTTGTTACTTAATTCTGGAGAGAGGACAGCAAAAATCAAGAGACAAGAAAGGTTGGAAAGGATTGTTTAAAGCTAAGCGGATGATAATAAAAAAGCACATATGGGAGGTAATAAATCTGATGGGATGGGCAGCCATTTTGCTAAGCACTTTATGCTGATGTTAGCTAATAAAACAGCAGAGCGTTTGGTAACTGAGCTCATCTCCTCTGTGCATTCCACCCTTACTTAAATTAATTTTTTCTCTTTAAAAAAAAAAAAGCACAACTATTTTTAAGGGAAAGATCGAATCAAGTGATGATGTGCAAATCCAGGGTGGTGAGAGGTATTGTTGAGAGGAAGCATATTTCATTTCATTCTTGCAGGTATTTTGTTAGTTAAACTGCAGAGAAACACAAACATGGGAAACACAGATATTCAGATCACTGTCACGTTGAAAATTTTCCCCACCTTGTTTCTGCTGTAATTCCAGTTGGAGGATGACAAGAGCATGTAGGTGATGCAGTCCGTCACCATGAGATTATGGCTTAAACTGGAAGCAACTCCAATTCTTCGGCGTAATAATTATATTGTTCACTTGCATTCTAGCATTGTCTTAAGACCCCAGCAAGGACCACTGTCCCCTCTTGCTAAACTCTGGAGAGGTTCAGCAGCTGCTCCAAACAGATCGCACCCTGAGTAGACAACATGCAGGGAATTGTTCCAGGTTTCCAGAAAGTCAGGGAGAGATCAGGAATGGCACACATTTGCTGAGCCCCCAAGTCGTTATACAGGCCCAGAGCACACTGTCTAATGCCAGTGCTTTTCTAACCAAAAGGACAGTGAACTGAGGTATTCATGTGAATTTCCAGCTGAAAATGGCACTGGGTGCATTGTCTGTATATGCATTGCAGCATTCTCACGCTACCCTGGCTTTCAAGGACGGACATGAGGACATAGTGAGGAAGCAGTGTGACTGCCAGAGCCTCTGGACTCCCCAGGGAAAGAGAAGCTTGGCCAAGGAGATGCTAATAACAAAAGGATTCAGTGTGGCTCAGAGAAAACTGGTACAGGAACAGAATCACAGAATCACAGAATCGTATAGGTTGGAAAAGACCTTTAAGATCATGGAGTCCAACTGTAAACCTAACACTGCCAAGCCCACCACTACACCATGTCCCTAAGCACCTCATCCAAAGGGCTTTTAAATACCTCCAAGGATGGGGACTCAACCCCTTCCCTGGGCAGCCTGGTCCAGTGCTGGACAACCCTTTCCGTGAAGTAAAATTTCCTAATATCCAGTCTAAACCTCCCCTGGTGCAACTGGAGGCCATTTCCTCTCGCCCTATCACTTGTGACCTGGGAGAAGAGACCAACCCCACCTCTCTACAGCCTCCTTTCAGGCAGTTGTAGAGAGCGATGAGGTCTCCCCTCAGCCTCCTTTTCTCCAGGCTGAACAACCCCAGCTCCCTCAGCCGCTCCCCATCAGCCTTGTGCTCCAGACCCTTCCCCAGCTCCGTTGCCCTTCTCTGGACACGCTAAACAAGCTGCCATTTATCCACAAAGCAAGCCTATGAAATTTCAGTGCAAAGGTGGAGTCCACAATTTGTGTTTGCACTCCTTCTGGAAAAAGGCATGAAGTGTGAAGGTTGGATGTGAGTACAAACTCTCTCCAGCTTTGGGGATATTATTATTCAGTGACTCTGGTTGTGGCCATTTTTCCCCTCTTTCACCCAAAGACAAGATTCGTAGTTGGCGTATAAGACAGTGTAACTGCACCACTGGTTTGCATCATCTAAGGGTCTGTCCTTGATACTTCAGACCAGTTCTTTGGTATCCAGGACAGACCCCTTCACTCTGTTCAGTTGCTCTTCTACAGCTGTCCCTTGCCTGTTAAGTCAGATATTTAGCTGGATTTATTGAAGTGTAGAGTGACGGGCTTTGATAACGGTTGCTTTGTTCTTGGGATGGACACAAGGAAGAAAATCCAAAGGGAAGGAAAGAGGGTGAAAGAAAGATGGAGCAGAAAGGAGGATAAGGGTTTATTTGTACATACACACTGTAAAACAACGGAGAGCCCTGGCTGTGTCCTCAGTGAGGCAGGGGAATCTGCCTCCACCAAATTCCATAGAGGGGTTGAGCTGCAGCCTCTGAATTCAGTCTTCGGCTCCACCAAAGTTGAAGGACATTTGATTTTGCTGTCAGTCCGTTGCTTGCAGATGTAGCTTCATGGGAGCACCTTAAGGCTTCAGAGCTTGGGAACAGAATGGACTAGCACACTGGAACCCTAATGGCTTAGTATGAGTCCAGTTCTAACAATTGGGGTAGGGAGGGAAAGAGGTGTTGCGTGGAAGATGCAGGGTATGGTTAGTGACTCTCACGCTTTGTTGTGCTGGAACTGGAATGTTCCTCTCAGACTGGCATGTTGCCCTGGGAGGGTGGGAAGCACCAAACTGGAGCCTGTACCTTTTAAGTTCCCCACCCAGCCCACTCCCCATTCATGAGATGTTTGATCCCTGAGCTCACTCCTGAATGGGGTCCAGGTAGCTCCTTAGTGCTTCAGCTGCTCGTCCTGGAGCCCTGGATCACAGACTCTCCTCCCATATGTTTCCTATTAATCCTAGTCTTGCCTGCAAAGAGCTTGCTAGGGGGATGGAGGGAAGTGGGTTCTCGGAAAGGGATGCTGCTACTCTTTTCCATTGCTCCCCTTTTCATTCTCCAGAAATCAGGATTCTTTCTGCCTACATTTGGCTATATAGGCTATATTTGCACTGAACTGCCAAGGGTGGAGGAACTCTGCTCACCCACTGCACTTCAGTAATGCTGGCTCTTGGGAGAAGACTCTCATGGGCTCCCGGTATTCCTCACAGACGCCCAGGAGCTGCACGTATCCTTTAGAGGGAAAACTACGGAGGTGTCTCAGCATTATGCTACAGGTCATCCTCGCCCACAGCGCAAACATTAACTACAAGTCACCAGGATTTTCTTATGTTCACAGCAGAAGCAGAGCTGGTCTTCCCACAGTCAATGGCTGGCACCTCTCTCAGTCAGCACTGAGCCAGGCTGTACACAGGCAGTCTTTTAACAGTCTCCCAATAACCAAGGACTCTCAGGGCTCTCACTCACTCGTTCCGACTGATCGCACCTCCTATTCTTCTAGAGAGAAAAACCAAGACTGTAAATTCTTGGCCTTGGTGGCATCCTCTTACCACAAGCTCCTGAATCCAGTTCCATGTTAGAGTGGAAAAAATCATTTTCTTTTGCCAGTTTTAATTTTACCCAGTTTCTCATTCCCTTGAATGCCCTTCTTGTTCCTGTGCTGACAGCCTGCTGCTCCGGGGGTTGGGTCAGCCCTGCAGTAGTTGCATGACACAGTATTTAAAATGGTAGCTGCTTCTTGGTGTCTTGGCCCTGAAAGTGGAACTAAGCCCATTTTAGCAATGACAAGATGTTTAGTAAGAGTGGCCAAGTCTTGTAGCAAACCAGGCCCTCCGTGTGTAGCACCTGAGCACAGCTGACTGGGAGGCAAGGGAGACAACTGCTGACCTTTGGGCAAGGCAGGCTCTGCCCTGGCCTCATCTCTGCTTGCTCATTTTGTGCCTGCTGTCTTTGTGCTTCAGCTTTCCACATGTAAAACAGGAGGAGTCAATAATTGCTCACTGCAGAATGAGACAGATAGAAGGAATTCAAATTACGTGCGTATACTTTACGACCTTTAGGATGTTCATTAAATCACTCAAAGTACTCTCAATAAAATTTTGCTGACAGAATAGCCAGGTGAGGTGTCTCCTCGCTATGTTTGTAAAAATACATATATGTCCTCTATGCTCCTACACCCCTGGACTTTGGATACCTTCTTAGACATACACTTCTCCCAAGGCTCCCCTCAAAGTATGAGCAATGACCTCAGCCATTCTTAGGGCAGCTGAGTGCTATCAGTATCTTCATCACCACCAGAGAGATTTGTTTGATGGTGCTCTGGCCATGGATGCACTCTGGAAAAAAGAACAGAGCTTCACATATGCATCAGCCTCCTGGCAGACACCCACTTAATGCAGGCTTCTAGATTCCTTTCACCAGGTGCTTCAGCTGCTCTAAGTTCAGACCTTCAGTGTTTTCAGGAAAGAAACATAATTCCTCATGCTCTTGCTCGACTGTTGCTGATTTTAATTTGAATGCCAGAAAATAGCTGAGTTGCAGGCATCTGTCTGTTGTGTTGGACTATTTTACCAATATTTCAGCTAGCTGAGGACTTGAGACAGAACTTTTACAGAAAAGTCAGACCGAGCTCCAGCTGCATTCAGTGGAAAAAGAGTAACTGACTTCAGTGGGAGCTGGATTGGGACCTAAAACAGTGAGTGCAGTGGTGCTGCAACGTCTTTCATCTCAAAGTTGCTGGGTGAAATCCAGACTATGCTGGTAATGGTTGGGAAGCTGCCAGCTGCTAATGATGTGGAACAAGTTGGTGAGTCCTTGCTCCAGTTTGTAGGAAGCCACCAGACAAAACAAGGCCCAGGAACAGCCAGCTCAACCCTTTCCTGGTTGGGTTCATGCTGTACTGGCAAGGGAGTAATTTAGGAACTTCCCCTGATGTGGGTCCTGTGGTGTCTGATCTGTGGAGGCCACAATGCTTCTGTGCACATTTATCCTCATGAAATTCCCTAGAAATACTCGACATGCTATAAAAACAGTGTCTGGAACATAGTGCTTTCCCAGATCTGGCCCACTCTCCTGGTGCCTTGATATGCTCATAACATAACCACAAAACCTGTCTTCCTCTTTGATTTCCCTGCCTGTAGCTGCGTCTCCTGGACTGAATACCTACACTCTGCAGTGGTCTTTCTTTCAGCTCCTATAGGTGAAGTGCACTGTGTGATGGAAGAGCAGACACGTCGTAGCGTGGGTACCTTAAGAGCTCAAATTCAATGGATGACTGAAGCAAGAAAGAGATTGACTTTCTAACAATATCCCACTGGGCATGTGAAGCAGCGTGGGAGATTAGACAGTGAATATTTTTCCCAGTTTCAGACCAATATTGGAAAATTATGATGGGGAAGGAGAGGCAGCCCAGCGCACAGACCATCTGTACAGCTGTTGAGGCAAGCAGATACAAGCAAACATACCTCCTCATTCCACCTTGCTGACGGAAATGAAAATAAGGGTGATGACAGCCAGGAAGCAGGTAATGCTTATGCTGTCTGGCTCGAACAAGCGAGGCGCTCAAACAGTGCCAATGGCTTTGTTGTCCAGGGCTTCAGAAAAAAGTCATCGATGCCTGAGCTTTTCAGAGCTGATCTCCCCTTTGAGATGTGTTTCATGAAGAGGAACAGGAGCCACAAGACAGAGTATCTCCAAAGTGTCCAGGGGGGATGATAGGCCAGGGGGGATATAGGCAAAACTGGAGGTGCAGTCAGAGAACATGTGCACGATCTGTTAAAGATCAAACCCTATATGCCTAACTCCTCACTGCTCTAAGGTGGCTGTGCTTCTAACATTGCTCTTACACTGCTCTCTGCTGGGGAATGAGAGGTAGAGGCAAGCACGGCTGCAAGTATCCTTTAGCCTAGAAGGTAGACAACCATCACAGGCTAAGGAACCATGTGCAAATTTAGCTTATGCATTGCTCCAGTGAATGTGTACAACGTCCTCTGGCCCACCCGTACAAACCAGGCTGAACTGTGCTCCAGGAACTGGTTTCTAGGCAATGCAGAAGGAGGTGGCAAGAAGGTCTGGAGCCAGTAACCTCTTGCTGTTCTGTCGGCGTGACAGGGGTCCCCAGGCAGACGGGCTTCTCATGCAGCTTGGAGCACGTTCAGGCAGCCCAGTCAAGACACCCAGCTGGAATCACGCGTAACTGACTCCTTAATGAGCTTGGCAAGACAATTAGATTAATGCCTTTTACTGCTTCTACTATGCTGTTGGCCATGGTAAATAGGGGAAACAGTAAATTTCACTAGGATAATTATCACCTAGTAAAATGGAAAACCATAAGCTAGCTAGGCTAGCTAGCAAAGGCCCGGCTAACCTTGGATTTGGTGATGGAAGAGCATTTTTGTCACCATAACGTACGTCATTTTCAGAAGCTGATAATGGTGGCCTGGTGAAAAAAAACCTTTCTGTGCTCCTAGATGGTACTTCCACCAGAGGGCTCTGCGGATGTACCTTCACGTTCAGAAGTGCCTTTAGGGTAGATGAGCAATCAGGTGAAAAGGTACAGTTTTAATCAAACTATTGATTCCAACCAGTATGGTGTTATGTTACGGTAGTGTCCTCCCCTTTAATTAGTATTCTTTAGAGGCAGTGCTGTCCATAAATAGCCTATAGCTAATTTACTGACATTATATAAACTCTCAATAGCTTGCAACTTGTTCCTGAACACTCTTAGTGGGGATAAATTGGGATATGTGGTCTCATACCCTACAGCAAATAGAGAACTAAGCAGAAAAGTGTTCACAGGTAGACAGTCTTGGTAATTGCCTAAGAAAGCTACATTAGCTGCTGTAATGTATTAAATTTAACTGAAATCTATGAACATTTAAATTGCTGGGCTGGGCTGTAGATGCGATGACTGAGGAGTCAGCTCTGTCAGTTCTGCTGCCCACAGTCAGACGTCTCCTAAATTGCTTCCATGTGAATTATGAGAGCTCAAGTACCAAACTTCAGTGGCTGCTGCATGTCTCTCTGGCAGTATCAAGGGGCATAAAGTGAGTGTAGATGCTTCTGGAAGAGTTGAGTATATAAAAAAGTCATCACAGGCCTGGTAAATCTCCCATGGGGCAGGCAGGGAGGTGCTGGGCTGCAGCCTGCCCTTATGGCTATTTTCTATTGCTGCCCATCTTTGCTTTTGTATGGGGCCATAGGATGCAGAGTGTACATTAGACCGAGGTTATAAACAGTATAAAGTTTGCTGACCTTCATCTGTCCTACCTCAGCCTAGCCCACAGGGAAATAGAGAAGGTGGCAATCAGGCCCTACGGCTTTAACGCCGAGAACGGTAACATGACCTCCCTCCCGCGTACATAACCCTGCCATGCCAGTCAGTGAACCGACTCCAAACGGCCGTGTTTAAAAACAACACAGCTCTGGACACATCCTTCCCCAGGTCTCAGATCACAGGCAGCCCTGCTAGAAACCCTTGTCCAGAGGGTTTTCTGGGAAGCTGTTTGATGAGTGGCTGTCTTGAGCCTACGCCTCCCGCACACCCCCCGCATGGCTGCCACCCAAGACAAGGGCCCTGGCGCTTCCCTCCTCTCTGGCCGCTGCTCTTGCTCCTGCCTGGCCCTTTGCCTTAGGGAAAAGCCCACTGCCCACTTCCCAACTGGCAGCTGCAAGAGATTCTTCAACGTGCACAGCATAAGGGCAGGGGAAGAGCAAAGGAACGGCAACAGAATAAAACAAACCGAGGGAAAGGACACCCATCCCACGTGCGCGTTCTGAAGGACCCTATATGCTCCACTTACTGAAACTGACTTTTCCCTCCTTCTTTGTGCCCAGAAGGCGCAGCTTCTTCCCTCCCCAACCACCCTTGCCATAGCACCTTCCCATCCTTTTTCATAGAGCTTGCACAAGTCTGGCCTGTCAGACTCTGCCCGGATCAGCTTCCCCCACGTCTTTGTGCCCCTAGAACAGCTGACCGATACCTTTCCTACTTGAACATCTCGCCTTCTTCCTCTCCCTCCCATGTGATGGTCACCCCATCTGCTGTTGTCGAGGAAGGCCGATTTCTCCTTCCTTTCCTCTGCCCCCTGCTTGAAGCAGATTTTCTTCTGTCGCTCAGGGCAAGCTGCTTCTTTCCACGCTGTAAAGGACTGCCTGGCCCCTCCCCAGGCTGTACAAACCCATTTGATCTAGGAGCTGTTTTCCTAAGTTTGCTGGTGGGCTAGAAATAACCTCCTGCCACTGCGAATCTCTCCACAAAATGCTGCGTTTGTGCGCATTCGCGCACTGTGAGAAGGGCTGCTTTGTCTCTGTGGAACTGGGAGCATAAGGCTGGGGCTCAAAACTGGTTTTGATGTGTGGGGGGAGCTTTTTTGTTTGGGCATGTGGGAAAAGTCTTGGCCAAGCCCTGTCGAACTATGTGTATGTATGTGTAATAGGGCCCTGTGCGTGTGAATACGAAAGGCTAGTGGTCCTGCCTTTGTGCATTTGTAGTTTATATATGTGCGTAAATGAGAATATTTGCCCCAGCTTTCACTGTGTATATGTGTGTGCTGGTTTTGGCTGGGATAGAGTTAATTTTCTTCATAGTAGCTACTAGGGGTCTATGTTTTGGATTTCCTCACTCTCACCCTTCCGATTCTCTCCCCCATCCCACCACAGGGGAGTGAGCAAGCGGCTTGGTGGGGCTTAGTTGCCAGCTGGGATTAAACCACATGTCCTTATGTGAATCCTTACCTATTTGCAGCGTGCATGTCTACCACCGTTGTGTTGAGCTGGAAGTCCTAGCAAAGGGGTCCTTAGAGCCAGTCTGCTTGTGTTGATGTTATCAGGTGCCATAGATGTGTTTTCTCAATGCTTATACCTACCTGGAAGTTTTTTTTGTCATTGCGATAAGGTCAGTGGTTTTTTTTGACTGGTGAGAGGCACTGTAAACAAGGTGGGCCTCCAAAGATCACGTGGTGGTTGAATCAGTATCTCGAGCAAACAAAAGAGATATGTCAATAGAGTCATCCGTGTTCTGATAAACCTGTAATGGTTACCAGATCTCTTCTGAGTCATCTCCTCCCCAGATTTTTTTATTCTTACATTCATTGCATGATCTGTTGGGATTACGCTTTAGAGAAAATTCTCCATTTATCTCACCGTTTCACAGGCCCAGCATCCTTGATACATTTACAACTAGAAAATCCATGTTGCTGCCTGGATCTCTGGTATATATTCTAGGTCATTACAAAGAGTAACTTTATAGAATCTCAAGGATGACTTGGGGTCCTCAGGACCCCAGGATGTATGGGGACCAGGTGGTCAGACTTGTAACTTTGCCTCAGATCCTATTTGCACTTAATGCTGCAGATAGGATATTTGCAGCATTAAAACTATAATAGTTATCTCTATTCATTCCTTAGTTTCCACAAACTCCGTAGACAAGGGATCCCATCACCCTTGTCCATTAGACTGATTCTGCTTCAGTAAATCATTACTCCAGCCACCGCACAAGATCACTTAGAGGCAACCATTCTTTATAGCACCTTAGGATTCATCACCATCACCTCAAAAAGAAACAGAAAGGTCTAGAAGGGCTGTTCTTTGGAGACTGAGGATCCAGGACAGACACACCCAAACAGCACTGACCCCAGGGTGGACCCAGGTATTGCTTCATCTCTTGGTTTTAACCCTTAAGCCATTTTTTTCCTCTGAGTAGGCTGAAGTCGAAATGCTGGGAATGTGCACACCCAAATTTCAAACTCTAGCGCCTCGCAGTATTAGGACTGGGAAGTTTGGTTTGTGCCATAAGGCAGAAGTGAAGTTCATGTCTGGATCTGAATTTCAGCTAGGACGCTGTTTGTTCAAGCCTGTTGTCAAGGGTAATAGAAAACGCGCGTATATGGAAAATATGCAGACCTAGGCTCTTTTTGTAGATTTTAATGTTTTCCTCAGGATTTTAACTTTCATGTTAAAAGCCATTCATAAATGTCCTGGCTGTGAAATTAACCCACAGCATGTAAATTGATGGCATCTATCCTACAGATGAGCGTAAATCGGCCAAAGTTCTTCCACTGACTTTAGGGGAGCGTCAGTTTTAAAAGCCTCATGTCATGTGTCCCTTAAATACAAATACTTCTAAAGATCATCATTGAGCCACCTCTCAGAAGTCCTCCGTGGTCACTTACCCCGCAGTGCAGGTGTCTGAGCTTTCTCCCAGGGCATTCAAAGGACTGGAGAACAGCTGCAGGCTTTGAATATCTAAACAGCACTTTTGATTTTTTTTTTTTGTTGGATTAGTCAAATAACTGAGATGTTTCCTCTGTTCTTAATATAAAAACAGAAGAGCCACTTGCATAAACAAGAGCTTGACATTTCTGGAATCTTTGGGGACTAGGGAGGGAGAAGGACTATTTCCATACTGCTCACTGGATGCCACCATTCAGACACGCCAGGGCACAGGTTACAGCACAGCCTGATTTTCATACGTTTCCGCGGGTCCGTGCCCTTGGCCCATTTGGCACATCTATGCTCTTCTCGCAGGGTCTCAGCGTAAACAAGCTGCCTACCCCACCTGCCCCGGTCAACAGCGTACCGTGAAAGGCCACCTTATCTGCAACGAGATGTTGCTGCCACAGCGGACAGGACTTAGAGCGACGGAGCTGTGCATGCCCGTGGCTCACGGCACGAAGGACCCATTGGGACAGGCTGCCCAGGGGAGGGGTTGAGTCGCCATCCCTGGAGGTGTTTAAAAGCCGTTTGGATGAGGTGCTTAGGGACATGGTGTAGTGGTGGGCTTGGCAGTGTTAGGTTTATGGTTGGACTCAATGATCTTAAAGGTCTTTTCCAACCTATACGATTCTGTGACCCAGCCTGAGCTTTCTTCTCTGCGTGCCAGTTGACGTTACGTCTGTACCCGAGTGCAGGTACGCACCTAAAAACGCGGGCCCAAAGCAAATCCGAGCTTTAGCGTTGGCTCAAGCCCAGCACAGAGATGCTCTGCGGAACTAGCTGTGAGCTCCGTGGAGATACAGGCGGTAGCACAGGACCACGTGTACGTGTACACAGTGGTCGTCACTTCTGCGGGGTGTCTGCACTTATGACGACCAGGCACAGGAACACTCTGCTCTGTATTTCTAAAACCACCATGCCTCACGACGCCATCTTGCTTCGCGCCACGCTGAAGCAGAGCCAGCTCCTCCCGCCCAGGAGGGGGCGGTCCTGCCCGCGGTGACGTCACGCGCGGCCCTTTGACGCATCACGCACCGCCCGCCGGCGTCACGTGCGCGCCGCGGCCCGGCCTCCGCTCCCGCTGCCGGAGCCGGAGCCTGAGGCGGCGGCGGTGGCGGCAGCGGCAGTATCATCATGGCGGGCGCCCCGCAGGAGAACACGCTGCTGCACCTCTTCGCTGGGGGGTGAGTGCGGCGGCCGCGGCGGAGGGCCGGGCCGGGCCGGGCCGGGCGGCGGGGGGGGCGCGGCGTTACGGCCGCGGTGGAGGGGCTGCCGCCCGCCGAGGGAGGCCCTGCAGAGAGGGACGCGGTGGCCTCGCGGGCGGCGGCTCCCCGCCGGGGTGCCCGGCCGCTGCCTGAGGTGAGGTGAGGGCGGGCTGGCGGCAGGGGTGGCTGCGGCGCGGCCGGCGGCCTCCCCTCCCTCCCTCCCTCCCTCCTCTCCCCTCCCTCCCTCCCTCCTCTCCCCTCCCTCGGCGTGCCGCTGGCAACGGGGAAACGGGCGGTGGGCGCCGGCCCCCGTCTTCTCCACCGTCTCCCTCGCAAGCCTGCGTGCCCTCTGAACACGCGTGTCCGTGACAGCCAGGGAGCTTTCTCCTCGCCGCCTGTGTAAGAGAGGCAAGGCAAGCGGTGCCTTTCTAGAATTAGAAAATACATCCTTAGCAAGCCAAGCAGGAAGGGTAAGAAAGGGTCATGGTGCGACTGGAGGTCAGCACTGGGCAGTCAGTTGGGCTGCCGTGACATTTAGCTATATATAATTTCAAAATCTTGCATAGCTGTGGCATTCCCGCTCTGTTAAATGAAACACTTTAAATCCTGCCCTTGCATGTGGCTCGAGCTGAATCAAGCAGGAACTGAGGGATATCATCTGGCAAGCATTGTCCAGACAGCCGGCTTTATGCTTTTTGATGGACCATAGCTTGATTTTGTAAAGGAACATATTTGCACAACGCTTTAGTAAGCTCTGCGTAGGTGACAATTAATAGTGGAGGCTGCGTAACTGCCTGATCCATCTAATTATACTGAAAAGCAAGTACTCCAAAAAGGAAAAAGGGATGGGGGGAAAGAGAGTTAGAGAAGGTCCTGGTACTTCTGAGTAAGTGACCTGGCGTGCCGCACAACTTCTTTTAAGTTCTTGCAAGGAGTTGTAAACTTATTTTTGTCGTGTTAAAAGCTTAAAGTAACAACCCCGCCCCACCACAACCCACCAACAAAAACCCTCTGAAAAGGCTTTGTTAATTAACTTTACTACAGTGATTTTAATAGTAGTCCAGTCAGATCATTTTATGGTGTAAATTAAAAATAAATTTTAAAAAATCATCTCTTAGGCAGATAGTAAGTGCTGTTGTATGTGCTTCTGACCTTATCAGAAATCTTCTTTTGTTTTAATCTTTTTTTTAATGGCTTAAACTATCTAAGTAGTAGAATATTCTGTAGTGCTTGTCAGCTGACAAGAGTTAGGAAGGCAACATAGAAAGTATTGTTAGTTTAAATCTGATTAATGGTAGACCATTGTTTCTTCTGTTGCTAAACAGGAGACTTCAGTGTCCTCTGACACGTCCCTGGAGCCGTAAGTTCATTTAATACAATATTAAACCCAACAAAGCTAAGTTTTTCAGAGACACTGCCCTTCTTCTGCTGACTTGGATACTATGTGTGGTTTTAAGTCCTCTCATTCCCCCGCCTCCACCACTTGCGTTAGAGTAGTACCTGGAGCCTGCGACAGAAAAGGGACCTGAATGTACGCAGGCAACTTGTTTGGATAGTAACAATGCCTATCCAGAACTCTAGGTGTCCTCACATAACTCATCAGACTAGAAATAAATAGGAATTTTAAACTCATCAGTGTTCTAATCTAGTACTGGGGGATCAGCGTCTCCTTTACTCATTTAATGTACCCTCAACCTTCTCTAAGGATCCTAGTAAGCAACCATTTTCTGCAGCACGCCTAGGAAGTCACCAGGTCTGATCTGTTTTTGAGAGAGCATGGGCAGAGAGAATGGAAGCACAGCAGGGACTATCCCCCTGACCACTCTGGTATAATAAGATTGATCTGTTTCTAAAGCAGCGATGAAAATACAGCACAGAGGAAAGAGATGGTCTTTTAGGGTGTACAGGCCTTTAAATGTTCGTTGCTGGACCGGATTCTTGTTCTGCATATCTTGTTATTTACAAAGACACGGAAAAGTGTACCGTCATTTATGTTGCTGTGGTGTTACAGAAAGGCAAATGAGACAGCAAATTTAGTCTTCTCATGCAGCAGCCAATGCTAAAGCGTTTGGTCCACCACACACGCTCCCACCATCCAAACAGTTTATTTCAGAGCGGTTCCCTGGCCAAGGCCCTGAACTTCCATATCCTGTGTGTACACATATCTACTAACGCTATTATCTCTGCTTTTTAAGTGAGAAATGCAGACTTCTTAGGGCTTGCTGGATAGAACAAGAAATTGAACATCCATTTTGAACTGTTGCCCAAGCTATTAAAACACCTTTCTCTACATGTAAGAAATGTAGTGGGAAATAGGTGATGTGTTTGGAGGGGTGCTGGACCAGCCAGCCGACAGACAAGCTAGAAACCCAAATCATGTTAGATACGAGGCTCTGTGCCATGTGTGCCTTACGCATTTTGGTTTTTAGTAGTAGCCGTGGTAAAGGATGCCTGTTCAATAAAATCTGATTAAAGGAGCTCAGCTGTGATATTTTGCTACATCTATTACATCATCAAAGGAATTTTAGAAAGAATTGTTAGTGTGTTAGTGCTTGAGTAATAGTCTCTGTTGAGGTCCTTCCTCAGTCCTTCAAACACCTTTACCTTTGCACTTTCTTTCAGAGAACCCTATTGTAATAAATAGGTTGTATTGTGACATAAAGCTCTTTGCAGAACCAGGACCTTGCATAAAATTACCCCTCCAGCAGAAGAAAGTGTTGGAACTTCAGAATACTTTTAAGTTGTGTAAGATACTAACCTTTGTTCAACTGTAAAGTATTTTTTGCAGATAAAGCAAGAGCAGTCCGTTAGCTTGAAATAATTTTGGTAGAGATGTTATTGGTATTACTATAGCTTCCTGTGAAGGTGAGGGTAGGGTGTGGTGTCAGCTTAAGAAGATGTAATACAGTATCCTTATGTGTGCACAAAAAAGGCAGGCCAGCCCCAGATAGTCTTAATGGCCAGAACAGAAGTGTTTAATACTTCAGAGGCTAGGAGTGATGAAGTGCACTTGAATATTAGAAAGTGTTCTCCATTTGTTGAAAGAGATGGCTTCCTATTAGCTGACTTACTGTAGGCAGACTCACTCATTGGCTTCCTTTTTTTTTCTGTTAGTTCCTTTTAAGGCTTACAATAGTTACAGCGAACCAAAGGGTCTTGGCATTTTGGTGGGAAGATGACTCTGAGGGCAGGGGAGATTTCAGAAGCAGCAAAGAGCATGATGCCTAAGTTGCACAACAGATGTAAGTATGTTTACAAATCTGGGCTCCTGCTTCCCTGCTGAAGTCAGTGCTGTTGTGGCTTATTTTTGTTTGGGAGAAACTGTGGACTAGGCTGCAGCAGAGGTTACTCCGTGTTGTCTTTCCAGCTGGAGTAATAGTGTTTACTACAGGGATTTCCTAAGAAGTGGTATTTGGAGGCTGCAGTGCCCTTCACAGAATTGGCAAAGAGCAAAAACTGGGAACGAACGTTTTATCTTGATTTCATATAGGTACTGCGTGATATGTATTCTTTAGTAGTTTGGTTCAAACTGGGGGGACTGTTTGTTTGAATAAAACCACATTTGTGACATTTTTTTTTCTGTCTTGGTATTGAGGCCTAAGTCCAGAACTCCCTTGCTCCTATGGCTCTGAAAAGCAACCTTAAATACCAAAGCTTGCTTAAGCCACCTGTAAAAGGGTTGGAAGCATACTTTGGGAAGGTTGGTGACATGAAGCTGCTTTGGATTGAGGGTGTAGTGACATCTGTCTCCATGAGCATGGGAGGCTGGTTGTCTCAGTTGCAGCCGAGAGGTGTTTGATGCACTAGGCTGCTGAGAGCCTTGCTTGAAATGTTCAATTTGACCTGGGTTTGCCTGAATGTCTAAAGAAAAGTTACTCCCCAAATTAGTAACCAAACGAGTTGTGGGGAAAGGGACTGGTATACCGCTCCCCCAGATCTTAATTGTTAAGCGGTGTGCTAAGGCTGACAAACCATTTGGGAAATAATGTTTCCATTTGTAAAATGGAGAGAAGCGGTCTTCACCTGAAGTACATGTGTCTGCCATACTGTACGTGGTCCAGGACTGTAGCGTTGATGATGAGGTTGTCTCTCTTCCAGCCCTCTACCTAGTTTAGTTTCTCATGTGCATTATGTAATTCACTGAGAGCGTATCAGCTCAAGGAACACAGTTAAGTGCTTACAGGAATATCTATACCTGATGATAACCTTATTAGCTGGAAATGTATTGAATGCTTAATAACTCAAAATTAAGGCATTAGGAACAGTCTGTATTGTTTTGGTACTCTATTTCCTATGCCATCTGAGAATGCAGCAGCTTGTTTTGTTTACAGTCTTGATGACGCACTAACGAAATATCAAAGATATAACCTGCTTCGCTGTTTATGCTGTGCACGTCGTGCTAGAGCATGTGGCACGTTTTAAAAAAACAGAATGAAATTCCTATTGCAAATACAATCTCGTTTAAAACTTTTCACGCTTGCTGTGAATATACCGCTCACTTTGGGATTTCCTTATCTGCCTTCATGGGCATGATCCTATGTCAGCAACCAGGAAAGCAGATAATACTCTGCGCTGTTAGTGCCATGGTTTAGCTGTATCCCTGGCTGTCCCGCTGAATCCAGTCTTGCAGCTGTGTTCGGGGAGCTCTACAGGCTTCTGAATCCATCAGAGGGGTCCAGTCAATAGTACCAAATGATTTCCCAAGGTGTATTTTGATGTTTAAAGCCGTATGTGGTGCTATCCATGAAGTGTGAATTGACATATACTTGTCAGCCTGGTTCTTAAAGTGGCCTGTTAAGTATAGTTGCCAGACTATTTGCACTAATACTTCTCTTGCAAGTGTTTCACTTGACTCCTGTCTGTCAAAATTTCACTGCTAAATGTTGAGAGTAGTTGCTGTCCTTTGGGGAGGAAGAGGTAATTTCAAATGCTCACACAGCAAAATGTGTCAGGCTGGGTTATAAGTTACAGTTCCTCTAACCAAGCAGCTCATCATCATACTTGCTCACAATCTTGGTAAAGTCGGTGGTACTCTGCTGAAAGATCATTAAAGGTCTGGATGCTTTTTTTGGTTTGTTTTTGTTTTGCACAACTTCCTTTAACATTCAGCATTGTGTTGTTATTTGCGTTAAGAATATTGCTCAGTGATTGAATCTAGGACAGATGAAGTAAGCCCTACTCTTAATTAAGATTCTTGGCATCTATATCAGTTGTGCTAGTGGGTGCTGAGAGTCTATTTCAAATGCAAGTCATTGGTATATCGGGGGTGGACTTTGTAAAGATAGAAAGCTGGCAGCAAGAGAAAAAATGGAACTGGATTTTGAGATTTACATCCTTGGCATGTTTTTTAAACGGTGTTTTCTTTTTATGGAAGTAAATAATTTTTCTGCAGCTCTTAATATATAGTACATTATGTATCTCCATAAACACAAAGTATGTTTCATGTTCTCAGACCAAGTTTCCTTAGTTCCTTTGTTTGGACATCACAAAGCAGAGAACTGTATTTTACTGCTGTAATGGCAATATATGCCTGGCCCATCACGTAACTAGAGGAGGTGTTCAAAGCCTGAAGTACAAACACTGTTTTCCTGGCAGTAAGTGACAGGCCGAAGCTGATGAATTGTTGGGTGTCTCACACTGAAGAAATTTTGTATCTGCAATACCTGCAGAGCATGGCTGGGAACCTCTTGTTGTATCCCTGCCATGGGACCTGTTGAAGGTACTCTGCCACAGTGTTTTGTTTCAGAGGAGGTTTCTATCTTTTGACTAAGGACAGATTTAGACATTGTTTTGGGATTTTTGCAAGAGGCTAGTGCAGTAAACACTGCTTAACATCTTCAGAACTGTAGTTCTGCACTGATGTATCAAAAAAAACCCCTGACTCAAACCAGTATGAAGACTTGCAGCATAAGATTTTCCCAAATGAAATTTTTCTGGCTATCTATCCATAGTCTGAATCTTTCAGGGTTTATGGCTGTTTGTGTAGCTGAGGAAGGCTGGTTGTTTTTCCTTTCTTCTCAGATGTAGGCATTTGGAACACCCTAGGAATACAAAGTGTTTCTTTATGCACAGTGTGTTATTTTTCCATCTTTCCAGGGAACAGAGCAACACCAGGGTATGATGCATAGAATTCCCATGTGGAGGAAAATCAACTCATCTGAAAAAGCTGCCCAATACATCAAAGTCCTTCCTTGAACTATCTGCTGCGTATTTATGTTTGGGACATAATGTATGCACCCTGTTGACCTTCTGAGAATTGCTCTGTTAGATAATGCTTTTTTCTTAAATGTCACACTGACAGCATAAACTCTGAGCTGTTAAAACTGATGATGCAGATATTAACTCATTGTGTTGAATATCGGAGGATTACATATGCATTACCAGAAGTACTTAAATATTAAAGGCTGCATAAATTAACTGGATTATCAAACTGGAAGGATGAAAGGCAAGGAGTGGGCTAGGAAGGCAAGAAGACAGCTGATGTAGGAGAGAATATGCCAGAGAGGCTAAAAAATTGCATGGCAAGATGTCACTCTAGACTGAGCAGCTGGTAGTTCAGAAACAGCAAATGGAGTTTGTGTTCTGAATTTATGAATCGTTACTGTGAAAGTGTTGTTTTAATGTTCATAAATGTGAAATGAATGAGGACTGAAGACGGAGTACACAGTAGTGGAGTGTTGGTAGATAAATGAATTGGGAATTAAGGCAATCAAATTCTCTTCATCGAGTTCCCACAGACTTACAATTTCTCTTGAGCCTGTTGATTAGTCAGGTGTTCATTATACATGTGTCTGTATTGGATATACACAGTAGGAAAGGTGGCAGTGGGGATGTGCGAGAGGGATCCTCGAAACACTTTCTGCTCCGAGTTATAAGTGTGAGCTGTGGGAACAGGAAAGGTTTTGCTGGAGAAGCCATTCCTGACCTCTCTCTCTTCCCCCCAAGATCTAATTTCAGAGAAATGTGAGCACGTGAGATGCATCTGACAAAACAGAGAAGGATAAACTGAAGCGATGTCCTCCAGGGTGGTATTGACACAACAGAAGGCTCGTGTCCAAGCCCTGGTTCAGTACACAAAATAATCAGAGGCCTGATAAGGTCTCTGTGAACACTGTCATTTTTGAGCCAAATGACACAACTTCAGCTGCTGTGTACCTAGTTTCATGAACAACTTCGTGACTTTATTCAACAGTCAAAGCATAAGTGGTTTAAAAGGGATAAAGGTAAAGCTCTTTCTTATAGTATTTGTCACTCTGGATGTATGGATTGTCCCTAGTTTAGGTTTTTTCCCCTTTCAGCAGGGAAGAGGAAGAAGCAAGAACTTAAAGGAGAAACTCATTGAAGCATGCTGTTAAATCATATTGCCAGTCTCAGTGAAAACAGAGTTTCTTCTGTTGAATGTGTTTGTATCTGAAGAGCATAGTGTTTGGCATCATGTACTTAGACAGAATCTCGCAGAACATGAAAACTGTAGTGAGGAAGTTGTATTCCCCGGCCATGTGGTCTGAGATGTCCTTTTGAACCGTATAAAGAACCTTAATTTTTGTGGTTGTACAGCCAGGGTGGTCAGGCTGTTAGTGCAAGTGCAGGGGCTTCAGGGTTTTGGCAAAGAATGGTTACTGTTTGATATAAGACGTACTGTTTCAGCAAGCAAAATAAGCTGTACTGGATAAAGCATTTATAAACTAGTACGTATTTACGGCTTGGATTTTTCTGCTGTTCTTCAATTAACATTTTCCTTGTGTTTTAAAAAAAGATTCCCCTAGTAAAATAGTTCATGTATAGATGGGGCTTTAGAAAATATGTGCTAGTACCTTTATTAATGTCCTTTTATGGATCTCTGTTCCCAAATTAATGCATGCAAACTTCTTATGACTTCAGCAAGCACTGCTTTTTTTTATGCGCAAGAGAAAGGATAGGATTTTTTTTTTCAATTCATCTCCCTTTCATGGAAAACTACTTAAATTACAATTTCACATTCACATCAAAGAGAGTTAAGTTGTTGACTTATGGTGTTTTTTAAGGAAAATCGCAAACAGAGGTTTTTGAAGGAATCACATGCTTTGACACTTGTGTAAACAAAGAAAATATTTCCTAGTCAATAGGTTCAGTTGTAGTAAACGCCCATGGAGAAGAACTGAAATCTTTAGTTAAATCTTCCTAAATCCCAGCGTGTTCCATTAATAAAATTTAGATATAGTGCCTTTTAGCCAACCTCAACATTATGTTTAATTGTGAAGTTTGACAGAAGGGACATTCAATTACCAAAGAGGAACAGCAGCAGAGAGAGAAATGGTTTGACCAGTCACTTTCCAGATCAGTGATTAAAATTAAAATTAAGAGTCATACACCTTATATTCTTGGCCCGATGTGCTTTTTCTGAGGCTCAGTCTGACTACATTAAGATAAGTATATGCCTATTATAGGATAATTTAGTTCTTATATATATATATCTTTATATATGTGTGTGTGTCTATATATGTATGTATATATACACACGCATATATGTGTGGGCGTATAGTATTTTATTTTTGTCCTTCTGTTATCAGAGTATGGGAATTCTGTCCTTTAGTACCCTTTTTGTCCTGTTATTCTGTTTTCCCACCCTCCCTCTCATCCTTGCAGCTTCCTTGCCCCCACCCCCCAGAAAAGTAGTTGATATCCATTGTTTTTAAGAGAGCCTAACTTAGTGTAGTTTTGATATTTTCTACTTCTGAAGACAGCTGTTTTAATCGTAAGTACTGAAATGGTGAAGAATTATATTGCCGTGTTTTCAGTCTATAGCATCCTAATCCCCAGTGGCTTGTTCTCATCTGCCAGCTTCCTGCTTCCCATAAGAAAAATCCATCCAAGGGTATGTATGTTCTAGGACAACAACCTCGGAAACATGGATGCCTTTGAAGTTTTTACAGGCAGAATTCCAAGTCCTGGCAGAACATGGGACCAGCACATGGTCACTCAGGGATTTTTTGTTAGTGCTGGGTATCATATTTGTGTTTACCAATCTCATCACTACACATGATCATTATCACAGTTTCTCAACCTTCTCTCCTCTCCCCCAGGGCTTAGGAACAGTCTCCCTTGCCTAGTGACAAAACTGCCCTGCTTCCCAATAATTTGTCCACAATGCAGAGCAACTGGAGACAAGTCTTCACATTTTATTTATACACCATGCTGTGATGTGACACATCTGTGCAGCTATGTTTTCCTGACTCTGTCTTCTGTTTAAATTGTATTTTACAGATGCGGAGGAACAGTTGGTGCCATCTTTACATGTCCCTTAGAGGTAATAAAGACTAGGCTCCAATCTTCAAAGCTAGCCTTCCGGGCTGTCTACTACCCACAAGTCCAGCTGGGGACCATCAGTGGTGAAGGAATGGTCAGGCCAACATCTGTATCACCCGGGCTCTTCAGTGTTCTCAAGTGAGTACTGCTCCTCCTGTCATTCAATGTTGCTTGATACCAGTGCTCTGAGTTTCAATTCCTCTGTGCAAACATGGAATGGAGATTTTGCTCCAGACTTGCACTGGAAGGATTCACGTCAGTTGGGCTTCTGCCTTCAGCAGTAGAAGGATAAATTATTCTTTTAAAAACACATACATATTCAGGATGCCTGAGCATTCCTTTGAACTTCCACAGAAATTTGTTTCCACCACTTAGAAACTTTCCAAAGTGAATTGATTTGAATAAGTGTCTGGAGGTGTTATTTTTAAATTGTCTCCTCACATTTAGGCTTTTTGGTAGTTATGACTTCCTAGGGATCAATACACGGGACATACTGTAAACTCTCGATATGCCTTAGCTTGTGGGAACTATCACACAAAATATTCTGGAGGAAAGGGTTTTTTCTCTCTTTCAACACTGAAAAGTGTCATCTTTGTCTCTTATTGGGAATAATCATGTTTACTGTCTCCTTTGAGCACTGGAACAGGTAATCCTTACTAGTTGGGGCTAATTCTTGGCAAATGATTGAAGGACTGAATAAGCCATATAGGCTGTCTTTTTCTTTTTCCTGGAGCCGTTCCCAGTTTGCTTTGAGTAGGCAGTAGTATTGCTGCCCATACTATTTACCTGTTTGACAGAGGGAAGTTTTACTTCCTCTCTTGACGCACTCTCTCTTTGGAGCGTCACGTAGAAGCGAGAGCCTGTAGCCTTCCCTTCACCTTTAATGGACCAGCATTGTAACAAGGTTTCTGATTCTCTGCACTTAGGGATGCATGTCAGCCCCTGATCTGTCTTTGAAGCTGGCCCTGCTTTGAACCAGATGACCTCCAGAATTCTGTGTTCCCATATATTTTAAGTTATACTTGTCTGCACTCTTGTGTGGATGATCTATAACTGAAACGTATGGGAGTGGGAGAAGGACACTTTTTGCAAAAGCAGTCTTGCTAAAATATAATGTCTAATTGGGGTCTTGGAAGCTTTTGTCTTTTCCTCAGCTATAGCTGACTTAATGAGCTCTCCTCTGTTTGCTATTAGATGTTGTCTTTGCCAATTATTATTATGCATCAATCCTATTTACACCTGTATTACTTAGGATCTCTGTTAAAAGCCTTCTGTGTGGTTCACACTGCAGCAGTTGATGCTCCAGCTGTTCCCTTTTTAGATGTGTATTCATAAAGAGGAGGAAATACGAAATCATCTAGCTTACAAACTGCTGAATACTTTTACCAGCAACTCTGAAGTCCAAATCTCTACTACTGTCTTTCATATCAAAGCACCATAAACTTATGGTTCAGATCTCATGCAAATGGATTGAGTTTATTTGGAGCATTGGGCACCCCAGGGTGATGCAGAGAGGTCCTGTTTAGATCAGGTAGCAGAAAAGCCAAAGAAAATAACGACTAGCAAAGCAAGTTGAATGATTTTATGTAAGGCCAACATGCTTGGCAGATTGCCTGGGGAGAAGCTGCACAGTTATATAACAGTACAGTGCTAATTCAAATTCTCTGCAGAACTATCTGGCTAGAGTCATTCTGGGACTTGAGTTTCTGTATTGTAAACAGTGCCTCTTTCCCCTGCCAAACATTTCTTTGTCTATTCAGAGGTGAGTCTAGAGCAATTCGTGACTGAAAATGCAAGGTAGTGCCAGTTGTCTTTGATTTTAGTCTCCTTTCCCTTGCTATCTTTTCACCTTGCAGCATTGGACTTTAGGCAGCTGTAACTAAAGGGAGTGAAAACTTCAAGGCACAAGGCCCTTAATTCATCCTCTTGGCCCATCTTTTTCTGGGGTTGTTTGTTTTTTTTTTGTTTGTTTTTTTTAGGGAGAGAGGAAATAGTTTAAAATTGGGTCAACCTTTTAATACGTTTATTAAGCTCATTAAATTTGGTGACTATGATCTTGATTTCATTTCACTTCAGGAGTTGCTCAGGTGCATGTATCGCCAAGTTTTTGACCTCCTTACTTCAGAGGATTGAGAAGTGAGAGCAAAATATTTATGCTGTCATTCCCTTGCAGGCAGCATCTATGACGAACAGATAATGCTATTGATTATGATCTTTCTGATAAAATACAAATGTACAAAGGAAGAAGTGAAGTTAGGTCTCTTGCTTTTACTCTTCCATCCCTTTCTCTATCCTGGTCATGCATGTATTGCCAAACTGGATATGACTTGGGCCTTCTGGTTTGGGAAAATTGTATGGCTTAAAGAAGCAGCCGTTAGAGTCCTACATATAAAATCGTTCTATAAGAGTTAAAGGTGTTGACTATGAAAGCCCTTTAACTGCTGTAAATAGAAAGAAAGTAGGTACTCAGGAGGGCAGGTTAAGCCTGCTGCTGAATAGAAAGCACTCCAGAAGGACAGGCTGTTTTTGTCTAATCCATTTAAGATTCTGATGAGTCACCCCAGCTGGAATCTGCAGTCGTGACTGTTAAGTGACAAAGAACAAGTAGTTGGTGGATCTGTCTCCTTGGAGACACTCAGCCCTGGAGTTTACACAGAAAGTTCAACTCTCCTGCAGAAAAAGTGTTTCAGAAGCTCCTATATCTTCTCCTGTCTAATGAGCTTGGCTTTGGAGTCTGTGGGGAACATTCTCAACAGTGCTAATGACCTAGGAAGCAAATTCTGAAAAACTGGCAGTTCCAACAGGTGCACGTGAACTACCCATGGAACCTGGTGTTATCTGGATTTTCTTGCATGATTTTCACATGGTGAGTTCAGTTAAGAGGACTGCTGCCTAGCAGATTGTGCACTGAAATCCCAGTGATTATTGGACTGCACCTGGCTTTCACTGGTAAATACCTGGCTGTTTACTAGTGTTTGGCTGTTGTTTTAGTCCTTGTATGTCTGCTGTTAGTAGTGCAAGGAATTTGTAAGATAAGTCTTCTTTAATGAGGCACTTCAGCAAGGTATGGTACAGAAGTTGGCAGCTGCTGGGGAAGCTGTCCAAACAGCTCATCTTCTTGAGAGAAGTCCTAGCCCAGCGTGCCTTCTGAGGTGTGAGGGAAGATGGGTGGAAGTGGCTTTGGAAACCTGGGCTGTAGCAATTGCAGAACTGCAGGAAAGCATCATTTGGTGATCTTCCTGCTTTAGACCTGATCATGAAGTCCAGTCCCGACGGTGATTCACAGCAGTACCTCTGTAGTTGGAGTTTACTTGGGAAAGATGATGTGAACTCTCTTGAATGCCCTCAAAACCAGATATCCCTGAACTACCTGGGGAGACATGGCTTGTAGTATGGTTGCCACATTCAACTTGCACTCTGGGGAAAAAAAACATCACTAGGTAACGGTGAAAGGGAAAAGGATTTCTTTTTTTTGTGTCTCTATACAGGAAGCAAACTCCTGAATTGCTTAGATACAGAGAATGCCAAAAATATTCTTTGTTCATCAGAGTCAGCTACCACTGGCTGCTCCACGAAACTTTAATTCAATTGCTGACAGCTTTCAAAGAATGGAAATTATAACCTTGAGCCATATGACACACGTTTGCCTGTAGTGCACTGAAGTTTTATGGTATAGTGGCTTTTATTCAGTAGTGTATAATTCTGCTAATTTTCAAGTATATTATGTAGCTTAAAAGCTAACAGCTTCACAATTAATACTCATTGCTTTTGTACAGTTCTTTTTACTGACTGTCTGACAGAACAAGAAGCATAACTTTTAACCCAAATACTATCTTTTTTTTTTCCCTGTTTGTTTTTATTTTAAGGTCAATTCTGGAAAAAGAAGGACCAAGGTCACTCTTCCGAGGGCTGGGTCCAAACTTGGTTGGAGTTGCACCATCAAGGTAAATAGTTAAACTATTGCTAAAAGACACATTTAAGGTACCAACCCAAATGTTGCAGTGCATTTGTGATTCAAAAGAATAGGTCATGAAGTTATCCCATTTTTAAACTGAGATTTGTGCATGTATACTGCACAGTATACATACTAAGAAATAACTTCTAAAAATCTGCTTTACACTTGTATAACTCCGGAAGTGCAGATTAAAGAAGGTACTTAAATTCCAAGTCATTGCAAGAGCCACTTACCATGTGCTTGAGAAAACAAGAGAAAGTAGTGCAGAAAAATCTGTAGGATTAATATTTGCATTTTTCTAATATGATCTGCTGCTTCCCTGCAAAAACATAAAAATGCTTGCCAAACACTGAGTAGGAGCTAGATGCCAAGGGAGAGGAGTACCTATCTGGTCCTTGATTGCCTAAATTCTTCTCAAATGGAAAACTGCAGCTGAGGGGGAAAGATGTGCATTGCTGCCACAGAACCCCAAAGGGGTGTGTGTGCCCTCTTTTTTTTAAACAACAACAACAAAAGTAGCTACAAAGTTTGTTTGTATTTGGAAGTCTTGCAGGCATCTAAATGGTTTCCACGTGTACCTATGACTGTCCCATTCTTGGCAGGGCTGAAGATCTTTGTGCCTAGCAGATGTTAAAACTTGTTAGCAATCAGGAAATTGGCAGATGTTCTCTGCCTGAAACGGAACCAGTTAAAAAGGAACTTGAAGAGTGGTGTACTCCCTCTCTGGCCTCTTGCCTAGTAGGTAGGATGTTCCCCCGGAACTGGGAATCTTATTTCTGTACAGGTAATCTTTGCAGCAGGGATCTGAATCCAAGACTGTCTGCTTTTTCATGCAGCTCACTCATGGTGTCTTTTGTGTTCCTGCATATTTTTCCATAAATTGGATTGGAATAAGGTACTTTACGGAAATTCTCAAATTGTAGCCACGAATATCCACCTTTTTCTAGCAGTTCACTTCAAGGAGCTGTTATCTGAAGCTTCTGAAGAAGCTGTCTGAACATACTTGGTTCAGACAGCTTCTTACCTATCATATTGACTGTTGCAGATCAGCTGAGCTTCCTCTATTTGAGGGATTTGAGGTGTGTAAAACTTTTCATTTCAGTCCAGGGTTAAGCATTTAAAGCTAACGCAGTTACAGTGCTGAACAAATTTAAGGAAATATAAACTCCAGGTGGGAAAGCGACATTCCCAAGTTTACAAAGCGTGTTTAAGGCCAGAGCTGATGTAGGTATCCAATCTAACTTGCTTTATCTGCGAGAGCGTGTTGCCTCCCATCTCAGACTTGGTGTGAAAGTAAAATATTTCTACCCTGTGGGTGTCAAGTCAGATAGCGGCATTGTAGTGTAAGGAGGGGAAAAAAAAAACCAAACTGTGTCCCTGTAGATGGAAGTAGTCATGTGGAGGCCACTTTGGAGGGAGAGTCTTGTTTTTCAGGCGGTGGAGGGAAGAATAGTAATGTGTCTAATTTGATGTTGTGTATATTACATTGCTTTTCTTCTCTTTTTTTTTTTTCTCCCCTCCCACAGAGCTGTCTATTTTGCATGCTACTCCAAAGCCAAAGAGCGATTTAATGGCATTTTTGTGCCCAACAGCAACATTGTGCACATCTGTTCTGCAGGTTCTGCAGGTATGTATTTGTAATTCATCTTCCATATGGTCTGCAGCAATACCCCAGTGTCCAGCCCCTCGCCAATAGCAGGCAATACATGCATTGGCATCTGTGTGGCTCTGAGAGGCACCTTAATTCTTTAAAGTATTTATTCCAAGCTGTTGTTGCTACAAGACTTCTTCTGTCCCTCTCAATAGTTAGGAAATGAATAGAATGAATCGTAAGGCGGGGACTGGACCTTCAGTCTGTCTGTACAGGGCCTAGGCTAACACACCAGTCTTGGCTGACAGCTCTGGGTAACTGTGGTATGTGAATGAGTACAGAGGCCAGTATGTGGCACGTTCTGAAAATGTACACTTAGTTTGAGGTTGTATGTACCAGAAAACAGGAGTTTGCTAGCTCCTAACTTACCTTGTCTACAGAGGAACTGCTTTCCTCTTCAACACTTTGAAATAGTTCTAGATTGTTGTTCGCTAACTTGGGGTGAACTTTTTTACAGCTGCAATGGTATTGTAATGTCTCTGAATGCAAGAAAATAAATATTAGTAGACACCAGCAAACTTTTGATACTGTTTTAGCCAAATTGTTTTAGGATGTTGTATTTTTCCTACCAGGATGGGGAAAATAGTTTGTTCTTGTAGGAAAAATGCTGCAGAAGAGCTCCACTAGTCCAAGCATCAGTCACCAGAGTGATCGTTAAAAATATCTTTCCCGAACTAACCCCTTAATCACGGGTGGATTCTGTTAATGAGATGGCTCAATGGCACCACCTAGAGCCTTGGGGAAAACAAAGGACTAGTACATCTGTGTGTTCCCCACAGGCTTCCTTTTATCTATTATTCTAAACCCCAGTCAGTAGGTAAGGTATCTTGTCTGCAGCAGTCTTTAGGAACACGAAGTACATATGAAAATAGGTGCAAAAAGGAAGAATCCTTTAAGAAATTCCAAGGCCATTGGTCAATACCTCCTGAAGTTTAACATGAGATGGTTCTCTGGCAAGAGAGGGATTGTAAGCTACGCACCTGCGTGTCTTTTGAAACTTCTAGATAGAGCTGGTAACTAGAACTGTCTCACTGCACAGTGTATAAAGTTCATGTTTGCCATGGCAATACACCGGCCCGGATTCAGCTATACTTTTGGTTTTCTTTTCTTTTTTTCAGCCTTTATCACAAATTCCCTGATGAATCCTATATGGATGGTGAAAACCAGAATGCAACTGGAACGGAAGTAAGTAGCTGATTGAGGGAGATTGGATGCCACTGAGTGGCTAAGGGAGCCTCTGGAAAACAACTTTCATGTTTTTACTCATGGCTGTTTGTACTTTGATAGATCTTGCCCAGTTGTTTCCCTGACTCTCAGTTCCACCTTTCAAGCCACCATGCTTCTGCCTGGTCAGACTAAAGGTTAAGGTTCTGTGTGTCCTACTCCAGTTTGATGCACAGTTACTATTGAGAAGGATGTGGAAGTTGCCTTGAGTGCTGAGTTAGGTTCAGTTTCTGGTTTCACTGTAAATCTTAAGTAAAGTGGGGCATACCATTAATTTTCTCTCAGATTCCTGCCTACAGAATCTTCTGTACTTCAGGAGTTGATGTTGAGGATAACTATATCAAGGACTGAAATGCTTTGATATAGCAATAATAGAGGCTATGGAAAGGCCAGAAGAGCTCATGTGGGAGGCTGAGCGTGAGGTTGCAGTCTGTGTCCCATTTGGCAATGTCACTTGTGCTACTCCTAGATCATACAGGTGTGTGTCCTACTGCAACAAACCAAGGTTACTGATACACAGCTACGTAGCTGTAAACAGAAAGGGTGATGTTTTTAAATAGTAATGAAGCCACATCAGTTTAGTTTCATAAAACATTGTAGAGGCAATAAGAATCTGTTGCAGTGGTTTAATGTTCTTTTGGTTCCTTCAGCATTGTGTTACTGTTAACCGTACCGCCTGAAGACAGGGAGGGAATTTGACAGTAATATCTTTTAGTTGAGTGTTTTGCAGTCACTGGTGGATATCGAAGCAATTAGGGACTCTGCTAATAATGTGACTGCTTAGAATGAAAATTCCTTCCTGCAAGGACTTGTTAGGCTAGATAAGAAGGATCCTTTAAGGCACCACAACTTATAAATAATTTATAAGACTTAATTCCAGCACTTCACAGGGTGGCCCCTTTGAACTGAATGCTGCCTTTTAAAATGAAGGATCGTTTCTCATGTAGCAGACCTCTGTCTCTTGGCCTGCTGAAGATGGCTTTAAATGGAATTACTAGTTTAACACACAAAGCAGTGTCTCTTCAATGCTTATTGTCTTCTAAAGCATTGGTGTGAACTGTGACAGACTGGATAGAACTTGAGCTGAAAGAATTATTACGAGTATGTATTAGTGAATTAGCAAAGCCAAGTTTGCACTCTTAGCATCATAGTCCTGCTCTATGCAGCTTTCCTAGAAGATTTTTGGAGTAAAACTTAGCAGAGAATCATTTCTGTACTTATAAAAACTATTGAAAGCCATGAGTGTTTTTCTAATATTAATTCTTTTTCTGGGCTCATTATATGCTCTGTTCTGTTTATTTTTTAGAGTCAGGGGTTCAAAACCAATGAATGCTTTGCAGTGTGCTAGATATGTTTACCAGACAGAAGGTATCCGCGGCTTCTATAGGGGCCTGACTGCCTCCTATGCTGGGATTTCTGAGACCATTATCTGCTTTGCTATTTATGAAAGTTTGAAAAAGCACTTAAAGGAAGTCCAGCTCTCCCCTTCTCCTCCTAATGGGACCGAAAGGAACTCAACAAACTTCTTTGGACTGATGTTTGCTGCTGCTGTTTCCAAGGGCTGTGCCTCTTGTATCGCTTATCCACATGGTATGTTAACTTTTCCATTTATGACTGCAGTAGAACAGCTGTTGCCTGTAATCTGAGACGAATGATGGGGTTTAAGGCTGTAAAATTCTTAGTCGTTTGAATGGCCAAATGCATGTTACTGTGGCGTGTGCGTACGCTTTGGCATTTTCAGTACTGGTGCCGCCATTCCT
Source organism: Mycteria americana (assembly GCF_035582795.1). Lineage (NCBI taxonomy): Eukaryota > Metazoa > Chordata > Aves > Ciconiiformes > Ciconiidae > Mycteria > Mycteria americana. Next base: position 6,559,345 of record NC_134382.1, on the reverse strand, counting down.
AGTTAGCCACATAGTTGGTGATTGGCACTTCCTAGTTTAAAAACAACTTAAAAAAATGCCAAAAAGAAATTGAATGCCTAATGCTTCTGTTCTCACTAGTAGCCTCATCTAGCTGAGTACCCAGAGCCTTTGGGATTCTGTGATCAAGTGGTGGGAAACACCTGTGGGCTGAGCAGTGTTATTCTTTTTGGATAGATGTGAATGTTATCATGGTTATATAGAAAGAGCAATATTGATTATGTGAGCATCACTGAAGCATTTAGTTCTGTAGTAGCTTGAATGAGCAAATAATCCATTTATTCCACATGAAAGGGAACTCATCTTTAACTTTGCTTCTTGCCTGAAGGGCAATGTGTACAGGATCCCATGGCTGAAAGTACGGGCAGGCAATTGGTACAGGAAGGTTTTCATGTCCCTGGGTTTTGCATACTCTTTCCTGGTAATGGCATGTTTCTCACTGGGAAGGTTTAAGTCTTGTTAACTTTGGGCTCTGTTTTACTTTTCTGCAGAGGTCATACGGACACGGCTGCGAGAAGAAGGCACTAAATACAAGACTTTCATTCAGACAGCACGTCTGGTAGCACGTGAAGAAGGCTATCTCGCCTTCTATAGAGGACTCTTTGCCCAACTCATCCGGCAGATACCAAACACAGCCATTGTGTTGTCCACCTATGAGTTAATTGTGTATCTGTTAGAAGACCATGCAAAGTAGCAGAGCCAAGACTCCTGTTACAGACTGTAGACCAATTTCTTCGTTGAACAAATAGTCCTTTAAGAGACTGATGCAGGTGGCAGTGCTGGTGGAAAAACTACAAGTCTGTGACCACCTGCTGGATATTTCCTTTTGGATTCATGCTTTCTGAAAGGTCTCAAGTCATTAACGTTAATAGTTAATTATAACTTTTTTTAACTTAATGATAATTAAACTGCTACTAAATTAAATTACACTATTTAATTTAAGTATATGTTTGTCCTTTTCCTTAAGCACAGCCATATGTGGTCAAGGAATGTACCTCATACTATCAAGTGATCTCTTGGACTGATGTTCATTAAAACTGTATTAAAACAGGAGAACTGCTGGTTTGGAAATGTGAAACTCTGTCATGTTACCACTGGAGTCATGTCACTTTTTAGCACTGTAATAGCCTAATGCCCAAATAACTTTGAGAGTTCTTCTGGTTTATTCAAGGTGCATCATTCATTGTTGTGTGAACATCCTGGAGTGTTCAAGTACGACAATCTTGTAGTACGTTTCTCTGTTTTGATGGTATGAAATACGCACACCAGAATCTCTTAGAAAAGCCACTTACACTGGCAATAGTGTTGGAATATGATTGTGGGAGGCTTTTAGTAAAAATTTAATTACAGTACTGTGTGCACCTATGTATTTGGGATACATGCTTTATGCTAGTGTGTGTAAACAGGTCTCTCATGACTTGGCTTTTAGACCTTGCTTTTGTGAAGGACTGAGAGCATAAGGACAGTCAGTGATTGTGGCCTGGCTGCCCTGCAGAAATTCCATGAGAGGCAGTAACTTGGTCATGTATCCTGACCTCAGCCTTTTATGGGGCTTTTTTGTGTTACGTTTTCCTTATACTTCAGTGCTAGGGGTCTGGAGAGTGGAAGAGAGGATAAGATAGGTCCCAAACACTATAGACTATAAATGCTGTTCTGGATTCTGCTTTACAATATGATACTCGGGAATATGTCCCTCTTGATTTGATGCCCTTGTAGAGCAGTGCTTCTGATGGGAATGAGATACTATGTTATCTCATGGACACGTCACTGGAGTTAACACCAAAAAAATCCACAGCCTATGTAAATAGTTTCTTTATGTCATTACTTGATTTCTTACCCAAGGAAATAAGGTTTTGCCAGCTTAGTGCAGCCTGTTGAACAGTTCTCACGTTTCATATAGATACGATATCTGCCTTCCCCTTCAAAGACACAGTATCAAAGGGGTATTCTTCAACAGTAGTCATGATTCAGTTCTTGCCTTTCAGTTATAAAATCAAATATCCTGCATACTTGAGATTAGTCCTTTCATAAATGTTAGAATATGCTTTTAATTTTAGTAGTCTCTTTCCCACTTGTATTGCAGCAGTACCTTGCGATTAAAGTATTGTATATGAATACTTACTGATAGTGCAGGATAAAATATTGTAGAACTCAAACGGGGAGATTTGTGTTTTGCTTTGGCCATACTATGCTCTCCTGTTCATTAGTGTCATTTGCTTTGGCAGCTGAGACAAACACTACAGCATTTGAGCCCAGCTTCAGTCTTCCCTGCTGTTGAACTGAACAATGAGCTTCTCATGATATGAGCAGGTGTTGAGTTCTTGAGCATAAACAAGTGTTTATGGACATCTTTGACTTCAAGGACCGTATACAGCGGAGGTGGTGTTTGGACTTGGAAGGATCATGCAAAGCATTAAGAAACAGCCTAGTAGTGAGTAGGGCTGTCTTTCATAAGATAAAGTTTTCAGGCTAGTATTTTGTTGCAGAAATATAATGGGTTGGTAACTGGATTCGAACCTTCACGTTTGTTCTCATTAGAACCTAGATGATGACTGGTACTTGAGGTCATATTTGACATCAGTGTGATGGAGGAGCATAGTGCAAAGAGGGTAGAATGTGTGTATACCTCATTATGAGGCAAAACTGCAAAAATAACTGATTTCTATTATGTCTTACTGAAAAGAGCATATCACATTACCCCTAAGCTAAAATAGGAAACAGTTGAGTAACTAAAAACCGGCATGGCTTTTTTTTATGGAGACGATGAGCAGCAAAAGCTTTAGTCTCTTTATAGGAGTCAAAACTGCCATACAGTGCTGTTTCTATTTTTGAAAACTAGGACACTTGTGCTGCTACTTTGAAACATTTTTGGAGGTTTGCTTTCTTAAATTAGTATTCCTCTGTACTTACAGTACACTAGCTCCCTTCTAAAGTGTTAGTCAAATGTGTAGGCTGCTGATAGCGTTTGAGAATGAGGGGAGGGAACTCAAACCCTTTTGAGGAGTTTGGGACTTGGTAGGAGAGAAAGCAAGAGAAAGTGAACAAATTTTTGTTCCACCTAAATCTGGTGGACAGTCAGGAATTCTGCTGGATGTTTGGTTTTGTTCTTTAAGCTTTGCTACCAGCCCTGGCAGAATTAGTCTTAGTTTGACAGGGGGTTAATAAGCTATATTGGGAGCTAGTAGAATTTCTGAATTAGTATAATTTACTCCTTTTTCCTTCCTCTCTCTACTAGAATTTTTAAAAGTCACTAACTCTTGCTTCCTTAACCTTGTAAAGAGTTAACATTTTTAGGTGATGCTCTGTGAGCAATCCCATTGATGTCACTGAGGATGGAATAAGCCTATTACCAGAGGGAAGAATTTGAAGTAGTTTTTTTCCAAAGGGATATCTGAATTTAAAAATAACCAACCTTTCTCTGGTCGTGAAAGAAAAATCACTGTTCATTCCACTTCTTCAACTTCCACAGAAAGTCAATTTCTTGGAAGGTAGGTAAATTTGTTATTGGTTAGAGTTTCATTACTAGACCCTTTGTAGCTTAATTTTCAGTAAGGGGATGAAACTATGTTCTTATCCGAAGTGCCCACAAAGTTTCCATTAACTACCAGCACTGAGTCCGTTACTGTTCATAAATTAACAGTTAAACTGAAATTACAAACACTGTTGCTACAATACTATGAGCTACTCGTGTTGGTTAATTTAGCTTTGGAAGCATTTTGTGGGCATTTGAAGATGTAAGGACTGGAGAAGATTAATGTTTACACTGTAAGACTTACTGCCTCCCTTTAGGTATCCATAGTTGCCTTGATATCCCTCAAAATTATCTGCAGGTACTGATGGTTGTGATAGCTTGGTACTGATAGCTTGTATTGTGATTGTGCCCCTCAGCGTGATTTATTATTGTTTTGCACAAGTTCCTCATTAGCTCCTTTAAGGAGGAAACTTGGTAAACAATGCATCTACGGTTGGACTGATACTACAGATAGAGCTGATAGGGAGGGAGGAAGGGAGGGACTTCTGTAGAAAAAATTAGACAAGTTCTCGAGCACAGAAGTCCTAGAGAACTTGCAGAAGGGCTTGATGTGCCAAATGACTGGGTTATTCTTCCTCCTTTCCCTATCATTTGGTCTCATAATCCCTAAATAATTGAGCTAAACAATGGAAGAGAGATGGAAAAATTATGTCCCCCTCGCATTTATCAAGAGGAAATAGTCACTGTTATTCCATATAATTAATTTCCATGGTTAAATCCGTGGAGATAGAAATGGAACAGTTAAGATCCCAACCACAGTTAAGACAAGCTTAAAAGTACAGCTTACTTCCAGTACAAATACTTGTCTATGAAGAGCTTTTCCATTTGTGGCTTTTAAAAAACATGATGTTGACACAACTTGGTTCTCCTGAATTGTAAGCAGTTCTGTCTATTGTGCCGAGAGGCTTTTTTGGTTTTTTACGTAAGTTGAGGCAGGGTCAGTCTCATATTTTGGAGAGGTCTTGCCTCTTACCTTCATGTAAAAGCAGGGCATGACTGTCAAACGACCAACTGCTTCCAGTTCTGTAAGAACAGCGAAGCCCACCCACGCGTGCTGAGCGGGGCAGAGCGTAAATGGGTGTTACTTTGCTTTCTAGGGGAGAGCTTCTGAACAAGTCTGACCTGGGAACTACTCCCATCAGAGACCTCTGAGGGCTTTCTGCAAAACTGTGTTGTTTATCGATCTCCCCAGAGAGAGGGAAAGTCTAGAGCAGCAATCTTCAACTTCTGGCTCACAGGTAACGAACTGCCCGCAAAGCCCTGTACTTTTAATTCCTGCTCCGCTTGCTGTACTATCCCTTGGCTAAAGTGAGATGTTATTTGCAGCACATGGTTTACTGGGTAAAGTTGATCAGGGACCACAAAAGGGCGACGACCTGTGCTCTAAAGTCGGGGGGGGGGGGGGGGGGGGTACAGCAGCGTAACTGGAGGGATCTTCCATTTCCCCCAGACAACTAGGTAGTTTGCTAGGAAAGTACATCCTGATAGAGAACCTATTCCCTTGGAACTGTCTCTTCTTCCTCTGCCCCCGTTCTGTTTCCGTAATTCTCTGACCAGCTATCCTTTCTCCTCAGAAACGTATGGTACATTTAGTTGCCCGTTCTCTGCCTTGTTGTAGACCCCGTTGTTTCCAGTTTCGCTTGTGCAAGCGGCCCTTGGGGGGAAATCCTCTTGGGTGGCGGTGTAGTTTTTCAGAGCCTTTCCCCAGGCTTGGGCCTGTAGCAGTGCAAGTCCCCGGCTGCTGCAGCCACGCTTCACCGCGGCTTCTCGGTCTCTCGCTCCGGCAGGGCCGGCACCTGAAAGGGCCGGAGCCGCTTGTGTCATACAGAAGGTCCCGCGTCTAAATTTAGGAAAAGAAAGGGGGGGAAAAAAGAAAAAGAAAAAAAAAAGCATGCTGGCTGAACTCGGCGCCGGGCCAGGCACGACGGGCCGCCCTCCCCTCCCCGCTCCCCGGAAGGGCAGGGAGCCCGGCGGGCCGCCCCCGCCCCCGCGGCCACGATCTCGGCCTTTGCGGCGCTGACTCACGGCGCCGCCGCACGACTCCGGCCTTTCACGCCGCGCTCCCCGCGCCGTGACTCACGGCGCCGCCCCCGCCGCGGCGGAGGGGCGGAGCGGCGGCGGCGGTGGAGGGGAGGGGGGCGGCGGCCGCGGCGCGTACAAAGCGCCGCCGCCGAGGTCAGAGCGACGGCGGCGGCCCGTGCGGGGGAGCGGCATGGAGGGAGCCGGGGCGCTGCTGGCCCGCTGCCCCGCCGGCGGGCTGGGCGTCACCGTCTGCGCCGCCGCCGCCGGGCTGCTGCTCTACCGCATGGCGCGGAGGTAGGGGCCGGGCCGGGCCGGGCGGGGTGGCGGCGGCGGACAATGGCCGGCCGGATGCGGGCCGCGGCGGCGGGAAGGCTCCGCGCGGGGCTGGCCGTCCTGCCCGCCGCCGTGGGTGGAGGCAGAGGGAACGGCCTCGGCGGGGTGTGGAGAGACCAGGAGGGGCTGCGGGTAAGGCTGGGGCTGCCGGCGTGGGGCTCGGTTTGGTTTTGTCCCTGTGGCGGTATTGATGAGGCGTGCGTCGAGGAGAGGATGTCCCCGACCTGGCAGCGGCAACGCAAGCGTGTAGGTAAACGGCTGGATGCGTTTTCGCGTATCCCCTGGAATTGCTGCGTCTCTTTGTGTGCCTGCGCTGAGCACGAAGGGCTCGTCTGCTGGGGGAGCGGCGCTGGGGAGATCCACAACGTTTCCCTTCCTCCAGTCTGTAGTCTAGAGGCCGGCGTTACTACTAACGGTGTTACCGAGATTGCCCAAGGCTCGGGTTTTCCCCCTTTTTCTTTCTGACGTCTTTGAGAAAGAGAATGGTTTTTGCTTCTCGTGTTGGTTGATTTGGAGGTGAAAGCGTGATTGCAGGGCAACAGTGGGAGGGTGCCGTAGAAATAACAGCGCTGTGAGCGCGGCGCTAAAACTCGGGGAAGATTGCATAGAAGTCAAAGTTACCAGCGACCAAAATTCTTTGGTCGTTTGTTTCTTAATTGCACGGGACGTTTCTGACCTGCATACAGGTAAACCTGTACCTGTAAACAAATTTAAACGGATCAGTGGAAAACAAGGTTTGAAAAGCATCAGGAGAGAAGTCAGGATACAGATTTCATAAAAGGAGCAAAGCTTAATTTGACAGATTTTAATCTAGCATATCTCGAAATGAATGTAGGAGTACACGGAATACGAGGCACTTGAGGCTGTATAACAGAACAGACTCGAGCAGCCTGCTCATCTGTTGCGTGCTTCTGTTGGAGTAAAAGGCGGTCCCAAGGACTCGTTGTGTTAAGGTTCACTTCAAGTTTGCGCTTTGAAAAAGAAGTGTATTTCTGCATCCACAACAAAATACTTAAAGTTTGCTTTTGCTGTTTATATAACCATATAAATGGTCTGTGGTATATCAGCCCACATGCAAGACTTGGCATTTCTGTGGTATATTTAGGGCAGCTAAGAAATACTAGTGGCCTAAAGCAATGCCCAGTGAAGCAGGCAGCATTTCTTTGACCCAGGTGAGGCTAACATGTCTTTTGAGGGAAGAGATTGGATTTGTTCTGCTGAAGTTCATCAAAAGGTCTCTGGAATGGAAAGCATTTCTTCCCAAGCCCTTGAAAACTGCTGGTGAGCTGTAAATATTTTCAGGAGGTGACCTTGATAATTCTTTGGGGCTACATATTTATGTTTCAATACTATTCTGATATTACCTGATTTCTTACTTTGCCTTAGTTAAATGAATCGTCCAAAGTCATCAAGGAAGACAGCTTTGTAAGGGACTGATCGAAACACAGTCACGATGCTGCTTTTGGTGTTAATGTTATGATACAAGCCCTGCTTTGCTCTTTTTTCAGCATGAGTGCACTTACATATCTAGCAAAATGCCTTTACCACCCTCTGTAGAAAGGGAAATAAAATATATCAGAACAACCTAGTGGACAGTAGTTCTGCAATAACTGTCAACATGTGGAGTTACACTACTGTAACTGTGCCACCATCTAAGACTGCTGCTTGTATCAGGGAGAAAAAAGATTTGATGTCCAGATATGCACAGGGAACTCCTTAAACCTTGTAAGTTTGGGCCAGGTAGGAAAACTCTGATACGTTTTGTGGTCTTCGAGATCATAGCTTGGCTACTTGTTTGTTACATGTTGTTGGAAGTCTGGTTGTGAGTTCAGATTAGCAGCTGTAGCCACATTCCCTTCATCTTCTGTGCCCCTCCTGATTGTTAGCTACTGACTTGTTGTCAGGACCAGTATAGAGTACCCCATGAGGATCTCTTTCTTGGGACTCTTTGGGTCACTGATGGCAGAGGCTGCTCCTTCTACAGTAAAGTCAAGCTAAGCCACCACTCACTCTAAAAGAGGCTGGTAGGAACTGCCATGCAGCTAGTTGATTTAGTTGAGAAGCCTGTTGCAGATACTGAGATGGCAAAGAGGAACCTTTTCTGGAGGATCCTGTCCTGATGGCCGGTATTCTCCAGAGCATTAGAAGTTGCTACCTCCCTGAAGCTGCCGTTTCATGGAAGACAGCCTTTGAGGGGGACAGCACAGGAGGTGATTACGACTGTGGGTCTGTGTCCCTGCCTAGGTCCACTGGGCACCTTTGTCCCTGTTAAGAGGACACCAAGTCTGGCTCTTGGGAAAGGATAGGCTGCCTTATAACCTATGACACTGTACTAGAAAACCGGTCTTGTGGCTAAATCTTCAACCCTGTCTACAACTGTTAGTTCTGAGCAAATGCATCTATCGTATTGTTTGCCTGCTGGAATCTAGATGGCTGTGATATGTTTTTCTCACATTGGAAAGGGGGTTCAGCATTGGGTCTGCACTGGCAGACCCCTTTATTGACAGGTGATGGACATAGGCACAATTTGGAATTATGAGGGTACAGTGAGCTGCCACCCAGGAGCTTCCCTAACTGTGAGCCGAACACGGTATCGGGTCCAACGAGCTCCTGTTAATTCAGTCATGCTGACCATACTGTGCCATGGGCTTGCTCTATAATTTGGAGCTTTGGCAGTGTGCTTATGTCAAACTGCCATCAGATGTTGTTCTGATCAAAACTGATCTGTGCAAAAGAGCTCCTCTTCCTAGTGTGTTTTTTCTTCAGATTTGCTGGCATAGCCATTTGTATAATTGCTTTGTAATCCAGTTGTGCCAGAATGAAGAGTGTTGCTTTAAATACTTTTAATGGAGAATTGTTTTTTCTTTTAATCCTTGGCAGAGGATGAGGGTAACCCAGCGAAGAACTGCACATCTGCCTGTGGCCTCTCTTAAAAATATGGAAAACCAAACATCATCATCTTCTGACCTAGCAGAAAAGGAGGGGGCGGAATAGATGTAAATAAAAATATTTAGAAATTCAGTTTATTATTATCAGGTAACTGATTTGATCAGAACTTATCAGGGAGACTTGTTCTGTCAGTCCTCTAAAAGTGTGGACTTAAGCATGACCTTGAATTTATGTATAAGTGGGGAATAGTGGAGAGCGTTGGGAGATGGAAGGAACATAAGTTCCTTCCTATGTGACATGAGAGACACAAACTAGTTGCTAAACAGTGTTTGTCAATAGGTATACCTGCAGTCTGACTTTGGCAAGCACTATGTACAGGATAGAAAGCTTGTTAGCAAAATAAGAATCTGATAGCTGCTCACAAAGGACCATTTTGTCATATTGTCTGAGCAGTATCAGACATTTAGGTGTTGATCTCATAACTGAGTTTACTCCAGGTATGTCCCCCCCAGTGTTGTCTTAAGCAAAGATCTTTTACCTGCAAAACAATTTGTCCAAACTTGGGAATTTTTTCTAGCTTTTTTGGGTGTGCAGGCTACATATTGAGTTAGCACAGCAAGTCAACTGTTAACGGAATCTCTCTGTGCAGTAATTCAATCACTTCTTGCTGCTCAAGTTTTATTTTGCAGGGTGGTTCTTTGTCCAGTGAAGCTAATTCAAGTTAATACAGTGTTAGATTATAAACTCCTTAGAGACGATTTGCCTAGTGTTTTGCAAGGGATTGAGCACATGGTAAATGCTTATATGAGTTTTGTGTTGTCTGTCTTCTCATAACAGAATGTCTGACTTCAGAAGCAATGTGCGCTCTAGCTTATTATGTTCACCTGCTGCCTGAATTCAGTCAAGGTATATATAGTTCCAAAGTAATTAAATCTGTATTTGAGAGTCTTTCCAAATGCAGTACTTGTTTTTTTTGTTTTTAAAGTTCTGCCCAATTACTAGAAAATTAGCACCCTACCTACATGTTCTTGCCTCAAATGACCTTTTCCCCCCACCGCCCTTCTTTTTCATCCAGCAGGTTGGGAACTTCTGATTTTTTGCACTTATTTCTATGGCAACAGATTATAGATTCACAAAAGGAAGGATTATTGCTTTTTATCCTAAATAATCCAGGATTTAGCAATTTCTTTTGCATACGTTGTGAGAAGGAGGGGCTGCTATTTAACCCTTGGTTAGCACTTCCTCAGCCTCAGGAGTGAGAAATGGAATCCTGTTTGGAAAAGATGGGAAGGTCTAGAGTATGCTAAGGATTTGGTCTCTCATATTAGCAAGTTCTCAAATAGGGTTTGGCATTGGTTCTTTTTTTGCTTTATAGCATGCATGCTTTACTAATTTTTTGGCCTGTGCTTTCCACTTCTGTGTTATCCTTGAAATTAGTGCTTCTACCTACTCTGTCATGTCATGGAAGTTAGAGACTGGTGGTGGGTAGAGGCTGAAGTGTGGCGTGTCTTATTTCCGTGGGTGTCAGAGGATGGGGCCACAGCAGCATGAAGGTGGGACTGTAGCACCTTCTACAGTACCTGGGACCTGTGCAATAACCGACATCAGCGGATGGAGTTTAGGTTGTGCTTGCCACCAAAGTCTATGCTCAAGGTGCAGTAGGACTTGCATTTTGGTGGTTAACATGCTGAAACCTATGCGTTATATTTTCATAAGTTTTTATGAACCTATGATCGTGAGGTGAAACTAGCACCGACAGGTATTGCTGGCCATCCTTCACATGGCTGTTTTGACATGTGGTTTGCTTGGCTTTTGGGCAATGGTAGCTCATGGATAACTTGGTCTAGCAACCTAGATTTCTGTCTGGTTTAAACTTTTTTTTTTTTGCCTGTCGGTTTCAGTGGCAGTATTTTTAACTCGGATCACTTACAGTTTTGAGCCCCCTTGGCAATGAATAAAGTTGAGCAGTGAATATTCATTTTAAGAGGGGTGTGGGTGTATGCATCTATTTTGAGATGAGAATCTGTCACCCTAGTAGCTCCAGCCATTTTCTTCCAGCATCTGGCAGGGAATCCTCTGTGCACTCTGGCTTTTTAGGCTTCTTTCTGGTGCTTCATTTCAAGCTTATCCTCGTCTTTAGTACTTAAAACAGGAGGCCCAAGCATCACTTGAGGGTTTCATATTTTGTGAACCAAGTTTCAAGACATGGTCTATGGAAATGGGAGTAGGGAAGAATCTTAATTGTAGGCATCCAGCTACAAAGGTGCTGGCTGAGAGAGAAGCCAGCTTAACTAAGGGGGGGACCACCTGCCTGTTTGGTTGCAGGGTGCCAGACAACATTTCTGCAGCATTCGGAAGATGTTTTGCTACATAATATTGTAGCAGCAGCGAACATTTCCTAAAGCAGGAAGAAGAGAAGTTGCTCTCAACTGGTGAGCACTTTGGCTACTGTTACGTGCTTTCCAGGCCCTCAGTGAGCCTCCGGGCTCAGTTGCTTTCACTGCTGCCTTAGAAGCTGTCCAGCCGGAGGCACGCTGATTACTTGGCGAAGTTAGGCAGCAAACAGGGCTGGTGGCAGCTGGGTCCGTCTGTCTGCGTAGCTGCCGTAGCGAGTCCCTGCCTGGGCTTTGCCTCAACAGCTGCCTTCCCTTGGAGGTGTCACTGGGACGGGTTCTGGTAAACCCAGCCAGCTGGGCTGTGTTGCCCTTACCTGCCAGAAAGCTTCCTCTTGGGTATTGCACTGAGTTTCAAGACAAACGCAGACCGTCTTTAGCAGGCAGGCTCAAGGGCCAGGCCTCTTTGCTCAAACGTCTGTCACAACCTGTTGCAATTGGGGCCGTGTCACAGCTGTTTCTCTTGTAGTGACTGTCGTTTTAACAGGATTGTTTTAAAAAACAAGGGGCTCATGGATCCAGGTCATTAGTCTTTGTCTCTTCAGTTCCAGTGCATAAAAACTGGGGAAGACATGCTGATTCCTCAGTTCCTTATGTATCTAAAGCTGTGAAGAAACAGCTATTTACAGTGCCTGAAACTTGAGATAATTTGATATGCCCTTGTCCTTGAAAAATTTTCTAGCAAGCAGGGCAGATAAAACTGTAACTGTGAGCCCATTTCATAGGTTTCTGAGTACCATCATGTTCAGTTCTTGTGGATTGTAACTTCCACTTCCCAGAATCCTGTGTATTAAGCAGCGACTCTACTGCACCCTTCGCGTATATTAACACTGCTGATTATAGATGGGACTTGCACCCCCAAATATGCCACTGAAAAACAGTGAAGTGGGTTATTCACAAGGTGGTTGTTAAAGTTCTGGCATGTCCATGGTACTAGCACAAAGAGATAAGAGCATCAGGCAGAATTTATTTCCACTTTAATAGTCCATCTTTTCATTGCTAAAATGACTGCTCTGAGTCATATCATTAAACATACTGAATGGGAAGATTGATTGTTATTCCAGCCTCTCTTGCATTTCCCTGTTTGAAAGCCGTTGCTTCCCTCTACATCATTTGAATTCAGTGTTGATGCCTGCACATTTCCTTTCCTAACAGGAAGAAGCCCACACACGTGACAGTGAACTGCTGGTTCTGCAATCAGGACACGGTAGTGCCGTATGGGAATCGCAACTGCTGGGATTGCCCCAACTGTGAGCAGTACAATGGATTCCAAGAGGTACTGTGATAAATTGCTTGAAGGGTGGCTGGGAAGGTGCATGCCCTGTGGAACAGTGCTTGTGGGAAAACCCTGCTCCTCATCTAAGATGATACAGGCCCAGTGCAGTGAATATCCAGCCGTTTGACAGCTGGCAGCTCTGTGCTGAGCACCTGTGAACTCAGCACCTGATCACTTGATCGAATTTGAGAAAGAATCCACTGTACTGGGATGTGCTGACATCAAATGATAAAGACAAATTTTCCTCTCTTGCTTCAAAGGGCAAAAAGGGCCTTGACATTTTCACCAATATCTCTTAAGAATATTTTTTTTAATATATGGAACAATTCTTCTCTGGTCTTGTATTTTGGAACAGCCGAATTGCTTTATTTAGGGTATTAAATAACAAAGCCTATCTTAAGCCAAAATCCGCCACCAACAACTGCTTGTAATAGGTGTACAGAACAGAACAGTGGATGGGGGAGAAGATTTGAAGCATTTTGTCTCTTTTTTACTTACTTATTTTGTTACGTAGGTGAATGCATGGAGTGCAGAGCTCCTGACAGAGCTTAGGGAACCTTGTTATCAGCCAGAGGATACCTAGCTTTGATTTTCTGATCTCATGTTTGCTTTCCCTCCTGCCTCCCTTTTTGCTTCTTGTCAGAATGGAGACTACAACAAGCCCATCCCTGCTCAGTACATGGAACACCTTAACCACGTTGTGTCAGGTGCTACGACTTTCTGTGATCCTACCAAACCGCAACAGTGGGTGAGCAGCCAAATTCTGCTTTGCAAGAAATGCAACAACCATCAAACCACAAAGATCAAACAGCTGGCTTCATTCTCACCGAGGGAGGAGGTGAGTGTTCATTAGGGACTGGCACCACAGGAGAATGTTTGTCCAAGGCATTCCCATGCATGTATCTGCTATTCCTGCTCTGTTTAATTCCTGCTCTGATTAATCTGCTCTGTAATAATTTATTTTGTCTGGCTTTGTAAATGGTACCACGCTGCAGCCTAGTAAGCAGGAGAGAGCGGAATTTTTCAGTGTGCTATAGAATGATGCTCCAGTAATCTTCAGAAGCACTATGTGGCACTCCAGTGCGGAGGAGGTTACTGATTAGTGTTGCAAATTTACCTAATCCTACTCCAAAGCCAGAATGTAATGACCTGTTCTAGAATGGACACTGGAAGTTGAAGCTTGAGCCCAAAACCAAGCACGCACATTGCTGAGATCAGCTTACAACTCCAGTACTTACCATTGACCCAGCTGAGCTTACGGAATCTGGTAGGCACAACAGCCCGCTAGCCATCTTGAAGCCTTAATAGATTTTGTTTTTCCTGAGGCCTTGGCTGTGCTGCTCTGCTTTTACTAGTGGAGTGGGAGAGGAATCCTGTGCAGCCACATCATCTCCCTGGTTAGGCATTTGTGCCTAGGAGGGCAAAGGGGTTTTACAGCTACAGCAGCAGGATTTCCGGCTGAGCAACTTCTTAGCCTTCCCATTACTTAATATGCATGGAGGATAGGATAGTGGGGTTTCTTCTTCACAGTTTTATGCAAAGTTTCATGCAGAGAATTTAGTGCTGCACTCCTTTGCTTTCAACCATGGTCAAGCCTTGGGGTTGTAAGACTGCGCTGTAGTGGGATGCATTCATCCTCTGGGTTGCCCAATCCAGTCTGCTTTGTGTAATTGTAATGAGTTTAATCAGGATTACTCCCAGGGAACAGATTTAAATTTGATCATGCTTAATGAGAACATCTTCAGCTGATTCCCTTTTCTCAGCTTTATTTCTAGTCCCTGCCTCTTGCCAGACCTACCCACTTGCTCAAGTAACGCCAGCCTTTGGCCCCTTTCTAGGCATTCAGTGAACTGCAGTGTCGGTGCCAGCTAAGAAACATGGGACTGTGTTATCCAGCATGGTTAGGTATGTGTGTCAGTGACAGCAGTGGCCTCTCTCAGCATTGCTGGCCTGTCCAGTAAGGGGTGAGCCTGCTGCTGCTAGTCTCTCCCATGTGATTCCTTCTCAATTCCGGCAGACGGAGCATATGAAACTGCTGCAGCAAGCCCTCAGGCAGCTACAATGCATCTTTTACTTCCCTCTCCCAAAGAAGCTGCATGCTTTCAGCTGTTTGCTTTTGGTACAAGGATCTTGATAGAGGCTGGGAGTGGAGATGGAAGAGCCCTAGAAGCCTCTGTGATAAGTGATGTGTCCACTGTAGTGACACTGAAAAATGTACCTTTGGCCCTACTCGCTGTCTGTTTTTACAAGTGCTGTTAATGATTTATGGAGCTCATCTTCACCCGAGCCTTCAAACAGTGACAGCCTTCAAGTCTGGGGCTGAGTTTTGGAAGGAGCTTGTTTCTTTCTCCAGCACAGTGGTATGAAGGGGCAACAGGTCTTTTGTGTCCCCTCATTTGAGGAGGGGAAGAGCAATTCTAGTTTTTTGTCTCATCCTCTATGTTGAGTTCATAAGGTCTCGGCAAAGATGGCAGTCGGGCCACAGAAATTCAACACGCTGAAATAGGGCCTCAGCAGCCTTCTCCAAGGGCTGTTTTGTCTCTTCTGGGACATGGAGGCTGGGTCAGCTGTATGCGAAGTTGGTTGTATGGCTGGTCTCCAGCTTGGTCACTGTTGGGGCCTGGTTTCAGGGGGCTGTTCCTCTAGAGACTGGAAGCATGCCTTGCTTGCATGTCAGCAGCAAGCATGATAACTGGCGAGGGACCTGCAGTTCTCACCTACTTTTCCTCTCCTATTCTCTCACCAGGGCAAATATGATGAGGAGATTGAGGTGTATAAGCACCATCTGGAGCAGACCTACAAGCTGTGCCGTCCATGCCAGGCTGCTGTGGAGTATTACATAAAACATCAGAATCGGCAGCTCCGGGCGCTGCTGCTCAGCCACCACTTCAAACGCCGCGAGACAGACAAGACCTATACTCAGGTACATGGGGGAGAGATGAGGGAATTTAGGAGGAAGTGCAGAGAACTAGGTATCTCTGCACCTGGGTTTGCTGCTGGGAAAGGAAGGCAGAAGCCTTGGGGCTCTCTAACTCTGGGAGCTTGGGTGCATGGCAGAAGTTTAGAAGAGCACACGATAGTTGCCACAGATGCTCCTGATGTTAGTTTGAGGTTTTCCTCTTGCTGGTGTCATTCAGTGCAATTGTCAGAAGGTAAGTCTAATGTAATAATAAGAACAGAGTGGAAGGAAAACAGTGGGACAGGCAGAAAAGGGGAGGTAGGGAATCCGATTTATGAGTACAGTACAGGAAACTACAAGGTACAGGGGGAAGAAGAGAAGTAAGAATGATGGGAAGTGAATTATGACCTTCTCCTTGGCTTCTGCTCATAGCTCTGCCGTCACTCTTTGCTAGTCTACAACATCCCATGTGGTGTCAGCCCAGTACAGAGACTTATAAGGACTTGAGCAAAACTGTGCAGTAAACCACACAGTCTGGAAGTGTTTCATAAAGCACCATTTCAAAACCTTACTACAGTTCATTCAGCTTCTGACAAGGTGTTTCTCCTTTCCTCTGCAGAACTTATGTTCATCTTCCTCTTCTGCTTCCATAACCACACCAGCTCAGGTGATATTTCTGCGGTTCTTGGCCTTCCTCAGCTGTGCGTTCCTGGTTCTGATGGCCTTGTATGGGTCAGGCGACCCCTTCTCACTCAGTGCAGCAGTCCCTGCTCCTGTCTCCTCTGGTTCAGCGTCTGTTTGGAACAAGACTGGCACAAGCTCACATGCAGACTTGGAAAATGACACTTCTGCGACGGTGGCAGGCTGGCGGGAGCTGCTCCGCTTGCTCCCAGAACAGATGGTGGAGAACCTGAGTGCTGCATGGGCTTACGGGAAGAATCACCAGATGGCAGTCGCTGTCCTTGGGCTGTTCACCTGTCTGTTGGCCATGTTCTTAGCTGGGCGGATCAGGTGGGTGTGCTCTTTTCTTCTGTTTCACTTAAAGGAAAACTGTGTTGTGTTTTTTGCCCTGTCTTGACTCAGTGAGCTGGGGGTAAACATTTGCCAGAATGGCAAACGTGGTACTGGGTGGCACAGTTCTCCTTGGTATCCTTTGGGTTGCCAGCTGGCCGGATGGAGACAGCAGAGCTTGCTTTGGATCTGTGCCTTGGTTCATTCAATTTAAGTTTGAATTACTGTGAAAGAAAAGCTCCCTGTGCAGCTCTGTAATCTGATGGAGAATGGAACTGACCAATTCGGGTACTTACCACAGCAGTGGGAAGGGCTGCAGATGATAAGAGATAGTACATAACCTGCTCGGTCTGTGTACCCTCCCCACCTTCCCTCTCCTTCCTCAGGAACAAGGACGTTCATTGATGTTTAAACTCTTACCTTGTGTCTTGTTGGGTTTCTTTTTGGCATTGCAGGCTCCGGAGAATTGATGCGTTTGCTTCAGTCTTGTGGTTCGTAGTGATGAGTCTGCATTTAGCTGAGAGGTACCTGAAGACGGAAACACCCAACTGGCTAGACACAGCCAAATTTGGCACGACATCCTTGTGCTGCTTGGTGGGCTTCACCGCAGCAGTGGCTACGCGGAAATCAACGGGCCATCGGAGATACCGGCCCCGAAGGTCAGAGCCAGAGCAGTGACGCTGGGGGAAGGAGGAAAAAAAGCCTTGTGAACTCTTTGCGACTGGTGCTTCTCTCTCCTCTTTTTATTTTCCCTTCTTCTTTTTCTTTTTTTTTTTAATTAGATAAGCAGTGAAGATCTTTTCTTCCTTTATATATATTTTTTTTTTTCCTTCCTTTTTTTTTCCCCATCCTTGCTTCCCACTGTGCTAGCTGCTTGGAGCATTTCCACTGCTGGTGCTAGCCAAGGAAGCTACTCCTGCTGCCTCCATTCTCCCTTCCTCCTGAATCCTACGTCAGCAGTGCAAATATCCAACTTCCCCAAAGCCAGTTCTTCCAGCAGCTCCTTCACAAACTGCTCCATAAATGCAGCCTCCTCCCCATTCTGCTCCTCCAGCCAAAGAGATTCTGGCTTCTCCTGTCCATCCTTAGCCAGTCACAGAGGAATCCTCTGCCTTGATCCTCCATGGGGCCCAGGCCGCCTTCAGTTTTCTAATGGTGCTGGTCATTTTAATTTTGAACTGATGGGAACTTGCCTCTGGATTCCGAGTCCTCGTAACGTGTGCTGTAGTAATACTGCATGGTGTACAGGCATGCGAGGAGGGGACCACACATAGTCCATAACCTGGTTCTTCTTGCCTTCCACTGTGTAGCATCGCTTAACTGCATGCTCTCTCGCTCTGCCGTCCTCCTATGACTCCTATTTTAAATGGAGAGGTGTCCTTAAGTGCTTTTGACTGGAACTTCAATAATTTATTGAAAAGGATGCTTTAAAAGGTTATGTAGCTCAGGGTGTCTTGATTGAGCATCTGAAAGCATTCAGCTGTTTTAGGCTAAATTTTCAAATCTACCGGTGGCTGTTGCTTTATATGCCGGTTTTCTTCGGGTTTTTTACCCACCCACCCCCACCACCCCCGAGAAGCATCTGCGTAAAAGCACAACTGGATAAAAATGCGTATGTTCTTCCACTCCTGTAGCCTTAGAAAGAGAAGAAATATGGGACTAACAACCACATGCTATGGTATATGATCAGCTTTCATTGTACATCACTACTTATTCAGTCAACGTTTTCCTTATCGTTGAGAACACAGATTAGGAGGATGTGCTATAGGAATGGGTGGGAGCCTCTGCTGTGGGACCGCGTGGCAATAGAGATGGATTTTTCGTGTTACTTGGAGGGGTTCTTTTTTGAAGTCTGGCATTGGTGCTAATGCTCCTGAAGAAAGGGGTCTGGAAATTGTGACTTTGAGTTGATTGCCTGGCAGTCCTCCGCTGAAAGCTGGGATGACTGGATGTTACTGTGTGGGGAGGAGGGAGCTTTCAGCTGCTTGGGTTTTTGTAGGATTAACTTGTTGGGGCCTCTTAGGATAAGCAGTCTGATTACCCTGCACTGTTTTTTGTAAGGCACTCCACTGAGTTTCTCATCCGGATTTGGGTCTTTCAAGAGGAAATAGCATTGTTACAGAAGATCTGCTATTTTCTTCTGTTCAGAATAGCGCAATGGAACTCGCCGCACTAATGGTCTGATATAAGTTAATTGGGTGTCTTGATCTTCCTATGTATAAACTCTGAAATAATCAGGATGGAGCTCTCACTATGAAGTATCTGCATCTCCTGCTGAAAGATTCAGACACCACTGGATGCTGCAGATGCTGGTGAAATTATAGAAACTTTTTTAAAGGAAACAAAATATATTTCATAGCTTTTCATAGTTACTGTCCTTCAAACCAGTATTCATTGTGAAAGCAGAAAGGCAGCGCTAACAAAAGCTGTGTAGAGATTCGTTAACAATAAGCCAAGTTGAGTGTGTCATGGGAAGGTACAGCTCCTGGCTGGAGGACCGTGTGCCTGTAACTTAACAACTGGGAAGGGGACACACAAACCCGCTTCCCATACGTGCTCTCCTTTGGAACTTTTTTTTCTGGTGCCTTCAGATAACTGCAATATCCACCTCCAAGCAAACAGAACACCTTTGTCCCTTCTGGTGCTTGTGAATGATGCTGCTCTGAGGGTTGTTTACTTACTTGTTCACAAAAGGAATCCAGCATCTGCAAAGTCTGGTTCCAGTCTTCCGTGTTCCCATCATTTACCAGTCCTGACCCAAAAGGTTTGTCTTCCAGCTCACAGTCACAGATTGTTTCTTGTTCCAGACTCAGACTTTCAAAATGCTAAATAATAACCATTATGTCCCATTTTCCACTAGGACACTTTATTGAATTTAGAGAATTTTTTCAAAGTAAATTCGACAAGAAGCCATGTGACTTCATCAAAACAGGAAAAAAAGCCAGCAGCAGTATGCAGGGTCCTCAGTTCTGGGTTACACTTCCACAATCACTCTGGTGCCTCTTTCCTACTCTCCGTGAGGAGATTTGGTAGGAAACGTTCCTAAAAATCCAGTCTTTTTTCTGTACCTGTCAGCCTGTTGGAGCAGGGAGCAATGTTAAGACAGACGATAGTAGGCTGGTGAAAGGAGAGGAAGTGGCAGGGGAAAAAAAGGGGACACACACAGTTTTGTGTATGGATGTGCTATCACTGTCTGCTCAGCTTTCCTTACACTGCGGTTATTGCTATAACGTTTTCACCCCTGCAGAACTCCCCACTGCAGCGGCCGTTCCCACACCATTGCTCTGCAGCCCATCTGCTGTTAAAAGTGAGGTGGACAAAGCCACCTCATGAAATGGACACTGGAACCAAATCCAGTGCCAGCTCTGCCATTCTCTAAACAAGCGGCACAGAAGACCCAGGAAACCTTAGCTATTATGTCCATTAAGTGAAATAAGACATCTAGATTTTTTTTTCTTCCTCCCTTCTTCCTGCTTCAGTGCTTTCAAGTTTTCCCCATAAAGTTAAATGTAGGAAAAGACTGATGTTTCTATTTAGCTGCGATTATCTTCTGCACTTACCTATAGAAGTTGGATTGAAAATTCCTGCTAGCTTCTAGCACATGAATTTGCAACCGCCTGCTGTGGCAGAGGTGAGCAGTTCCTCTTGCTGCTCTGCTGTCAAGTATGTCCGAGTGACGGGAGGAATCTCATGCTTAGAAGGATATCTTGAGACCGCTGGAAGGAGGAGGGGTGTGAGCAGCTGACAAACTGTTAAAATGTGTGGGGATGGTCATGGTAACGTTATGCCTGATTTCTAATGGCAATATCCTTTTTTTTCTTAATAAGAATAAAATTAATCTGTCCAAATTTTCTTGCCCAGTAGCAAGGAAACTCTTAAGTGGCAGCCTCTAAAGATGCTTGTCGCCTCTTCAGATGCTTTGCTTTCAGGAGCTGAAAGTCAAGGCTGTATTAAGTTTCACTTTGTCCTATTTCATGTGGCCTCCTATCTCTTCTGAGCAGCTGTTTTCCTCCCTTCTTTTTAGCAGCACTTTTTTTTTTTCTTTCAATTTAAACATGCCCTATCTTTGAGCCCCCTGGGGTCTGGTGCCTTATATGATGTTTTGCTGTTAAGTGTTACGTTGTTTTCCTGTGCCTGATCTTTTCTTTTATTCTCTTGTCTTTTTTCCTGTGCAGTACTGTGGTGGGATGGGGAGGATGCACACTAGCTATCAGGAAGAGGCAGCTGGTAGAACTATGGGAAGGGGTTTACACTGTGAAGCCTGAATAACACTGTTAAGAAATATTTTAGCTCTGTTTGCATAGCAAGTGCAAATCTATACTGAAACAGTTTAAAATATTTTTAGCTGGGAGATGTTAACAGCAATTGGCATGCAAGCAAGAAATCCATTTGTCTTCACTCTATGCAGATTAATACAAATGAAGTATATTTACAAGTTGCACTAATTTTGTATGTCAGAACATCAGAAAGCTACTTTGTTTTACGGCCAAGCTGTACAACTGAAGCCCTGGTCTCTGTGGTGCTTTGTCCACAACTTCTAATTGAAGAACTTTTGGACTCATAATTGGAAAAATTTCAAAGGTGAAACAAAATAACAAAACACATATTGAAGTGTGGTTCAATTTTAATGCCAAAGAAGCTTTTGTCTTTGCTCAGGTGTCAGCTTATTTTCCCACTTCTCGGTGCCTCAGCATGCCTGTGCTGCTGCTTCTAAAAACAACAAAAAACCTCAGAGCCTCAAAACCAAACTTGCAGCAATTGAATTTTTGGTCTTCTAGAGACTCTGATGCTGACAATCTCCTCTCTTTCTGCTTTTCTCACACGCTTTGTCTCACATGCTTTTGCCGATGGTAGAGGATGATTGATCTTTTGGAGGAGAGGGAAGAAAGGAGGAGAAAGGTGTTTTTTCCAGAGATGTTCTGATTTATAAACTGCTGGCATTCGATCTGTACTAATTGTGTCTCCTCAGACAATTAGGCCTGAAGAAGATCAGTTATAAGTTAGCAGTATTTTACTGTTGACTGTTTCTGGAAAAAAAAAATAGTTAAACCACCACTGCCTTTACTGAGACTGTTCCTGCAATACCTGATTTCAATGCCAAATAGACTATTCTGAACACTGTGCTGTGCTGTAGGTTCTGTAAGGAAGGTGCTTTACCAACTTTGCATTTTTTACTTGAGGTTCGGTTAGGAAATAGCTCAGCAGTTAGATAAGCTGTCTAACTCTGCCTGGTTGCTTCCCCCACAGTAAGTCCAGCAGAAGGAAATGTATGCTTCCAGCTCAGGTATTTTGGTGAAAGTCCAACATCTGAGCACAGTGCCACCATCCTCATGAAGCTGCGGTGCTATTTTGTATGACACATGGGCATACATTTGCTTCTGCTGAGGGGGATAATAACTCACGAAGGGCTGGTAACTTACTAACACGGCTGACACAAAAATCATCCAGAGCCACTGGATCAGTGCTTTGAGCTTCTTGTTTTCACTTAGCTGGACTCTTACTTCAGGCCACAGGGGAACATGTGGTCGCCAGATGCAGCTTTGTTGCCTGAGAATTCTCCCAGCCACACATGCCACAGCATGCAATCATCTTAATTCAACAGTATTAGAGGATTTTAGCCCGAAACCCTCTAATTTCAGGTGCTGCTTTTTTACACTGGCCATGTGCTGCTGTCTGGACCAGAGGACAGTGCTACAGAATGGAGCTGAGGTGGTGAGGGATCGTTAGTGGGTTTGTGTGTCACTTGAAATCAAATCTGCTCCAGCCCACAGTGGCTGACTCTGGCTCTCACAGCGGCCGTGGCTGATCTGCCAACTCAAAAGCATCTTGTACCCTGCCCAGCAGAGTTGGGTGTATAAAGAGGCCGATGTGGGTTCATTAAGTGCCTTTCCCTGGACGAGATTTTTGACAACACTATGGTGCTCTGCTTCAATGGAACTGATGCAGCTGCAGCCTGGGACAGCAGTGCCTGTATGTCTGCCAGGCCAGTGCTTTTGTCCTTCATTTGCCACCAGTGAGTGTGGCTGGGAATAAGAGGATACTTGGGCTGCACTCTTGAATTTCTGAGCAACTCTGCAGACTATCAGAGGGTTGAGGGAGAACCCAGAGCTAGCAACCAAGTAAGCATCTCTGCTGCTGCTACTTCTGGTCTTCCTGAAGCCCTCGCTGTGCATGCAAACTGACGCCTTTATGGCCCTTTACAATTCTAAATATGCTATATTTATATCCCGTTCTTTCCTTTCTCTTAACTCCTCCTTTCCTACGTCTGTGCTTTGCATGCCCTAGAGAACTGAGCTTGGGTGTGTCAAAGGATGAGGACAAGAGGGGAATATAAAAATGGTGTAGTGATGTTTTATTTTGGCTTTATGAATATTTTTCAAGTATGCTGAAACTATGTGAAGCTAATAATCATGCTTTTAGATACTATAGAAAGTATGTATTGATGTATTGTGGACAAATTATTTATAATCTTATAAAAATTAATCTAATTAATAGCCAGATGATTGCTCCAGACCGACTCCACTCATGAAAGCAGGGAGCTGTGGTGTATGGCTTTGCTTCGATTTTAAAAGAGATGCTGTTGAAATTGTGTGCTGTCACATATAACCTCCAGTTCATTCCAGGTGTGCCGTCACCTGCAAGTACACTTGGGGCCTCTTTGAGCCGTAGCAGATGCTCTCATCTGAAAGGGGCAGTACTCAGTCCTGAAGCGTACCTTGAGTCATCCCCTGTAAAGCCTCATTTGGGACCAGAGCTATCAAGTACCCAGGCAGGGAAGAGGTCCTCTGAACGTTTTTGTCATGCCAGCAAGTCTGGATTTTTGTAGATGTGGGATGTACGTATACACACACGCACCTCCCTTTGTGCCACCAGCTAGGAGGGAAGGTAAAATTGATGGCAAACATCCGTCTGTACTCTAGAAGGTATTAGTGCAGGACCTGGCAGCTGGAACATTTTTGGCCATAACTCAACCCTCCTTTTTAATCCAAAGCAGGGCAGCATGTAGGAGAAAAGAATTCTTAGTCTTGGTGGCTAAAGTTTCTAGTTCTCCAAGTCACGTATCAAAATCTTAATGTGTCTGAGACCTATGCCCTTTTTTAGCATTATTCTCCCCTCTCCCTGGGCCTGTTTTATATTCAGTGTATTGCTCTTTACTCCTGATTCTGCCAGCTTGACCGGACGCACAGGCTATGGCACTGACTGATGTGGTGCAGCAGACCAGACAAGTGACTGCACGTCAGCTCGCAGAAGCTTGCTTATCTTGCAGCCAGCAGTAAGGCAATAGTGAGCTACTTCTGCGGTCTGGGCAGCAGCACCCATGCTGCCTGGAGAAAATGGTGCAGTTATACGTGGATTAACTCATAGCTAAATTATGATGGGACCTTAACTCCAGAGGAAACATTTTACCCCATGACTGACACACAGTTCCCTGCCTGCCTCCAGGCAGATGAAGCTGGGCACATATAGCAAGCTGCCTGACTGTGACTGCATGTTACCTTCTTTCTTCATGTACTGAATTATCTGATAGTAGGAGTAGGTCCATCTACGGCCCTGTAGTCTGACCCGTCCCATGCTCTCCCATGTCTCTATCCCAGGGGTGATGCAGCATCTCTGGTTAAAATGTGAATTAAAAAGGCACGCACATTTGTTGTTGTCTTCGGATAAGAGGTCTTGGGACAGAGGAGGGGAGGCTCTGCTGGCAGGAGGTGTTTCTTCAGGACAGTGTACGGTCCCATACCATGTAATACTCTTCTTTAACCTTCTATTTATTTATTTTAAAAGTATCTGTGTAGCAGAGTTGTGCCCAACTGTCTAGTAATGCTGTGATCATTGTAAACGCTAATTAAGATACCCAATTTTTGATGTTCACAATACCGAGTTCTGAAATAAACGGCTTCCGGGCCCTGACTATTTCCACAAACTATCTGACTCCAGAGCCTTTTTTTTTTTTTTTTTTTCCTGTTCTTCTGCCTTTTTTGGTTACTTTTTCACTGTTACCAGACCCACTATTATCACAAATGGCTTGGAGCAACGCAGTAGTTGGAGAGCAAAGACACAGCTGCACTGCTCCCTTCCAGGGCTGTGATGTGGCTGCTTCCTGCCGTATGATCCTCTTGATCTCCTCACCTTCTTTCATCTGCTTCTGAAATAAGTTTTAGTTCAGCTGACCATTCTCAGGCACGAAGCGCATTCCCACGACAGCTCCCCTGCTTTTTAGCAGCATCTAGCCCTCTTGACATGACAGTGGCAAACACTAAAAAGAAGAGCGCATAGAAAAGGAACAGGATTTTGCACATGTTGCAGGAATTTGCTTGGTTCAGAGTGGATCAATATTTAAGCCATTCTTTGGTCACCGTTCAATCCGAAGGCATTAATATGCTATGCTTAAAATTCTTCAGCTCTTCTTTGCTAACCAGAAAAATTCCTTTTCTGGATGGTGCAAGGCAAATGATTCATCAGCTGCCCAGAGGATCTGACTGCACTAACTTGGTGAGGTTGAGAAGAAGTGGGGCTGTTGAGCAGCAGAGCCCATGGAAGTCCGATCCAAAAAAGTTAAAATCTCAGGAAAGAGATTATGGTTATGCGTGATAAATAATTGTAATACCTTCCAGCCCATTAAGTGAAAAACTGCCCAAACCAAGTAAGCCAGATAAGCTGTTTTCCAGCACAGCAAGGAACCGTGTAAAGCTGGATCCTTTAGCCCAAAAATACAAAAGGTGCAAAGTTAGGAAAAAAGAGCCATGGTCTTCACAGGCGATGCTCTGATTTGGCCCTTCACAGACATGGCACAGTGAGTGGTAGGTATCACTCTTTCTGATATGATTCATATCATAGTCCTGAGCTGCACTTTTAATTTCCTTTCCCATTCATTTTCTCTTACAAAGCTGAGATGGACACGTACATCTGCTATTTACATCTGTATGTGTGGTGGGGCGAATGTGTATATGTATGTGCACTAAAGGACTCTGCACGTTTGCGAAGCGTGACACCCTTCCCAGGTCCTCTGGAACCTGAAGAGGTTGGGCGGTCTCCGCTGCAAGACTGACGAGTTCCTTGCCACTGTTAAAGGCATGTCCTGCTTGCAAGCGCCAGGAAGCTGGTTGGCTCAGATGTTGTTCAGCCTGATTAAGCTGGTCGGGATTGTTGATGTCTGCCTCGTACTAGCAGATAAGTAGTTTTATAAGATATTTTAAATTGTAATCTTAACTCTAGACTGCTTCTTCTGGACGTGCTAGCACTGCATAATATTGCTGCATCACCTCTTTAATCTCCAAGAGAGAATGGCACATGCATAAATCACCTCACAGCGCAAGATTGAGATACGTATGTTCCTTCACGCCCTGATTTACTACTGGCTTTCCTCTGACAGGGGAAAAGCCATGTTGCTGCTCTCATCTGTCTCAGTGTTTTCATCAGAAGTGAGATTAAACCTCTAAATGTTGCAGCTTGATTATATGCTGCAAAGTCTGATACCTCCATTTTAAAATACATACGCTTCATACTTTGTTCAGTACTTCATCATGACTTACTTGACAAGAGTATTACCTGTTTCTAACTAAACAAAAATCTTACAGGAGATCCTGGAGAGATCTTGTTCATATTCTAGACTTTCTTTCATGTATTTTATTTAATTGTTAAAAATAATACAAAATTACTATGCTTTCAACATTGCAACATTCTTAGAATGCTCGTTTTGGTGGTATGAGGACACAAGTGAGGCTCCAAAGCCGACTCCTCATTTCTGATGCAACGTAGTCAACTAAACTGTACACATGGGCTAAGATCAGTACGTGAGTGCAAGGAGGAATAGAAAGAAGGTAAAAATAGGAGTAAATTTTTGACAGATTGTTCAGCTTAGGGTGATTTTTAAATTTTAAACCACTGTAAAGGTAGGTGATGAAATGGGGGTATCAGAAATTAATTGCATAGTTTATCTGCATATAGTAATTGAGTGTGAAATACTGTGGCAGTGCTAGCTGCAAAAACTGTTTAAAATACAAAGTCCTCTCACACAGTTATTTTACCAGTGGAACAGAAGACATTTTATGCCTGTAGTATTTAAAAATCAAGCTAACTGGTACAGGTACCCTTAGTATGTTTTGTCTGTTACCTCTCATCTTGTGTTCTCAAGTTGGACATGCTGTTCTACAGCTCCCCTCTTTCACTTGGAAAGAACCCATTGAAAACAACTCACAGACCTAGAAATACAATTGCCGTTATTACTGCCAATTTAAATTTTTTCCAGGCATTATAATAGAGATTGGTTTTTACGCACGAGAAGCAAGACACTTCTTGGAGTGTATACTAAAGGAGCACAGTTCCCTCTGAATCGCTATGCTAGTACATATTTGTGGTTAGTTATGATATGCAGAGAAAGGAAAATTTAGTGGTTTAGGGCTCAATTTAGGATTGGAAAACCCGGGTTTGTGTCTCTGTTCTATCGTAGGATTTTTATGTGACCCTCAACAAGTCACTTAGCTTCTTTTTGCTTCCCTTTCCTGTCTGTAAAGTGAGGGTAGTGAGTCTTCCTTACCTCGCAGAAGTATAACAAAAGCAAATGTATTAAAGAGGTTTGAATGTTAGTTTTAAAACGGAGCTCTTGTGCCTAAATCTTTATCTAGGTACCCATAAAAATACTTTTCTCTATACTGGCATCAGAGGTAAGATGTTGCTTCTGGTTTCTAAAGACAAAAAGACTAGTAGATAACGACTTGCTTCCCACAGTCATGACATTTCTAAGCATGTTGTTTGCATGTGCACATAACAAACATAAGATGTACTCTCTTGTTGGTCCTACGTGTATCTGCACTTTGTAAAGCATTCTGGTGGTCTCTGGGTAATTTTCTTATCCAGGGAGAGAACCAAGGTACTATGCCTATTTGCACCTGAGTTCCTAAACTATTCCACCATTTTTCCACCCTGTATTGTGGGACAGGTTGGTGCACAATCACTTAAGTAAGGTTGAGCAGTTCTTCCTTCCCCAGTTTCAAAGGTGTAGGAACATTCCCGTAAACTTCTAAGCATTCTGCATCTTGCACTCCTGCACTGAAAAATTAGTACAAACCTGATAACAAAGCAAGAGTTCACGCAAGAAGTGCAACTGAGAGAGTGAGTTACTGGAGCGTACTCATTGCTAAATGTCTGTCGTGCATGTCATTTGCAGGTACCTTTCTGGGGATTCGATTACTCTCTTTCCCAGCGGCACTGGGACTGGCTTCCCTTCCTCTGCTACGTCTCTCTTTGTCCCAACACCACCCAGTATTCTCCAGCTGACAAACCAACAGCTCTTCAGATCCCCACGCAGAACGTCGTCTTCCTCTCTTCCTGGTCGTCTCAACAGGGCACTCTCCCTGGGTACCATCCCCTCCTTGGCCAGAGCAGGTAAGCGTGCATGAAACTTTCTGGCCCAATGGAAATGACGATGGAGTGGTACAGTGCTTCAGAAGGAAATGGGCTGTGAGGTGTCCACGTGTTATAGTCCTGTTTAGAGATCGCTGCTCCTGTGGCACAGAGGAGTATCCGGCATTGGTAGTTTGGTTTTTGGCATTACAAAATGACGCAACATACCATGGCCATCGTGATGAAACAAAACGTCTTGCTGAGGGTTTGCCTGCTGTGGGTTTGCTGAAATCGAGGGGCTTCTCCAGGCATTCGTGGCAGTAGCATGGCACAAGCTACAAGGCTATGTGTGGGAGAGAGACAGAAGGAGCAGTTAGACATGGGAATGGAGAAGAGCAGCAGCTTTTGGAAGTGATTGGGAGCATTAGGATAACTGATCTGGCACGAGCATTCCCTCCCTTCCTTCTAGCTTATTTGTGTACTTTGCTTTTCTTGCTAGAGCTGAAGGCAGGCTCTTCCCTAAGTCTGGATTTGATATGCATTAGCACAACTATTGAAGCTGCTTTAGAGACCCCATTTCCTCTTGTTTTTAAGGGCTCTGTGCAATCTAAGGAAGGTTTGTAGGCTGAAGGAAAGACTCTCTCCCAGTAACTCGATAAGCCCTCAGTTTTGCCATGCTTGAAACTAACAGATGGGAAATAGCGTTCAAATGCTATTCTCCATCCAAGGAGAGCTAAGCTTTCCTGTGTCACTAACTGATTACCAGAAGGTGAGAGGCCAAAACGTGGCAGTTTCTAGGATAACACTGCAGCAGAGAGCAGTCTTGCGGGGATTTTTCCGTTCATCTAGGATAACACTGCAGCAGAGAGCAGTCTTGCGGGGATTCTTCTGTTCATTCGACGTTTCTCTAGCTCACGCTGCCAGCAGTTTTGCCAGATCCACTAAGAGCAAGAGAAGGACCAGCCGTGCAAACCTTCCAGCAGCGTGGCAGCTTTTGGCACACCTTCACCTTTCTGGTTACCTAACTGCCACTGGAAGGGCAGGTGGAAATGCACCAGATGGCTGGGATTCCCCCTGCGTGCTAAAGCACCCTTGTGAGGTCTGTGCTTTCTTTTGCAAAGGTGCAAAGCCAGACAGACTGGAGGGAGCATGCTGTCGGGGCTGAGTATTTTTCGCAAACAGCAAGGTTTTCAACTTCTAAAGCCGTTTGCCCATAATTATGTAAATCAAGTGCCTAAGAAAAATAATTGATTTAAGCTCTGAGGTTTCATTTGTAGCACTTCTTTTTCCTGACTTCAGTACTTTTCATTGATTTTTTTTTTTTTTTCTCTCCTCCTTCATTATTATGGCTACCATGCCTGACAGCTAGATGGGAATTCATCTCACCCTGTGATCTCCCCTTAAGGCTCTTTTAGTGAGACAAGGATACAACCATATCTTCACCTTCTTCCTTTTAAAGTAGAGGCAAGCCAGGCTGTGATACAGTCACAGGGTTGTTTTTGGAGCCTGCTGGACAGATCTGTTCTGCTGCAGCTGGGAAAAGTGGATTATTCTGACGCTGGCATATAGCCTAGCCAGGAAAACAGGGACATTTTTCCCACCTACATTTACCACCCATCCCCTTCTGAGATTGATGACAAGATGATGCAGTTACATTTCTGAAGGATAGATCTCCAGTAGCTGAGCCAGCTGGGTTCAAACTGTTTCATTTTTGCTTTTTAGATTCTGGCTATTTGTTCAGTGGAAGTCGACCAGCCTCGCAGTCATCTCAGTCCAAGGAATCGCCTACATCAGGTGATGCATTAGGCCTTCCACAGCAACTGTCTTTGCAGGATTTGCAGTGAGTGGGTTGAAACACATGATCCAAGTTTAATTCTTTCCTCCCTGCTCACATCCCAGTGAAAATGTCAGTTTTGCTGTTAGAAATGCTGCAGAGAGTTCCAACTAAGAGTGGGATTGCATTAAAATAAGGTGCTATGTGTGTTGGCTGTCCTTCCTGGGAGAGCTCACAGTGAAATCAGTGAGACAAAGCAAGGATCCCTTCCCTGCTCTACAGCTGAGCTGAGACTGCTTTGATAGGAGACTTTAAACTGTTTCTAGGGCATCTCTTCTGTTTCACTTTTCTTCCCCAGCCCAAGGAACTGCTAATTTGGCTACCCTGTCTGCTCTGCCCTTTTGCTCCTGTGTCCTCCAGTGACACCCGTCTGTTGCCCTCCTGACCCCAAGTGGATCCTTTGGCTGTTTCTGCTGCTTAAGTGTTTGCTGCTGGAAATGCAGTCACAGCCTGGGCTAATGCCGTTGTGCAGACCTCCTCGCATCCTGATACATTTTCCCAGCAGCCTTTAAAGGACATGCCAGAACAGTTGATTTACCTGCAAAAGAGCATGTGTAATGCAGGCTCTCCTGAATGGACACAAGTGAGCAGAGAGAAAGCTCACCCGGCTCCTGAGAAACCCATCTCTAGTCTAAGTCATTCTTGAGTGTACCTAAGTGCACGTGGAATTTCTCCATGTTTTGCAGTGTAGGAACTGGAATGAATAAAGAATTTCAGTCCAAGATATGTTGGACGTTTGCAACTCCCGTTCCCTTTTCTTGTAGAATTGTTAAAGAAAACTGTGTGCCTATTGTATGGGGATTATAATCTCATTATTTTCTCTTCGGGGATGTTTCCATTTCAGAGCACTTCTCCCTGCTGTCCGGCAGCTGTGCTCCCTCCCGCATCCCCTCTCCAGCACCGTCGGTGGCTGGCTCTGTGACTTCCAGCTCAGGTTCCTTACGGTACCGCCGGCCACTCATCAGCCCTGCCCGCCTGAACCTGAAAGGACAGAAGCTGCTGCTTTTCCCATCTCAGAATGAGGCTCTGCTCACCCCAACTAGCTCAGAGGAGCACACCCACTCAGACAGCAACATCTTTGCCACCGAGTTGTCCTCCTTCCCAAAGAAGAACCTCAGCGAGCGGGGCATGCATGGTATGCTGGCAGCCTGCTGCACTCCTGCAAATGCATTTGTAGGAAGGAGTTGGCTTGCAAGCAAAGCCGTGCATCATCTAGGGCACACGATAGATGGGAAACCTTCAGGGAAACCCCAGGTGGTGATGACTGTTAGGCTACCAAAACTCCCTTAAGAATCCACTGGCCTGGAGAGCTTCTTGTCTGCCAAAACAGATGTCCTTTTCTCACTTAGTGGTGCCCCAGGGATGCTACTGCCGCTGCCTTCACCCTTGTTTGGATAACTCCTTCAACCACAGATGTGGTGGTGCTGATATGGACAGTGTATGAGATGAACACGCAGGCAACTTCTGCTGCACAGCAGTGAAATTTGCCTTTTGTTTCCAGCCCCTGTCCTCAATCCTTTCATGATTTTACCAGGCAACCATTCATTACTCACGTCTAGCTTTAGTCTCGTAAATTCTGCTACTTTTGGCTCCCACTGATGCCTTCTGAATTTTCCTATCTTTTTCTCTTTGCAGATATGAGGTCTGCTATGGAAGGAGGGAGTATTTGCAGTGATAATTCCATCAAAAAGGAGGATCACTCATCACACTCATCTACCTGTGTGGTAGACACAACTACCAAAGGGGAAGATTTGGCAGGCTGGAGAGGTAGGTGCAAGATGTGTGCTTCATGTATGTGTGAGCATTTCTGTGAGGGTAACTGAGATCTTTACTGTGCTGTAGTAGTGACCTGATCTTGAGATCAAATAAGCAAGTAGTAGCAAAATGGGTCTTCTGCCTGCTATTCTAAGACCTTAATAAGGCTACGCCTTATTCTTTCCTTCTTCAAGTCCAGTTCTTTGGACTGTCTGAAGAATACTGACAGAGTGCTAAACTGAGACAGAAGGAAGGGGGTGGGGATGCGGGTGTTGAGAAGAGCGATGAGATGAAATTAGAACCAAAGAGAGCAGTGGAATCTTTCCTGACAGGAAAAGCGCTTCAGCAATTTCTGTTTATGGTGAAAACGCTGGGCAGAGAGAGAGAGAAAGAGCACAGCGTATGTTCACTGTTATTTATCTCATCAGTTCTTTAATACCTCTTTCTACTCTTCCTTTTTTTCTTTGTGTTGTCCTCTTCTACCAAGGTCATTTTGGTAACTCCGCTCTCCGAGGTCTGCTAGCCGTGAGTCTGACTCTCAATGCTATCTTCACATCAGCCTATGTCTACCGGAGCCTGCGTTGATTTGTGCCAACACTCCCTTTCTTTCTGGTTCCACCTGCTTCTGAGGAGACAAAAAGAATTCAACCACGGCTTCACATCTAATGGCCGTGCCACTGGTGCATGCTGTTTTTTAACAAACTGCTGTATGCTCAACTGTCATGACAAGGAACCCAGGTAGCTGCTGCCATCACTTCCAGGTAGAACATATCCCAGGATTGTCCCTGGAGGTGGCGGGCAGAATTCCCAGAAAGCTCCAGTTCAAAGCAAGAGGCCAGTCAAATGGCCCGTGCACTTTCTTTCAAAGGAACTGACCAGAGACACAAGCCTGAAAATGTGTAAGCTACATTTTTAGGAACCTATCCCCAGCTCTTCTTTCTGACATATTAACCTCATGCTGATGGTGCTGGTAAAATGAGGAGAATTAGAACAAATGAGCTGGAGAAGAGGGATGGCTTAGTAGCTGGTGCTGGGCTTTGGCTACTGTAACGGCATTCCCAGCTTCTTTGCCCAGTGGTTCCTCTTCTCTCTTCCCTTTGGCACTCTCCTCTAAATTATCAGTGAATTTTCTTTAGTTGCCTTAAGCTTGCCTAAGCACATGGGTGACCTTGGCTGCTCTGTCGTATTCTTGCATCTTATATGTCCATGTGCTTCCACCTGGGCTGTGCCCTGAGCCCGCTTTCACCAGTTGCCATTCTGGTCATGCTGGTTCTCAGAAACTGCTGTCTGTACGTACCTCCAACCAGCACCGTTGCTGTAGGTATGCACAAACCCCAGACAGACATCCTTTTGTGGTTTGCATTAGAAAGAGGAAGCCTGCGCTTTGCTTTACCCAGGAGGCATTAATTCTGTTACAATTCCGTAGTAAGAAAGGATCCCTATGTGAATCGCACAAATCTATTCTATTAGAAGATATGTGAGGAGCTGTCTGATTGTATACATTTATCCAGAAACCCGGCGCCTCAATCTGATACTGGGATTTGCTAAGTAGCCATTTAAGATATTTCTTACTTAGTTAAATGCCAAGGTGCTCTCAGTGAGAAATGCCAAACCTGCTTCTGGACAATTCAGGCTTCTGGATAGATTCTTCTTTTCTAACCCAAAGGAAGTAGCCCTAGATTTTCAAAAGCAATTTATAATTTGGGCACTTCTGCTTTTGGGTGAGTCTTCAGCATTGCTTAGAATTCAGGGGCCATTTAGAGTATTGTGCTGAACACTCAAAATCATTTAGTACATCTTAGGAAAAAAAAAAGTCTTGATCTTTACGTTTTGATTCTTAAATCCCAAGTGCAGAGAGAAGACTTACCAACGTGTCAAGGATACCTGGTGAAAAGAGAGCCGACTGACATTAGCTATGTATTTCCTGAAGCAGGACTGACTCTATTCAGAGTTTTTCTATCGTCTCTTCCTTCGGGCTCCTTTACCTCAAACTTCTTTCCTCTTTCCTCTCCCTCACCCCATTGTCCTGTGTTTGCATCTTGAATTACAGTGCTATGCTTACTGTGTCTTTTCCTCCCTTTCAGTTCTGCTGCTGTTCCCTCTATTGTACTCTTGCATGTGCACAGAAACAAAGTGTGTATCTGCTGATAATTCTCTGCTCTGAACCTGAAATTCGCACCTCGGAGTGATGATCACCCTTCCTTTCACTTCGTTCTTTTTTTTTCTTGCATGTTTTAATTGACTTCCTACCACAGCCTCACTTAGTACATCATGTGAGTGATAGCCAGACTCGAATCAGCATGCTATATGACAGATTAAATGGGTCTTTACTGCTGGTGATTCAAGCACTGAAAAATTAAATCTCTCTTTGTCTCTTCCATGTCTTCCTGCATTGTTTCAGCAGCCCACTTCCAGCCCCTCCTCCCCATCCTCCCTTGTTAGTGAGGCCTGCTCGTTGCCTACTCGGCATCTTACAGGCAGAGGACAGACCTCTGCCCACACGTGCTGATCCGAGAGGCTGGGGAGATGTCACTCCTGACTCTGCATCTTTCTCTCAGCCTCTTTAGAGTGTTGGTCGAGGGCTGCACAGCCCGCACCTCCTATACAAAGGCCTAGATCCAGGATAGAGACCTGCAGCAGAAAGGTGTGCCGCAGGTTGATGATTACTTCTTTTGTAAGTTGCATGAATCGTTACTTATAGCCAAGCCAGACCCGTAACCTTGCTGTTAAGAGATTTCTGTCCCTTTTATAGACTTCTGCAGGCTCACTTAAGCACGCGTATAGGCAAGATGCTAGCAGACCAACTTACAAGCTTCTATTTAGACCTCTGCTGTTTGATGATGTCCTGGTGCAGTGTGTGACATCCCATTCATGGATCCTTGTCCCGACTTCCAGCGTACCCAGGGGCCTCCTATGCAGAGACAAGCCTGCCAGAGAATACTGTGGGTTTCCTTGTCTTTATTATGCCAACAGATGTGCACTGTGACTTCATGTATGCAAACTTTCCACTTTCACCTCCCAGTCTGTGCTGAGTTTTACCATCGTGCTCACCTGGAGTCCAAGTTGGTCTCTGTCTCTACCAGATTGCAATAGAAATTTTCTCCTCCTTTCCAGCAACCAAGGAGCTGCAGCCTCTCAACACACCTCTTCTTGCCCGTATTCCAGAACAGGAACACTTTAACCTGTCACTGCACTTCTGAATCTGCTCACTGAAACTGTTCTTGGAAGGGTATTTGGTGAGCTTGTCCAAAGCAATAGAAAGACTTTGGATTTTATTGCTGAAGAGGGAAGACAACCAATTTTTTCATTCTGGTGCTAGAACACTCTCCAGTGGTGCTTTCACAGTTGTGAAGCCTTCGCTTGAATAGTACACACAAGTATACGTGTGTATGTGTGTGCGCGCGCGCGTGTGCATGCATATGTGTAAAAACATTTGGAGGGTTTCTTCATGTCAAAAGATCTGAGCCCATGTTTGTCTTTATATTGTTGGCCTTAATCTAGCTCTTAGATACTGTGTCCATCTTGCTGCTGTTTTCTATATGGAGCTGGTTTGGAGGAAACAAAATATTATCTGGTCCCCCTGTAAAAATCTTTGTGAATGGTGATGTTGATCTTCATACGGTGTTGTTCAGGGGTGAGATTTTATTTTTCTAATATTTTTCCTACTATAAAAACTGTTGGAGTGTATGGAATGGAAAGAGCTTTACAAAATGGTCTGATAAAGATTTGAGCA
The DNA here is from genome assembly GCF_035582795.1 of Mycteria americana. NCBI lineage: Eukaryota > Metazoa > Chordata > Aves > Ciconiiformes > Ciconiidae > Mycteria > Mycteria americana. Next base: position 6,524,310 of record NC_134382.1, on the reverse strand, counting down.
TTACTTAATAATGCCAACAGTTAATGATCACGTGGGATATAAATGAGCTCCATTTCCAGACCTTTCCCATCACCTGCTTTCCCTTGAAAATGCCCAGGTACTTTTTCTTTGGATATGGGCTTGTTAGGCACGTTCTGAGACCTTGCAGAGACTTTCAAGGATTTTGCCGTTCCGAATTAGGAAGAATATGGATTCTAGAGTCTGGTTCCAGTTCCGCAGTCTGGGGAGTTTGGCAGATGTGACAAATATTATGCACATATCTATTTGGTGGGATAGAAAGAATTGGTAGAACGAGTTGCTGATTGCTGACGGTCATCATATCTTTTTACACCAAATCTTAGACATGAAATTGGTCAGTGTGGCAATGTGGAAGAAAACTCATTGCTGGCATATGTAGGCCAGATTCCCTGAATTTTAGGCTGTCCTCTCAAGCAATGAATTTGGCCTTTGAATATTTTATTCCCACTCCCTCTCCTTGGGTGATGGGAACATCTGTAAAACACTGCTGAACTGACTGGGTTCCTTAAAACAGGGCAGCTGGAATCAAGGGCTTGTGTTGCCTGTGGATGCTGCTATTTTTTTTTTTTCTTCCACGCACCATTCCTGGAAATAACTACGGTCTTAACCTCTCACAGATGTTTGTTAGAAGGCTAGAAAGGGCCAATTTGGCCAATACTTTGGGTTTTTTTTAAATATATGTTACATCCAGAAATTATCATCACTGTGTCCTGTGGTGGGAGTAAGGGACAGGGTACCTTTGGATGGAGTGGGTATCTACAGAGGGTGAGGAGGACAATTTTGAGTCCTAAACCTTATTTCCTGTGAAAGAAATGTATGTAATGTGTGTATACTTGTTTGGGGAGCTCTAACACTGTACAGTTTAGTTAAATGCGCTCCAAGGGAGGAGAAGCTGTTCCTCAGAGGTTTTTAGTTCATGCTTTGTGTTTAAAGAGGAATATTTTTCTTTAAAAAATAAAAATGGATTAAGTTTTCACCTTAGTGTGATTCTATTTCTTGGGGAGTTGAATATTTTTGGCGGAAAGGGAGACAGTATTTGTGCTTGTGTGTGTGTGTCTGATCAAATTCACTTTGACCTCTTCATTCTTTTAAAGCTAGCAATAACTAAGAGAAAGCACAAAGCTTTGTGAGCTTCCCCAAAGCAAGGAGCAGCTCATGACCATGATTTGGAGATGGAAGTACACTGTTATGCTTTGAAGGCTTTCCACCAATTAAAAGGGAAGTTATCGCTCGCCAACTAACTGATGTTCCGAACTTCTCCTGGGATGCAGCTGCACCCCCATAGGTACCTTGCTGTCTTGAACTCCTGTGGGGTAGGGACTGTCCCTGTTTCCTTAGAGCCCTGACCTCAGCTGCTGACTGTAGGGTCGCATGGTAACACCAGCACTATTTCAGTTTGTCCGGATTTTCAGTACTTTGGTAGGCGGGGAGGAGGGCTGTAAGGGAGGTACTGAATGCAGGTGCTTTGGTCCTGATCCAGGCATCTTCCAAACGTGCACACGTCAGCAAGAAAGCCAAGAGGGTTATTTAGATGGGTAAGGACTGGGCGCGCGTCAGGGATGTTCAGTGAAGCCCCAGAATTCCTCCCAAGATACGCACAGTCGCAGAGTGTCAGAGCGGTCCAGTTTATATGCACACCTTAGGATTGTGTTTGTGGGGCACTTAAGGGTTTTTTTTCCTCTGTGAGATGGGGGCTGAAGGTCTTTCCAAGATTTTGCTTGTATGTGTTATTTTATAGTCTTTAATTTATGTTTTTATTTTGTAATGTAAATTAAGAGACAGGTAGCATAAGCTTTTAGACATAGGCTTTCTAGGCACAGGCTTCAAAGGCTGTAGTTTTCCTCCCTTTGTACTTTTATGACTCCTGTTTTACTTTGTTAAAATGTGCTGCTAATTTGTTTTAAGACCTGGCAATGTATTCTGTCTTGTCTTTGCATACCTGGAGAAGTTCTGTTCTATGCTATTGCTATGTAGGAGGGGATGCACTTCAGACACTCTTCCTTTCTCCCCCTCTTCTTTCAGAGGTAGAGATCTGTTTGGTTCTGCAATCTGTTTTTATTTTCAACAGCCTTGTTCTGGTTACTTTCTTTTCCACTACACAGGGCTAGCAGAAAAAGAACTCAACTCTGGTCATACAGGTGAGTCTTCCTGTGCTCCTTCAAAGAGCTTCCTTCTCCTGCTGTTGGCAATTTGTTATAACCAGTAGGGACGTTTCATTCTTAATAATTTAAATATTTCCATCTAGCTCAGTGAAAGTTTTCTGATCAAAGACCTGCACAGTATTTTTAAAATATGGGACATGACAGCATTGTTTGGCCCACCACGATTGAGCTACTGGTGGTAGTTTTTGTAAACTGAGAACAACAGCCTGATAGTCATCAACGTTTTCCTTCTGTTTCTTAGCTCTCTACAACTTTTGGAAAAGAGGAACAGATTCCTTCCAGACTAGTGAGTCGTGATTTTTTTTTAAATTAAGGGTTATTGGTGGTTTGTTTTGGTTTTGTTTTTTTTTTTTAATTAATTGAGGGTGATCAAAGAAACACTTTTCAAAGGAGGACGTGCATTTTAATTACATTACTGGCAAAGGCAGGTATCCATCATCCCACCAGTAATTCTTTACCTACGGCTGTATTTTGAAGCGTTTGGGGAATCGTGGTGCTCGCACGAATGCGGCACTGATAGAATCGCGCTTGCTGCCGCAGAGCCGTACCAGCCGGGGCGGTGATGGTGCTGAGCGGTGCCCGAGCGCCAGATGCCTTTGCATCTGTAAGTAATAGGTGTGCAGCCCAGCACCTGTAAATCGCACCGAGGCGGTAAGGGTCGGTATATTCGACTGGCTTTACTGCAGGTAAACGACAGTTCAGCGCTGAACTTTGCCGGGGCCGCCCCCGCCGCGGCCTCTCTGCCCCTGCCTGAGCTCGGCTCCCCGTCGTGCGAGGAGCCGGCGGGGCCGCTCCGCTCCCGCACCCCCCCCCCCCCCCGCCGCCGGGCCGGGCCGGGCGGGGACCCGCTCCTCGGTGTTTGGGTTTGCGAACCGAAAAGCGCCGTCCTGACCCGCCCGCGACCCCAAACAGCCCCGGGGGGGGGGGGAGGTTGGGGCGGGGTGGGGGGGGAGCGGCTTTAGAGGGGCAGCGGCGGGGCCGGCAGCGCAGCGGGGGCCATGGGGGAAGCGGAGCCCGGAGAGGCGCGGCCGGCGGCGGGCAGCCCGGGCGCGGCGGAGAGGCTGCAGAAGCCGCCCTACTCCTACGTGGCGCTGATCGCCATGGCCATCCGGGCCAGCCCCGAGCAGCGGCTGCCGCTGAGCGGCATCTACGCCTACATCGCGGGGCGCTTCCCCTACTACCGCGGCGGCCCCAAGGGCTGGCAGAACAGCGTCCGCCACAACCTCAGCCTCAACCCCTGCTTCCGCCGCCTGCCCCGCCGCGCCGGCCCCGCCGCCCCCCGCCGCGGCGGCGACTGGGTGCTGGACCCCGCCTTCCAGGACATGTTCCCGGGGGGCGACTACCGCCGCCGCCGCCGCCCGCGCCGGCCCCCCGCACCCTCCCCGCCGCCGCCGCCGGCCCCCGCCGCCGCGCCCTGGCCGCTGCCGCCGCCGCCGCCGCCGCTTCCCGCCGGCTGCCCGCACGGCCCCTGCGCGGCGCTGGCGCTGGCGCTGCCCCGAGGCTGCCGCTGCCCCGAGCTGCCCGGCTGGGGCCCCCCCGCCCTCCCGGGGCCGCCGCAGGGGCTGCCCGCCTGGGCGCTGCCCGGCGGCGGCGGGGCCAGGGCGGCTCTGCGCCCGGCTGACCTGGACGCGGGGATAACCGGGGAGCTGGCGGCAAAGCTGCCCGGCTCCTTTAAGTGAGTCCCGCCGGGGGACGCGCGGCCGCGGGACGGGCGCTGCTCTGCGCGGCAGAGCCCGAGTGGGCTGGCTCTTGCGGGTTTCGGGGCCGTGCTGCGCCTCGACTGAATTTCTGAGAAAGCGGCTTGAAAAAACGCTCAGCCCTTGGAGACGCCTGAAGGAAGATGGGTCTGCGAAGTTCCTGTCGCGGTGACTCAGATGTGCCGCCCTGTTTCTCTCCCCTGTGCTGTGAGGAGCGCGAATTGTGCTTCTGTGCCCTTTCTCAGTTCGGATTTGGGGATGGGGGGGTTATCGTTTTGTTGTTTGAACCTTCAGGCGAGCCTGAAAGGGAGCTGCAGAACTTGAGCAAGCGAATCGGTATCTTGTGTCTTCTCGAATCTTGAAAGCACACGAAGAGTCCTGTAGATGTTAGTCCTTGCAAAAGTGAAACTTGGTTCATGCAGGGAAATTCTTTTTTCAAGTGTCCTTAAACTCATTCTGGAGCTTTTCTTTCAAGGTTTGTGAAAAAGCAATCTAAGTATTTTTTGGTTTGGGGGGAAAAAAAAACCCACAACAAAACCCAAAACCCAAAGATCTTTGGAGTAATACTGGGAATCTTGTGGGTTTGTATTTAAAGTGAATCTGTATGGGATTTTTCATACAGTAAAGGGCTGTTTTCTATCGTTGCTTGTTATATATGTTTCCATACGTTCATTGTTAACAAGTTTCTTATAAATGATGCTATAATTACTATGTAAGAATCTTTTTCCCTTTTAATTTCAGAGGGAGTCGTTTCTATGCTTTTTCCCTCAAAATAAGGGTTCAGAGACAAAATATGCTTCTGCTAAGAACTGTGGTTTAAGTTCAAGGGAGAGAAGAGTTCAAATACTGTTACGTGAAGAGCAGCACTTGTTGTATGTTATATTTTATGACTTGTTTAATAAATAGTACTTCCTAAGTGTTGTGGCTTCAGAAAGTACTTAAACTATTTTGACGCTTTCTTGATGATCCTTGAAGGAAGGTGCAACTTAAATCCAGTTCTATAGTTGTTATTTTATATTTTCATATACTTAAATTATTTTGACGCTTTCTTGATGATCCTTGAAAGAAGGTGCAACTTAAATCCAGTTGTATAGTTGTTATTTTATATTTTCGTATACTTACAAAGTGGTTCTGAATGTCATCTTTGAATTCTAGCAATATGATATAAACAATGCTGGAAATACTGTTAGATTTAGCTGAGGCAACAAACTTCACGGTTGTTCTTACAGGATGCCAACGTATTAAAGATTCTGCGGTTTTATGATTTTTCAGGTTGAGTTTTGGTCTTGTTTTTCATGTAGCTCCTAATAATCTTGAACACTAAACCACTTGCTGCACTTTGAAAAACTCTGTTTGTACTTTGGTTATAAAATCAGTTCAGTGCCCGAAGTGGAATGCAGGTACATAAGATTCGTTGCATTTTGAAGCTGGTGGTAAGTCTGTATGGAATTGAAACAAATTCTTCTAGGGTTTTTGTTTTAAATAATATATGGTTCTGTTCTGTTTTGGAAAAGCTTTTAAGTCCCTGCTGTGGTTTAGAGCATATGTGAACAGTCGTATATGTGAAACTGCAGCTGCTGAATTTGGGGTGTTAAGTTTGACCTCTGCACTCCCGTTAATGCCACTGTGCACAAAATTATGAAAATAGGAAGAGTTTTGGCAAGTCTGACTTTCTTTGTGTGTGATTCTCACAGGGTGTTTTATCAGCTAAGCAGCATACGCAGGTTATTGAATCTGATGATGTTTCAGCTGATAATTGTCTTTTCCGTAAAACAGGCCTTACTCTTTGGAGCTTGAAAGAGTAATAACTTCTCTTGTAGAGCATTCCCATTTTATTCTAAAATAATGAATGGAGGTGTGCATGCCAAGAACAAATCAATCTGTTTTCTAGGATAATCCTTTGGGTTCAAATAGAATTGCCTTCAGGGAATGGTATAGCTGGTGTTAGTACAAATAGAGCCAGTATTTCTTCTTTTGATACTACTTCTTCCTATTCCGTTGTAGGTAATGTGCGAAAATGTCCAGAATTGAAACGTCCAAAGTGAAAATGTCCAGAGTCACGCATGAAATTTTTTGTGCACTCATGCATTAACTAATTGTTTGCCCAGGTATTAAATAATTGTTCGCTTGTGCATAAACTGACTTTGCCCTCATGCATGAACCGGCTGTGTGCTTATACCTGAACTTTTAGCTCATGTGTGGACTCTCTATGCCTTTGGGCTTAAACTAATTGCTTGTGTGTAAACGAATTGTGCCGTCGTGCTTTCAGGGTACGGCATAGCCAGCGTTAGTAAGATGGACCTGGACCCTGATAGTATCTTCTTTCTACTCCGTCGCGTAGATAAACTTGTGAAGAGTGAAAGTGTCTGCTTCTGTGTGTGTGCGTGCACTTTCACACATGGATCTCCAGGGCGAGAAGTAGAAGGAAATCAAGTCTTGGAGGAGACTTGCTCAGGGTTTTCTCTATGGCCTTACCTGTAGTGCCGCTGGGACGGGCGCCCTCACTCACTGGCTCCATCACGCCCCATCTCCACGAAGAACAGGATTTTCTGATTTTCTCTTTCCCAGGTAAAGCTCCAGTGCATGGGGTCTCCTCAGAAACCCTGTGGTGGCCGTGGCCCTGAGTGCCAGGTGGCCCCGTTGCAGACAAAACAGTCTTGACTCAGGGAATTTTTCCTTAATTGAATTTATTGTAGTTAGTACAACTTCAGGTCACTGAGTGAAGCACTGGGAAAAAACCACCATAAACAATCATACACTTAGGGAAATGCCTTTCCTCCCCCTTCCCCAGGCTCAGTTTAAGCCAAACACCTATACTTCTCCTTCCTACTCTCAGCTTCCCCTGTTTTTGCCGAGAGATGGGCTCAATCCATCCCAATTCCTTTGGGGAGGTGATGAGCGGCGCAGGAGGCTGGTTATGTGCATAAGGATTTCTGGATGCTGCTCTTGGGGCTTCTTGCTGGTTTTCTGTCACCTGAGGGCTGCAGGCTCTCAGCAGGGCATCTCAGTCCCAGTCTGGGTCGTCTTAATTGTGCTAATTGTGCCCTCCTGTGCGAATGCAGTAAAGGCTGTGATTTATGCCCAGTGCAGGCTGCAAAGCCGGGGCCCAAAAGGGAGCTTTTTGAGAAGGCTTCTGTTTTTTTTTCATGTGAAATACCCTCTCCTGGAGAGGGGCAAGAGCTGCTCCAGTTTCTGAAGGGCCAGTTAATGATTTTTCTCAGGTACCCTCATGTTACCCCAAGGCCCAGGGTCAGCTGGGGGGGGCAGTGCCCTCCCCTCCGCCTGCCCAGGCGCCTCCGGGCACGTGCCCCTGCACCTTGTCTGTGCTCACGAGAGCCAGAAGCTTCTTTGCAGGCGCTGCTGGTCTCGGTGAGCCGTGGTGGGGCTGCGAGGCTCTCCCCGCACCAGGGACCCACGCGCGCCTGAGCCCGTGGGTCCCTGCTAGCTCTTGGTGTCCGCAAGGTGCGTACCTCTGTGTGGAAAGCAGACCTGCGTTAGGGATCGCTTTTGGAGCAAAGCTGCCTGTGACCCCAGCAGTTGCCTGGCAGGGGACGGACTGGGGTCAGTGATGGCAATTTCTTATTTCTGTAGCGGCCTATTTTAGGACTCGGCACCCTCACGCTGGGTCGCGTGAGGGGAGCTCTCTGCCTTCCCCCTTGTGGGTGCTGTCTTGTGCGTACTCCCACCAAATGCATCGGTAAGACTACTTTTATGTGCCTTTAAGTCAAGATCACTCCCGCCCCCATTATTCCCCTTGAAAATAAGAGATTATAAGGAGCGTATGAAGTGAATCGTGCAGGCGGAAGAGAAGACTCCAGGTGGTTTTCTGGCAGGCCGTGTGCCCGCGGCTCCTAAGGCACTCGGCAGCCTTGGCTTTGCCTGGGTTCAGCGGGAGGCGTTTGTTGGCAATTTCTATTACTGTGTGTTGTGGTAGCAGCTACAGGCTTCAGTCCTGGGCCAGGACCCAGCTGAGACAGGCAGAACAAAAAGATGGTTTATATTGACAACCATTGACAGCAACTTACAACTAAGCAAGGCCTTTACTGCAGGCGTTGTCCACCTCGTGTAATCCTGCATGTAGCGAGAAATAGATGTGTCCTACTCAGAAGTGGACTTTATTGTTGGTTTTTATGGCTTTGTTTTTTGCTTGTTGTTATTTCCTGTTTTAACTTTCAGATGAGTCTGCGACTCTGGTGCCTGAGGCATCCATTCTCACGCAAGAGGTGATGAGCACAGTGGAAATTGTTAGCTACATCTGGTCCAAGATTTTCAAAACTAACTAGTGAATTTGGGTCCTGGGCACATGATACCCTCAAGAGTTTCGGATATCAAGCGTTTAAAAATGTTTCGGTTTGGACTTCTACAGTTGCACTTAAATTTGGGAACAGCTAATTTATTATTAATCCCCTGCCTTTGCTGATTTAGTAGCTGGAAGTTCTTTTGCATGTTTGAAATCCTTCAAAGACCGTCTTATCCTTCGTCTTTGTGTGTGGTTCTCCGAGTAAATGAATGATCTTCCCAATTAACTTTGGGTTTTAAAGGGGTCGGAGGAGGGAGGTCTTCTCAGTGTTTGGGGGTGGGTTTTTTTGTTTGGTTGTTGTTGGTTTGTTTTGGTTTTTGTTTTTAAGTCTTCAGAATTTCCTGAAGCAGTTCTAGTTTTTAACTTTTCTGGATGTATTTGATTATAACTGCAGTTTACCAGCAGAATTCTGTGTAATAGTCTTCACAGCTACAGCGTTCAGGCCCCTGGCATTTTTATCCAAGAAATGTTTAGTGTCTAGAAAAGGAAATTGCTGTCAGAACATAAGCCTCTGTTTTATTCAACGACTGCAGTAGAGACACTAGAAATGACATTTCAAGCTTTATATAATTTACAAATACATAGCAAGAGCTCTGTTTATATGTTAGGTTTCTGAAGAACAGGAAATAGATATGGATGGGGCTAAATCCTGAAAGATAATATTGTGTATTAGAAACTGGACTTCCAAGTCCTAGGATAAATTTTCTTTCCTGATCTTTGAGCACCTCTTCTTGTTGAAAAGACAGATTTCTTAGCATTCAGTGGCAAAGGTCTGAAGGGATAGTGGCAGTGCTACAGTAAAGAAAAGACTATCCCTGTCCAACGCCTTGGGTATACGTTTCCCTACTACTTGTGTGAATATACGTGGCTCCGTATATGTCCTAGTTGCTCCTGCAACCTTTACAGAGAAACAGATGATGTTAATTAAACTATCCCTTTCCTCAGGGTAGAACTACTATAAGCTTCGTTGTAGCTGTGAGGTTGCGAGTAGCTGTGCTGTGGAGTCACAAGGCAGGCAAAACTGAACTCGGTAGCGTGCTAGTGCCTTTGTGCGACGGGCAAACCGATGTACGTGGTGCACGAAATGCTGAATGTCTTGTAGGCAGTAGCGGCTGTGAAACAGAATACGATATATCAGGCAAAGCTTAGGAAAGTAGTCTCAAGTTTCCTGTTAAATCCTGTTTTAAGCTGAACATTGTGAATAAATGGGCACAGGAGTTCTGTGCATTCAGAAATACTAATAATGTTGTCAAATTATACAAGGTGATGATTGATGCAGGAATTTTACGTTGGTTCAGCTCTTGATTTTCATCTCTCTCCAAAATATACAGGTGTATCAAGCTTTTGTGGGCACATGGAAGAGTAAAGAGCTTTGTCTGCTCTTTCCAGTGGGTTCATGTGGCATGTAGGTCCTTCATTACTTTTAGCAGCCTGTTTAATTGGTACGAGTGATTGATTTGCCAGCACTTTATTGGTTCCAGAGCTTTTCCATTTGCGAGTGCCACTAGGTGGTGTGTTTGGCCAGCGAACCTACGTGAGGGCTCGGTATTGACGGGGCTGGAATGGGTCTTCGGTGGAAGACCTCTGCATCTCCATCCCTTCTGGAAGGTGAAACAATAAATACACGTTGGAGCAACGTCAAAGGGAGATCCTAAAAGTCTGCAAATGGAGATGGGAATACGAGTTCAACTGCCATTTTCACTGCGGTGGTTTCTCCTGCTCGCCCCCTCCCAGCAGCATCCCCCATCATGCTGGGCTTGATTAATTTTTCTTAAGGTGATGGGGCCTATGGGCGGGTCCAACCAGATGTAGGTGGCATTTATCGTATTCCTTGTAAGAACAGGAGGGATGCACATGGCTGAACTATCTGCGGTCCAAGTATTTGGGTTGCAGACCACATTGTACGGGGCCTTGTTCTTCCTCCTCTCATGCTCCTTATTGCACCTGCTTTGTCCTTCTTTTGAGCGGGTTTGGATAATGAGTCACAGTCCCAACAGCAAATAGTTAGGTCTCTTACATGCGTGTCTTGATGTGAATGCCACAGAAGAGTTAATCATCTCTTCTAGCTGTCTGCCTTTTCCAGAGGCTCGTTCAATTGTCAGCAGAGATGGTCTCTTCCAAAGAATGATTCAGAGCATTTAGATGAAGGCCCTGCTCTGAATCACTGCTTGTAGGAGCATCTCTCTTCATCAGTTATTTAAAAAGACAAAAAACCTAAGAGCCTAGGAAGACTGGCTGGCTAGCTCTGCCAACAAGGGGCGGTGCTGGGAGTCCCCCTCGGTCTCATTCAGGCACGCTCACCCCCCGCTTCCCGCCTCACTTCTGTGGCTGGAACAGAAAACTGCAGCGTTGGCTGCATTTAAACCAGGGGGATTGTTCGTGGTTCGCATGGCTTTTTTAGCTGCTCAGAAGTACTGAGGTCTCTCCTGTGTTTTGCATCCCTCTAACGGCAGAGGGATGCCTCTTTCTGGTAAGCCTCTTTCTCTTGGGTTTGTGACTGCTTTTAGAAAACTTGCCCTCTGCTTGTTTTTCTTCAAGTTATAGCCTTCAGTCACATTCTTATAGGTTTTATAAATAAACCACAGCACAGCATATCCCTTTGCAAGCAATACAGAGGCTTTGAAAATGGCTAAGGAAAGATTGCATTCCCCTTTCCCACCAGTAGATATCAGACTGTATAATTCTTTTCCGTTGTGTTGCCTCACATCTGTCTTCACTCCTTCCCCTTTTGGTTTTAGCAATTAAAAAAAAATGGTCTTATGTGTTATGAACAGTGGAAAAGAAGGACAATTCACCCGTGCACAGTGCTGAATTAGTACAGATGTAAAAGAATTTTGATTGACAGAATCCAAGCTAAGTACAGTGTAGGGAGATGCCTGCTGATATCTTAACACGTTAAGGCCTGTAACTGATCCTGAGCTGTCACTATGGGACGCGCTAGGTCATTTTGTGGCTTGATACTGTGAACGGTTACCAGCTATGGCTCAGGTGGCATGTGCTTGTCCCACCTGCATTCACTTTACATTTTGAGCACCGGTCTCCAGAAGCACTAGCCAAGCTGGGGTTTGTGTTTGTCTTTTTCCCTTGCTTTCAACATCCCCAGGATTCCTGTGACATTGCTTCTTTTCCTTTTGCTTTATTTAGTTAGTTGGTTGACATAAAAACGGACGTGGTTGCGTGCAGAGATGAAGTTGGAAATACTTTGTATGAAGTGGAAGCCAGGGTGTTTGCTTGTTTGTCAAGGGTCCGCTTGGCCTTTCTGTCCCCCGCTAGTGCTTTTGCCCCTAACTGTTGTTTCCTCATCTCCACCCTTTTAATCTCTCAGCCTCATGTAGAAGACTGAAAAGATAAGGGTGTGAGCAATGAAGACTCCCGCAAAATAGAAACCTTTCTGTCAGAAGCTGCCAACAGAGGGTGAGTTGGGAGAGCTGTGAATGCTGAGAGCTGTAGACGAGCTGACCCTCTGTCCCTCTTCAATAGATAGATGCGACTCAGAATCCGTATTCCTTAAACAGGTTATATATGGGCGTTGTTAAGAGCTGTTTGGATGCAGCAGGTCACAGATAAAGCTCAAATGGTCTGTAGAATGGTCCTCAGTAGATATTTGAAGCTGCAAATCGGAACTCTTGGGGATGGGGGGGGCTACATACTTTTCCTTGAAGTTTAGAGCGTAAAATGGATGCAGAGCTGCCTGTGGAGTAGTGTCTGTTTTGACCTGTTCCTTTTACTCCTTGGCCCTGGCACCTTCAGAGCCAGAATTAGTCTTGTGTTACCTCTCAAAGCTAGTCTAGCTTAAGGACTTTTCCTATGCATGAGGGACCAAGAATACCCTATCCAAGCTACAAAGAGAGCAGTGCTTTAAAAAGCAAGCTAATAGCTGTGAGTTGCCTGCTGCAGAGGCTGCGGAAGGGACAAACGGGCAACAATTCAGTCTTGCATCTCCCTTCAAAAATCAAAAATTTGGCGTACAAGAATCGCAGCAAAATTTGTTGAACTTCTTGAACTTAGTCTGCTCAAGGTGTGGTGTCTGACAGCGGTGGAAAGGCCAGCTGCCTTAGCAAGGGATAAATAAGAGAGGAGAAGAGACGGGGAGGCAAGGAGCAATCCCAACTCCCAGCGAGAGTGAGAGCAGCGAGGGAGCTCTGAGAGGGGGATGTATGGGAAACGATGCTTCATGTATGGCCTGGCGGGAGGTAAGGTACAGGTCCCACTTCCCCCGGTGCTCTGGGTGTGCTGCACCCTCTCCAGTCTGTTCTCCCCCCCCCCCAAAGTCCCTGGGGCATTATTCCCTGTATTGGGGGGCAGTTGCTGGTTGCAGTCAGTTTGGCATCTCTCTGAGCGTGGCAGGGAGGCTGCAGAGCCCCACATAGATCTGGAACAGATCTGCCTGCCTTGCTCCTGCAGCATTTCCGGAACCTGGCTGCAAGACGTCGGGCCGCTGCGTGGCCAGGGCTCGCACCCAGCCATCCCCATCAGCACAGCCTCCTACAGAAGGGAGTGCACTAACGGGAGCTCTTCGCACTCAGTTTTTCGCCTGCCTTTTCCGCCGCACGGAGTGGCCAGCGTGTGCTAGGACTCGCGTTGATAGTGAAGTGTAGGAGCCGCTCCAGGAACCTCTGATACCTGTGGGTTTAGTCTGGCTCTCTTAATACCTACTGCATTCCCACCTCTTCCCCCCTCCCAAGACCAGCAGAGTCTAGCGAGACGTGGTTCCCTTCACGCTGCTGGATTTCCCCTCCCTCAGTGGCTCTCTGGCCATGCAACTCCGTAACCAGTTTCCCGTCAAGAGCAAGTAACAGCGTTTCTCACAGAGAACGTGGCCTGTGGTAAGGGGGTGGGAAGGGAAGAGGGGGTGGGGTGCATGTTGGGGGAGCTGTTGCTGCTGCAGTTTCATGCCTCAATCTGTATTCTCTCTCTTCTCTGCATGGCTTCCTGTTTTTTCACACCACTGCTCTTTGAAACAACAAGCTGCAAGCAGCAAGGAGGACAGGGGGTGGAGGTTAGTAGGCTGGAAGAAGCCTCTGGCGACGCTTGAGAAAAGCTCTGGGTGCAGGCTCTGGAAAAGGCACTACGTGCTTATGTATTTCTCCGGGTGTGATCCTGTCGCGTACCACAGAAGCGGCTCTGTGAGGAGGTGGGGCTGTGGTACGCGTGTGCTCCTCAGAAATGCGTTGCTCAGGGCTGCGCGATTGCAGTAGAACTGGCCATTAATTGTCCTCTTCGGCAGTTGTCTTCCTCAGCTGCTCTTGAATGGACAAAACTAGAATTTGCCCTGTACTTAGGCATCTTGCAATAATCAGTCGGATGTAGTCAGGGTCAGAATAATACTGAAAGATGAACCACCAGTGCTGATTCCTGCAGAATTTGGGATTTTATGCTTTAAAAAAACCCATGCAGTCCAGGATTGCTTAGGGTGTGAAATGACCAAACATCTAATTTGAAGTGCAACAGTCAGGAGTTGCCCTGCCTTTCCATGGGCAGCTGGCAGTTTGGACGAAGGCTGGAGGATAGTGAGCTGCTCAGAGAAGGGATTCCTGAACTGTGAGCCAGCCAGCAATTGCTAACGGTTTGCAAAGACCTGAAAATTCTTGAGAGCCGTGACTTCTGTTTTTCAGATGCCTGACAGCATTCATAGAAAACAAAGAAGTTGCATTAGGAACTCTGCTGTCAGTGTAATTCCTGTATTTGCTGCTATGTTTTCTCCCCTCTGTTTTGAGGGGGGGAAATGGTCTGTTTGATCATCAGTAAAAGGCAAAATGTGAAGAAAGCTATTTTTAGGATATCATCGGGATGAGGGAGCTGCACCATGAGGTGTCCTGCTTGAGTCAAACCTATAGCAGAGTCCTCTCCTGAACGGGACTTGTTGATAATGTTGTTTGAAAACATTTTTTTCCAGCCTCCCACAGACTTAACATGAGTGGGTCTCTACTCACCCTAGTTAAATCCGCAATTCATCTTCAGTAGATGAATAACTTGTAGGGTTGAGGGAGCTGCTCTACCATACAGGACCAGTATCACGATCCCTTTAGTATCTGCTCTGTGTTCTCGTTCAATGCCACGCGCTCTAGAGAGAGGCACAGAGCCCTGTGCTCTAGTCAGTATGATTGTTGCAGAGTGGGAGATTATTTTTAATCTGAAATCACTGTCTCGCTGCCTTGTCTGCCAGTGAGTCAAAAGATAAATTCTCTAGAAGCAAAACTTTTTGAGGAATGGAGCTAGACGGCTGCAGATAACTTTGGTTCAAGGCACCACGCAAGTGGGTGTTTCCAAGACGCTATTTTTATTGGTGACATCAGACCCTTGCTTCGCTAACATGTTGCTAACTGACTTCAAAAGCTGCTTCTCTGGATAACAGTTGCAGAGTCCAGAGAAAGGTAAATAGAGGATTAGGTTGCAAAGTCTTGTTCTGGCAATGGTTCCTCCCTGCAGGAGTGGATGGGCAGCCAGCTGAGCACAGCTGCTTGTGGAGCTCCTTGCCTGCCAGACAGTGCTGTAGGAAGGAGATGAAAAATGGGAAAGATTGCATCAATTATTGAGCCTTGTAAAAATAATTAGCAAGACAACAGCAGGCAAATGGGCAGGGAGCAGGAGAAAAACAGCTGCCAAAGCATGGAAAGATAGGACTTAACTGGAGACAGAAAAGGAAGGGGAATTGGGTAAGGTGCCCCTTTAATCAGTGGGTGGGGAGAGAGATGAAAAATTAATGTATGAGCTTTGCGTGCACATCAGAGCAGGGCAAGGAGGGAGAGGACATCTCCTCATTTAAGTTGCCCACTCTTGGCTTCCACCGAAGGCTTCTGCAGATGAAATGCCGTTTTCATGGCTTTTCAGCAGATGTTACCAATGGTACTAGCTATGACCAGTGACATAAGGAAAGGCAAGAACAGCTTGTGCAAATGTTTGTCGAGAAGGATTGCCCGGCTTTTCCATGTATGAATTGGTACCAGGCTGTAAAGGAACCGGCCAGAATGCTGGTTAGTCCAGGTTCCCAAATGACAGGAACAGGCTTCCATTAGATTCCATTTTCTCCTTCTTTTTCGAGTTCCCTGCAGAGCCACCAGCAAGCATATGAATGATTTTTGCACTGTAATGCTGTGGTCTCTGATTTGTGGGCAGAGCTGTCTACTGTGATACAAGGATGTAGTTAATAAGATTTAACAGTGAGCCTCTACCGGGTGCGGAATGTAACTTTGTCGCTGCTGATTTCATGGTGATGCCTGTTCACGTCTTCCAGATTAATTCCTAGGGTCGTTAGCCTCCTGGATTGGTTTCCCATGACAAGTCTTCCAGGCACCTCTGTTTAGAATTTAGCAGATGCTCTCTCCTCCTGGAGAGCTGCATCCGACTGGTCTCTCACCTGACTCTATGCAATCTCTTGCAGAGATCTTTTTCTATATTACCTAAGCAGATTTTTTTTTTTGGTAAACCTGCGTGATGCGCGCAGATAGCACAAAAGCTACAACTGTCTTGTGCATTAAAGGAAAGAGCCTGTCATTTGGCAGTTCCCAGTCCTCCCACCAGAACATTGTCCTTCACGTAAGGCAAGCAGCCGAAAAGGGGAGGAAGGCGCTGCAGGGAGAAGCCCGGTTGCAGCCAGATGACTTCTGAGCGCTTGCAATCTGTAGAACTGCTGATGTGCTCCTTTCCTTCAGGGAGAGTCAACTACACACATGTAGCAGAGGGTGATTCAGTCACCCGTGATAAGATCTAACAGATATCTTAATGGAAGTAAATAAACAAGTATCGGCATAAACTTAATGGCTGTCTTTACTAGAGCTCCGTTGCCTCTCTGTAATGGAAAGTTTCAGGGAAACTTTGGGGGAATTTGCACACATGCAATCAGAGCTGCTGACTCCTCATTCAGAGCAGAGAAAAACATTGTTTTCAGAATCAGTTATGCTGCTTTTTTTTTTTTTTTGGCCTCTTCCTCTATTTTTTTGCGACATAAGAGAAGCAGTGTGCCCGGTTTTAATTTTCTGCTACAAGACTGATCCCAAGAGAGTAAGTGGGGAGTACTGCTGGACAATGCACACCCCGTGTCTTCTCCTGATGCTGTCAGGACGGAGGAAGACCACTTTCCCCTGGACCCAGATGATGGGAGCACTGTTTACTGGGGTCACTCAGTCTTTGCTAATTCACATGTGGGCAGAACTGCCAAGACGTGTTTACCCATGCCGGCTTGTAGCTACAAGGTCTCTAAAGTACAGCCAAGGTAGCAGGCACAACCATCTGTCGATGAGCTGGGAACACTGACCATCAAGAATATGATAAAAAAAATTAATCAAGGTTTGATTGTCCCATGGCTGGCCGTTTTCCTATCTCTAAAGTGCCTGAAGAGGAAGACTTTGCTCTGTGAGCTCCCTTTCTTGTGCAAGTTTGTCGGATGTCCTCATCTTTACTTTTTTGCAACACAGCAGGATTTCACATGCTATATTTTGTCATTTGTAAATTGAGTAGACTTTTGGCTGCCTTCCCTCCTTTGGTCAGCTGGACCCCACAAAAGAGATTCAGGAAGAGGAGTAGGGAAAAATGCTGTGATGCTCTGGATCGAGCAGTTCCCAGCGCCAAGTAATCTGTTATCACCAAACGTGCTGGTGGTGTCCGTTATCAGCGATAAAGGAAGACAAAGGTTCAGTAAAGACAGGAGCCGTGGGGGACGAGCTCAGCCGTTCTGGTAAATGAGGTCAGATGCGTGTGCTCGCGCATCTCTCCTCTTGGCAAAATACGTTTCAAATCTCTGTGGGCTTTTGCTGGTTCCGATTCAGCAGTGGAAAAAAAGATCAGGTGTGGGTTTTGAGGGGTTGGTTGGTTTGGTTTTTGTCATTTGGTAGTCTGAGGGAGCTACTCCAATCTTAAAAGTTTGCTATGTGGATGTTTATGTGACCACAGGGAAAAGACTGTCTGGTGTTTCGGGAACAGGAACGAGAAGTAGTGCGAGCCTCCATTCCCCCACTGCTGCGTACGACCTCCCAACACCGGGAACGCACAAGCAGAGTGCACGGGAGTAAGCAGCAGCAATCGATAAAGCACTGGAGGAAGAGAAGAACGGTAAATAAATAATGTGCATGGAGGAATAGTCAGGGCATGACCCGTTAGCACTGAATGGTCCGTAAGTGGGTGCCGTGGCTTGGGTTGTAATGGCATGACAGTAAAAGCCCGTGTGGCATCAGCAGGAGCCCCGTGTTTTGCGAGGGCATTCGGCTGGCTCCAGGGGGGGAGCTAGTAAAAGAGACAAGTGTGACAGGCTGGGAAATGGCAGAGAAAGAGAAATGCTTCTGTAAAAGGAGAAGTCTGAGGAGGAGGAAGGATGTATTTTTAGTGTCAAAGGGCTTGTGAATTTCTTTTGCTTTTGCCACAGAAGGAATCACACGTGTAGTAGCTAGGTATATTTTTGTTGGGGGCTTTTGGGGGTGGGGAGGAAATGTCTTTAAAGGCCCCTTTTCTTTGCAAACTTTTCTTTAGAGACTTGAGTGAGCATTTTGGCTCCCCAGAGCGTCCCAAAGGAACCTGACGTACGAGCAGGTGGGTGGTGTGTGGTCACCACAGAAGCAGGCAGGAAATGCTGCCATTAGGGGTTCACTGGGGTGTTGTGCCATGTCTGCCGGAGGCTTGTTAACCTGGTGGGCATCTGACTGGTGAGCCACACGTCTAGCAAGTAGATAACCACAACAAGAGCCATTGTCAGTCATGTTTTACTTTCGCCCCCCGCTCCTTGTCCAGCCTGCACAGCCCGAGGCAGTTGCTGATGCAGTTTGCAATTCTGCAAGCCATAGTGGCGATGCTGGGATTGCCCAGCTCGCAAAGCACGGCAGGCTTCGTGCTACAGGCAGTTCAGTGCCCGATAAGCTCTTTGGACAGTGTGGAAGCCAGTGCTTCCCTGCAAAACATCTGCCTCGAGACCTGGCATCTCTGACCTCGCGGAGCAAAGCAAGCAAAGTTTCCTGCTGTTCCTCATCATGAGAGAGCTGCTCTTTGGCTGAGAATACAGCAGTCTGAGATGGGATGGTACAGACTCTTTGCTGACACTAACATAAATGGAATAGTTCCCTTTTCTGGTGCCTTGTTTCTTGTTGCTAATTCTTTCAAAACTTTTCTTTCTAGAAGTAGGGTTTTATGGTCAGGTCATTGGAAACAAGCTACATCCCCTCTTGCGGTACGCTAGCAAATGGCTGTATTTGGTCTATGCTTTCAAGAGGTTTCCATGTTTCTGGGTATCTCCAGTGGGAACTCCAGATCATTTCATTCTCAAGTCACACAAAGCAGTGTGGCTTGGCAATGCGCTTTGGCAATGTTACCGTGCTGTACATAATAGCACATACCTACGAAGCTGGTGCTTACGGAAAGAGGCCGCACAGATTTCACTAAATTTTTCCATTAAATTTCCAAGCCTAATTCTGAAAGCGTCGCCTTGCCAAAATTGTGCATGAACTTAGTGGCACAATCCATCTCCTTTTTGACCGTGGTGTGCCCCTGGTTTCTTCCTGCAGGCATCCAAGCATCATGCCTCTTTCTGCCTGGGAGCTCTGCTAACTATCTGTGTCTGTTACTGTCCTCTCCTTACCCCGTCATTTTCTCATTTTATCCAGGAGACTTTGCTCTGTGTCTTTCTACCCGCGGCCTTTAGAAAAAGAGCAAATTGAAAATCTGGCTCCTGACTGTAGCTAATTTACACCAGTCACTCAAAACACTAAACAGAAAGTGGGTAGGAGGAAGGAAATGAGAGGCTGAGGTTTTTCCTGTTGCAGGTAACAAGGAAATAAAATAGGAAATTCAATGCAAACTTGTCATCTTGCTGAGCCCCCACCAGCACCACAGGCTGCAGGTGCTTTATGGCTGCTTTTGTCTGATGATTTATTCCTCTTAGAGCCAGGGTAACGTTGGACTTAAGGTCTTTGTGATGGGGCACAACAGGCTTACAGCAGAGACAATTTAGAAAAGGAACGTCCAGGCAGTCTGGATAAGAACGAAGTTTTTCCTGTTTCGAAGAAATGGGGGGGTGCGTTGCTGTGTGCTTCTCGTACTAATACAGAAGCTGGCTATTGAGGACCTAGTGGAAATAAAGCTGTATCGAGTTCAGTCTAAGATCTTTACAATTCTCCAACCAAGTGACTGAGCAGTTGTATATGCAGAGGTGTGTACGCTGGGGTAATTTGTGTGATATCGCTGTCCTCTTAAAATGGAAAAATCACTTAGGTGAAGCCTCATTGCTCAGGGATGCAAAATGTACAAATATGAAGATAGACTGCAAATTCTTCTAGTAAGCAATTAAGGCTGTCTGCATGTGGAAACTGCCATCATTCAATTGATTTTAATAATTGAATTTGAATGTTCAGCATTGTTTACCAATATGGACAGTTTTATTATCTATTTAGCAGTAGATGACTTATTTAATGTGCTGGACTCGGCTAAAGCACCAGTTAAATGAGTGGGACTTCCCCTACCCCCCTTTAATTTTCAAATATTCAAGTATTTTCCTTGAAATAAGCCCTGACAAATGAGCAGCGTGGTCTTCCTGGAAACTTGAAGGAAAAAGATTTAAAACGAATAAATAACTAAATCTGTTTCACTTTTTTCATGGGTGTTGAGGGAAGGTGAGCTACCAGGAGTGCAGTGCTTTGGCTTTGAAAGGCAGCCATTGGGATGAGGACCTGGATAACACGCTCAGAAAGAAGTGGCATGTCTTGTATGCGCAAAACCCAGCCTGCAAATCATAACGACATACCATTTTCACGGAAGAATGTGCCTCCCCCCCCCCCCAAGTCCCAGAGAAAAGAAGCAAATGCTGCAACTATTGACGGTAAAAATTCCAGATGACCCAAAAGGATGTGGTACAAGATACGCATGCGGGAGTGAGTTGGGGTTTTTGTCAATAGCTGAGATACAATGCTTACCTTAAATGCACCTTCTGTGTGTCTTGCTTTGCTGTGTTGCCTGTAGTTCACCTCTTATTTTGT
The DNA here is from genome assembly GCF_035582795.1 of Mycteria americana. Taxonomy (NCBI): domain Eukaryota; kingdom Metazoa; phylum Chordata; class Aves; order Ciconiiformes; family Ciconiidae; genus Mycteria; species Mycteria americana. Next base: position 6,504,179 of record NC_134382.1, on the reverse strand, counting down.
ATGTGCACGTAACGCGTCGTGTGCGTGCTCATAGGCAGCACCTCTCCGCCCAGCGCGGCAGTGTAAGGCTGACTGTCGACCCTAGGAAGTGCGTCTCATTTATCTGGGTTTATCTGGATGTGGGGGGTGATGCCAGTCCTAAGCATTCTAATAGGAAGAAGGCTTTTCCTGGGGGTCTTACGGAAGGAGTGTATCCACACTCAGCCAGACTTGCAGAACACCTAGGCTTTGCTGGAGATGTCCATCCCTACCCTTGTATTAAAACGCAGCACGCTACTGGATGCCAGCCTAGCGCTGAGCAGCTCTTTCCGACCAAACCGTCTGCCAGGGACCCATCCCAAGGGCTGGCCAAAATTATCCCTGGGGCTGTGACTTACTGCCTGGGGCAGATGGTTTTGGTTCTGGGCTGGTGGAGAACTTTCCTGGAGGCTCTTCCCCATCAGAGTCCTCTATCTCTCAGGTTTTAGGAGACTGATTGTAAAGACTTTGCTAGTTGGTGGTACCCTCTGTTTTTCCCCTTTTTGTGGGGATAGCAGAAAAGCCAGCAATAAAGACAGGGGGGAAAAAAAAGCTAATCTCTTAAGCGATCCAATACTAAACATTGCTGTTCCCACTGTCCTGAAAGGGAAACTAAGGCAGGGAGTTTGTAGCGTGGCCAGTGTCCTGGAAAGGGGCAGGGCGAGACCTGCAAAAATCCTTTGAGGCAGCAGATTTAGCTGCTTAAGCGCATTTTAAGTGTGAGGGGAGACCCAACCTCACTCAAATCCTGGCTGCTGCCACATTTTAAATGATGATACAGTAATAATAAACAGTGACGCTTTTTATTTTATTTTGAGAGGCATGCTCACCCTTGTAGCATGTAGTATAAGTGCTTAACGTAGTTAATACTCGTCCGGTACACTTTCCCAGTCTTAGTTCTGTTTAGGCTGGCTGGAATGTTTGCTTCTGTGAAATACATCTTCTCTTCTTTGTAAGTATTTTTAAAGACTTAATGAAAACAAACATTATCTATTTCTGGACCAAAATTTGAGGACAAAAATTTTGCACTTTCCTGCTACTGAAAAGAGTTTGTTTTTCCTTCAACACTGTTCCCAGGGTAAAAGTTGTAGTTTTACCTCCAGCTCTGTAAATGCTTCTTCATCAGTATGTCTCAGGTGGAAATTCCCCTGTTCACAAATGGAAATTTTACTCTGGTAACAGTAAAAATAATAATTTTCTTTCAGCCAAAGCCATCTCTCGTTTTAGAAAAAAAAGAAGAAAAAAAAAATCTCTTCACATTCCTTTTCTCCTTGTTGTCATTGATGACTCATGCAATGGCCTTTGCTACTTATTTCTGACTCTTAAGTGATTTTTCAGGTGGCCTCTAAAAAATTGTTAAAATATTTGTCACTGGCATCTGCCTCACTTTGTAACGCTACATATATTCTGGTTTTTATGCAGAGAGTGTATCTGTTTGGGTTCTGAATGTTGCTTAGTTTGGAATACACACTTTAAACATCAAATAAAACTAAACAAACAAAACCCACCCAAATACAACAAACTCATGAGTTTGTGCAAAATATTTAGTGCAGCCAGGCACCTGCATCTGTGTGTCTTCAGTGTGCAGACAGCCACCCACGCAAAAGTTTGCAAGATCCGGTCTTACTGGAAACAATTAATAAGGACCCCCCAAAATTCCCAAACGGGATGAAGGACTTTTTTGTTAGTGCTCTGACTCTGTCACGGAGCTCTAGTTTTAAATTTTTTGAGAACCCAACACTCATGTGAACTTAAACTGTACTTCTGAGTGTGGGAAGACTGGGTGCTACTTTTCTTCTGGTAGCAAAGAAAAGGATCCAGAATCCCCTAACAGTAATTTCAAGATCAAATAGCATGGTTTAGTTAAACAGGCAGTTACAACTCAGAATGGAAATTTGTGGTTTTATAGATCACTCACTTTCTGCAAAAAGAAGCACTCCCAAGAAATGGTATTGCAAAAAAAAAAAAAAAAAGAGAGGAAAGTTGTTTATCCCTTCTGAAGAACCGGTAGTCAGAAAAGGGATGTAGCTTCTGGCCATTTGTGTTTGACATTCTTTGGGTTTGTATCAAAAAACCATCTTCAAGAGAAGTGAGTTTTTGAGAGGCATTCCTTGTGTGGGGGGAAATGCTGCGTGTATGTATGCAATTTATTTTGAAGTGATAAAGAATTAAAGGATATTTTGTGTTGAGACACTGATGCTTTGAACTTCTGTAGCACCACCAGTTAAAGACCTCAAATGACTTGTACAAACAGCAAAGCTTCACAAAATGCCCTGTGAAACACGGAAGTAATATTATCTGTGTTCTGCACGCAGAGAAACAGGTGAAACAACTCTTTAAAGGCCACGGCACCAGTGCCGGTATGAGGAGCAGAACGTGAGTACCTTACTCCAGTCCTGTCCTTGAAAGCATTACGTCGCGGGTTTTTGGAGCAGCGTGTCTAATTTTGGTGGGGGTTTTTGTTGGTGTTGGTTTGGTTTTGTGTGTTGGTTTTGTTTTTTTTTTTTTTTTTCCCAAACCGTTTTGTCTTACGTTTTTGCAGTCAGTAACTCAAACTGTATCCCTGACATAGCTGCGGCTTCATGTATCTTGCAGAACTGGGTCAGTAGCATCTCCTCCCATCTAACATTTGACTAACACCTTCCACTCTGTTCTCTGGGATGTTGTGCTGCTTGCAACACCAACAATTAAGAGAACTTGCTTTTTCCTTAACGCAATACTTTGGCACGGGCAGAGGTGGTAACTTTGAAATTCTGATGAAGAAACAACCAAGGAGGTATCAAACAAAGCCTCCTGGTTCATTTTGATAACCTCCTAAGGAGAACTGCCTCCAGGGATTTTTCTCCTTTAGAAGTCCTGCTGATGATCAAGATAGGAATCTCAGCTGCTTGCTGCAGCTAACTCAGGTCAGTTCTTGTTGCTTATTTTTCCTCTGCAAACATTTATGGGGAAATCATGGAGGAATGCATTGTTCTCAAGTCTGCAACATCCTTCATTTAAATGCATAGTCACACAAATAAAACAGTATTTTTGTCTGGGCAAGGACACCGAAGTGCGCCATTCTGGCCTTCAGCAAGAGAGCCGAGTATCTTTGTCGTCATTCTCCCTTCTCTCTGTCGTGCAGGGGTCCCAGGCTTGACACTATTTCAGAGGCTTTTTGAACAAACAGGCTGCCCAGGTCCCTGAATCCCACCCCCTAATAATTCACCATCAGCTCCCATACAGCTCATAGAAAGATTTCGCTTCGTACGTTTTTTTATTTGAATGCACATTCATCAAACAAAGAGAAAAACATGCTGAGGCTTTGTCATGGTTTTCTTCTCTGCAATATCTCTTGTGGCAATATCAACAAGCAAACTGTGGCCTTGTTCTTGAAAGAAAAACAATTCATGTTATAACCACTGTGCACTCGGCTGTCCCAAAGTCCAAGCTATGAAATAACGGCCGCATTTTTCTTCAGAGAAATATCCTCCTCCTGGGAAGGTTGCTTGAGCGTAGATGAAGAATAGGAGAAAAACAGCATCTGTTTCAGGGTTGGTTAAGGATGTGTGCTTCAGGATGTGACAAGTTAGCAGTGCATGGAGGTCGTCAGCCCAGGGCAGCCAAGAGCTGGGTGCTCAGCGAGGCCCTCGTCCCTGTATCTGTGGTCCCCCCAGGTTAAGGCAACGCGTACTGGGTAAAGCAGGTAAATGTGCTTGTGATCCTTTGGGGTTTGTTCCCCTAAATATCCTCGCCTGGTGTCTGTCCTCTGCCTTGGCCTTAGCAGGGGACACGCCATTTTTGTGGGACTTGAGCTGGAGGAAAGTGGAACCTGAGACGCGTGGTAGTGACCTCTTGAGAGAGGTAGTAGTCTTAGTCGTCGTTTTAAGAAGGTGTTGTGGCGAATTTCTCCTCTCAGTTTTATTCAACACAGCCTTTTGCTAGTTTCTGTTCTCTCCAGAGACCCATGTCAGGGGCTACTGCCCTGCAATCCTTGCACCTCTGGCTGCAGCACATCTGTGTTTCCTGACTGTGCTGCTCTGCCCAGGGAAATTCTCCGTGTGCCCTCGTAGCCTCCCTCCTCCTTCCTCCCCTTCCTCAGCCCTGGCAGGAGCCAGCATTATCACAGGAACTGTGGGATCGTCTTCCTTGCAGCTCTGTCCTGGGTGGTCGTTGTCCATCATCTCTTTACATTGCCACCAGTCCTGGGTCCCAATGCACTTGCTGTCCTTTGCCCAGTCACCTCCCAACCTGCTAGAATTATTCTGGACCTAAATGGTTTTTTTAAGTCACAATTTCCTCCACTTTTCTTCTTCTTTTTCTTTCTTTTTCTCCTCACTGAACATACAGATGTTCTACCAAGTAAATTTACATTACCGTAATAAAACAAGTCCTTTAGCGAGGACACCAGAGATCTAATCTGATTTTTCCACCATCCTCCTACGTAATTTTTGTCCAATCCATTTCTGTGCCTTGCTTTTCTTGCGTGTCAAGAACAAAGGAGGAAAAGCATGGGCATGCAGAGTTTACAGTACATGCTATTTAAGTTTTTTAAGCAGTACAAATGAAAGTGTATGTATTCTGAACATATTAATGACATTTACTATTTATTATTTATTAGTAGCAGTGGTATATTCCTATCAAACAGGAATTTATGTCCAATTAGGTCGGTGCTGTCGCACTCCCAGTGCTAGATCAGAGCGTGGTTTCCCTGGGATGAGTGTTTACTTAGATAAAACTTCTGGTTAGTTGAGCGGTTTGTGCGTGTTATCACTAATTCCTACCACACTGCTGCCTGCTGCATGAATAATCATACGGGGCTTGACATTAACACTGTGAATTCATATCTGAATTTCCCCAACAAAGTTTAGGAGGTTTTGGATCTGCAGTTGGTTTAGATTAGTCAACGCTTTCCTTAGAGCACTAGCACTGATTTTCTAAGTGATGAAGGTCTAGTCTTCCCCTCATCTTTTATGTTGTGTTCTACTTGAACAAACATCTGTAAAATACAGCAGTATTAAGCTGTTTCTGAAGTTCATCATAATTGGTAAGGCTGGGGCAGCTCTGGCTATTTGAAGATGGAGAACTGGAAAGTTGAAATACGAAAATGAATGCGTACAGCAGTTGGAGGCTGTAAGGTGCAGTTAAAATACTTAGTACAGTTTATCCTAATATCCTAACTTCTCTTCAGTGTGCACATTCCTTGCCTGCAAGACAGCCTAGGGGCCCCAAATATATGTATTTAAAGAAATCCCAACAAAGAATGAAAAGCCTGTAGCAGCGTAGCATTATGCTATAGCACAGAGACCCTTCGTGTAAGATGCAAAAAGAAACAGTGATTTTCCAGTCTTGAAAACTGTTTGGTTTGGCCATAGGCGTTTCTCAGCGAAGGATGTATCCTGCGGCTGTACTTACACAGATGAGCTCTGCTGCTCGCCTCTGTGACAGCCGGTGTGGATCGGTGTTGTACACTTCATGCGGCTGGGATCCTATTTCAGATTTTGTTGCAAAAAATAAAAAAACCCCAAACAACCTCTTTTGACTTTTAAATAAGAGCAAGTTACCAGCCGTATTTGCAGACCAACTGCATAGCTGAAGCAAAAACGTGGTTTCCCGCCTGTTTGGTAGTGTTAACCACATGGAGTAAATAGTTTCAACTCTCCTAAAACTGCTCTGGCTTCCTGTTTGCTTTGTGGTGCAATTAAATGTGGCGAGTTTGGTGGGGGTTTTTATTTGTTTGTTTTTTTACTGCATACCCCAGTAAATGGAGGATAAGAGAGGCTACTTCTAGCCTTGTCTGTAGAAGTGGTGAATACAGCTTCATAAATGTTACTGTTTACTAAAATTGCCAACATCTATGTGGCTCGGGACCCAGGAGGGCAGGCATGGTGTTTTCCTCTCCAGGTGCTCCCTTGGCAGTTGAAAGCGTTCTCGCCAGGCAATCCTGTAAATACCAAGGCACTGTGCTTGCATTACTCGCTTGTTGGCATCCTCCTCCTCCTTCTCCCTCTGTTCCTTTTTCCTCCAAAAGCTGACCAGCTGTCCCATCTAGGCTACCGACATTGGCTAAATTTCTTATGCCGCAGACTGGAGTAGAGAAGGGGTTTGGAAGGGAGATGGTTAGGAGCTGTACAGCCAGTGTTTCCAGCCATGTCTGTTGTGTAAAGGGACGCCGAGACGGTAAGCAGATCTGCAAGAATGGTGTACCTGGAGCAGTGAAGAGAGGGAAAAACAACCTGAAAAAAGATGTGAGGATAAATGCCAAGAGGTGGAGCTATGAAAGAAATTGTTGAAGAAAAGGGACATAAAAAGAAGGTATGCATGTGAGTAGCTGTTGTACAGCCAAAAGATGAGAAGAAAAGGGGTACAGCCAAAAGATGAGAAGAAAATCGCACTTCAGATTTGGCTTTGGCAAATATATAATAGACAGCAGCCCGTAACCCTCGCCAAGCACTGCAGGATTTTTATTCCCATCTGTAGGGAGTCTCCCCTCTCTCCTGTCAGCTCTGGGCACTCCTTATCCTGCAAAGACTTGTACCCCGAGCCAGCAGTTGTGTGATGCAGAATGTCTGAAAAGTCATCATGCCTTTCCTCCTGTCCATTGGTCTTTCTACCGTCTACAGTTTTATGTTAGCCCTGGGTAGTCCGCAGTGCATGTCCTTTATGATGCGGTCTGAGAGAATATCCCTTCTTGTTTTCAAGTGCATTCGTTTATGCATGGCAAATACTTTTTTTTTTTAAATGAAAGTCAGTTTGTGTTATGCAACAACTATGCCCACATCAGTTTTACATACCGATTTTTCTTCTTTGCCCCATGCTTAGCTTGGAGTCAAGCTGTAGTTGCCGCACTTTACCCTGTTTGTTATTATTGCAGGGCTTTTAACTGGGGACAGAGCTGCCGTGTCCCTGTGGCAGAGAGCAGCCCCTGCACTGACACAAAAAGTGACCGTTCTTCTCTCCTCTGCACTCCCCTTATGAGTCCTGCATGAAACTTGGACCACGGTGCGACAGTCACGAATACTAGGCTGGGGTCTGCATCCTTCACCAAGCAGGACAAGGCTGACCCCTGACTCAGCAGGAGCATGAAATCCTGTTTCTGGCAAATTCACCAGCGCAAGTGACATGCAGCACGTGCCCGCTGCGTGGCAAAGAGAACTTAAGAGCTGAGAACACAAAATTAACCTTTCAGAGTTTTGTGAACAACTCTGGGTAAATTTATACCAGATTGGCACGGCGTGGAGATGGTCTTTTTGAACTGGTATGCCTAGCACGTGCCTAATATTGGATGCATCTGAAGTAACGCCATGTAGATACCACTAGCCCTTCCTACGAGTGTTTTCTTCAAACCCGTTAGCACTGTTTTGTTCTCAATAACACAGAGGAAAAACAAGTAACTGACCGTTCTCTCCTGTTCTTCCTGGAGGTCTCGGATCTTTAATCTAGCAGGTTGCAACTATTTTTCTGACTTTCAGTTCCTTTTTTCCCTTCCCTACCATTTCTGTTGTCCAATTTCTCACAGGCCGTGTGGGCAAATGTCCTTCAGTACAGTCCTATATGTGAAACTTGGAGATGATGAATAGAAAAGCTGTTGAAAAGGAAAAAAATAGCAGAACAGAAACCAGAATTCCTGTAAACAGTCTGTTAAAATTATTTTCAACACATGTCAGGGCCTATGATTTAAAATAGACAGTTTCTGAGCTTTAAAAGGTCACATTAAGATGTGATAGTAGATTCAAATGGAGTTGAAGAACAAATGTTTCAACAGTCACATTTTGTACTGATGGTAAGATATCCGTGTTGCCAACTAGTAATGTTCAGAGAAAAAAATGAGTCAGATTGCAAGAATAATGAGCTTTTCTTGGATTATAACATGGGGAAAAAAAAAAAAGAAGAATTTATACCTTAATCACATGCCTCCAGCAGTAGAAGCTTTAGGAGAAATGGTGATTCTGGGAGTCAGAAAATTGCAGGACCAGTCGGGGCAACGCACTAACGCTAACCGTGTCCTATACCGAGATTGTTTGTTTCCATGTGTGGGAGTGAAATAATTAAAAGCACCAATCCAGGTTCACAATCTCTTATTATTTGTGACCCAAAGTACGGTGGGGACTTCTGACGTGCAAGAGGAGACATGTGAAAAGAGAGAGATTTCTCAAATGAGCAAATGGTCTTTGGGTATCTAATTGCTGCTGAAAATTTAATGAGACAGAGGAGAGTGATTGTCTGTGAACACTGGAAACATTCTTTATGCCCATCTGCTGCTGCTTTGGAACCACTAATTTCCCGTGACAAGTCAGAGGGATGCTCTGTGCAAAAGGGTGACAGCAGCCCCGTGGGGCGTCTGAGAAGTGGCCGACGCTTGAGGCACCTTGGGGCTCTGGTGGGATGGGCCCTGGCACAACGGCTTGGTGCCTGGGTGGGTTTCCCCTGCAGCCAACCGACCCGTACAACAGGTTGGGGGAGAAAAAAAAAATGGGTAGAGAGAGAAAAAAAATGGGTAGAGACAGCCTGTATGTCCTTGGTATCCAGCATAGAAGGGTGTGCTTGGGTCCTCTCTCTCCCACGCTAGTGGAACACCAACCTGTTGCTACCCTGCTCCTGCCTTGGGCCCACGGGCACGTGGCCTGCCTTGGAGGCATTTCTTCTCGTCCCCCAAAGCGCTTGCCTCTCCTTTTGGGGTCCTCCCCATCCTTATTGCACAAAACTTTTCCAGGTGAAGAAAGACCAAACTGCACGGCTGAGGTTGTCAAAGGAGCCCCTTCCAGGGAAGGAGCGAATCCCAAACTGTTTTAAATCTCCTGTGTGAGTAGTTTCACGCCTACCTGTGGACTTAGGGCCTACCTTCGACATTGCGTCCCAGAGGTAGTCCTTCCCCTCCGGTAGTAACGGAGCTGTCGTCTGGTGTTACCAGCAGCGCGTCCCTGCTGCATGCACCACGTCAGCTGCGTCAGGACGGCGGCAGCCACGTAACGCTTTGGCCATTTTGGGATTGGTTTCTCCTGGGGGTGTTGCGGTGCCCGTCCTGCATCTTCTCGTGCCCTAGGCCGCACAAACCGGTGCCGCGCAGGTCACCGGCGCGCAGCTGGAGCGACCTGTGCACGACAAAGGGCGCAGCGCTGGATTAGTGGAGCACCGTGCCGCGTCCCCGCTGCAGGGTGACGACCGCGGGGTGACCGCGGGGTGACCGCGGGGTGCCTGCTGGCCGAGGCGCAGCTACAGCTGTGCAGTTCCCGGGGCCGGTGCAGGGCCAGCGGCGCGCCTGCACAGCTGCCGCAGGGATTCAGGTGCCCGGCCGCTTGCGCGCCGTCACGCTGCCCAGTGCAGGGCAACTGGTGCGTGGGGCACGGCTACTGGGGGGGGGTGGCACTGCCGGGCCGCGCGCGCTTGCCGGTGCGTGGCCGCGGGTGGCGGGTGGGCGGCGCGCGCCCGCTCGCCCGCCAGCGCGCGGCCCTTTGCAGACGGTGCCCGACGGCGGGGCGCGAGCGGCCCTTTGCAGACGGCGCCTGGGCGCGCGCGGCCGGGGCGGGGCGGGGCCGCCCAGCCGGCAGCGGGGCCGGGCCGGGGCCGGGGCCGGGCCGCGCCGGGAGCGCGGGAGCCCGGCCGCCGCGGGCGAGCAGCGCAGGTGAGCGCCGGGCCGGGGCCGGGGCCGGGGCCGGGGCTGGGGGGGCCGTTGGCGGCGGCGGGGAGGAGCGGGGCCCGGCAGGAGCGGGGCCCGGCAGGAGCGGCCGCCGAGGAGCGGCCGCCTGTCCCCTCGCCGGGCCGGGGCCGGGGCCGGGGCCGGGGCCGGGGCCGCTGCGCGCCCCGCTGCCGCGGCTCCGGGAGTCTCGGCCCCGGCACGGCCGGGGTCCCCGCGGCTGGTGGGGTGCCTGGCCTCCGTGTCTCGCTCCTACGCGTGTCTCTGTGCCGTTTGCGGCAAACCCGAATTCCTCCTCGGGCTCCTTTGGCAAAGTGTGCTCTTAAGAAAAAGCACTATTGCTTTCTGGAAACCGGGCATCGTAGGACTCGGTGATCCGCCAGCTGGAGGTAGATTTTAGCTGCTTCGGGGGTCAGCCCTTGGAGCCGTATCCCCCGGGAAGAGACGCGCTGGCAGCAGCGCTCCTCTCCCTTTGCAGGGCGGGCGAATGGCAGCGGTCGGTCCTTTTTGGCCGGGAACCGGACGGTAACCGCTCGTGTCACCTGCTGACCGACCCCACGGGTGGTGGAGGGGCCTTGCCCTGCCAGGATTCCTGCCCGGCCTTTACCTGGACGGTTTGGCCCTCGGCACCTTGTGGCTGCGATTAAGTCGCCCGGAGATCTGTGCATGCTTGGCGACATCTTGCCCTCCGTACCTCCTTTGGCGTTGGAGTTGTGCTGCCTAGGTTGGTCGCTAGCAGCGGTGTGTGTTTCTGTTGCGGGTTAGCTTTGGATTGTGTCCTTTGGCAGGGCACGAGGAAGCCTTTTAAGAGCTCTCCGAGGAGAGCCTCTTAGCACCGAAGCGCGGTGTGCTGTACGTGCTCGAGATGGGAATCTGAAAGTAAATAAAGTTGAATGTAGTGGTGGAGGGTCATTAGACACGTATGGCTTATTTTTTTGTGTTCATCAGCAAGATGTCCTTGGGTTTCTGGTATTGCCCACTCATGGGAGCAGTTGAACTTCTTCAGCTAGAAGCTTTCATTTATCACAGCTTCCTCCAGCTCCCAGACCATGCCCATGTTAGCAGCAATAGCAAGAGTGCAAAGATCCCCGACCACTTTGCCAGCGTTTAGGAGTTGCAACATCCGTTGTGAGATATACTTGTGCATATGAGAAAACTGAAACACGGAGGAGTTGGTTGTTTGAAGTCACGCATCAAACAATTGTCAGGGTTGGGAATGGAACTTTGCAAGTTGTCAGTTGTCAAGCTCTTGCTTTAACCACTAAATATACTGTTTCCCACTAGATGCTTCCTCAGACAACACTGAAAGCATAGTTGATTGACTGTGAACTTGCCTGAAAGGCTGCTTGAAAGTTTCCACCAGAGCAAGGTTCTTGAGTCCTCTCATCAGATGCTTTTCTTACTCCCTGATGTTCCTCTGCCTCTCTCTAGTGATACTGTTTTACTTCCAGAATGAGGTATGGCTTTACATTTCTATTTCTCCTAAGTTGCTTTACCTAAGCTCGTCTTTCCCTCCCTCTGGCTATTCCTTGTGGTCGGATCTGAGGTCCTGCTGAGTTTGAATGATGGTGTATCACTCTGATGCTCTTTCTCTAGTTGCTCTGGAGCTGGGAGCCCCACAGAACTGCAGCCTGTTTTTATCACCACATGTACGTTCTGCTTTCCTATCTCTTTCCTTGCTGGCAACCCCTTTCATCATTAGCCCTGCACACAAACAAGGTTAGCTCCAGTTCAGATTACATTAGTGTAGTTCTGCTTCGCATTACTTTTCTCTGTAAGCCTGTTTTATGGGGGTGTGCATGTGTAAGGCAGGCATTGAGCAATAGAAATGCTCAAAGTAAAGGAGCCTTTATTTCATAAAGGGAAGGGCGCAAGCCAAGGGATTCTTTGGATCTAGTGGTTGTTCAAAGCCTGATCCTTGTAGTCTCCACATAGCTAGAACATTTCCTTGGAAGGTGGAAAAATCCGTCGTTCTGTGCTGACATCTTGATGCACGGAAGATGCTGATTTTGGTACATAAATGCTGGTTTATATCAGCCCCTCTGGTAGGGAAGGGGATGCTTCGCAGTGTTCTAGAGGCCTGAAGAGTTAGGTGCGTGCATTTTCATCCCTTGCCCAGTTACCCTGGGCAGATTCCATTGTAAGTCTACCTCAGTCTAATGGTTTGTGTAAGCAAAGTGGGGAGTAAAGGTGGTTAATCAGGGGCTTAGAAATCCCTAACAAAAGGCATTATTGAACCAATGTAACTACGTGTCTACTACGTAGAGTTGGATGAACAACGAACTACTGTTGGAAGAGTGAATGAATTGGTGCAGGGAATTCTGTGGCAGGATATGAGAGATCAACATACAAAACAGAAGCTGATAATATGCAAAACCCTTTATTTGATTGTTATGTTTGGTAGAGGTAGAAGTCTTATTACAGTAAACCAAATAAAGGAGATTAGAATATTCTAAACTAGGGTTTGGGGAAATGAACGCTGAAGATAGAGAAGCATTGATTTTAGGGGTTGTTCAGTACTTGAATGCTTCTCCACACCTTTTCAAGGGGCCCTAGGGTTTTTCCTGCCTAGGTCATGGGCCAAGTCTTACACTTGTGCCTATGTGTTGAAGGAGGAACCAGAGACAATTTAGAGCTCTGGTGCAACCTCTGGTGCAACTCAGGTCTATACTGAAGGTGCAACACTGTCACAGGAACTGAAAGAGCAATGATGGCCTAACAGCACAGCTGGGACACTGATCCGTATTTTACAGAAAGCTTAATGGAAGTTGCAAAGGAAACACTTTTGTTGACATGAGAGCAAAATCTATCCTCTTAATGCCACCTGTAAAACAAATGATGTTAGCAGCTATTCAAGAAGGCAGCAAAGCCATTCTTCTGGCTGCTGCTAGCTGAACGTCCAAGCCCAGAGTCACTCTTGGTGGCAGTCCGCAGGGGATGGCTGTGAGTTCTCAGTCCAGCTTGCTCTGGATCCTGCAGGCTGGCGAGAGCATCAGGTCTGATCTGCTGCGTTGGAGGTCCCTGCTCAGCTGGGGTGAATGGCACAGCAGACACTTGCACCTCTGCAGGCTGGCAGTCCCTCGGGCTGTGTTTCTAGCACCTCTCACCAGCATGTGTTCATTTTTAGACGAATAAATAGCCAGGTTGTCAATACTTGTCAGCAGGCAGAGCTGCAAAGGCCAGTCTTACTATGAGCTTCTGTTGGTTGCATCCACGACATGGGGCTGGAGCCTGAATCAGGATTTTTTACATTATACGACAAGGGAAGCAGCTACAGCGTGGTTTTTGTGTGTGATTAAGTGGCTGGCACCTGGGCGTGAGTATCCAGCTAGCCCAGCGAGGGGGGAGTCCTCCTACAAAACTCCCACATACAGTCACAGTTTGACTTGCTTGTGTGTGTTTGGAGGCATGCTTAACTGCTGCGGGAGTTTTCCCAGTCTGTTCTTGGAGGGGAATTTGTGGGTTAATTTTTCAGTCTGCCAATGCTCAAATGACTTGCCCGCAGCGTACAGCGGGTCCGTTTTACCCCGTGACCCCCACCAAAAAAGCAAGCCCAAGCTTAAAACACCTTCAGAACGCTCACTGAAATGGGTCTGCGCCTATGAAAGCTTTGGGTTGATTCAAATCTGCTAAGTGTATTGATTGCGTGGTAAAGACATGTCGAGCACGTGTGTACATAAAAATTCCCGTGGTCTCCTCCCCCAGCTAAGTCGATGCCTGCAATGAAAGTGACTTCCTGCTGTCTCCCACGCTACACGCATCACCTGTGAGCTCTGCGCCGCTCATTTCTTATAAACTTGAAAGGTATTTTTGTAGTCCTGGGGTTTAGTAATTTTGTAATCTGTTTGTGGGCGTTAGAGCTTCCGTGTCTGTCTAACGCTGCAGCCTCACAGAGGTTTATGGAACGCTACTCCATGTGTGATCTTGCTGGCTTGCTGCCTTTTTTTTTTTTCTTCCCCCCCCCCCCCCCCCCCCCCCCAACAGCAGTTGTATGTTGTAAACACCAGAGCTGTGGTTGATAAACTTCGTAAGAGGAGATTTGTGTTAGTGTGTTTTGTGTGGACTGCTGGCTTGTTAAATACTGACTGGATAATTTCAAATGTGTCTGTGACGCTCTGCGTAAATTTGCCTTTATGTGCAACTGTGTATTCCTCAGGGTGTGTGAACGCAAAACATCTGCTACCTCCTGTTACTGATGTTGTGCCTATATTCGTTATATGGCATCCAGTAACAGCGGGGTTTTATGTTCTGTCCTGGCAGGCTAGTGCACGGACTAGTCCCATGTGCATACCAGCTCTGCCTTGGTCATCTCTCCTCTTTGGGAAAGATACACATTTATTACCTTCACACTAACTAGTGCGAGGGGAAACCTTAAGGAGGGCAAAGCAGTCTGTAGCTTTCCTGCAGAATAATGAATTGAGGCAAAGAAGGGAGAGGAAGTTGAGGACTTGCCTTGGTCTGAAACCTGGAATTTTGTCTCATGATTATTTTCCTCCACCTCTTTTTCTGCCCGGTGATGAAGAGGTCTGGGCATTGTCAGATGGGTTCATTGCCCATATGACTCTCAGTAAGGAAGTGATTAGTACCAATGGATGCACCTTTTCTGATTGCTCCCCTAGGAAAGGGCTCCACGTCTCAAAATTACTGAGGGATTATGGAGCAATTGTCCACTACTAGGAGGTTTTGCTGCTTGTTGGGCTGGTCTGAACCAGAGGCAGGGGTCAGTGTAGGATGGGTCCATGTGTATTTCATTCCTAGTTTCCTGAGAAAGTCTGTCTTGCACAGATTTTTATTTTCCCCTTACAAAAATATTCTGCAGGGCAGAAATACATGTGAAAAGGGGAGTACACTTGAATTCTCTGGGAATTGTGGGGAATAGCTTCATGTTTGGACCTATGGAAATCTATTGCTGGGCGCATGCTTGATGCTTTGGGACCTGTGTTGTGTGACAGCATACATTTCCCTTCCTCGTAATGCTCCGAGAAGTCCAAAGCGACACTGTGCTCTGCAGTTTGAGAGCTTGTTTATCTGCAGACTGAAAGAGGCAGCTGTGATGGCCCCGCACAGACGGTAGTCGCAGCCCATGCTGTGTATCAGCCGCTCCACACGCTGCTCGTCCCACTGCTGGGCTCTCCCCTTGGGTTGTGGCTGGTCACTCCTCACATTTTCTTAGCGAGATCTGAGGTTCCCGTCAAGTGTGCTTGCTTCTTTTGGGAAAAGAGCTCCCATTACTGCATCCCTGTGGAACAGGAAGAGTGGTTCTTTCTGTTGGGCAGCTGGGGCCCTGCCCATCTCAGGAAACAGCAGAATAACGTTTTGAGCAAACTGCGTCTTGTTTTCATGTGCTCAGCTATGCCAGCAGCACTGCCCCTGCAAGTCCTGCCCGTGCAATACCCTTTCCTGGAGTCAGTACGATCGCATGGCTTGTAGGCAGCCTGTCACTTATAGCCTGTGCAGCGTGTAACCTTAGGTGAGGAGGTATTTTGAGGCCCTGCCGTTTCCTCAAATGTTCTATGCGTACCTCCAGTTCACAGAGCAATAGACTTGGCCCGCAGGAAGGCCAGGTCTTTAGCTTGGGTGTACATGTTGTTATGACTTGTTTGGCCACTCAAACAGATCAACTGGCCAGCCAGTCTTGAGGTCTATCTCTCTTGGATGGAGTGTACACGCCAGCTGTAGACCAAGAGCTTCGTGCGTTCTGGTTGTCTGTTCTGCTTCTTAGCCCCTGGGGTTAAGCCCAAGCGGCACGTGCGTCCTGTCCTGCTAAACTGTCTGGCATTCTTGGAGTTGGAAGGCAGCAGTGTAGCTGCCTTGCACTTGAAACAAGTATTTGAGGGCTGTGGGAGATGTGGCTGGTGGGGGAGGAAGAAGTATTATAAGAAGATGTAGGTGGGGGAATGTGGACGTATTCTAGCAAGAAGAGATCTTATAGCAGCCTTCCAGTACCTGAGGGAGGCCTACAAGAAAGCTGGAGAAGGACTTTTTACAAGGACGTGTAACGATAGCAGAAGGGGTAATGGCTTTAAACTGAGAGAGGGTAGATTTAGATTAGATATAAGGAAGAAATTCTTCACTGTGAGGGTGGTGAGGCACTGGCACAGGTTGCCCAGAGAAGCTGTGGATGTCCCGTCCCTGGAAGTGTTCAAGGCCAGGTTGGATGGGGCTTTGAGCAACTTGCTGTAGTGGAAGGTGTCTCTGCCCATGGCAGGGGGGTTGGAACTAGATGATCTTTAAGGTTCCCTCCAACCCAAACCATTCTATGATTCTGTGTTTTAGGGTATATTGCAGTTGGGAGAGTGAGGACTGGGGGCGTCTTATGGTAGAAAGTGGGTGGCTGCAGCGCAGTGTTGGTAAGCAGGGGTCTTTGATAGCCCGTGTACCTGCTTGAGGTTGGTTCTGTGGGTTTGCATCCCACTAAAACACAAACTTCTGTCTCACCCTTGCTTGCCATAGCTGTCAGAGTATGCAAGTCATGCAGTAAACTAATTTCTGTCAAGTGTGGGTTGATTAACTTGAACCTCAGGCTACCAGACCTACAGGTCAGAACCCTACCGCAATATGGGATTTTTAACAATAATCTCTCTGTCCACCAGGATGAAAGTCTGAGATGACGCTGGGGCTTTGAAAAATTGATAGCTGCAATGGGGAATCCTTTTTTAAAGACTGCTGCAGTGAAAGACAAAAGAGTATATCTCAAACAACCCCAGTAGCGTAAACCCTGACCAAAAGGAGTGATGCTGCATTTGGCTATTCACAAATGGCAAAATGACCCAGAGAAAAGGGAATTAATTGTAATTACTTTTACTTATGAGGTCAAGATAGTGCAAACAAGGTTACAGCCTGGAGAACTCTGTTCCAATTTCCCAAGGCAAAAGGGAAGATGAAAGTGGGGTGGTGCAGGAGTATTAATCTATGCAGAGCTTGCTTCATGTAAAAACCATCACGCTGGATCAGATCTAAGGTCCAACTAGTAGAGCATTCTGAATTTAGCCATGGGAAGGGGAGAGGCTTGGTAAACAAAGTGTTAGAGACAGTACAAGTCCAGAGTTATTCTTCCCTTTGGCATATCCACTCCAGGTTCTGTTGGACAAATTCCTCTACATCAGGAGGTAATCAGTGAGTTTGGAAAGACAAGGTATTTAGCAGCTTGAACTTGATATTGTAGTGCTAATAGCTTAGATAGGTACTTCATATCTGATGGGATGTGGCATCAGGTAGAAATCCCCAGCAGAAGGAAGCAGTTCAGCCGTTGTTCTGTCTTCGGTCTCTGCTGGTCAGTAGAGCGGTGGTAGTTTGCTGCTTTTGTTGCCACTGGGAAAGGCTGAAGTAGCAGATATTCTAGAAACTTGCTGGTTTTATTGTTAATGAGCAGAAGACGAGGCAAGCTTGTTTTGCTTTATTCAAACTTGTAAACCTTGCCTCCTCCCCTTTTTAATTCCCTCCCTCTTAAGGCACATGGGTGGTTTTGTGGTCTCTGTATCCGGTCCGTGTGTGATACAGCATGTGCGCTGAGGAAGCAGGACAGATAAAACATAGCTCATATTTCTGGGAATCCTTACCCCACTGCTGATGGGGAAGTGTTGTGCTCCCAGGCCCTGGCAGATAAGATGCTGGGCTTCTTGTCATGCTGAAGCGTAGGGCCGGCTCACGAGAAGCTGCCAGCAGGACTTCATAATTTGGGAGACCCAAACCTTCAGCAACATGTTGCTCGGTTTCTTTCTAAGTTTGTACGCTGCCTGACAGCTGCAAAGCCGTATTTTAAGTTGTGAATGAGCAAATTTTGTACTGGTTTCATGGGCTGAGGATAAGTGATACCGTTAGAATTGCTCAGGGCACGTGCAGGGCTGAATTTAGAACCAGCAAAGAGTCAGACTGGCGGGAGGCTGAAGCCTTGGTTTCCACAGGAGCTACAAGCCATGGCTATGTGAGCACCCTCCAGGCTGTACTGCTGGCATGTTTCTTTGCTGACCTGGTGGAAAAACTCTCTGGTAAGCGAGAGGGAATTTAGGTGAGCTGGTTTCTCTGCTGAGGTGGTTGAAGGGACTTGGAGCCCCTTCCCTATCTCTCGCTAGGAGCTAATGCTAACAGCTCCCAGCTCTTCCTGCGCGTGGGGACGCCACGCTCTGCTGCCTGTCGTCTGTGGAGGAAACTGGAGTTTTATACTGCTGCGTTATTTTGCTTGTGGGCAAATGGATGGAGCGTGAGGGTTTCTCTGACTTTGGTATTACGTGTCTTGAGGAAAGAAACCATATGACGGGCTTCTGCCGAATGCCTTTCGTTTTGGCTGTTCTGTGTGCACTTATCCTGTGTTTGAAAATAACAGTTTGTACCTGATAGCGTTCAGATTCTTTTTCTCTTATTTGTGTTCTTGGGATGTACTGAGAAGAAATTGTAGAGGCAAGTGAAAGGATGCAAATGGAATTAACAAACCTATTTTGATTGCCTCAGTCTTAGATTTCATTTTTCCTGTACTTGTAGAGGGGGGATATACAGTGGAGTATTATTTGTTTGTGTGTATAAAAATGCATGCGTACTCAGAACCAGCAACACTTCTTTCTCCCTCTTGCAGACTGGAACTGAGCTCTGGAAAAACAAAGTGGAGCTTGGAGCATGTGGCCTGAGGATTGCCTTACACAGCCAGGGGTAGGGATTCATTGTTTCTGTTGGCTGCTTGGTCGTAGATGAGCTATCGGGACAAGTGCCTTCGCCCTCAAGTGCAGATAATTCTTTAATTTCTTTGTCAAATACAGGTGTAGATGTTAATCCCAGTCTAGAAGAGATTAAGAAAGGGTTGCACTGAAATAGAAGCAGATTCTATAGCAAGAATGCCTCTGTGGCTTAAAGTCACCGGGCTGGAAATTTGACTAAGGTGCATATTTTCCTGAGCTATGGGGATATGCTAACCTTTCTTTCTTTGGGTCCTTTTGCACATTAACTTTCTACAGAGCCCAGCACAGATCTGAGGAGATATTATGTAGTCAGCAGCAACAGACTGTTTTCCCTTTTCTTGCAGGTGGTAGCTAAGAAGTGAGCAGGATGCCCCCAGGCATTTACTGCCCTATGGAATTCTGGTCCAAGGGGGAAAACCAAAACATCCAGGTGGACTTTCTGCTGCCCACGGGCATATACTTAAACCTCTCTGTGTCCTGCAATGCCAGCTTGGGCACCATCAAGCAGGTAACAGGCTTGTTCCACAGTCTTATCTGCAATTTGTGGAACAAGGAGTCTCTTCTTGGGGAGCACCTGGGGAAATGTGTTGGGTGCAAGCTGGGTTTCTTCTGCATTGCTCTGAGGCGGTTCCTTGTGACTCACTACGAGAGCCCCTCCGCTGTGACAGCCTCTGCAATCCACTAAACCCACGTCTAGCCGCTGAGACTGCCAGCACCAGGGTGCTGGTGGTGCTGCCAGTGGTGTCGGGCTCGATTCTCTGGGTACTTGTCCAACCTTGGGATGAGAATTAGAGTCACTGTGGAGTGAGGGCAGATTTGAGTTGGCCACGCAGGGCTCGTGGACTGTCTGTTCAGTTACTGCTCGCCTGGCCCAACCTGTCCCCATACTGGATTTTTCATTATGAAAGCTCTTTTGTATGCATATGCAAGTAAGAGGAGTCACTCCCAAATAGTCAAATACAAATGCTGGACTGACTCAAAGTATTCAGGATGCCAGCCCAGCCTTCTCATGCTTCACAGAAACCAAATACTGAAAACTGAGAAGAGGAATGATAGAGAGGATTTTTCTTAGTGCTTCATTTGAGGAATAAAATGCTGTAAGTGAAGCCACGTGTAAATGAAACGTAGCTGCTTCCTTGTTTCCCTGGGCAGCAAGCAGGCGTAGGGGAGAGTGAAGGAAAACAGTGGAAAAGGCTTTCTCTGCAGCAGCAACCTGGCCTAGATGAGTCACAGATCACAAGGGACAGAAGCACAGTGCCAGATTATTCCAAGTTTTCTCATGCTGCAATTTTCAGGTAAAAAAACCCAAACCCAAACCCAACCAAAAAAATCCCATAAATGGAGCTGATTGGTTCCAGCTGTTAAGTTACAAGTCTGTGTTTTACAGCCAGTAGGCACGCTGGCTCAGAGCAGACGCCCATCTACTCCCGAGTTTTGTCTCCTATAGCAGGCGCTTAGGATGAGAGTGAAGAAATGGAATATGAACAGTCATGTGGAAGTGCCGTCCACTGGGAGCGAAGGATCTCTGGGAACTGGATAGCGTTCAGAAGACTTCAGAAAAGTTCTTGGCTCTTGTCACAGATTTCATGTTACTGGGGGCAAGTTACTTATCCCAATTTTGCTTCCAGTGGGAGTAATACCTCTATTTCACAAGGCTAGCAGTCAGCAGGTACTTACTGTGAGGTACTCAGGTGCCGTTTATTTAAATACTGAGGTTCAGGGATTTACTCTGCCTGAAACAAATGGCAAGCTTGAAAAAAGGAAGTCAGTTAAAGGCATTTGCAAATAAATGTACCCAGCAGTTCAGCACGAGCTGGAGCCACCAGACTTGGCTGAAAAGCAGCCTGTGATTGCAGGTCCAGGAATGCTGTGAGAAGGTTTGGCTGCGCATTGCCTTCGCTAAGTCCTAGGAGAGTGAGGTTGTGGGGTGCCAGTAAGAGGAAGAGGAGGTTCTGGCAGTGCAGCGGTAGTTTCACCCTGCTGTTGGTCTGGCGCAGGTGGTGTGGAGGCATGCTCAGTATGAGCCGCTGTACCATATGCTCAGTGATCCCGAGGCCTACGTCTTCACGTGCATCAACCAGACAGCAGAACAACAAGAGCTGGAGGATGAGCAACGGCGGCTTTGTGACATTCAGCCCTTCCTACCGGTACTGCGGCTCGTGGCTCGAGAAGGTGACAGAGTCAAGAAGGTTATTAACTCCCAGATCAGCCTGCTCATTGGAAAAGGTCAGTTCTCCCATCGTTGGCAGGGCTGTTGGCTGTAGGTGGAACATGCTGCTTTCCCAGACAGTCTGGCTACGTATGGAATAGTGATGGAGCCCTGCTTATGCAGGAGAGGAAATGAGCAGGTTTGGTCTCTGATGGATCTGGTGAGGGAACGTTGTGTGTGCAGACCCGAGAAGGGTGATCTTTCCTGCTGGCAGAGGGCTATACTAATGGAGTCAGTGCAATTTTACATAGTAAATAAGCAATCATTAATGGTAGCTTGGCTGACTCTTCTCCTTTTGGCCAAATATTAAGCATGCATTTAGGAAGACTATTTCACAGACACTTGATTATCAAAGGCTGATTTCCCCATTGGGTGCAGATGCTTATTTTGTCTTTCTGCCTTACTCTCCACTTAGGTTTGCATGAGTTTGACTCTGTCCAGGATCCAGAGGTGAATGATTTCCGCACCAAAATGTGCCAGTTCTGTGAGGAGAGAGCAGCAAAGCGGCAGCAGCTCAGCTGGGCAGCTTGGATGGAGTACAACTTTCCCTTGCAGCTGGAGCCCATGGCCAAGGGCCTTGGGACTGGCCCTCTACATACCCCCACCAAGAACATTTTTGTCAACGTCAAGTTTCAGTCTGGCGGGGTAAAGCACAAACTTTTCTGTGACAGTGTTTAACTGGTTTGTGCTTTCCCTTTGGGAACCTTTGGGCATTTGGAGACAGAATAATGTGTGCGTGGACAGTGTTGCCGTGTGTTCAGTGTTCGTCTTCATTCTCCAGATTCCTTTGCCTGTGGAGATGGTTGGGAGGGAGACTCTGAGCCTCCAACCAAGGGAGCTGTTCCCCTTCCTGAACATGTGTTGGGTGTACTGGTTAGCTGGTAGCTGAGGTTGCTGCATGCACATGTGGTGGTGGAAAGCTTTTTGGTTTTGAGTGGGAGAGGAGCACAGAATCCAAGACATGCCTTTCCTTTTGCAGCCCAAGAGCCTGCTCAGCTCATGCTCAGCATACACTGCTTGCAGGCGCCAGTCTCTGTTGGTCGTGGCCCCCTGTTCTTGCCTGCTACCCTTGGTTAATGTGATTCTTGCATGTTGTGCCTGGACATGAAGCAGGTGCCACCCCCACAGGAGAAGGGCCTTCCAGAGCAGTGTTTGAGCATGGTGACCCTAGCCACCCTCTGCCTTGCTGGTGGAATGACAGTGGGAAGATTTTTAATAACTAGCAACCACATGAACTGGTGATTCTGCTTAAACTGGACTTGAAGTTCCTGATTTCCAGCCTTGCGCTTCTGAAACGTGCTCCTGCCCAGTTTGGCAAACATCCCTACTTATTTGCTAATGTGTGTGTGGGGGTAATTCTGCCTTCCTATCCTTCCCTTTATTGTCGGCAACGGGAATGTTGTTGCCTGTCTGCTGAGCTACTGCTGCTCCTTGTGCTCATCTCAGCTCTTTGCTGGTGTTTGACAGTGTATGCTGTGTTGTTGGGATTGCAGGAGAGCTTCACTTTCCAGATGTCCCCAAAGGAGTTCCCCATCACATTAATAAGCTATGCTATCAAGAAGCAGGCTACTGTCTTCCGCCATGAGACACTGGAGAACCCAGAGGACTACACCCTGCAGGTGAATGGGAAATGTGAATATCTCTATGGGAACTACCCCCTGTACCAGTTCCAGGTGAGCCTTGCGCCTTGCTTTATCAATGAGTCTGTTCCCATATGGCCTCCTCTTGCTGGGAGGGCGGATTGAGACGTGTTGTCCTCCATCAAGGAGGCGATGCTGTTTACAGGAATGCCACACATCAGTGGCAGGACCTGGATGCTACTTAGGGCAAGGGATACTGCTAGCAACCTAACAGATCCGTATGGTTTTGGGGGTAGTGATCTAAGCCCATCCCTGGGTTGCAAGTGCTGTGTAAATGCATTTACAGATTATGGTTCTGGAAATGTCTGCTTGCTTGCACGGTGGGCTGGGGGTGCTCTTGCTGAAAGTTGGGCAAGTAATCTTGTATCCTGTGTTCCCCTGGCAGGGCAAACTGCTGTTGGGAGTGCTGAATCCTTCTCAGTATTTTCCCTTAATGCAGCCATTTGAGTCAGCTGATGAAATGCCAGCTATAAAAGGCATTTCATATTCTCAGGTCTGGCAACGTGAGTCCAGTGAGTTGCAGGTTTATAAAGCAAGAGGAGATAAATTAAAACTGGATTTTGATTGTTGCTGTGTCCTTTCCTTACTCCTTCCACCTGTTTCTGCTTCAGCCAGTTCTGATTTGCTTGAGTGCTCTTGCCTGCCTGGCTCTGTTTCATCCATGCTGACTCTGTCCTCTCTTTGCAGTATATTCGCAGCTGCCTGCACCGAGGCCTAATGCCCCACCTGACCATGGTACACTCCTCCACCATCATTGCTATGAGAGATGAGCAAACCAACTGTATTGCCAGCCCCCCAAAGACGGCTGCCAAGCCTCCCCCGCTCCCTAAGAAAAAGGTAAAAGGGGACAGCGACCCAGCAGGGTCACCCTCAACTCAGCCATTGATGGAGGCGCTGGGAACAGCAGCTGGTTCTCCCTGCCTCCCTCAGGACAGGTTCCTAGCTAGGGTCTGAGCGCTGGGCATTTCCAGGCAGCCTTCCGGCTCCCTCTGCAGTGTCCCTGGTTGTCACAGACTTCGTGCTGCCCACCTGCGATGCAGTGCTCTTTTCTGTTGGAGTAAAAAGCATGTGATGAGAGATGAGGTCTGGTGCTGGCTTGAGAAGTCTTTGTTGCATCTATTTCTGATTGGAACCCTTTTCCCTTTCTAGCCAAACTATGGTTCCCTCTGGTCCTTAGAGCAGTCTTTCTACATCGAGCTGGTGCAAGGCAGCAAGGTCAATGCAGATGAGAGAATGAAGGTACGTACTGACTCAGTTTGGGGTTTTGGTTTTGTGTTTTGGCTTTCCCAGTTGCATCTGTCTTGTTTGTGTGGTGAGGAGGAAAGCAGGGGCCGACAGCTTGATCTCACGTGATCCTCCATTATGCTTCATTCAGCCTTTGGGCAGTTTCTAAACTGCAGCACAACAGGAAGGGGAAGAGAACTTGCTAGCCAGCAGCCCAACAACAGAGCAGTGTATTCTTAGAAACACTCCCCTGCAAAAGTTTCTGAGTAGCAAACGGAGCACCTGCTCTCTGGTGATACCGCTTGACGGTGGTGTGGAGAGGCAGGGGAGTCTGCAAAAAGCAGAGGAGGGGAAATTCAGCTCTTGAGAAGAGAGAATGACGGGAGAGGTGGTGACTGGTAAAGTTAAGACAGAAAGCATGATGCAGCAAAGCCCTGGGATTTGCAAGGTGTTTGCCATGAAGGGGGGAGCAGGCAAATGAGGAGAAGGGGAATGGCTGCCCTTTGGGAAAGGAAGGGAACAGGGCAAGGGTATAGCGCATATACGGGTGCTCTGCAGGGCAAGGCTTTAAACCTTGAAACCTGCAATACTCTTACCAATGGATTATCCAAGCGTTTTGCAATGATTAAGCAGCTCTTACAAGCCTGCATGAAGTAAAAAGATAACAATGCCCTTAACTGAAGTTGGGTGAAGAGGAAGATTGAGGAACTTAATGTTTCAGTGAATTGGGAAAGAGACAGGAGTAGGGCATCCTGTTCAGGGGAGGGGATGCCCTGTCCCATTCCTCTTCTAATTACGTGTCTTCAGCAAACAGGTCAAGTCCCTGTGGATTCATGGTGTTCTCTTATTTCTCTTTCCCTCAGCTGGTGGTGCAAGCAGGTCTCTTTCACGGCAACGAGATGCTGTGCAAGACAGTGTCAAGCTCTGAAGTGAATGTATGCTCAGAGCCAGTGTGGAAGCAGAGGCTGGATTTTGATATTAACATCTGTGATCTTCCCCGTATGGCGCGGCTCTGCTTTGCCCTCTATGCTGTCATTGAGAAGGCAAAGAAGGCACGTTCCACCAAGAAGAAGTCCAAGAAAGCTGTAAGTAAAGCCAGTGTGGGACTGAGCCAGGCTTGCCAGTGCTGGAGGGCACAGGACACCGTTCTGAAGCAAATGCCCTTTGCTTTCAGACGACTTTATTAATAAAAGAGCTTACAGAATGCTGGCCAGTAACTTCTTCAACAGGAACAGAAAACTGAGGAGTGGCTGCCTGTAGGAAAGGTTGTTTAAATGTAATTTCTTGTCCAGAAAGACCATTAAGAAACATACCCAGCATCTGAATGCACATAAAGAGAGGAATCATTGGTGTTAGTGTCTCTGTTTTGCTGTTCCGCAACTTCCTTGTTTTGTAGTTGAGGTTAAACTACCTTCTGTGTTGCATCTTCTTTCTAGTAAGGTCTTTCACGCAAATCCCCCACGGAGCAAATTAACAGCTAAGAAGGAGGAAGAAAATGAGGAATGTAAATGCTGGTTACAGCAAAGCTTTAGGTGAGGTAAAATGAAAGTGCAGAATCTTCAAGGTTACTGTTCAGATGCTGCAAATTGAGGATGGAAAGTGTTAAATCACTTTGGAAGCTCTTGTTTTGAGCTTCTGAATCAGAGATGTTGTGCTATTTCTCACTTTCCTCACCTCTATTCCAAATCTTCTAGCCCATTAATAATTCAGTCACTAAAAATAGATCTAAGTGCAGTCTGTAATTGAATTGCTGGTTTCCTAGTGTTGTAACTTAAGCGTGATGCCTCTAGCTCTTTGCATACGAAGAGTTTTCTTTATGAGCAACAAATGCATTTATTCCTCTGCAAATTACTGTTTCTGCAGCCATAAAAACAGTTACCATGCTTTAAACAGGGGACTAGTCATGCCGTCTTTACTCGAGTGCAGAGAAACTGAGGGACTGATCAATGTGCTCACAGAAGATCACAGTCTGTGTCCAGTCCTGCCAGCTCCTTTTCACTGCTGGGAGGGTCACTGAGCTTTGTTGTGTTGACAGCAATAGGGTTCTCAGGGCTACAGTGCATTAATGTCTGGGGAGCAACAGGCAACCCACGAGTCCTGCTTGTGTGGACCAATTTTTGGGCTGGAGACTTCAAACTGGAAACGTTTTCAGGCCAGGACCAGGATCAACCTTTTTATCGTTGTTTTTTTACTTAATAATAGCAGAACTCCAGCTCCTGCTGGAGGCTTTTGTTGAGCAGAATATCTGATTCATCCACAGGCTGCATTTTTGTGGTCACACTGGAACAATTTTCAGTCTTGAGGCAGTCAGAAGGAAATCTTGCTGTTCTGATTGACAAAACAAAACCAGCCTGGTTAGCTGAGTTGTTAAGAGGATCTTGGTCATGTGTGTTCTGGTACTGGGGAAAGGTGGATGCATTCTGATTAATATAAAATCACAATATTTGCTGGAGCTGAGCTCTGCAGAAATGGATTTTTCCGCATGGTCAGCTGCAGCTCTGAGTAAGGTGCCCAGATCTCTTTTAAAATGGTTGGTAAGAGGATGTTACAGTCAGAGTGCACCCCGATTTTTGTTTTTGATTAATCATCTTTTTGCTTGCTTTGCTTACAGTACTCAGAGGTTAATTACATGCATGTTGTTTGGCTATGCAGACTGTCCAGAGCAGATAGGTGGGACTAAGTTATTTACTACCCCAAAAACCAGGCATGTTTGCAGACTGACTGGGATGAGTCAGAGGGTTAATGTCACCCGGAGGGTTGGCTTTCAGTGTTTCTGTAAGTCATGCAGGAGATATTCTGTTCTTACAATGCTGAATCGTTGCTTTGCTGGACCTTATCCACCAAAAATCCTGCCTTGCGTTTTGGCAGGCTCTGCGCTGTGGTTTGATGTCATTTACTCTGTTAGAAAAGGTTATTGCTGGTGGTGGTGTTTCATTTGGCTTTTCCCTACGAGCTAGAAGCTGATGTCTCAAATGGGATTTTACTGAAGATACTTAGTCTAATCAAATGAACTCAAAGGTTTGTGAGAGGCCACTTGGAAGTTATTCATTTTGTCGCATTAGGGGAAAATGCTGACTTCGCTGCCTCCACCAAGTCCTTTGGTGTACCTTCAGGGTAAGCCTGATACATTTGCTAGAATGTCTCAGTGGAACAAGAAGATGTCTTGCTGTGGTTCCCTTCAAATATTACACTGTTTGTGGGTGCGTTTCTTTAGAATTTTGCCTCACAACCTCTTTGCAACTCAGTTTCTTAAGCGTATGCTTAAGCCTTGGTGTTTTCCAACTGAAATGCTGGTGTTATATGTTGAAACTGTTGTATGAAGTAAACTGTTCCATTTGGGGAACCTGACTGCGGGAAATCTTAGGTCACTTGTGGAATATGTCTGTCTGCTCTGGTGGCGGGGAACTGGGTTAGAACAGGGAGACGCGTTCTCTTTCTTGGCTATGTCCCAGTCACTTTACTTGCTGGAGTCTCCCACCTCCAAAATGAGACTGGCTTGTGTCACTGGGTTGGGCTTATGGGTTTTATTTTGGGGGGGTGTGAGGGGGGATTGGCAGCGTAAAGTTTGATTTCTATAGATACTGTTTATTATTGTACAAAGGAGCCAAGCCTTTTCTTCCCATTAGCAGATATATCTAGCGTTCTTTGCCTAGTTTTCTGAAGTCATGCGTTCTCTGTGTTCCCTCTTTCAAAATTAAAGTTCTTCTCCCTCCCCTCAAACTGTGAAATACATGAAGTGTATATATGTCATAGCTCCTTCAAATATCAAGTGTAGAGTTGCAAGGGCTTACTGGAAACTTAGAGATTCTTCAGCTCTGCAAAATATCGGGTGATGAAGTTTTAGACGTATTTGTGGGGAGTGTTTGGTGCCATTCAGCACTACACAAAAGACCCCAGGTTTTGGCAAATACCTCAATTTGATGCCATCATCTTGTACTCTGATTTTAGGAGAGCTCAAAAGGTAAGCAAGCCGACAGGCATGCTTTACAGCAGACAGTTGCTTTACAGCAACTCCTTGGTGAGGGGGTGCCTGCATACTCTTGAATGGGAAGTTACCTGCCTGTAGCGTTCTGTGTAGCAATTTGCAGACTTGGAAAAGATCAGGATAATATAACTTCTTATTCCTGGCTGTTGTGAGGGGTGTGCTTTGCATGGGGATATCTCACTTTCTTGTTAGTTCTTCTCTTACCTTCATCCAGCTTTTGCGGTTCCAGCACCCAAATGAGCTTCTTTCTTTGCTTTGCAGGACTGCCCAATTGCCTGGGTGAACGTTATGCTCTTTGACTATAAGGACCAGCTGAAAACAGGGGAGTGCTGCTTGCACATGTGGTCCTCCTTTCCAGGTACGTCAGGAAACAGAGCTACTGTATTGTTTTGTGTCTCTTTTGTCTCCACCACAATGACCGGAGATGCCCTGCGCTCTGCATTGCTGTCCACTAGGTTGTAGGAGGGCCCATAATAGTTCAGACTAGCAGACCCAGTACGATTACCGCTCTGTGTTGTGATGGGATCTAGAGCCCTGCCAAGATGAAGGCCTTGTTTGCCTGGCATTGCATGTATGACATAAGAGGTTGCTGCTGTCCTGAAGATGTCATGTATGCTTCGCTTGTGAGAGGTCAGGAAAATGAAGTGAGCTGCTAGGGCCAGGCAATGTCCAGTGACAGAGCTGGAAGCCGTCTGTGCTCGGCTTTCTGGACCAAAGCTTCAGAAGATTAGGGGTCATGGGTTTATGTACTTTGCTTTTCAGATGAGAAAGGGGAACTTCTGAACCCCATGGGCACGGTACAGTGCAACCCCAACACAGAAAGTGCAGCAGCCTTGGTCATCTGCTTCCCCAGCGTTGCATCGCATCCTGTGTATTACCCGTCATTTGAGCAGGTAGGGGACACGGACACTGTTTTTGGGCAGCAGAGAAATTCCCTAGCTTTGCTGGTGCAGGAGCATACGGCGTCACTGTCTCTTGGGCGGCTGTTGACAGGGACTGGGTACAAGCAAACTTGATGAATAGATATTGTTAATTGAAAATTTGACTTTTAACTAATGGACCTTTGAGTGAATACTTTTCCTGAGGTAAAGCTGCGCATTTATTTAAAATGATGCATAGATGAGCATTTGTTTAAAAAATGGGTTTAACTGAGCTGCCTTTAAACTGCAGGCAGCATTAGGCGTGATAGGAAGGAAGAGGAATAAAAGGGGAAATGAGTGAAAGTAGACAGCTCCCTCCCTTTCAGCACAGAGTGATAACATGCCGTGTGGTATGGGGATTTTCCATCTGTCACCGCAACTGGCCAAACACTTAAAGCGGAAGAAGAAATGTGCCTGTTACAGGAAGGAAAGGAGATCTGCTCTGCCAGGGACGTATCCACATGCTCCCCCATGATGCATGTTCTGGCTCAGAAGCTTTAAGGGGTTGTGCCAGTGTGCAAGGCGGCTTGGGCAGCACTGTCTGCTTGCCAAATGCACGCCAGTTCTAAGAATCTGGAACGGCTCGTGTTAGCCTGGAGCCCGCGTTCACGAACTGTGTGGGTGTGCAGATGTGCCCTTTCGGGGGGAAGGACTCATCCCGTCATTCTTGTTACTACCAGGGAAGGGGCTCCATGGGCAGTTAGGTTACACCTCTGAGCAGAGGGGTCCTGCTGAGTACATTACCTACACCTGAGCTGCGAGAGGTGCGATTCCCTTCTCCAGAGGTGGCAAGTGACTGATCTCTAATGCAGCATAAATGCCTGAAGTGATGGTGAGCTAGAAGTACAGAGGAAATGCGGAACCTTTCTCAGACTCTTTATTTGTGTCCCAGCTGCTGGAGTTGGGGAGGAATGGAGAACAACCCCGTGCTGCACCAGAAGATCCTGAGGAGGTGAGTCTTCTGGCATCAGCTTTTCACTATGTGCAGGCTATGTGCAAGCCTGGTTTCATAGATCAAGTTATATGTTTCTACCTTACCCCCAACCAGCTTTTTTCACCCAGCCGGGTCATGTCCCGGTCCCACGGGGTCTCTCTGGGCTGAGCAAGTCCTCTGGGATGAGACTGAGCCCTGTGTATGCTCTTTCCTGTGATTCCCACGAGCAGAAGCTGCAGCTGAAGGAGATCCTGGAGCGGAGGAGCCACACTGAACTATACGAGCATGAGAAAGACCTGGTGTGGAAGATGAGATATGATATCCGTGACCAGTACCCACAAGCTTTGGCAAAGCTGCTTATCATCACCAAATGGAACAAGCATGAAGATGTTGCCCAGGTGAGGATGCTGGGGTTGGCAGCCAAGGCTCCCTTTTTGATCCGTCTTTCAGTGTCTGCATTCCTGTGTTGTGTTTGGGAGGCCAGCTTAGCAGGGGATGTTTCGCCGTGCCCCTGCGTAGGTAGGTTTGGCATCACTGAGGCTGAGAAAGATTTTTCTGTTCTCAACCAGTCGCTGCGGACGTATGCTGAGCAGTACCCAGATGAGTTGAGGTTTGGCTCTTCTGGGCTCCGTTTGGCTCTGTGCGCTGTCCCAGACTCATTACTGACCAACAAGGTCTTGCTTATTCCCTCTAGAAACTGGAGGCAAGAAAAAAATCTGTTTAATTCACGGCAGAAATTGGATATTCTTAACTGATAGTGAGATACCAGCACAAGCTGCCTCCGGGCATCAGTGAATCTCTTCCACTGAGAATGTCAGACATCAGTTAGGGATGGTCTCTGTGCTGCTCATTCCTCCTTACTTCAAGAGCTTTGACAGGACCTTCTAAAGGTCCCTTTCTAGTCTATGTTATTATGCTGCAAAAAAGTGCTTTTCCCAAAGAGCTTATTCCACTAATTGTGGTACAGCAAGTGTAGCCCTGCTGTGGACTTGGATGGCTCCTCCTGTCAGCCTTCCTAGAAAGTTTAGACTGATGGGTTTTGACCTGGTGTCTGCAAACTTGCTCTGAGGCATCTACAAATAGTGACTAAGACAGAGGGTTTACCCCAACAAAGGAGCTGCTCTTCCATGAGTAGAATTTTAGATCTTTATCCCTTGTCATAAAAATCTTGTTCCTTTCTTTGCCTTTTTTTTTCCCTGCCCTTACAGATGATTTCCCTGCTTCAGACCTGGCCAGAGTTGCCGGTCCTGAATGCCTTGGAGCTGCTGGATTTTAGCTTTCCTGACCGTTATGTTGGTTCCTTTGCTATCAACTCATTAAAGAAGCTGACGTAAGTGTTCCCGACAAGGGATATGTGGAGCCCCTTTCTATTTATGTTTAGGGCTGCTGTGGGGGACTGTGAACAAGGCTGACAGTCTTGTCGTTACAGTTTTTGCAAGTACACTTGTTGCAGTAAAGATAAGGTTGTCTTTTATTTTTCCTTTCTGTCCCCAGAGATCATGAATTGTTCCAATACCTGCTACAGCTTGTCCAGGTGCTTAAGTATGAATCCTACTTAGACTGTGAATTAACCAAGTTCCTGCTGGACAGGGCGTTATCCAACCGCAAGATCGGCCACTTCCTCTTCTGGCACCTGAGGTAAAAAGCAAATGTTTTAGGCTTTTTCTCAGTAATCAAGTGAAACCAGCATTTACTGGTTTCCTCATTGCTCTATGGAGTGAGACAGCAAGCATGTCTGTATATAGAGATGCCAGGGTATTTATTTAAAGGTTATTGGCTGTCCTTTAGCTAGTGTCTTTCAGCAAAGCACTGGTGGGATTTCCTTGCTGTGATTGCCAAAAACCCAGGAACTGCTGCTTTTTACTTGGGAGACTGAATAAGGATTATTCCAGGAGGACACAAAATCTTTGTTTGTTTGTTATTGGGGTTTTCTTTTGTTGTGGTGGTGGTGTTTGGATTAGGTTCTGTTTTCAGAAATTATAGCTATACACACATGCCTGTGAGTTGAAATTTACTTTGGCCATCCATGGCCACCTGCCAGTTCTGAGCCATAGGCTCTGAACTGTCCTTGCCCCTTAAGTAATGTTCTCAAAGGAGTGGTTAGCAATTTAGTCATCCAGAAAGATGTCTCATCACTTCAAGCCATGGGTTTTCTACATCACCTTCTGGAGTGGGTTCATCTTTTTTTCCTCCCCAGTACATAGAATCTAAACAACAGCTAATATTCTGCGCCCTCCTCACCCCCTGCTCCTTGTGCTGGCATGAACGGGTGAATTAGTCACTCACTGCAGTGACTCAGAATTGCTTTAACCACCCTTCTTCCCCTAGGTCAGAAATGCATGTTCCGGCAGTTGCCCTGAGGTTTGGCCTGATCCTGGAAGCATACTGCAGAGGCAGCACCCACCATATGAAAGTTTTGATGAAACAGGTAAAAATTGCTTTTAGCCATAAGGGTGACTTCCCTCTTGCTTGGAGCTGGTTCTCACCTGTTAGCTTTTCCAACTTAATGTTATCAGTAATAAAAAAAAAAAAAAAAGCCTTTTAACTGCTATATTGGTTTTGGCATATCCTATTAAGAGCCTGGAGTTCCCCATGACATGTGACTTTGCTCATCTCTTACTCACCCGCACACGTCCCAAACTATACTATGTGTCTAGAATGGTTTGAAGTGTTCAAAGACCTCTGCTGTTATTAGCTGAGTTGGATGAGTTACCATTCAGTAGGAGCTGATCACAATTGGCTGTCTGAGTGGGAGCGGTGCACTCGTTCCTTCAGTTGCTGTGTGCAGGTAATCCTGCTATTTACCCACTGTCTAAGACTTCTCTATTATCTGTCAAGGATCACGGTACCTAATTCAGAAGTGAGGGACTCACGTATACATGAAGTCGTATCTAAGATGTGCCCACAAACCAGTGCTGCTTCTGTTTTCAAGACTGAGTGGCCCTTTTGCATAACGAGAACTCCCCCAAAGCATTGAAGGGCAGGGGCTATAGGTCTCGTCCTCACTTTTCTAGCCAGCGCACCTCGCTTCTTCCTTTGGTCCTTGATAACATGCGTTATTCCTGGAATTTAGGACTGAGGTCATTACCTTGCAATACATTTGTGCCCAGCAGAATATCCATAATTGATTATGGAGCTCCCTCAAGTAGATGCTACTAAATTTGTTTTGTGACAATGTGTGAAATTGCCACAAGTTGAAGAGAAGGTAAGCAATACAACCAAGGTTCACATTTCACGGTAGATGTTAATAGTTTTTAAAGTTTCTCCAGGAGTTTCCTATTTGTTAACCCTGTTCCATCCCTCCCTTTTTTTCAGGGAGAAGCACTCAACAAGATGAAAGCTCTGAATGACTTCGTTAAAGTGAGTTCTCAGAAGGCCACCAAGCCTCAAACCAAGGAGATGATGCATGTGTGCATGAAGCAGGAAACTTATCTTGAAGCACTTTCCCACCTCCAGTCCCCCCTGAACCCCAACATTATCCTCGCTGAAGTTTGGTAAGGAAGATAGCTGCATCTCTTAATTTGTGCCGCAGGCTTCGTTCAGCAGTAGAGCCAGGCTTCTGGTTACGCCAAGGTCCTCTTTTCTCAATCAAGTCACCAGTCCGTTAGCATTTGTGGATGCTGTTGAAGTTGTAGCTTAGATGGCCACTTTTTTAATAGATGCAAACTCTGATGGTAATATTTTTTGTTTCCTCTAGTGTGGATCAGTGCACCTTTATGGACTCCAAAATGAAACCTTTATGGATTGTGTTTAATAATGAAGAGACAGGTGGAGGTGGAGTGGGTATTATTTTTAAAAATGGAGATGGTAAGTCTTTAAAGGATATGTTTTTATAGGCATAATAGTCTCAAATATTTATTGTGGTGAGTGGGCATAAATATGGACCATTAAGATGTTGTATAAATGACAACCATCAACGTGTTTGAGTTTTTTGACAGTAACCTGGAGATACAATAAACTCTCCTCTGTATTTCACTTGCTGCCCTCTTTGTTAAGATTTTAGCACAGTAGTAGCTGGATACCCTCACACAGTAAAAAAGAAACTGATGTGAGGTCTGGAAGAGCTACAGCAGTCCAAGCTTTGTAGGGTTGGAGTGGCCGCTGCTCACTGACAGATGTTTTCTAAAGTGCTACATTGACTGCTGTGGGAAGAGGGGAAGAGCTTTGGCAAAGTGAAGTAGCGTATGCCTCCATTAGTATAATCATGTCCGAGTTAAGGTATCGTGTGTGCTGGCTTTACCCTCTTACTGCACTCGTAGACATTGCTCTGTGCTGATGGTCTTTACTAGCTAGACCTAGCAAGTGACAGACATGGCATAGGCCCCCCTAGCAGCCTGCTTCAGGGGCAGAACAAGTGCCGCTTGCAAGAGCACAAGAGGAGGGGAGAATGGGAGGTACTTAGGACCCTTTTTTCCTTTGTAATGCTGCGCAGATCTTCGTCAGGACATGCTGACTCTGCAGATGATCCAGTTGATGGACATCCTGTGGAAGCAGGAGGGCCTGGACCTGAGGTGAGTAATGTGCACACAGTTGTCCTACTGCAATGATAAATCACGTGTGGTGAGGCCATTTTGTCTGCAAGCTTATGTTGTCCCCGACAGGTCTGTGTAGTACTCTGTGAGCAGCTAGTCAGGCTTTGTGGTACTGAGGAGTAGAAACCCAGAGTAGGTATGGAGTAGATATGGCAGACAAGGGAAAGCTTAAAAGGCAACACAACCCAGTTCTGGGCAAGATTTCAGTGGAAGGGTTTCTTTCATCTCTGCAGGATGACCCCTTATGGCTGCCTCTCCACAGGAGACAAGACTGGACTGATAGAAGTAGTCATGCATTCAGACACCATTGCCAACATCCAGCTGAACAAGAGCAACATGGTGGCCACTGCAGCCTTCAACAAGGATGCACTGCTGAACTGGCTAAAATCCAAGAACCCAGGGTAAGTGGGCTTCCCTTTTACTTGGTGCTGCTTTACTGCTTCCTTCCAGCTGGAGACATTTCTTCTGCTTTACTCAATTTTTTCCTTCAGTTATGCATATTTCCAAGCTGTCCCACAATATCTATGGCTGCTTCACTGCCTGGCATCATGTGGATCTGTATGGGTCTTGAGCAGAAGTGGAGGCATCTGAGTTACTGTTTGCAAGCTTTTTTGATCTTTGATAGCTTAAGGTAGCCCTGTCCGCAGGCTGGATCCAAACCTTGATCTTCCCATTGGTCCCGTTACTTTCTCCAGAGATAGGTGGTGGTCAGCATGGCGGCAGCTGGAGTAATGCCAAAACTGGGAGCTGAAAAAAGCAAGCAGCACAAAAGCTGTATAGCTTGGGGTTTCACTAGGTACAGAAACAGATGGCAGCAATGCATCAGCGCTACTCGGATGTAGCAGGGCACCAACAGGAGTCATTCTAGGAGCCCACTTCGTCTTTTGGGTCAGTGGAGAGCTAGAAATGAGTTGGTTTAGTTGAGACTAAACCATTTTTGTTGAGATTGCGAACACAGCCTTATCCAGACCTCTCCAATTACAGACAGTTGTTATTGCGGCTAGTTTTTGTAAAGCATGGATGGGGAGAGCCTTTGGAGAGCACTATGTAAATTCAAACATGTGATTCCCTTACCCTCTCCTGCAGGTTTGCATGGGGGAAGCTACAAAAACAACTTCCCCAGTGGTGAAGTACTGGTCTTCAAAGCAAAATTCTCTTTCAATCTTTTTCTTACCCTCTTTAGTGACGCATTAGAACAAGCTATAGAGGAGTTCACGCTTTCCTGTGCTGGGTACTGCGTGGCAACATATGTGCTGGGGATAGGTGACCGGCACAGTGATAACATCATGATCCGGGAAACTGGACAGGTATGGGGATTCACTGCTGCTGTTGAAGTACTGGAAGAGGGGCATGAATGCTACGTAGCAATGGACAGATACATCCCAGTGCAATCTTACTGCTAAGGAATGTACCTCACCTTCCAGCTGAGAGGCAGACTGGACAAATATTCTCAGTAGCTTCTATCATTAAGAGGGTAAATACAGTTTTATCATTTGAATCACAATTCTGAAAACATTACTGCCATCAGCTGCTGCTGTTAATACCCACTTTGAAATTACAGTGGAGCAATTCATACCTCTCAGACCTAAAATTGTCTGCAGATGCAAACTCGAGCACTGTACTTAGCAGTCTAAAGACTTACTTGGCTTCAACAGAGTCACAAATCGCTTGTAGTTGCTAGGTAAGACCCTCAGTTACTAACCAAAGCTGATATATTTATAGTCTTCCTCCTGGAAAAAAAAAAGTTTGTTGGGTTGGGGTTTTTTGGTGTTGTGGTTTTGGGGTTTTTTTTTCAAATGAATGCAAGTGATCAGCATGGTTTTAATTTCACATTGATACCGGTACCGATTCCTTTACTTCTCTATTCCACAAGAATAGCTACCAGAGTTTATATCTTCTCGTACACTGTTTGGAAAACAAAGGGCAAAACTAGGAAGAAGAAAACCCTTTGCTATCAGGACACGTACTAAACTACATCAGTAATATTTTGGTAAAGGGGGAAGTCTAAGCTATCTTTCTTATTTAATTGTGAATTCTACAAAGCCTAAAATGACTCTGTGCTAGACGGTGCAAGGTAAGTCTCCTGCAGGTCCAGTGAAGTCAGCTAGTTAATATTTGAAAGTAAGAAACGGG
The DNA here is from genome assembly GCF_035582795.1 of Mycteria americana. Classification (NCBI taxonomy): domain Eukaryota; kingdom Metazoa; phylum Chordata; class Aves; order Ciconiiformes; family Ciconiidae; genus Mycteria; species Mycteria americana. The sequence goes on along the minus strand of NC_134382.1, from coordinate 6,468,302 downwards.
CTGCTGATGTTTTGAGACCTGTATCTCTCAGGTACGCGCAACTGCCTGCCTGCGCTGTTTCTGCGTAGCGTCCCACTCATCTACATCTTATTTCCCTAAATCGAGCAGTCATGCTCAAAGAAACCTAGTAGTGCCTTTGTGTTGGGGTCACAGCGGGGACAGAGACACCGTGTCATTTGTCAGCCAGACGCTAACCTCCCTCCCTGGGCTGTGCCTAGCAGCAGCCCTTACCTAGGACTGCTGCTTCTCCTCATTAAAAAAAATGCTGGGCAGGGAGCTTGCAAAAACTCTTTCTGCAGAGAAACACTCGGGCCACTCAGTTATTTGTCCACTTGAGGGAGCTGATGCCCTGCGGTATACACCTTTGGGGTTTGTGCATCTGGGGTTTACAGCGGCTCTGCAAAATTGCCATAGCGTGCAAGGTTCTGCACATGATCTCCTTCCCATCGCTGCACGAGGGGTGCAACGACTTCACTGTGCTTGGTATTTAAAAAAAAAAAAAAAAAAAAGAGGAGGGGGGAAAAAAAGCGCCTTACCTGAGCAAGTAATATTTTGTAGCAACTTTGAACCAGGACATCTTCCCACAGACTGTTTGGGACTGCAGACTGCCCTGGTAGGGTGCCCGTTTTAGTTCTCTTTCTGCTTCTACTAGTGACACACTAAGGCTTTACAAAACCCAGGAATTTCTTCAGATATACCAAGTATTGAAGAGTTAAGTACCCTGTCTGTCCTATCCAACATCTAATTACACTAGAGAATATCTTGGCAAGTAAATATTGCCTCTTTTCCCAAAGGAGTGCCATGGGAGAGGTCATTTTTCTCCCTCCCAAAATCCTATGGTCAGTATCTTTTGAACACACAGTAACTGTGAAGAGAACTCAACGCTGCTGAAGAGCTAAAATAGATACTGTTCTGAAAACAATTTTTTTCTTCCTTATTTTCAGCTGTTCCATATTGATTTTGGTCACTTTTTGGGGAACTTCAAGACTAAATTTGGTATTAATAGAGAACGAGTTCCTTTCATCTTAACCTACGACTTTGTGCATGTCATCCAGCAAGGAAAAACTAACAACAGTGAGAAGTTTGAAAGGTAAGTGTGAGCCGTTAAACTTGACTAAAGCTTTTTGAGCTCTGAATTTTCAGAATTCATTTCCACCAATGACATGTAGCCTATAGCTGTGTATACACACGGGAGTAAATAAATTATTATCTACCTGTTAGAGAAGGTGAAAGAGCATGGTAGTCATCAATGCAGACAGCCGGGTTCAGACCGATATGTAGTCTTGCTTTATGAAATGCTATAGCTTGCAGTCTTCATTCCTTTGCCTCGTCTTCCTTTCTGAACAGATTCAGGGGTTATTGTGAAAAAGCCTATATGATTCTGAGGCGCCATGGTCTTCTCTTCCTGCACTTGTTTGCACTGATGAAAGCTGCTGGCCTGCCAGAACTCAGCTGCTCTAAAGACATTCAGTATCTAAAGGTAAGAGAAGCAGAGCCCAGATACGGTTAAAACTGAATACCTGAGCTTGTAGCTCAGTGAGGAGGAGTTCAGTGTGGAAGGGCGTATTGTTAGAAGCAAATGAGCTCCAAAAATCATGAGCAGACGTCCAATGTTCATGTGCAGGACATAGAAATGCCAGATACTGGTGCTCAGAAAATAACTGCAGATTCTTCAGCACAAAGGCAGTAGGTACCTCGTAGAACCAGCTTGCAGGGAAGGAGACAGAGCTCTTTGTGTATCACTGCCTGTTCCCAGTTTGCCTCTCAAATTCTAACAACCTAGCTGAAAGACAGTAGCTTTGTACAAAAGTGCTAAAACCCCTACCGTTTCCCTACGCTCAGCATAAGACTAGGATGCATATATTTATCAGAATGAAAACACCTCATGCAACTACAGTAACTATTAAAAACAATTAATGGCCACTCATTTCCTACTCGGTGCTCCTTTCAATGCAGTAGTTTCTTAGTGAGTAAACCTGCTAGTAGTTGAGCAGTTAATAATGCCGTTGCACTCTCAGTGAGGCTACGCTGATTTCTGCCTCTTACCTTCAGGATTCCCTAGCTCTTGGGAAAACAGATGAGGAGGCACTGAAGCACTTCAGACTGAAGTTTAATGAAGCCCTGCGAGAGAGCTGGAAAACCAAAGTGAACTGGCTGGCACACAACGTATCCAAAGATAACAGACAGTAGAGCAACATCAGCCTGCACACTTGCTGCAAGAGAATGTAATACCTGCACTGAGTCCAGCAATTATAGACAGGTTTTTAAAGACTGATGAACGTTGCCATGTTGAAGATTCCCCCGCCTGCGTTCCCAGAGACCAGACATTTCTGCGTGACTGAAAAATTGTTGGACTGTCATCAGTCGCGTAATCATGTCTGCTGTAGGTGTTTGGGGGACAAGGGAGAGACGTGAGGCAATAAAATTACTGCATACAGTGAAAGGTAGGTAGATGTACTGTATCCTTAAGAACTTGTTAAGCTTCAAATACATCGTGTAATGGAAGAGTTCAGGCAGTTGTGACAACCTTCCAGTGTGTTAATGTGTCTGTTTCTGTTTTCTTGAAAATTTAGCTGAACGCCAAGAACCTACCATCCCTGTAGCTCTTATACTATAGCGCATCTTCTAGGTCCCCACCATTACAGCTCAGAGGCATTAACTTCACCAAGCGATCGCTCCTCCTACCCTGTTTCAGTGTATACCAAGGTAGGTCAGCTTAAATCACCGCTGAAGCTGACGTGGACAAAGTAATTTACTCTGCATTGTGACAGGGTAAAAATATCCATGCTGTCATATTACTTTCTCTCTGCTACAGAGGCCAAAGTGTTCCGAAACTGAACTGGAACCCATCTATTGCTGTCAAAAAACCGATGCCACAAGAACAGGCTTGGATTGGCCAATGGGTTAGGTATTTTTGTTTGCTTTCCTAAGCCTTTAGTTGAGCCTCAAGCAATTCCTGCGTTTCTGCATTTATTCTGTTTTTAAGCCTGAAAACAGTAAGATTGCATTTTCAAAATTGGCACGTGGCGTTGGTTGCTGCACGTACCTCTCCTGCTGGGGTACATTAGAGGTAGTTTGCCACCTGGTTTCCCTGTAATGTGTGCGTGCAGGGCACTGGCCTACACCTCTGTAATCGCTGGGATACAGCAGTGTCATTCCAGTGCCAGCTGGGACAGATGGCACCGTTCTGCGCCTGCGTTATTTGGTCTGTCTGCCTTCCTGTGTAAGGATAGAGGAGTGCCAGATGAGTGAGTTTCACACTGAAACGCTTACTTAGAGTAAGTTGCATCTCAACTCGCATCTTTCTGCAAATTTGTTCCCGGTTCCTTTCCCCACTCTTCCTCCTCCCAACCACGGTACACGACTCCTTGTCTGTTATTAGAGCTGGTGTGCAAACTCTGTCTGGGTACGGGTGTTCAGCCAAAGCGGCAAGCTGTGGTTATCTGTGCTGGGACCTAAATCGGGACAAACTGTCTGCTCCAGCCTCCTCCTCTTCTCACTGATGCCTCTGTCTCCTTCCCAAGCAGAATCTGTCCCTTCTCCCACAAGGTGCTGTAATCAATCACGTATTTCTACTCATGTGTCATATTTTTGTCTCCAGCTAGCGTCCTCACGTGGTGAGCAGTTCTGAGCACTGGTGTTGCACAGGGACAGATGAGCAGAGCCACTGCTACCACTCAGTGCCTCACAGGAGCATAGCGAGGTGCATCAAGCAGGCTGCAGCCTATGGGTCCTGCTGGAAGATAGGCGGAGTAGCGTGGTTAGTACGGGCTCCCTTTAGCAGTTCCCTGGGGTGCTTCTTTCCATTTCCCCATGTTCTCCACATCATCAGGTTCCTACGGAGGTGCTATCGTTCCTGTCCTTTAAAGGATAGCAGAGTCGTAATTTTCAACACACCCCTGAAGCCGAATTCTGTATTTGATTTGTATGCCCTTAACTAGGTTGAGCAATGGTTTTTTTTAAACTCTTTTACTTACTCTTACTTATGTAGGTAAAAAAAAAATCCAGGCATTTCAGATCCTGTTTCTCAAGTGACAAGAGATGCATGCCTTAGTCAAATGATGGACTACTCTCTCATGCAAGTTTAGCTTTCATGTCTGGTTTAAAATTCCCACAAAACCAGCAACTTTAGGACAGAGACTGAACCGGCCTGTTTATTCCTAATAGATCATCCCTGTCATGGGATAAATTTGATTTGATAGTGTTTTTGCAACCAGCACATAGGTACAACTCATTCCTGACTATCAGCTCTTTTTAATACTTTAAAGTCAGGTACATCTGTACTTTAAAATTAGAAGAATGCTGCCCTATACTGGCTGTTAAAAGTCCACTTTTTTTTTTTTTTTAAGCTAAGTTAACACTGCCTTAAAACGGTAACTTCTACCCTAAGTAGAATGACTGGTAGGTAATACTAGGCTTGGCCAGTGAATGGAATATAAAACACCTTTAAATAAACCCTTCCCTCATTACCTTTACATACAAACAGATGCCAGCAGATTATGACTTAGTGTTACGCTGTTGCTAATTTAAATTCTGATTTAAACTACTTGCTGTTTCTTTTCATAAAAGATGTTATGCAGTCTATTCGATACTGTTTTGTATATATTCATATAAACCAGGTTGCCTCTTGTAGAGCACCAGTTACTAGAAGAAGCAGTGATATAGAAGACAACTCATTTTAACTTTATATAACCCTTGGAGATCCCCTTTTTCTACACCTTTCACATGATACTGTATGTGACTGAGAGGTGGCCAGAATATTTCAAGATAGAATGGCACATACCCTTCCAAATGATGATCCAAATTACTTCCTAACACATTCCTCTGTAGAAGTTCTTCAGCAAATTGTTTAATAATAAGTAATACCGAAAGTATGTTTGCAGCAAGGGATTGCTTTTGCTGTACTTTCTCGGTGTTACAGACCCTACTTAGTTAGCTAGAACTGAAAGCTAGCCTCATGTCTTCCCCTAACTATGCATTTGACCATAACACTAGGAAAACAACAGTGGATAAATGTGTGCAAACTGACCTGCGGGAAACAAACACTGTCTCGACTGGAGCCAGCACTCTAGAACTGCTGCTGCTTCTAGAGATTAGACCAAAAGAAACTTCCTGTAGTCTTTGAGCACTGTCCTCAGTGAAAGATGAGCTCTCTGCAGTACGCTATAAATGACTTCCACTGATTAGGTTCTCCTGAGTCTAGAATATTACTCACGGTTTTCTTGAACCGCACAGCAGAACCTAGCGGTCTCAGGTTTCACATTACATCTTAAAAACAGTGAATCCATATTTGCAATTAGACATACAGAAACATGAAACTGATCTGGTCAACAAATTACGAGAGTAAACCATCAGACTTCTTTTTTTAGCTAAGTATTACAAGGATAATTTTCCTTTCCTGTGCCAGACTACATAGCCTCATGCTTCACAGGCTAGGAGGGTGCTGGGTGTCACAATTTAAATTGGGAGTAGGAAGATGCTTCTCTCTCTTACATTCAATTAAAAAAAAAAAATTCTGTTACCATAAGGACTTGGACAAATGCGAAAGTTTCCATGGGGTAGCAGATTACCACAACTGCCAGTGAGCCTGTGCTTGCACAGCAAGATGCTGCTGTACACCATCTGACGACTCTGTTGCTTACCTTATTTCCCCCCCCCCAGAAAAGCAGGTCACTTCCAGTTAATCTACAGGGCTAATGCACACAATGAATGTCTGGTAAGCACCTTGTTTGTGCATCAAACCTGTGTGTCACCTACCCTTCTAGGATGATGCTTTTACAAGGTTCCACCGTTGTCCTCTAACGATTTGATGCCATCTTTTGTAATTCTTCGAGGTTTTAAGAGCCAGCTTGGTGGAGACCAAGCTTTCTGCACCCAAGCTTAATGGGATATAGAGACAATTTACCACAATCATGGAATAAAGTTAGCATTTCAGCAGGATCCCTGCAAAGCTTAACAGGAAATGCAAAAAGGAAAGCAGAAGCCCAACACCCCGTCTGTAACAGTGGCTTTGATATTAGAAGAAAATACTGCAGGACTTGGAGCTCTTTGCATGCTAATCAGTGAGAAAACAGTACTGCACACATCATTGCTCCCTCAGCAGGGAGAGGCAGGCGTTTACGACCTCTTTGCATTCCCTCCCTTGGGGTGCTACGCCCAGACTCTGTTTGCTTGCGGAGTTCCCTCTGGCCACACAAGTTTGCTCCATTTTAGGGAACAGATACATTATTGCTATTGCCTTCCTTATTAAACTAATTTACAGAGCAAAAAGTATGCAAAAATATCAGGCCACATGCAAGGGGGGACGCACTGAAACCACATCAACCTCATCAGTGGTTGTGCATTCTTGTGGAAGGGAAGAAACATACTACAATTCTGTAAATGTAAAAGTAATTCTCTTACATTGCCACAAATTGATAATCCAGGATCCTGCCTGTCACACTGCAGCAAGGCAGTCTTACCTAGCAGTTTCCTTAGTCACTCCTAGGGACTTGGTTCGCAGGCTCACAGCACTTCATACTTCAGCCGTTGTTTTGGTAGTGTTTCCAGAAAACTCGCGTCCTAATATAGTTTTACAGAAGTACAAAGCAGCAGTGGCTCGTGTCATCTGTCCTTCAGTTTTAGAAGTGCAATAAAACAAAATTGTATCAGCGTAAACTGCAAGAACTGGTAATTCCAAAGGTGTTTCTCAATCCAGCACAGTTTTACAGAGAGGTTACTTAGTCTAGAAAATTGACTTACCTACAAAGAAGTAAAAATATCAATGAGTCACCAAGGGGCCCATCTTCCTTGTACACCACTGGAATAGCATCTTGGATGAAAGTCTGACGGCTACAGCGGGTCAGCAAAGAGCCTTTCACTCCAAATTTACAAAGCAGCAGCAGCTCACCTGATAGTTTTCAGCAAGTTGAACTGTACTGAAGATTGACACTTAAATCACTTTCAAAAATATTACATTTCACTATAAATAAGAACCTTTTGATTTTATAAATATGCTCAAAGTGATACCCCTTTCTATTTCTATTTATTTCGAGATGTTTCTGTGATTATTTTTTTTTAACTCTGTACAAACTGATTGTGCTTATTCTGTTGCCTTTGAAAAAAGAAGTATTTTTTTAAGCCAAACCGTGGTTCTGTAAGAGAATGTTTACATGTTTAACTTTTCAGTTGCTTTAGGTACATGTTTTGTAAGTCAAAAAATAAAAAAAATTATTGATAAATTGTACAGACATGGCCGAAGTCTTTCTGTGCTTGAGAGATCAACAAAAACAAAACGACACTCTTGTACTGCCACCAGCAGAGGCAAATCAACCCACAGTTAATTAACACAACTTGATTCAGCTTTGCTCCAGTCAGTAAGAAATAAATGCAAACAACCTTTAGAACCAGAAATTTATTGTAGCTTATAGACTTTCCAAACTGACCTGTTACCAATATACACATCTGAAAAGTTATACCCACAGTGGCTACAAACTGCATCAGGACGTTTACAACCTTTCAGTATTACCATTAAGTCATGATCAGTTTTGGTCTAAAATACAGCAGCTACAGCAACAGTATATGGAAGGATAAGTCTTCTACACATTAACACAGGACAACTGTCAGACATAAGTTAAAAGTTTCCCAGTTTACTTAAAACTAGCAGTTATATTACCACGTTAAGTAGTCAAAACCATTTCCCCATTTTAGAAATCTAAAATTTTACATAAAAAAAACCAACCCCAAAAAACGGTAAGCTAGTTGTGTGGGTTCTTCCCTGCTTCCAGGTCCATCTACTATTGTAAAAGGCACTCCACAGTCAAGCGTTACCCCAGATAAAACCCACCGTTACATCCCATGACACACACCACTAGGCGAGAATAGGTCTGCTCTCAAAATCAAAACTACAGAAACATTTGGATCAATCTTCATCTTTTATCTCTTTGAATTACGACCCTTTGCGCCCACCCTTTGGCTTCCTTGTTGCTCCTCTAGCACCCTTACCCAGTGCAACATCTCCCTGCTGCGTACTGTCAGCCGCTAACGAGCCTGCTAGGAGAAGTGTGGTCTGTGCACCTAGAACACGGGCAGACTACAGACAAGATCAAAAACCGGAACTTTTGCTTACCGTGCTGAGGAGTGAATGGAGTCCTAGTCCCCTGTTACAAGCAAAACAAGTTACTCTCTTTAATCCACCTCCAAACGTAAAAATCAAGTAAGCAGATAGTCATTATTCAAGGCTCTGCGTAACACCAAATAAAGTTAAATAAACAAGACCTGCCTTACAAAAAAACTAGCACTCTCCACCATGGGGTCATAACTTACTTTTCGTACCTTTCAGCTATTTCTTTAGAAAAGTCCTTTGCAATTCCAAGTCAGAGCTTTGATCAGAAACAACCAAAATCATCTGGACTTGGAATAAGATTAACGTGATTCCCAAGGTTTTCTGGTTGGATAATTTACGCTATAGTTTTCACCAGCAGGAAAACACAATTACTAAGTGTAAACAAAGGCTTAATACACCAACAGTCCAAGTTACTGTACAAGGAGTTACAAGGAAGGAGCAGGAGTGTGTTTAATCGAAATGCTATCAGCTATGCCCCAAACCCTCCCGCTACCAAATTAGAAAAACTGAACAGCCAAAAAAACCCAAAATACCTATCTATGTAGACTGGTAGCCAAGGTGCACAGGTACACAGGTCTCGGGCTTTCCCGCTTCAGTTACCAACGTAACAATCAATCAACTAAATGAATAATCCACCCTGTCAGCAGTATGAGCAGCCCACCACCGTACTACAGGCAGCCTCACTGTAATTAATAGGAGCTGTGGCAACACACCACAGCAACAGCACGCTAATTTGCCCACCACCCGAGTAGTGTTTTTTCCCAATAACTTAAAAGCTCTTATGCCAAGACTTAACTGGGGGGGGGGGGGGGAGAAAAAACAAACTGTATTGCACAGGGCAGGTGAACCTCTGCAGAGGCTCCTAAAGCTTTTACAATTTCTCACAAGCTTGTCTGTTCCCTCTGCAAAAATAAAGGAGATTAAAGAAAAGGAAAGAAAAATTAAAGAAAAAACAGAGTGGGGCATGAGCGAACATGGCAGTCAAGGCCAATGACACTGTATTACTGAAACATCTACACTAGATAACTGTGCCCGTGCTCCTGCTGCAGCAGTATGAGACTTGTAATGTTTCATGCTTCATGATTTTTTTTTTTTTTACTTTAGCATGTTTTAAACCCCCATCCCTGTTTTCACTACCACAAATGACATAATTACATAATTCCAATATATTTACAAAATATTAAAAAGTCTGTTAATCTTCTACATATTAACCTCATTCTGCCACTTTACACATGCACTAATTTGGGGAGAAAATTAAAAGAAATCAACAGGCTGAAATGAGCAGCTTTACCCTTTGTCAACAAGCAATCTTTGCATCTTTTAGAAAGAGAAAAAGGAACAAAGCCGAGTTTGTTTCACCGAGCAAAAAAAAGACAGTTCAGAAATTCATGTGCAATGGCTACAGATCTGTAGAGTCACTTAGCTGAGATGACACGAAGACAAAAGTGCAAGGTGGTTCCTCACATAGCGTAAAAAAAAAAAATCCAGTCACTGAGGCATGGCTGAAGGAAAAGAGGTGCTACCTACAATTCTAGAAACAGCATCAGGAACTAGCTGACATAACACAAACACTGGGATGTGTGTGGGTTGAATCTACTGGCCAGAATGAATTTTTTTTTTTTTTTTTTAAACACCATGAATCCTTGGTAACAATGGAGTGTATTACAGTGGAGTCCTCTAGAGCAGAAACATAAAGACAAAGGGAACAGCTAGAATCAATAACTGAGGGTAGAGTCATCCCATTCCAGCTGTTGCTGTCTATTGACATTCTGTTGGTCCTCCTCCTGCTCTCCCTCTTCCTCCTCACTGCTTTCAGACTCGGCACTGGTGATGTCATCTTCCTCTCCATCTTCACTTTCTTCTTCCTCTTCCTCCTCTTCCTCTTCGCTGCTGTGTTGATCCTCATAAGTCTGTTAAGACAGAAATTAGCTGTTGATAGCATATTGGCTGAAATTCTTTTTATTCTTTTGAATTCAGGCACAAGGCACTATATGAAGAAAGAGCTATTACGGATTCCTTTCTGGTTTTAGAAGTTCAGCAGTAATTAGGCAACCAGAAAAAAAAAACAAAGTAGCGCTCTTTAAAATAGCTTTGTAACATTGCTATCTATCCTGTCACTCTAAACAAACTAATTCTGCAGCGTGATCTAGTACTGCAAATGCTACTGGAAAAGCGTCTTTCAGAGGGGTCACACAAAGAGCATTAAGGTTGCACGTCCGTCTTGTTCCCGATTTTCTAAAAATTTAGCTGTCAACCACAGGAGAAGGAAATACCAAACACACAGATGTTTCAACAATAAATTCTTGCAACTTTGGAAAAAAGCAGACCATGGTTAAGGTAGGGTGCAGCATGATAAACACTAGCGTTGGACACTGACCTGTAAAATCCAATTATGTATCATGAAGCTATAACCCATGCAAGATCCCAACCGTAACTGCTCTTGGCATCTGTCACTTTGGCGCATTCATTAAAAACTCACAGTTAATGTCTCTACTCTGTGGTCAGTGGTTGGTTTTGCTCTACTACTCTGTCCATGTACAATCACACCCATTACAGCTGGAAAAGAGCATTTTTTGGTTAAGTGCTGAGACAGCAGCTTTACCTCCATGGGGTTCACAGTGATGGTCAAAGCAGAGTCATCCCAGTCCATCTCATTTTCTTTTCCAGTGTCCTGGTCACGCATCGTTCTCTGATGTGCAGCTCGGATTCGGAACACTCCCAGAATAATCATAAAAACCAGGAAACTGACGCAAACTACAATCACAACCGTGGCTGTGCTGGGAACAACTGCAACAAGAAAGTAAAAGGAGTTTCTTAGATGATGCTGATAAGTAGCTCTTACACAATGCTAGTTACTAGTCCTCCGTTCCCATCACCTGCAAGAGGGAAATGGCATTACACAAATATTACAGGTAGCTACACAGAGGCAGTTTGTCTGAGGCCACTTAAAAAGTCAGTTGGAGAATACAAACTAAAACTGCATTCCTTAAGCATAATTACATCAATCTGAAGGACTGACAACACATGGAAAGCAGTTTCCACCACACACACAGGCTCCTCTCTACAATGCCTATTTTTCTTCCTCTCACATCCTACACCCATGCCAAATTAAGTATAATTAAAACAGAAAGGACAGATACCACGATTCATCAAGGGAATAACGCTGCAGTTCTCTCCTCGTGCCATTCAGAAGAAATCCTGTCCCAGTTCCTCACAGTCCTTTATCTAGGTCTTACAGTCCCCTCCAAGACAAGCACACCTCCCGTTTTCCAACGCACACACACCAACAGAAAGCTCTCCTGCTGGCAGGAAAAGGTATTTCCGAGATCTCTAGTAATCCACTCCTCCCTCCTTGGGCGACAGCAGAACGGGACCCAGTCGCTGCTTACGTTATTAGTTTAAGCTCTGGGAAAACCCCCTCTCTGCAGCAAGAAGCCTCTGTGACAGTTTAACACCAGAAAAAAACCAGCTGAACTTCAGTGACCGAGAATTCTTACCTGAAAATGGATGAGGGTTAGCTAAGTTGTGACCAGAGAGATCAACAAACGTATGATGCACTGGATGAACAAACTGCGGTTGTGCAGCTATGTGATTAGCGTGTTCAACTGGGTTAGCTGTGTGGATAACATTCACCTAGGAACAACAAGAAAATGTTAAACTTCAGAAATGCAACAGTTTACTTCTGAAGAGATAGAAAGAAAGAAAGAAAAAGGAAAAAAAAGGAAAGAAGAAGAAGAAAAAAATTCTATTTCCCAGGGCAGGCATCCAAATCTCCTTCAACACAGCAACGTCCTGTCTCAGGGGACAATCATCCCAACCAGTAGCTCCTCCTATGTTACAATTCCTTGTCACAAAACCCCTCAGTTTCACAGCTCTCCAATCTGTTTTAGTTTAGCGAGTTTGTGTACAGATATCAGTATTTCAGAATAAAACAGATAAAGCCAGTTTATTATCAAATTTGGTAGCCAGCCATTTCAATACTGAAGTAACAGTATATACAAAGATATATAACACATTAATTACATTTTCTTCATTCCCATCTTTTCTTATTCTGCTGTATATCTCTGGCTAGCACCAAAAGAAAAAAATCCATATTACAAAGGGTTAAGAAAAAAATATTCTTTATTACAGTTTAACCCACACTTAGCAGAGCTGGCTTTTAGGTACAACTGCAAGCTCATCATTTGCACAGCATATTTCACGTTTCCTTGCCAAACAGGCAGAGCTAAATATACCCCTCCTGTGGTGGAACACCGTCCTATAAGGTACCTGACCAGCTGCACAACAGGAAGAGAGCACATTTACTACAGAACAAGGAAAGCATCTGCAGTTCAACAGTTTGTAAGATCCCAACTCAAGCTCACAGAATTTCCTCAGGAAACAAAACCACGTTACTTAATAAAAAAATTTCGGTTCTGCAACTCAAGAGGCTCCCCAGCCCACCATAACCACCCCACTAGCGGGAAATACAACTAACTCTATTGTCATCCCTTTGGTCAGCTTTAAAATGTAGAAATCCAAGCTCACAGCTGAAAGATGCAGAGATACGTGACAGCTCCTCTCAACAGAACTAACTTCACATTCCAGCACCTGAAATTTTAGTGCCCTTTATGTTATCTTCTGCTGTACTTCCACAGATTTGATATAAGTGTACTAAGTAATAATTAACCTGTATTCTACTGCAGAGGAAACGCAATTTTAGCCTCTCTGCGTTCCTACATAAGCCCTTAGGATCAGCGTTTTAAGCATCACACAAGCAAAACAGTAAAGGGCCCAGCAAGTTCATTTGCAGAATCCTAGAAGTTATACGTGAAGGCCACTCACGTCTCTGGTAGCATTACTCTTACTCTATTTGCTAGTTTTTTGCTAAATTAATACGCTGTCTTTCCAATTCAACCTTTCCCCCTTCACGCTTCCATCAGCCATACTATTTCTTCTACAACACAACAGTTTCACTTCTGTTTAGGCAGCCTTATTTAAAGCTGAAATGTAGGATTAAGAACACATTTATATATAAAATACAGCCTGAAATGCACACTCTTACTAATATTTATTTACAGGACAAAAATCTAAATCAATAATTGATGGATTATCTATCAGTTGAGGCAACAACTGCCATCCTCCTAGCCATCCATGCCCCAATACTTCTCAGAGTGATCAGATTAGCTTACATACCTCCACTTTAAACTCATTGCTGACGTAGCGTCCATTAAGCTCAGAACAGACTAATTTGAACTTTCTGTCAAAGAGAGAAACGGTGTGCCAGTTTCTGTAGTGTATCAAATGCAAAACTTCTTCGTAACTAGCCATAGTATCAACCCCTGTGGAGAGAAATAAACAGGTAAAACAATTACTTTGCAAAAAAATAGTACAATATCATATACTCGACAAATATTACTCCCTTTCTTCAAGCAGGTTTTCTTGGCTGACAGATTTTCAGGTAATAGAAAAAAGGTGACACTGTAAAGATACACACACACATATGTGGCTCCACTGAAATTCCGGGGATTGATTCTGTGACAAAATCCTAGACCCAGTTAGTCTTTAAAAGGATTTTGGAAGCTTTTCTTTTGAATACGTAACATTTTCTGAATATAAAATAGAAAGGAATAATGCATGCTCCTAGGCACTGGATTATCCGTGCAAGGAACAAGCCTTTTCTGGGGCAAAGCGTACTTCATTTCCACAGTCCAGAGGTAACCTGCAATCTGGGACATGAGAGAAGAACAGAAAGGAGGTTCTAGAACAACGTATTTTCTAGAATCACAGCTTTCCACAAAATAGTTGTAACACCTCTGAGCTTGAAATTCTAGTCAAAACCGACGTATTTGGAGTAAGGTGTTACAAACCATCTCTCTAGCACACTGTTCCCGTTATCACTGTCTTCAGACCCTTCCTAACAAAAAGACCAGAAGTAGTAACCCCTACCTGTGATTATCATGCCCAGGTTGGAACTACTCATCTCAATGCCTTTCTGCTGTAACCGTGTCATGTCGATCTCCAGGCTTTCTTGTTCCTGATTTAGTTCCTCTCCTAGCACTGTCACCTCACACGTATCCAGGTTATGCATGATCTCTTCAGATACCAAAGACTCTTGTACTAAAAAGCAGAGAAAAAGCCAAAGAGGTAAGCAGAAACAAAGGTGAAGCAGACAAGAGCCCAGGAGCTATAAAATGTCACATTCAAACTAAACTCTTCTTCGAGAACAAATATTAAGATCTGGGCCTGAAGTAAAGAGAGCAAGTATTCAAAAAAATACCAAAAAAAAACCCAAACCAAAAAAAACCCAAACCAAAACTACAAACAAGGGATATTTACATGAAGATAATGGCCTGGGCTTACTACCATTTCCAGGTAAGTTTTTGTTAGCCCAGAACAGAGTATCTACGCTTTCTCACAAGAGATATACACTTTCTTTTCCCCTACTAGATTCTGTATTAAAAGAGAAATCCATGCCTCTTTGCAAGAGGAAGATCCTCCAACATGATCATGAGGGTAGGCAACAGTCCTAGGCAGAAAAGGATGTTACCTGTAGGATCTTCATCTCCATCTCCCTCTGGCTCCACCTCCCGTGTAATGGTGCTGATTATGCGAAGCTCAGGAAAGAGCGAAACACCCTCAGAACTCTCAAACTCTGAAGCAGAGCGAGCAAAATGGTTGATGCCACTAAGGCTGATTTTTGGTTCCTCTGGCTGCAAGACCATTACATATCCCTCCACAGAAGGAATGGAGACGCAGGCCTCTTCATTGAAACACCTGTGAGATGCAGAAGCAGTTTTGCACAGTCAAGGAGGCTATTTGAGAGGGAGGCACAATTATGCAGAGTAATTGCTTTATAAATTTTTAAAAAGCTCTGTCTCAGACCCAAGAGTCTTAGATAAATTCATCAACTGCATTGGAAAGTAAGAATTCCCCACCAAGGGAGCAATCTTACAATTAATTTTTAATTACAGTTAACATTTGGCCCCATTTTCTACGCTACGACTAACAGCCACAGATAACACCTTTAATGAAGGCTGTGATACTGGAGACCCACTCGCAGCATACCCTTCACAGCATGCCCTTGCAATAAGTCCCTCCCTGTCTTACACACTCTTTACGACCTTCTCCGGAAGAAAACAGAGTGCTGGTGTAGAAAACATTTGCCATATTCAAATGTGTGATGGTTAGATACAGCAAGACTCCTTTGTTTATCACAACTGAGATACATGAACATCGTTCCAGGCTTCAGGATCACCGTACAGAGACGCATTATTTCAGCACTAGGACATACTTGACAACAGTGGTGATTTTAAGCCTCCGAATCCCAGGTGTTGGGAACTGGCGGGAATTCAGATAGGAAATGTGTTGCATGGCCTTATCAACTCTGTCGATATCATCCCCTTCTAAGGTCAGTGTTGACTGACTTGGATTCATGTGGATCTGAAACAACAGGAAAAAAAAAAAAAAAAAAAAGACAATACCCAAACAGTAACATGATCAGGTAATTAAAACTGGAAGTTCAGCACTGCTTAGCCTGGTAAATGCTAGGACAATTACACCTGTATTCAAAGCAATAAGGCCATTATTTACTGGCCTCGTAGTACACAGCTTAACTTCCCTATTCACTACCTTATTCCAGTTAAATATATTTAGTGTTTCGTTCTTTCAGAAAAAAATCTAGGCACTTATCATAGTTCTGATGTGAAGATTCTAGTAATATGAAAGATGGACAGCTAATATAAAGAAGAAATTTAGCTCTGTTCACACAACATTGCTATTAAAAAAAGGCATGCAAGTTAGTCTCATAAGCTGCTTGTTAAAAATCTCTACCTTTTATTAGACAACCTAGTATACCTGGTAAAAAAAGAGAGGCTTCCCAATATGGAATTTCTCTTCAAGACTTAACGAGAACACAGTACCTTTCATTCTTAAACTCCACTAAGACGACGTCTATACAAGAAAGATTTCCTAGTTTTCATGTAATTTTAATGCAAAATCTCACAATAGATTATCTTGTTTTATTTGGACACCCCTACTAACTCTGCCAGCAAAACAGAAGTATTACCAGCAAAGCAATATACACGCTCCCCTTTATTCGTATGCAACTTTACCTTCACGCCTTTGCCAACGCCATCAGCCATTTGTAAGTCCAGTCCCTCTTTGCAAGTATATAGGCAATCTATCACTTTCTTGTTTTCCAGTTTCCCAGAACGAATCATCAAACCTGCCAGATTGCCTCGGAAAAACTGAGCCATGTGGAGTTCACCACCTTCATGAAGGGAGGAAGGAAAAAATCTTTATATGTTTTGATTCTTTTCACTTTTTTTTTTTTCCCCCTCTTGCAAAACAACAAATATGCCTTCTGGTACCACAAAGTATTATATACATGCGGGTTAGTTTTTATCCATTCTGGGTGTTAACCTTGTGATTATGTTCAAGCATAAAGAAAGAATTAAACAGTTCACCATGCATATGGCCTTCAAAACAGTTGTGGCCATCTTGAACTGTGAAACTAAGGCTAGTATTTCCGTAACAAACATTTCAAAAGAAGTCGCCCATACAGCGAGGTGGTGTTCTTCAGAAATGAAAGACAGAATCAACGAGACGAACTACGAAAACTGAATCTTTGTGTTGAGGTAACGCCTCCTACTAGTCGGTTCTCTACAAAATGGGCAATGCCCATCAGGATAGAAGACGGCAGCATCCTTCCTCTAGGTGTTAGTTACCTACGTCTGAACCCATCGTTACAGGCTGTCTTTACACTCAAAGGACAGAAAAAAACTTCACAAAGTGATTCAGCTCATTCTGAAAACGGTGTCTAAGAGTTAACTGCTCCCCTCTAAAGGTGCCACCTTCTGTCTGGACTCAAGTGAGCAGTTTAAACTCAGGTAACTCATTTTTAGATATCTGACAAGTCTGATGAGTTGCAACCCAATAAGCCCCTTACTGCTTAGAATTTTTGAAGGTGACATCATGATGATCACCTAGTCCGTAACTTGCTAAATAATGGGGGCCACAGAACACCACCCGGAAATTTGTATTTCAAGGTCATCACTTACTAAGCTACCAGATTGTTAGAAAGATGTCTAAGCTTGTTTTAAAGATTCTAAGTGATAAAAGATCCCTGGCATAACTCAAATTAAAATGCGATGCACTGCTAGAAACCTCTTCTCAATTATATCTAGACCATTCTAGGAATTCTTAAACTTTACAGAAAGACTACATATCCTGAATACACTCCTAGAAATATACACTAATTTTAAGTGTCTCAACTCAAGACAACTATCACTAAAAATTTCTAAGAAAATAAAACCCTATAGCCAACCTGAAATACCTGGTAGCCAAAGCTTTTCTGCCCACTCACTATAACTTCGTATTGATTTCTGATCAAGTGAGCATCCACTGTAAATTACAGGTCTGTCTTTGAGTTATATACGGGCAACCTGATCTAAATATGAAATTGGTCTTGCTTTGAGTGGGGAGCAGAGCTACCTGTCTTCCAGAGGTCATTCCTAACCTACTGAGTAATTCTATGATACACACACATACCTACATACAAATACATACGTATATTTATATAGGGTGAGGTGCATTTATGTTTTAACAAAACTGGATGAAAGAAATTATAGCTGGTATTTTACATCAGCAACTTATTTTACACCACTTCACTGCAATCACAATTGCAGATTTGTACATGGATGTGCATTTGGGTGCAACCAAAAAAAACCCCCCCCAAAAACCAAAAAGAAAGCAAAAAAAAAAAAAATCAGCTGATGAAGCTCTGGAAATAGAAGCACAATGAAGAAACAAGCCTAGGAGAGGATTATGTGAAGGTCAATGGCCCGAATGCAATGCCTGCATTTCATGCTGTGTGCGAGATGAAGCAATGTCTTGGCTTAAAAATGAAATAAAACAGTAGGGAAAAAACTCCAGCAACCTGCAGAGGTCTCAGGCACAGTTTCATTGTCATTTTCATTTCCTGTATATTCTGTAGAAAAGCAAGACAAAGAATAGGACAATAGGGAAAGGACCAAATAGTTACAATTTGGCAAACTCTCTTATCACAGAAAATACACAGCAGCGCTTCCCCCAAAAAGTCTGCTTATGCTCGACCCAGCTTCTCAAGGATTACGAGTTCTTTGAAACACTACTAGCTGCAATGCAGGGAATAAGCATTACTAGGTTGTTACAAGAACATAACATTCATGACAAGACAACCTGAAGAGCCCCATACACAAGCTGCAGTAAAAACAGTCCAGTCCCACTGGAGAACGCTTGGACCACAGACACCCCATCTCACAAACCACTATGAGTACTGAGATACAGGTCTATCACATGGCTCAATTTCTTTTCTCCTCTCCCAGCTACTAATGGGGAAATTAAGGTAAGATCAAGCCTGTATCAGCAAATCACCAAAAGGTATTAAGTGCTGATCAAAAGGAGCCATTACCGACACAGATTTTTTATCATAATAATAGTATCATATGTATTAAGCAGTCAATTTATCAGATGGAAGCACTGGGGGGGGGGGGGACGACAGGGGGGGACACCAAAAATTAAAACCAGCTTTTAATCTTTTAAAAGAAATGTTAAAAGAACTTTTTCAAAAGCATAAAATCTCTCTCTCCTTAGAGGTGAGCTGTATAGACAACTTAGAGCAGCCTGATTTATTTTAAAATCTTGGTATGGCAAAGAGGACCGCCTTAAGCACTAACTTCACTCCTCTGGCATACGTTTTTCCCCTGTGTCCTAATCCCCTAAAAATCAAGCTTTTGGTGGAATTTTTAAAAGGTAGCGCCTCAAGTTCTTGTATTCCAGACTTTTAATGCGCCTATTTCAGTCTGCTGTCATTAAGAAAATTCACGTCAGAAGAAATTAAAGAATCGTACAATGGTGCCAATATGAAAGCACAGGAGTTTTTAAACTCAATGTATATGCTTTTGCTAGGATGCAGAACAGATATGGAAGCCATTATACAATCCATACACTTAGCTGGAACAGAGTTTCCAAGCTCCAGTTTCTTGAAAACCAGCCACTCTAGCTTCCCTTTGAGCTAGAAGAGATAGTTGGAAAGTCACAAACAGAATGGGATGAATTATGGAGAAAATAATTAATTGACTCCAAGGAAGGGACGACAGGATGAATCTAGCACTGAAATAACATTAATACTGAAAGATAGTGAACTTGTCACCAAATAGTAAATTTGATGGAGAGGATATTTTGATAATTTAACCTTCATTCACACTTCAAAGCCGTAAAACTCAAAGAGAAAAGAGACATTATAAGACAGAAGAGACTGTTAATTTGATTAACATGTCTCAAAGCTTTCCATTTGTCATTCATTCACAAGCTACTTCTATGCATTACTTCAGACTGCAACTACAGTCTATATTCTGAACTACAATGAAACACGAATTATTTAACACTGTTCTATCTGTGACCAAAAAGATCAGCTTTATACCAGCTAGGGTGTAATTTAATCAGCAAGCAAACAGTTCAGGACTGTGAAGCAAGAGCTTTGTTACAAAGATCTCTGGTCATCAGCCTCCACGTTCAGACGCACTCTTCTCCTTTTTCTCAAGCTTTGAGAAGTAGGTTTCATAAGTATTAAAGCACATGAATCAGCATTTTACAGCTTGCACAATATCGTGTTTTAAGCCATAGTCTGCATACAATAAAGCAGATGCTTTGCAAGTTTATTTTTATAAGCAGAAATGGTAAAATACCCAAGAGACAGCATCACTGTGTTGCTTAGCTGAATTGTCTGCTGGTCACGCTTCCATTTATAAGAACACTTTTTCTACAATATGCTTTTCAATCTACTTGAAATTAAGTGTTCTGTTTAGTAATCTGAAGTATATGGTGTGCTCTTACAACCATTATTAAAAATAAACTAACTATATTCCCATGGTTACCACAAAAATCACTTTGATGGAATGCTGCTTGGTGAGTAGCTTTGTATTTCATATGCACCTGTGGCCATCGAGCAAAAAAACACTCATGGAAAAAATGACTAAAAGAGGAAATATGTGATACTAGCTAGGAGCAAAAATAACTTGTTTTGTCTTTTGCAGATTATCTTTCATGCACTAGAAAAGATCTGCTATGTACTTCTAGGCTAACCACAAAGATTTCATTAAAAAAAAGTTAATTAAAAGTATTAACAATTTTAAACAGTTACCTTGCCAACATGCTCCAACTACTAGCTGTGTTTCTATCTTTGAAGGATGAAGCGGGTAATCTTCAGTCACTGGGAAAGGATCGTATGAAACACCGTCTACATAAAGAGTTACCGCAGGAAATTCAACATTGAGGACGTAATGATGCCACTCTTTGTCACACACCTGAGTAAAGAAAGTTTTAAAAATTCTGCTTGATTATTTTTTTTAAATTACAGTTGAATAACTGATCTGATGCACATTTTGCATATACATACATGCAGACATACTGACAACCTATAAGCCCGTATAGACATACTTTAGGTTTCACACACATGGCACGCATCTGAAAAAAGCAAACCAACTGTCAAACGTTTATAAATAGTTTCTTTTCTTCTATTGCCAATATAGGAAGCTGCATCTATTTCCATTCCTTTAATTTTTATAATATCTAATAACAGCATATTTAAATTTAAAAATACGTATCTCCATGCAGGCACATTCTGAAATACTGTTATAATACAACGTTACTTGACAAAGGACCTGTATTTGCTGAGAGGGACTGTTTAGAGAAAAACATGACCATTTTGAACATAAAAAAAAAAGTCTTCCATGACAGAATTATTTATAGTGAAAGCTGATTAGTTTTTGGAAAGTAACAATCTTTCCATAAGGACATATATGGGCATTTTACCATTAAAACAGTATACATTGCCCTGCATAGAAAACAGGATACAGTTAGCTATGTTAGCAAGTAACTCCTTGTTTAGGTAACTGGCAAAACAGACCTGTAATAGTAACCTAAAGCAACTAAAAGAACCGTTGTAAATTTACAGATAGACAGGGTGATTTTACCACTCAGATCCAGAGGGCTGGAAAAGCACACAAAATATTTAGTCCCTTCTGTCGCACCCTTCATGATCATAAACATCAGGATTTCATAGAAATAAGTTCTGCAGATCTTAGTAGGACCAACGTAAAGATTAGTTATTGCAGCCTTCACTTTCAAATCCAAAATAATTACGAATACATGACTGAAAGAATACAGACAACTCCCCTCTCTAAATAGGAAGCAGAAAGTTTCTTTCTGCCCTCAGAGGCCTATTAAATCTATGTTTGTGGAGTAAAATCTAATTAAGAAAACCGATTTGTAGCTACTGCTCGCAATGTGTAGAGTCACAAATTTTATTTCAGTGTGAAAAAGGATTAAGAAGGTAAGTTCTTCTGTTATCCTATTAACGCTTTGATCTGCAAAAATGTCGCATGCTCAGAAGTACTTTAATGCTATAAACAAACTGGAATATTTCCTGTTTTCTCATGCACACTACCTTATAGTGCCTTTAGTGAAGATAACTGACGTCACAGCTAAAAGACTGACGCTGTCTTTTCACATATAAATCCACATTTTACTACCTTTCACGACAATGACTTGTGCTTTATTTCATGAGCATCCCACTGGGTTTAATAAAAGCACAAAAGCAGTTTTTTTATATTCCAGATGAAAAGGTATAGCTGAATCTATCTCTGACACTTGATCACAAATAAAGTAAGTATTGTTGGGTTCTATAAAACACGACATCAGGCGTCTGGAGTTGCAAGAAGTATTTATTAATAATTACACTGTCAGGGAGTTTAGTCTCTGGTGGTTTTCACTCCATTCTAACATCCTACCAACGGTCCTTCCAAACTTACTTGATTTAGTTTCCAGTGAAATTCAGCAGGTTTGTATGTTTTTCCCTCTGAAGGATCTTGGCGGAAGAGGAAAACAAGTCGGCAGTTGTGTACATAGAGTGTGTAGTGGTGCCGGTTCATATCTGCACAAGAGTTTTAATTAACATTATTATTTTCTGTAAACCTTAAGAACTCCACAAAATTCACCTGTTCCATAATTTCATACATAAATCCCCAAGTAACTGATAGGAAGAAACAAATGTAGAAGTAAATCAGACATGTTAGAAGGAATGAGAAACGTTTGTTAGCAGCAGTTAGGGCAAACATTCTTGAACAACCCATGAGTAATACACTGTGCAATAAATAGACATGTCTATCTCCAAATCCAATCTAAACCAAGGCATAGGACTGAAGACTCAGAGAGATAAACCTGTCAGCAGGAGAAAAAGAAAAAGAGCTCTATTTGCAAACGGAAGAGCTTTTTTGTTACAAATAGGTTGCTTCTACAGCATTTAATTACTGTTTTGGAACATGTACACGTGATGGCAGGTGGACATGCTTTCCTAAGAGAAAACTATATAGTCGTAGCTCTGAAGGATTTGTCATTTAAAATAAATACAAAGGTGAGATGCTAGAGAAACAGGTAAGAATAAGGAAAAGAAACATGTTAGCAACATCATCCATTCCATGGCATGGATGAGTCAAGAAACAAGGGAATGAAAAAATACCAAAATCATGTCAATCTTTCAGCCTGACAGCATTAAATCTGGCTGTATTGTTCCAGTACAATATATTCAAAATTGCCTCCCTCCAACAACCCTAGTTCCAGTCTTTCAATATTGCATAATATACCATTGAAATGAAGGCAAATGATATTTATACTACCAGAAACTATCTGTCGCAAAAAATTATATGCTTAGGTCAAACCAAGGAACAAAAAAGAAAAACTTGTTTTGAAGGTCTGCTTCCCATGTACTTTAAAACAGGAAAAACCGTATTTAAATTTGCCTTTTTTCTCTGGTTCACTTACTTCCATGAATCCAAAGTTTTGGGTTTTGAGTAACAGAAATGGGTGAAGGTAGGGAAAAGAGGAGAATATTTGTACCTGGTTTTGAATGACAGTCACTTTCCTCCCATTCAAAGAAATGCTTTTAGGATATTATAAATACTGTCAAATCTTTCTTATTTTTCAAATAAAATTTAAAATATATTCAGTGTAGTTTCCTTTGAAAAACCTAGCAGCATTTTAAATAAAGTATCTTTCTAATACACTGAAACAATCCACTGCTCCAGCTAACAAAGACAAGAATTCTTTTACCCCCATTAGAAAGCAATTATGGAAACATGGTTATCAGATTTCCTTCTTATTAATAGCATCTTCAAAATGATTCTTTCTGTAGCATTCACAGAGACTGAAATTATGCACAGCGTGAAAAAAACTTCATCACTGGAGAAAGAGAAATTATCTCCTAGAAAAAAAAAGATATAGTAGCAAATGCTGTCACTAAACCTGATATATGTATCTTAATGTATTTAGGCAGCATCAAGAATAAGGCTATCTTTGGAGATGCAGAAATTGAACTGCATTGCCAGAATAAGTCATCTACCATGGCAAAAAGAAACGCGTAACATAAATTGAAACAGAATTAGAAAAACAAGGCTGCCTACTCTGACACTGAAGCTAGATAATCTAAGGCCATGCCTCTATAGGTAAGCACAACAAAGAGCGACCTTTGCAGTCCACTTCATTTCACTTCCAAGAAAAACCTAACCTAGAGAAAAAACTTAAGGTTCTCACATATGCTGCCACAGCACATAAAAAACAAACACACAAAACCCAACAATGAGACTGTTTATCTCTGAAGTATTGACAAACCTGTCTTGTCTGAATTGCACAGAATCGTCTCTTTCTCTTTGGTGCCAGGCCCATGCCTCATCCACACTGAAATCATGAAGGGCTCTTTTAGATTGACTGTGACAACGCCATCTGGAATCTTCACAGCTTGCGTGCCATTAAATTCAAAGACTTGGTCACTGTCATGACCATTATCAGTAGGAAGTCCTATTGTCCAGTTAGCAGCACTGCTTGGAGGGGGAAGTAGCTCAGCTGTGCCAGAAGAAGCACCTACAATAAAAACGCTCAAATGAAAAAACGTAGAAACTAAAAAGATCCCCGTTAGTTTCAAACCAAACTGTTCTTCTGAGCACTAATTTTTCAGCACCAACTGTCAGGATTATGCACTACCGTCACACATCAAGCAATTCGCCTTTTAAATAATGTGGCACTAATAATAGACATTTAATATCACGATGACTTCCATAAATTTAACTTCTGGGTAGACAACTAATCTCGCTTAAATTGTTTTGCTTACTATCTCTACAGCTCTAGAACCTTATTTTGCCTCTATCTCGGGAACCATGACATTAATACCACTTGTCCCTCCGGCCCATGACCGTGACGCCTTTCTCTGGACACTATACTAGTTGTAAGACTAACATCCATCCAGTTGAAGAGGGCTGCATAAGCATCCCCTCCCAGATCACTGTCTAATAATACAGTCAGGAGCCACGATACCCAGCAGCTACTCGGCTTGCTGGTTTTTCCCCACTTCAAGCCTAAATCATTAACATCACAGTGACCTAATCAGGGAATAGCTTAGGAATTGCCTGGGTCTCTAGGGTTACACCGTATTCGCACTTTCAACTAACTTCAACTGAAGTTGAAGAAGTAAATCATCAGTGATAACTTGTCCTGTAATCTCAAACTCTTCTATTGGCTACAAAGGATTCCTAAATTTTTCCCCAAGACCTTTAACTGCAGCATACATGGATGCCAGCATGCCCTTTATTCCTAAGGCAAGCACAGTATAAATGTAACTGATGCAAGTAAACTGTTTTTTCCAAACCACGCTTTCTTGGTTTTCACATCTACTTTTTCACCATGCATCCTTCACATCTATCATGCCTCAGAAAAAGACATTTTAATGGCTATACCCTTCTGCATATATAACACCCTTTCAGCTCTTGAACATGAATCTCATGTGAGGGAAAGTATTAGTCTATATAAGCTAGTGGAGAGGCAGAAGAAAGGGATTCTTTACTGCATTTGAGAATTATTTTAAAAGTCACCTTCAGCCAATTTCATGCTTTTTATTGCCTGCTACGCAAAAAGCTGGAGGAAACTACATGCAAATGAACCATATCCAAGCATTGATTTGTGGTCTAACATAATACTAAAAGAAAAACTAATAAGCAAGAGAGACCACTTCATTGTAACAAAAGCATTCTTACCACAGAGTCTGTGAATGGATTTCTCAGAGTAGGTGTCTCTATCACAGCCTTTACCAATATGGTTGGTTTCTAGTTCAACTGTTGCTTGAATTGAGGTTATTGGCTCATCACACGTCTCCAAACGCATACTGGGGAAGAGCGCTAGCGCACCAGTACCAGGCTCATATTCTATTCTTTTGCTCCAACCTGTATATTTATCCAAAGAAACAATATTAAAAATCTCTCATGTTTAACTGGAGGTACTGGCAAATGCTAAAAGCAGATACGAAGGAGATCAAACTAACCTTGCCAGCCAGGCTTGCATGTAGGCTTAATGCTAATTTTAACCAACACATCCTCAGCAGCTCTCTTCTTCCCACAGTCATACGCTGTTACTGTCAGTTTATACTGATGTTCTTTACCATAGTTTAACTTTTCTGTGTTTTTTATATAACCTGACGCACAAAAAAAAAGGCAATAATCAGACGTCAGTATCTACTCATTTCTCAGGGTCATTGCTGCATTAAATGCATCCGGGTAGCACCTATGTACTTCATACAGGTACCAAGACTTTAACAGACACACCTGCAAGTGAATTAGCCCTTCACTATTTGACTTTTCAATGCCAGACATCAGGCCCAGATCCTTAAAAATTACACAAATTCAGAGATGAGCACACATGCACAGAACAGCAGGTATATACTTATCAGGCTCTTAGTAGCATATTGTATTACTCAAATGAAACTGTTCATAGGTGGTAACTGATAGATAAATTGTTTGGCATGTGCCAGGATTCTCTACCTTTTTTTAAATTTGCACACCCATGAAAATTATCCATCGGCAATGTGGATCCCCCAAAAACTCAAACTAAAGCCCACTAAAAACTGTTTTGCTTTGCTTAATCAGCTTGCTTGAGCCCCTAGAAGTAGCCAATAGATTTCGAAGGGTCCACAGATCACCAGCAGACAGGAAATGACCTAAACAAATCACTACACTTCAAAACCAATAACCATGATACTGTAACCTCCAGAGCCACATATGAGCATCTCAAATGTGAAAAGCACACACATGGAATCCCATTTTTGAAAGCTACTTAGCAAAAGCTATCCTAATACAGAATAGAAAACTACAGGGGGGGAAAAAAGCCTACTAAGAGCTGGTTTAAAACATAATACAGCTACCATATTTCCTTTATTTTGAAAAGCATTTTACAAGAAACAACACGCACACAACACACCATCTGCTCCTTACATCAGTAGATAGCGCATGGTATTGGCATTCAAAGACATCTCACTTTTCATTATCAATTCAAACTGCTGAAGTGAACACCTCCATTTAACTATGTTGTAGGCAAGGGTTACAACAGGGCTGCTGCAGTTTTATGCTGACCAGTCTGAAGTCCTCTTCCTAGGGCAGCAAATCATAGTAATTCCCACTCCCATCTCGCATCGTATTCTTACCATCTTTGTCAATAGCAAAAGGTACATCCGGAGTTACAATTTCATAATTGCAAATCTGGCTGAACTGAGGTGAACAATCTGCATCCACTGCTTCCACTTTCAGGATGTTGTCATACCTCTTCCCTTCAATAACTGTTGCCTTGTACGACTTCTCTTTGAAGACAGGAGCATACTCATTGACATCGTTCACCTGAATATGTACTGTTGCTCTGCAAATAAAACAGAAAGGTCAGTTTCCTATATGTTGCAAAACTCCTCTTCATGCAAGGAACCTGATAAAACAGCTCCCTCTTTTACAGATGAAGCTACCCTTCAGAATTTAAGCTCCCTGAAAGAAGTGACCAATGACTAATAAAACTAACAATCTCAACTACCCTAACTAGGACAGCAGCGGATATTTTTCCAGTGTGTTGCTATATAATTCAGTGTAGTTTTAGGTTATTGCTTACTATTGCTGTTTATTTGCAAATAAAATTCAAAACCTTGCATGGCAACTAGTAAATTGCTGCCATTTTACAGAAATACAACAAAATACAGGTGTGACAAAGTAGGCTTTTACTTCTGTTAAAACAGAACTATTCAAGTTCTTTCCTGCTGTCAGAGTATTTGAAATAGAAATTGGGTGTTTATATCATGTGAACAAGAATGACAGCTAAGACTGGTCTTAGACTAAGAGCTCAGTCAAGTGCGTTTGATTAGCTTTCTTTTGGTAATGAAGTACTGAGCTATGTAAGTCAGTGAAAAGTGGCTTATTTCTTGGATGTAGGAATGGGAGATCAGGCAATTTAAATGGAAGAATCACAGAAGTGAAGACACGCTTTAACACATCATATAGCTAGCTTGATAATCCTAAACAGATTGAATCTTGAATTCCGTCCTTTCGTGCTTGTGTCACTGACTGCTGGTAGACACAGAATAGGAAAATAATGCAGTTCCTGTCAATGACCAAGGAGAAAAGGTGAGTAACGAAAAGAATCTGGAATGTAAACTAATGAAGAATTCAATCACTACAGTCCTTCCATAAAAGCCAAAGTTTTCTAATGCTTATGCTAAAAAAAAGAAAAAAAAAAATCTTTAAGGTTTTATTTTAACCTATGTGCTAAATAAATGCCACAAAAAATGGCCTTCTGTACCAAACGCACTTTATATTCCTGACTTGAAGAGCTAAACTCCAAGATGGTTAAAAGCCACAAAAACCATAACACAGCCATGGGGCAGGGTAATTTCAGCAGCGGTTTGTAGGCGCAGGTCTTGGAAACCTATCATTCTGCTGCGGGAAAAGAAGAGTTGCAGAGCTCTCTTTTCTCTAGATCTCTGCTGGTGCATTACATAGCCATGAATTTGGATAACCAAAATCAATTAAACAACACAGGTAGAAAAATATAGGGAAGTTCTACAGTGTGGAGAAGGAACTGTACCCTAGCAAACTGAACAAAGAATATAATTCCAGCCAACCCAACAAAAAACATTTGTTGCCACCGTTCTCTTTAAAATCTCTCTTCAAAAGACAAACTGAATATCAAATAGAGTTTAAGGGCATACCTATTTTCCATAAGTGTAATCCTTAAGGAGATAACTTTCTGCTGCTTATTTGAAGCATAACAGCTATAGAGTAACAAGGTTGCATTTGTCACCAAGATGACTCCTGCTAATCTATTCCTCATCTTATTTATGCCTTTCTTTGCTTCACACAAACAGTAATCTTCCACGTGCTCTGCAGATGTTTACACCACGGTGTTAAGCAGTTATTCTCAAGGGGATTTTCTAGAGAGCATTTTACATTGTGGTTTTTTCTTTAGATAAAGATTAACTAAAGATTGCTTTGTTCCCATTCTTTAATCTAGGCAGAGATGAACCTTATGCTATTGATCTTGCTTTTTATGGTAAGGTTGTCTGGAAACAAGAGCAACATGTATTCTTTTGCATTTTGTCAAGTTTAATATAGGTTGACTTCTTGAACCAGTTTTTTGGTTTTAGAAACTGAATTCTGAAACAATGGCCAGGTTTGGTATCCCACGCAAACTCTTTGTGTCAACTCAAGCCAGATTTTAACTGTATCAACAGTTTTCCTGCTTCTATCTCCAAACTATTTCCTAATGTAAATTCGGAGACATCAAGGGATAAAGCAGTATTATCTAGAATACAGCTAAAGAGATGTCAAAACAGTTCATTTCCATTTTGCTGCTATTTATGTTACCATTATACGAAAATCTTCCAGTATTAACACTTGATTTACATGTGCTCGAAATACACGGACCATAAATCACCATGAGCAGGAGACCGCTTGAAACCAAACCTCCCCTCAGCCCACCGCAGATTTACTTACTTGTGGGATTTTTTTGCGTTCGCTCCATCTGGTCCCTTTCCACAGTCGTAGGCCTGTATGGTGAATGTGTAGTCCTTCTGTAGTTCACAGTCAAGCTTTTCTTTAGACCGTATTATTCCCTCACCAGTGGATTTATCCACTACCACTGCTTCAAAGGGAACATTTTGCCCGTGAATTTTAAATCCACAAATCTCACCTACAGATTCAAAGTAAGAGAAGTTAGAACTGGTCAAAATTCTTACACATTTTTAAAATAAATGACGAAATATTTTGCAGCCAAGGGTTTGTGAGGGTCTGTGGACAAAGCAAGAGCACTGTGCTTTAAAATGGGTGATTTCTGGGAACTTTAGTAAAAAGAAGCATACGTCTGCCTTCCAAGCAACTTGTTTACTTTGCATCCATTCATGCAGGAATACAAAAGAGAAAAAGAGAAATGTAGACAGGCATTTCACAGGAGTACTTGAGATAGCTCTAGGGTAAGAGTAGGTCTTATGAGAGCATACAGCCAAGGCCACTGGTAATATCTTCTATGCCAAGCTACTGGGAATAGCTGGGCAGCTTGTTTATTTTGACCAGAGCAAAAGGTTAAAATGCACAGTTACAAGTCAAGGGATGAAAAAGCTTCAAGTACAGGTTCAGCACCATAATTACAGAAATTCTGTCAACAGATCAAAAAACAAAGTCTTCCTGTGCAATGTACCTGGCTAAAATTAGGGAATCAAAATAAACTACTGAATGAGAAAGGTAGAAATACCAACTTCTCAGGCATCCATTTCAACAGCTATCTACTAACACAGACCAAATATGCTCGTCAAGGAAGCTCTCGCATGGAACGATTTAGTAGGCTTTCCTTTCCATTCAAACTCTTCGTCCTAACACACTTGCAAGAGAAGTCCCTAGTACATCATTTTAAAACACATCTAAGCCTAAGATTACACTACAAGACCTCTTGCTGGCACAGCTAGGTCAATCTGTCGGCACGTTACGCGGAGTGAGCCTGGCACACCTAGCTGTGCTAACAAAAGCCACTCAATAAACACTTTGATCACCCACACTGCGTTTTTACCTGTATTAACTTGTTACGTTTTGAAGGTGATTTTCTTACACCAACATAAAATGCTATTTTGCTATTATAGTTGCAGTGGTATCATAGTACCAAGAATGCACTCCTACTGTAAACATGTCTACAGGTACTCAAAAAAAGAGATTTGATTCAGATTTTAAACTACTGAAGCATGTACTGAAGGAAGCGTACTGCAGGGAAGGCGATACAATGCTTTGGCAGTTAAGTATTACTTTACAAAGCATAGGAAAAAACTTAAGATGTCCCGAAGAAGTAAGCTATCAGTGAAAATATCAGAAAATGCTGATTTCCCCCAAAACAACTTCTTCGGTGTCCATACAACGTGCAATAATCCCGAATGGTTCAAATGGATGTCTGATTTACAGATATTTCTAACCAAGGGTTTGGTTACATAACAGTTTTTATCAATATATTTTAAAATAGAAAAAAACTGGGAGAATAAATGGGACAAAAGAGCATGACAGGATCTTCTGTTTAAGTGCTGATTCCCCATTTCATAACCAAAGTTAGTAGGTTAATACTCATAAAAGGGATAGAAAGAACCCTTTATCACCTTCTTTGGTGACTGTCACCTCAAAACTCTCTAAAGGGAGAAAAGATAAACCCAAGTCAGTAACAGGAAAGGTTGAAAGGGAGCAAATAAGGAAAAGGCAAAGATGCACACATTACACAGAAAAGCTTTGGAAAAATTGTATTTTAAAATTCCAGTGGTGATTTGCTGTAACTGTTACAATTTTAGAGTTTTAGTGATGTTAAATATGATTCAATCAAAAACTCCAGGTTGTCATTTATAGAATTTTGAAGTATTTAATAAGTATCAAAAGGCTTTTTTCTTTTTTTCCTTTTCTTCCTTTTTTTTTAATTATACCAACTGCTAAACAAAAACTATTTTCAAAATTCCATGTTGATGAAGAACTATCCATAAGGCAGAATTTTCATCAGAATTTATTTGTACTATTCTATTTAAAGACAACATGTTAAATAATTTAAACAAGCTTTTATCTATTATACTGAAACCACCATGTTTCTACAATTAAAAAACTTCATATTCCCCTTTTGAGTTGCAGGAAAAAAAAAAATTAAATAGTCATGGGATTTTTGTGTTTCCACATAAATTTTTGTCGGTCTAGGTTGTGTAACACCTAGCATTTGCAAAATTTAAATTTTACATCAAACTCAACCTGACAGTATTGCCACAATTCATTATTTAAAAATATACACATTAAATTGGGATCCTAATGAACATAAAAGCTTTGATGTAAGGGCGGGAAGCTATGTATTTTCCTAGCAGCATATTGCTTTTCCAGGTTAAACAAGCAACCAACAGCTTCTGTCATTGTATTCTAGTGCTGTAATACTGCAATGCTGGACAGAAGAGATTCAGGTACTCAAATATATCCATCTACTAGTACTGAGCAGATTTACTACCCTGGAGTAGCCGGCCTCGCCCCTCCAGCCACTCCAGAAAAGCACAGGCTCCCACAGCGCCCTGGATCTTCCACGCCTATGAGGAAATCTCAGATACAACTGAGTTTTACAACGGTATTAAATGATTGCAACAGGCACCTGGAATGGTTTCACAGGTCTGATGAAAAGACAGTTAACCCTCTTCTTCACTCCCCTGGAAGTCATAATTTGTTAAAACCCCAAACTACCACCTTTTACATATCATCCAACATACCAATTATTTTTCCTGATCACCATCATCTTTGACCTGAATTCCAGTACAACAAAGCAGACCCGTGCCCTTAAAATCACTTCTAGCAGATCTCCTGTTAATTCTCACGCATTTCAAACAACTTGCAGTAACACAATTATTCAAGTCTCCATTCTAGAGTGGCCTTAAAAAGAGATGAGGCACTATAATTACAGAGCAATATTTTTCTTAAAAAGGCAAATTTACAGTTTAATATTGAAGCAGAAATATAATTAAGGAAAAATACCTTATAATGTATCATGATTTGTAGCCCTTCATTTTAAAAGGAGACGGTTTCTGAAATAGCTCTCATTAGGTTCTCCCTGAAACTCACTTCAGGTAATCCCTAGATTTATAATCAGCTCTTTATTTTAATGCACCAAGTATGCTGCCTCTTGTGGCACCCACATGATTTATTTCAGTCTATTCTTAACACAGGATATAAATATAATCCCGGATTTTAATGTGTTTTGGCAATAGGATCATTCAAGAAAATTTTGCACTGCTTAAATTCGTGGCTGACACCCCTGATTAGCCAGAAGCGACATTCCAACTGCAAGCTTTTAAATAGTCCACATCTCTTACTCCTGTCCACCCTCCTCCCTGCCCCCTTCCAGTAACTCCAACCTTGAGAGTCAAGCATTGCGTGTGAAACATTAAGATTACAGGAAAAAAATATATAGAAGGGAACATTAAAGCAGAAAGCCTGATAACAGAGAGAAGAGGAAGAAGTATATTCATGCGGCAGTTACCTACTTGGGAGAAGGGGAGGCTGTTTAAAAACTGGTCGGGTCTTTATCACGGCACCTTAACTGGCACCAACCCCAGTTTGGCTGCTAGGAAGTTCAGGCATTATATTTTTGGCTCCCGAGCATGAGACGTAAATAAGCTCTCCAGTAAATATCCGTGTGTCTCCAGATGCTTTGTAAGGTGCAAAGCTTCGGTTCAAGGTGTACTATAGCTCAATTCCTGCCAGATGTTTCTCAGAACAATAACCGACCCAATACAATCATATTTTCCACTTCACACACTAGCGAGATTAACAAAAAGCCCTTTTATTACTACATAGACAAGGTTCTTGTGACTGAAAAAGTTATAATGCATAAAAACTATGGCGTTACTTATAAGTGCTCTAAATAAGCAAATGCAGAGCTCCCAACCTAACAGGCTTTTTAAGCTCCCTTCTTCAAAGTGTCTCTGCAATGAAAAGAAGCAAAAAGGAATAATTCTCTAAAGTACAAAATATTTCAAAAATTAAAGCTCCCCCTCGTTTCTCAAAAATATATTACAGACTGTTACAGAGCCGTTTCAAGACAAATAAGACAATTTACAGATTAATATTCCCATACAGGGATGATATTCATTTTCATCTCAGTTACGAAATGCATATATTTATATAGTATAGGTAAGGCTCTTCTGTGATTATAGAGTTCTTGGCAGTTAATTTTTTGTATTGCCATTAAGTAAGCTTAGTCCCAACACCATGCTCCCCAAGGTTTCATGCTATGTCATACGTGCTTAATGCTTTTTCTTATTTCATTCTGAAGTTGAGATACATTACCGAAATAAATTTCTACCTCTCCTAATCTTAGAACAGAATGATGATCAATCTGTAAATCAGTTCATATTTGATATATTGGAAACTGTTCAGCTAAATAAACTGTAACAAGGATAGGACTTTACAGTGTTTCACCCAGCTGTAATTACAATTGAAAAAAATTCCATTTTACAGATAACACAGGTTTGTTGAGCTTAGGTTAGCCAGAAAATATACAGTAATCCTGTATCCTAAAGGCATTCTGTGTTTCTCCTTTCTAGCGCAGCACAATCAAATGACAGAGGATTTTGCAGAATGTTAAGGTTTTTTTGATTTTTACTATCTCTTTCTGTACTGTTACGACATAATGATGCAAAATACTTAATTATATAATTATAAAAAAGGTTTGTAATATATTTAAGCTGGACATGCAGTATTTGGCTAGACACTCTTCAAACTTTGGAGTCAGCTATCCCTCTACTTTTCCGTTCCACAGGAGAGGAATTATATTCTCCCAGCTCTAGCCAAGCGGCAGTCTACATGAGGATCATGGAAAGCCTTCAGGAAAGCCTCCCATTTCAATAGGTTTAGAATGTCTGCTGAACAAGTATTTCTTAGTACCATACAAAACTGTCAAAAAGCGAACCAATTTTAAATTTCATGATTAGCGGTAACTTCATTTCAGCTTGTATTTGTATGCACGATAGGTACAAAACCAAATATCACTTCACGCACGCCTTAAATTTGATACAAAAATGGCTGAAATACTATCGCAACAAAAATTCCTCTTAGGTTTGCCAACCGGCTGCGCAACATATTTGTTGTACGCTCACGGGATGCGACAAGATCAAAATCTTTATCTGTTTGATTACCCGGTGTCATTCATCTCCCCTGCACATCATTTCTTTACCACCACCATGCCGCCGAGCGCTGCGCTGCAGCGGGCCTACGGCAGACAGGCCGCCGGCACAGCTCCCTGCCCCGGCCAAACACGGGTGGGCGCGCAGCGCGGAAACACGGCATCAGCACTCGCCCACTGGAACACGGGAACCCCACACACCGCCGGGGAGAGGCTGACAGAAAGGCCTGGTGGATTTTTAGGGTTTGTTTTTTTTTTTTTTTTTAAAGAATGACTAGAGATTCTGCAAGATCTTTTTTCAAAGCTCTATGCATTTTCATGCGCTAAGTAAAAAAATTCCTAACCCCCACAAAAATACTTCTTGCATCCCAGACGAGTAAGGGGAAAATACAGTACTGTGGCTGAGAAGTGGTTTTCTCCAGGGGTGCAGTGGGATTAAAACCCTATTACAGACACATCAAAAACCCAAGGAAACATTTCCTTCCACAAGGGAAACATTTCAAATCTCTTGCTAGCAAGATCCTGCGTTATACTCTCATAACAAAACACATTCAGCTATGTGAAGGCATCCAGATATAATACTGTTTGTTTCCAATGCAATAAAACTTCAGTTCCTTTTTGCATAGTAAAGGGGAAATCCATACTGAGACTTTCAGACATTAAACTGATTTTAGACACAAATTACTCTAATGTACAATAGAAAATGTAGCTGTCCTTTATTTTATTTTTTTCAGCAAAAACATTTAGGATCAAATTCCAACATGACTCAATTTGTAACACAGAAAAGTTTCCCTGAGGAAGGAGAACGATCATTGCTTCTCAAGCAGATCTGTATCAATCATGGTACAAAAGACTGATTCCATAGGGTCTCTACGCATCAGGCAGTATGACAAGGCAACCTGGCAGGACTATATTCAAACTCCGTTTTCAAAAAATGTGTTGTTTCAGATGTAAAACCGTACAAATTACCCTGGAAATAAATGTCTATACAACCCTCCTTATTTCTGCGCACCTGAATTTTAGGATCCTACCCACAGCACGGAGTGAGCAAAGCAATAAAATATTACTTTTACTTGCCCCACGGTTCATGTACTACAAAGCATTTAAATGAACTAGTTTCAAGATGTTTCAATATGCTCAAAATTGAAATAAAGCAAAAAGCTCTATTTAAGATATTTTAAACCTGCAGACAGTTCAGACGTTTCACAGCTCAGCTAGGGGCACAGTTAATTAAAATATCCAACCTTTTGAACCATGAATAAATTTAATTTATCTGTAGGAATATACCAGTTAGGGCTGAAACAGCCGTTTAATCCTGAACACGCTTTGTTTTGCTGTGAAAACATGTCACTGATCTAATGGGCTTCTCACACTTAAACACCCACATAGATGCTGCTGGACAATAACGATGCTATTCTCCGTTCTAGGACATGACTCCAGCACCACCAACTAGAAACGGTAACGCTGATTCAACACCACTCCCACACTGGGTCTCCTCAAAGACAGATTCAAGTATTGTTCCATTTAATGGTAAGACAAATACTTTTATAGATTCCCATAGCACAGTCATTCAAAATTTACGCAATTCAAATCCAACAGAGTCATATTGAGGAAAATTTCTTTACAACGTTAGCGTGCAATACTCAGAACTTAAGATAACTATTTTAAATCCATTGTTCTGCTGCTGCTGCTTAAGAATTCTTCGTTCTTGAAAGCCAAAATATATAATGTTTATACAAACGTTTAGTAAAACCAACTTCTAGTTGGTAAAAACGTTCATTAAATGAAAACAGGTTTATACAATTTAGATCAAAACAATGGAAAAGCAGTCTCATTTGAAATGATGGTTTGACATTGGATTTTCCTCTGCAAATTTGACAATATATTTGAAGATATTCTGCCAGTACTTTCTTAAAGCTTCATGATATCCAGTATTGAAGAAAATTTTACTATCCACCAAGAGGTATAAAATTGCCATTTTCAAAATCTGTTCAATGCTGTCAAACTACCAGCGCCTACATTTAAAGCACTTAAGAACTGCGAGAGATGATTCACATTCTCCTACTCACCAAGTATGCAAGTCAGCCTTCCTATACCCCTTTTTACTGAACAGATTTTGTATCCCAGTATCCCAAACACGACCGTCTTCATTTGGAAATGAAAAGGTTTTTTTGTTCACAGACAGCAGTTTTATTCCCAGTTAAGATCATTTAAGAACCTCTGCCATGTGTATCCAACACATGAGAAAGTTTGAATTTCAGAGGTTTACCCTTATCTCTGAACTTCCTGAATTTGTAAGGCGGTAATTACAGCCTTATGATAATGCAACAAAACTGTTACTTTAAGTACCACTTTAAGAAATTGTGACCAAGCTGCCATAACACTGTAGCACACAATGCAGTTAGCATCCTGAACACCTCAAATGGCTGTTAATTTAATCCATCTCTTTTTCCATCACTCCCTCCTTGAAGCCAGGCTAAGCAATGTTCCTAAAAACGGCTAATGCCACATCCTCTAGGTATTTTACTAGGATTCTTACCTCAAAAATTTTACTTACCCAAGCAAGCTTCTGCAAGTATCTAATTTAAGCTTGTGTTATCCACTACAACTAATTTAAATGCCTGCAGATGCCCAATGGTATTCTTCAAACCCAGTTTTCTAATATTTTGTCAAACCAAAAATGTACTTTCCATAATACTGCATCCAATTAATGAATACAGTATTCTTAAACAGTAGTTTCCAGAAAAAAAATCTACTGCGGAAGTTTGTAAGAAAACTGTCATGTGTCAGTCCTATGTTGAAAGTTAGCCTACATTTTGCAAATGGCTTGTGTATCATTCTCTACATTCTTTGTTAGAGGAGAAAAAGCCTTTTCTTCAGGCAGAAGAGGCCATCCATTTTTTTAGAATACCTCAAACTGTTAAGCAAGCTTATCACAAAAAGCCTAGATTTTTACAGGAATTCTCAGTCCAAATACTGCACAGAAGAAATGCAATCTTAATTCTACTAATTGCTGTTTTCAATCTATTAAGACACAAATCAAAACCACTAAGAAAACCAAAAACTTTCTTCACAATGGTATGAAAATAATTGTTTCAGAACTCCCAGACTGAATGCTGTGAAATGTGAAATCCAGAGGGCTGAGGAAAAGGTTAGACATGATGCAAACTAACTAAATAAATAAGAAAATTACATATACACATGAAATTTAAAGAAGCGTGGAATACCTGCAATATAGAGTACTCTCTCGTTTGGATATTTGTATGCAGCTGTATATTTACAGCTGTAAATATGAAATAAAACTCTGGTCCCTGCACAAACATTTCCTAGGGTCTAAAAGCTTCGAAACCTTATGCTACTGTTAGGGAAAACACGCTAAATAACACAACGTCTTTGTTATCAAGAAAGCATTTCCACTTCTTAAAGAAGAAATGCAGATGAATTCTTTACCTGCAAAACGCAGAGGCGCATCTTTGTCCAGGGCTATTAAAGGGGGGTCCAAGAGCACCGTGTTGTCGTTTTCTGTAACTATACCATGATAGGTGGTTTCAATCCATGGCTTATGCTTGTTAACTGAAAGGAAAACAAGGTACAAAGTCAAAACATTTGAAATGGACAACTTCTTTAAAAAAACATTTTATAATACCAATTTCAATATTCTCCTCTTTCATTTCTCTAAATCTGAATCAGCATTTTACTAAATGAAAAAATTTGAGACAAAATCCTGGCTAAGTACGTTCAGAAGAGTTCAGCGTCCCTGTAGGCTTTCCAAAAGTAACTCAGAGAATCTAAATTAGTCTCTTAACTATGCTGGGATTTAAGATGCCCCTGAAGTGCAATTCAAAAACCTTGCAACAGTGATAGGAAGCCGCTGTCATCCGTGCCAAGTGTGACACCAGAAAAACCCATATTCAGCACCAGACAAAAAAAAAAAAAAAATTAAAAAAAAAAAAAATCGGCCAACAAGGGTTTGCTGACACTCTACTTCTCTCCAGCTTGGAAAATTTGGGACCCAGTTGGTGGACTATTCTTCAGAACATGACGGCTTTTTCTAGTTTCAGCATTTTGTCTTGTATGAGGTTTTTCATTAGAGAACAGGTGGAAAAGAGATCAAACTTAACTAATTTCTCCACAAGGCCTAAGGACACTTGCCAAGGAAACAAACAGGGAGTGACAGACATTTCTGTCCCAGTACAAGATCTATACCTAGAACCTTTATTATCACTTTTACCAGTCATTTATATGGCATCCCAGGCAAAGGAGGACTCCAGGAGCTCTGCTGAAGCTGGGGAACTATGCAAAATGCCAGAAAGGGCGAGAGAGGAGAGGCAACGGTAAAGGACAAGACACCGGCTTCGCAGTCCCACACCTCGGCTGCAGAGACACGATGCAAGGCAAGCGTTCCAGACCCTTCTGCGTTTGGACTTGTACTTTGTACTCTTTAATCCAGCATATGCCTAATGCAGATTTCAAACACTACTGGAAGAAGGGACCAAAATCTCAGGCCTTTTCTGGCCTCTAATAGAATGCCTTGAAATCTGAGTAAAATACTGACTACTTTTTATATCACTTATTTAGTAGTTGCTTTAAGAGACTGGGAAACTCCACTAAAAGATCGCCCATAACAGCATTCTCCAACTCTGCACAGCAGAATCTGTAAACGAACCCCTTGAGCACGTTTAAGATGACTGGTCTTCTTCCTCTGCTGCAAAGAAATGCAGTATCTTTCCTTGTCAGCTTGCAAAAATAGTTTTTTCTAGTACATCACGAAAGAGCCGAGACAAAATCATATATTATCTACTAGGTTATCATCTACTACGTGACAATTCAATGTGAGAAAGCCTTGATTATTAAATATTTATCTTTATGTTATGCTCTCCAAAGATAAATATGGCTCGTAGTCCACAGAACCGGTATATATGGTGTAACAACTAATTCTTCTTGACAGTTGAAGATACTGTTTCTCTCAGTCTAGCTCTCTTCATGCTGAGGTTCTACATGCATGAGTTTCACCTAAATTGTTTTGGGCAATCTATATCTGCTACTTCAAAAAACCTCTTAGGCTACCACATACTCTTGCTTCTTAAATTAATACTATTTTCCCAGATCTAATCCTGGAAGGTTGTACGTATCTAGCTGCTTAGAACCTATGGAAAACATTCCTCTAGAGGGCCTGAAAACAGCTCCTGACCATAGAAAATCCAGTCATCTTCAGCAAATGATGTATAGTCAAATATAAATGCTTTGCTAGAGGCTATAACAAACATACCAAACAGCATTCAATAGGCGGCATCACCCAGATTTTGGTCTTCATGAGATCAAGTCCTTACAACTTCTGAAATCAATGCCTGTGCAATCACAGCAGAGTATATACGACAGCTAGAACACTATTAGACGGTTGAGTCCTGCTATTTTACCACCTCAAGGAATTGTATAAGCAGATTGCCAAACGAGGCAGAGATGTAAGGCTAACCTAGACTTTTGAACCCTGCCTCTCCAACAAACTAAAATGGATTCATGATGTCTGTCATATGCTTACCCAGGGGAATTAAAAAAACGGTGATAAAAGGACATTTAAACAAATGATTAAAGCTAGAGGTAGAGACCTCATACAGGAAACCATAATACTCTCCCAATATGCTTTCATCTGCAATCTTTTACTGGTTAGTAGCAACAAACTGCTAGACAGGATATAATATCTTCATACACAATAATGCAGCAAGAGAGAACTCACAACAAACTATTTTAATGCAAACAGTGTTTAATTACCGCCGTGTGGTTTTACTCAATATGGCAACGCTATCTTTATTGCCTCAATACACTCACACGGGCATGCTTTCAATATTCAGCATACCAAATAGCCAGCTAAATGTCAGCCACGTTGTTCTATTTACCCAGAGAAGAACACTGCCGCAGCACCCTCCAAGGAACTTGATGTTTTAAAACAAACTTCGTCACGCTCAAAGGGACTAACACATCATTCCTCCCTCAGAGGGAAGGCACCAAGCGTGAGTCTCCGATTGAAACGTGTCTCTCAATTCAAATCTGGTCTAAAGAAAAGTGTTTCACTAATACAGTTACACCTCAGCTGAACATAACAGAGTCCTTTCATCCATCCATCTTAGTCTTTGCAAGGACCTAGTACAAAATACTAGAACAGATCTCTGCCAGGAAAAAAAAAAATCCATCTCCATTCTAATGCTTCTGAATGTAGATTACCATTTTTTTTTAAGCATTGAGAAACCATCTCCTAATTTAGCAACCTACAGTAAATCCCACCACTGTAGGGTAGAGAGTTCTATAAAAGCTTGAAGTACTGTAACCACATATGAACAGAATTATGCGTATGCTAAGCATCTGCAGAGTCTAGTGAACCTTCAAACAACAGGCCCAGATAA
Organism: Mycteria americana; assembly: GCF_035582795.1. Lineage (NCBI taxonomy): Eukaryota > Metazoa > Chordata > Aves > Ciconiiformes > Ciconiidae > Mycteria > Mycteria americana. The sequence goes on along the minus strand of NC_134382.1, from coordinate 6,427,757 downwards.
AAGCAAAGTCATGTCCTTTTATTGTGCTGTAGACAATAAAATCATAAAGCTTAAACCCCTTTGTGTTTAGGAAGGCTAAAACATCACCAGATTTTAAAACATAAAGCTTAAATCCCTTTGTGTTTATGAAGGCTAAACATCACTGGATTTTAAAACACCAAACTTACTGCTGAATATCCAGGAAAGGCCCGTTATCCATATTTGTGATCTACTGACTCTAGCATAACCACACACTGTAAGAAATTCTCAAGCTAGCATTTGAAATATGAGGCACGGCTTGTAAGCAATACATTACTGCTTCCCTTGAACCAACTGCAACATTGAACCAAGTATTATTCTGATCTCAGTTGGCTTAAACATTATTAAGTGTTGGACCAAAAACTATCCTTTCACATTTTTTTCCTCTTTAATTCTTACAAAACTCCTGAAATCTACAGAGAAAGTCGTTCAAAGCCAGACTGCTAATTTCAAACCAAAACAGTCAGCCTATTCCAAGCTTGACACTCACAAAGTGCCCTGAGCTGTTAATCTCTTGCCATTTAACTGGGATAAACCACACTGGTTTCCTTGAAATACAATATTCACACTATTTGTAAGCGCCTCAACTGGAATCTGTTGCAAATCCCAACTAACATTTAATCTAGTCAAGTGGGGGAACCTACCCTGGCACAGCACAGCAAGCTGACTTCTACTAGTTTTCAGTGGCCAAAAAAATTTAAAAGACAGCTAAGTTTACCTCTTTTTCCAGGTAGCAAATTGAATTGTAAAGCTCATGCTAGAGCCTTTACCGCTGCCAAGCAATGACTGACCGTGCATCTGCAAGGCAAGCGCAGGCAACCTGTCTAACTTGGTTTATCTGAAGATAATTGCCGCTAAGTTATAGGAGGAAAGGGAATCGGTGCCTGATGCGATGTGTGCTTGAACGCTGGTTTTTAAAATACCACTCGCTCTAGGTAAATGTGCTCAGTTTCTCATGAAACTGAACAGACCAGCTTTTACCAATACCGACCGGAACCGCTACTGACTGCTCTGCAGAAAAGGAATGTGCCTTAAAGAAAGGACGCTTCACCATGGGCAATGGCTGATGCTGCAGAATGCAATCCATCAGATCCCCTAGCAGCAACTTCTTCCTGCTGTTTAAAAGAATTAATGAATGTAAATGAGTATGTAGGCAGGGCAATGGGGTTTAGGGCTAGTATGGAAACTTTAATCAAAAGTTATAATCCTAAGACAATCAGAACTAATTCAGTTCTCGTATTTGAATGCCAACATACTAAAATTAAACGTACTTATCAAAGTCCTTTCTGAGGACTTCCGTTATCTTCTGACAAGCGGTCAGAAGTTAATTTGACTGAAATGGGATCTGGCACCTACATAACTGAAGGTTTAGACACACCTCAATCAGAAAGGACTGCAGCCGAAAATATTTTTTCTCCTAGATAACTACTTCTAACGTATAGTGTTGTTTAGCCACACTACAGATCTTTAGAACTAGAGCAGGATGATTTATGTCAAAACAAATTCTTAAGAATTAACTGGTAAAACACATTGAACTAACTCAATAACAAGTACTAGAGTCTGAAAGCTAGATGCTCAATCTAGTGACAGCAGATAAACATAAAAATATTCATTTCTAAAATCCACCTTTGAGACTTCATGAAGAGTCCAGAGATTGCACAAAAAGAGAATTATAGTCTCTGTCAATTCAAATGAACTGCACTCAATGAACTGCGTGAACAGTCGCTTACTCCTGTCCTGAAGGTCTGACAAAAATTTTGATTACTGTACATCTTTTAATTGTCTTCCTCTTGATGGAAGAGGATATAAGTATGCCTTTCAGTGAGACAATAAACACTCTGAAGCGTGCCTTACCTTGAATATTCGTAACTTAGTAGTGTTCTGATGAAATTTCAAGCAATATCATTAAAAGAACAAGTTTGTGTAGTACATAACCACAGAAAAATATAGCTCAGCCAAGGAGTAAAGATCTACACAATAAAATATGGCTTCTCCACCCTGAAAGCAAAGTTTAGTAAGAAAGGGTGTAGCGTGGCCTGATTACAATGTGCGTGTTCTGTTCCTACCCTAGACTCACCAACCTGCAATTCAGAGCTGTGCCTCTATTTTCTGTTAGAAAATGGTGAGGATTAACTTTGTAGAGAAACAACTTGAAACATATCCGTGGTAATGCAAAGTTTTATTTTTATTGGTTTATTGAATTGGGTCTTCTCATATGTAAAATTTTATCAAAAATCGTCTTCTTACAACCAGCTACAAACAATGGGATAAAACTGAACACAAGTTTTGCTCAAATGCTGAGTTTCTTGATAGCATGGAACTTTTCTTCTCCATAGTATGGGTTTCCAAGACAAACTACAATTTCCACTACTGGGACATGAAAACCGTAGGCAGTAACAAAACATAGCGGGATGAATCTGCACTAGGAGAGGGATTGGGTTAGGGCATGGGCATCCACTAACATTAACCTCTGCGGTTCCTAGCTGAAGGAAAATCAGGTGGTTGAAATTCATCCCACAGTTTCAGATCTCTATCTTGGATTCTTTGCCACAGTTCAGGAGCACTTGTAATTTGTGCTCTGGAAGCTCAACTGTCATGCATTGGGAGCACAAGGTAACGTTTATAAATTTTTCAGGTGCCTACAGTTTGAGGCTGTACAATTAACACTAATTCTCCAAACACCATGGTCAAACTAATGGCTGTAGGAATTCAACAGGTTTTATTAAATTATATTTTACCTAGGGAAAAATCTGGTTTATCACCACTTACAGAGAGTTTCCTGTTCTACACTGAACCAGTTGCCTAAATCTGATTTTATTTGTACAAAGATACATGGAAGTTTTGCTGTAAGCCTGAAACTAAGGTAATGCAAATGACTGATTGGAAACCAGTTGCAATTTTTATTACCCACAACTGCAGCAGAAGAAATATTCAGAGCGCCAAAGACCTTAGAGGATATACTGACCAAATTTCAATTTGGATAAAAGCCTGGTAGGGAAAACAGCAAACAAAAATATGCCATCACAAAAGAGCCTAAATAGGATTAAGGCAACAAAGCCCTAATTTTTTAAGTGAAACTGAAAATGTTTTACACTAAACAGAACACTGAAATAGAAAACATAAGCCTCTGACTGTAAACATTCATTTAATAAATGTTCTCTTAAATGTTGCTAATTACAGTGCAAGAGTGGAAATCACTTACTTTCTAACTGTTATCATATTTATAAACTTCACTCCTTGAAAGGGAATCTTATTTACAAATACAGTAAACATCATCTCGGTATAGCCGGCACTTCTGGCTCTACTTGTTGACTCCATTTAAAAAGAGGGAAACCAACTGGGAGCAGTAGCAGCAACTTGTTTTCAATCTGAATACAAAGCAAGTGAGATGAGACCTAATACTATAAACAAAGGACAGACAGTTCTTCAAAGGCACTGAGGTTTCTAATAATCCTTTCTAAAGGCTCCTAAGGAGGTTTAGTCCCTACCGAAGCCAATGTGAGTCAATCAGTACAAATCAAATAAATTAGAGTGCAAAACAAGATTTATTTAAGACCAAGGCTTCCGACTTCCTAAACTCTCCCACGTTTTGAGGTATCGCTTCTGTCTTTGACAATAATGATAATGATACAAGATGTATGCCCCTTAATATCATAAACAAAATGTCAGAGAGACTTCTCTGAATACAACTAAATAGGATGAGAGATAAGGCTCAGAAAAGTAGTAAAAGTGCTTTTGTTCAGGAAACATCCATAACTGCAGACGTTTTTTCTCCACTGCAGAACAGTTTCATAGCCACGAGCCACTAAACTATCAGATACTTCGATTTTTGTGGCAGAAAATGCTGCTTTACCCAGAATACCAACATTCTAATTTAATCTGTTTGAGATGAGATGTTCACATTATGCTGTCCTGTGGCCTGATCTAGGTTTTACTTCAAGCCTTCTAACTTCCCCAAGAAACGGAAGTCTGTGAGCCTAGCTTCTGTCCTTCTCCTTAAAAAACCAACTCTTTGAAACTGGAACTCTTTGAATGGAAACTCCATTTCAATTTCCACAGCAGTATATTATTTTATATAATATATATATAGAAAAAGAGATGAAAATTGTTTGCATCTGAACAGATGGCTGTATATTATGCTTTCCCAAGCATTATGCATCATAGAAAGGTCTAGCACTGGTTAATTCTGCCTATTCTCTTCTTGGTAGTCTCTTACTTTCATAAATCCTTAGAGGAAAACAACTAACAGCTCCCATAAATAGCCAAATTGTCTCTTCATAATCCTTTATGGTAGTCTTAAATTTCCTTGCCTCTAAAAAGGCGATAGAAACCTAACCACCAGCCCTATACTATAAAGGCTGTACTGTGTCAAAGAAACATCTGCAGTTAGACCATGGTAATGAGAAAGTGGTTTGTGGTTTGGATTCAAGACGCTCATAGCACCAGATGACTTCCTGAAATAATCACAGATCAGCAAAGCTTCCTCAAGATAGTATTATTTTGATCGATACCATTCCTAAATGATAGTAAGTTGGAAGGGGCCCAAGGCAACAGAGGTATATCGCTCTACCTGGTCAGTAACTATGGAAGACGCACTGCCGCCTTGTCTGAAGAGTCACTCCATTCCGCTCCCCATCCAGCTCCGTTGATAAATATCCAGTTGCTTCACTTTGATAAACACTATTTGAATGCACTGCTAACTACTGCTTTTCCACTGCAACACTAGTCCAACAAGCTTAGAAATATTTGGGTCAACTTGATCAATTACAAGATAAATTCAGTTAAATTAAGAGTTTTGCATCAGCTGGACAGGAATATGCCTCTTTAGAAGCTGAAACCACTCTTTGCACCCCCTAAAAGAACTACAGGGAAGATGGTAGGTCAGCTGGCTCACACCTAACTTTTGCGTAAGATCACATCCCCCAAAAGCTATTTTGGTTTCTTTCCATCGTCACAAAAGAAACCGCTTTTCACTCCCCTACTCCAACCACAGGAATACGCAGAACTGCAGAATGGAACTCACCCCTCTGGTGTAGCCTTTCCAGTCCATTTCTGCACATTACTGAACCAAGCACAACTCAGTTTTCACCACTTACAATAAATCTCAGTGACCTCAGTAACAAGGACTTTTAAAGTCACAGATGAAAAAAAATGAAGCTGCACTTGGAAAAAAAGGAACTGAAAATATAGCACAAAACTGAAAGTTTACCCTAAATGCTTCCAAACAAATGTTTCTCCT